>NW_027526203.1:373535937-374241725 GCF_048455015.1 Haemaphysalis longicornis | reverse complement strand
CATAGGCTTAAAGCTTTAAACTGCAAATGCGGAAGCGCTGTCAGAGAAAGAAACGTGTACTCCTTTCTTCTTCTTCTTCTTTTTTTTTGGGGGGGGAAGGGGGTAATATAAGCGTTTTATTTGAGCCGAAAGAGACATGGTTGGGAAGTTCTTTCTTGAATTATATAATAACGTGCGCTGCATATTTGGACGGGGAACACGGACAGTGAAAAAGACAAAACCATACGATGGTGCGAAATCTTTGCGCACCATCGTATGGTTTTGTCTTTTTCACTGTCCTTGTTCCCCGTCCAAATATGCAGCGCACGTTATTATCTAATTCAAGACTGTACCAACTAGCTCCTAAACATGCCTTTATTAAGTTCTTTCTTGGGGGGGCGTCTTCATTGCAGGAGTTCCGGGGTCCGTGCGGCCAGCTGCGCCTGGGATATCTATCAGCTCAAGCTGGTCATGCACCCAGATCGCCGCCAGCCAGCTGGTCTTACCTATGCTCATTGGTTGGGTTGGGAAATCGGGGTAGAGTCGAGGTGGGACAGCACTCCCACACCATGTGGTGTAGAATTGCAAAAGGACGGGAAGAGTTTGCAGTTTGGGGAGTACAGGGTAGCATGAAGACGGGTGCCGTCGGAAAAGGAGCTGTTCTGGAGTCGCCGTAAGGTAGATTCTTCTCTCTTGTAAAGCCTCGGATGGGGTGGGGAAAAGTGTTGGTGGTGTCGATGGAAATAAACTAGGATGTCAGCATAACGTGAAGGCGGGGGGGGGGGGGTACTAATTGGCCGGTATGCTCAGTTGAACTTTCTATATCGCTCCGTAAAATAACTGAATGGTAAGCTAGTCACCATGTATATAGCAATGGGACTAAAATGTATTTCACATGAGCCAATTACGCATCACTGTCACCCATCATGAGACATAACTCATATAAATAAATTTCAACTCGTGGTTCGAGCTGAAACTGACAAAAAAGACACATGGTAATACGGGTTCCGGAATAATGAGGCCACCTGGTGCCCTGTAACCTGCGATGCGCTGCAGAACCTCGCACGCAACGGGCATTTGAGTATTTCACCATCATTGGAAACACAACCGCCTCCGCACTTTCCCTGCTGCAAAGTCATACACAACGACTGTAAACCACCTTCCTAGGCTCCACTAACGATGTAATACGCGTCACCTTCGATGTTCCGGCCACACCCTGTTATGATCACAAATTCCTCGAACGCTTATCGCGTCTGGACTGTTATCGCAATTGCCTCCCATACCGCAGGTGTATATCTCTCTGGGAAGCACTATGCGGAGTTCTTGCCCCGCGTCATGAACGATAAGCCTCACCCACTTCTCGTACTTGTAATCTGAAATATTTTTAGTCAGTGCGACAAAATACAGCCTACTGAATGGCTCCGTTGCCCCTTGAGCACGCAACTTGCCCTTTATTGAGACTGCACTCAGACGATACCGTCCTGCTCCATGCTATCCGTTTGGTCTTTACAGCTCGCAAGAAATATCTTATGCCTTTGTGCAATGGCAGATAAATGAGGAAATTATGTTAGCCTTTATACCCAGAATTTTTTTTTTTTTGCTCTAGACGCCCCCCACCCCCGCCCCACCCACCCTTCAATCGTAAGAGTGTTTCAATGATGCCACCAATACCTTACAACTTCATTCCACGCTGATGACCCAACTGAAAAAAAAAAGAACAACGCACAAGCAGTGTATTGCGAAACAAAAAACATGAAAGGAAACGAGAATGTCGCTGGCAGATGCGTAGGACGAGGAACTCATACCATACGCGCTCAGAGTCGCGCCCCGAAAGCGGGCAGAAACCCCCTCCTTCTCTCTCTCTCTCTCTCTCTCTCTCTCTCTCTCTCTCTCTCTCTCTCTCTCTCTCTCTCTCTCTCTCTCTCTCTCTCTTTCTCGCTTGCTGTTGCGCGGAGGCGAGACAGGCGCTACAGACAACATATGCTACAAAATACTTTCAGCACAATCTTTTTGCTTGAACTACGCAGGTAACAAAACTAAGGCGAAAAAAATAAACAGCAAGTCAATCTTTGTGGGCAAGCTACAGCAGCTATAATAAGCCTCACGAAAGTATTCCTCGCTTGGGGACAGATGCCCTCTTTGAATTTGGAAGGGGGAAAGGAGAAAAATGGAAGCCCTCGTCGTGCTTTCCTAGTCCGAGCTTTCTAAAAATGTCTTCCAAGGACACAAAACCTGGCCGGTCATTGGGTGATTATATTCGGCCAAATTCGGTCCCTTTCGGGAAGGAGGATAACTTTACGGTTGGGAA
The DNA here is from genome assembly GCF_048455015.1 of Haemaphysalis longicornis. Lineage (NCBI taxonomy): Eukaryota > Metazoa > Arthropoda > Arachnida > Ixodida > Ixodidae > Haemaphysalis > Haemaphysalis longicornis. The sequence goes on along the minus strand of NW_027526203.1, from coordinate 374,239,438 downwards.
GGAATTCCGCACAGCGCAGGTGGAACGGATAAACGGAGGAGGGTGCAGAGTTTCCTGTAGTTACAGAGAGGTCTTGGTGTCCACCTGAACTCCACTCTTGTGCTTATATTAGAGAGGGAATTACGGGCAGGTGGAACGGATAAACGGAGGAGGGTGCAGAGTTTCCTGTAGTTACAGAGAGGTCTTGGTGTCCACCTGAATTCCACTCTTGTGCTTATATTAGAAAGGGAATTACGGGCATTTAACATTTAGTGTCTACTTTCTTTTTAAAAGCTTTTACGGCTTCACAAATTGTGGTTTTTAGCACATCAAATGACATTACGAAAAGCCACTGTTTTTGTGATGCAGTGTGCTATGGGTGTCAGCTACTATGCTATAGGTGTCAGCTACTTAATCTGAGCACCTTGAAATATAAACACATACTCTTAAACTATGATAAAAAAAGGTGCACCTTATACAGTAACTGGCTTAAGTCTAAGTCATGACCGAACTACACGAATTCTCAAATTGCGATTTCGTGAAATGTGGAATTGGTGCACAAGCGATGGTGACGAAACGATACACTACACTCCCGTTAGATGCATGCGCCTGTTATGCAATTTGGGTATAGCTATAGTTTGCCGCCCCATTCGTACTTCAAGTGTCACTGCATGCACGCGGCGCGCGCAGACGCAAACGCACACACGCGCGCACACGCGCACGCGCGCTAAACTAGTGTTCAAACCTCCGGACTCAAGAAAGGCAAACCGAACTCCTCTCTGCGTTTTCTCCAACCCAAAGGAAGCGTGCTGTGTCATGTCGGAGGCGAACCCCATGCCGTGAGCGCTTGCCTCCGGCTGTGTTATGAAAGTGCGAGTGAGAAAGCAAACACGCTGCCATTTTTAGCTCGTGGCGCGCAGCTCGTATTCTCTCTTGGCAAATCCTCCACGTCGGCATGTGCAGTGTGTGGGTATGGTTGCATGGATAGATCTGGGGGCAACCGTCTTTTTCTTCAGGCCAGATGGCTCTTCTCGGGATTATATTTATCTAGCCACAGCGCTTAGCTCCCATCAATGCAACCTCCGGTTGTGCAACGCAACTCGCCTATTCATTTTTTGACCGAACTCTTACGGCCATGTAGACAAAGGCGTTCAGAAGGTGTTTTTTTTTTTTTTTTTTTTTTCATGAAAACTCCCTTTGACAGATACCACTGTAAAAGGCTTCCGATTTTTCGGCCATGCATAGCGAACAGCGAGATAGCAATGCATGACCGCTTCTACAGCTACCATCTACAAAACCGGGTCAGTCGGTTTACGTTTCCTTCAAGCAGTGTTCGCTTGCCGCAACCGAGATTTCCGAGCGTCGCTTCGCCTCAAAAATTACTGCACGAGCCGCTCGCTCCGCGGGCAAGCGACAACTCCCCGTAGTAAAAAATTGGCCGCGTATCTGCTCCTTTCGTTGCAAATGCCGTCAAAAGACGATAGTCTTTATCGGCTTTTGCGAAGTAAATGCCTCCCATCGCTTTCCCGCTCACCTCTCATGTTGTTCCTCTTGCGTCGCGCTCCTCCCAAGGTAAAGACAACAAATGTTTGCTTAAATCATTTTAAATTTCCCGCGTTCCACTGCTACAAACCGGGTGTCTCGATGCGAACGCTGCCGTACGGCGAAGACGAGCGTTAATCGAGGCGCCCTACTTCAACGTTTATAGAACCGCGTTTCCCTACTCCACGTGCGTTGCAAGCAGAACGTGAAACCTATCTAGTGGAACCTTGCGTAACTGTTGCCGGTTGATTTCTTAAAATGGCGCCAGAAGCTATAGTGGCGCGGGCGACAGCAGGCGACGGCGGAGTGAATTATTTTTCTGCAGGTGATGAAGTATTTAATTTCGCAAAAGACAAGCATGTTTGATTTTTTATAAAGGAACACTGCAAATATCACTTCTGTATTGATTTGTTGTCTCATATTTGCGTAATGTCTTTTTCTTCTTCAACAATGTTGACAAGTATGAACATTACACCGGACATAGACGGGTAGATTTAGCTGTGACTATATAAGACTATTGCGCAGGCATTGTTTTGCTTTGGCCGGGTGGCTGAATCGAGTCACAGACAGACAGACGGACAGACATACAGACAGTCCAAAATTTCTGGGTTTAAGTAGCCCAAGAAAGACTATCGTCTTTAAAAAAAATTAGCGCCAATCCACACTGTGAATGTGGTTGGAAAGCAAAGCTGCAAATGACACCCACAATGATTACCCATGCGACGTCACTTAAATTCACTCACGTCGCTCTACAAATAGTGAAACCAGAGAGAAGTGGAATGCACTTAACCACACCCTCTATTACTTGAAAGAGATATTCTTGGTAAGGTTAAATTAATGCACAATGCATGAACGGTGGTTGATTGAGTTGTATTGGTGTGGCACATGAGTGGAAACTCTTTTTTTTTTTTAATTAAAGCTCAAACCTGGTTAGACGACCTGATTTCTCCGTCTCTGCCGTCGCGGACGGAGGCGATGAGATCGGCTGCAGAGACGGGGGAGGAGCAAGAGGAGGAGGGAGAGCATAAGGAAATACTTCTATTCAAATTTCTGAACGGCACAGACTGCCGTCCAGGGGAGTGGTTCCTTCTTCAGTGTAGCGCATATTCAGTCCGCGCCGCATGTGCTCTGCCCACCAGCTGAAACTAGGTAGGCAGAGAGGGGCTGGACAGCAGCATCTCACATTTCTCTTGCTGTGTAGTTGACGGAAAGACAGGAGGGTGCTCAGGGCTGAAGTCGCACACCCCGATTATGCGGCAGAGTGCTCCTACTTCTGAGCAAAATTTACTTTCAGCGTCATAGCGATTCGGGTTTATTAAGTGAAGGCGCATAGGGTGTGGGAAGGAGCCGGATTGTATGAGCCGTAGGGTAGTTTGTTTTTCTATGTAGAGACCAGGGTAAGGCGAAGGTAGGGTCTGTCTCAGAAGGCGATAATGCTGGGTTATCTCCCTGTACTAGAGGAGCGGGTGACTGCCCTCGGGCTGCTCCATAGCACCTTGGGGGGTGTATTCCTTGCCCTCCATGGAAGCGTGAGCTGGTGTCCAGATGAGCTGAATGGAACCATTTCGTGAGTGGTTTCTCAGCACACGCAGTGCAGGTCGGGACACCAAACCCGACTGGTTATTCTGGTAGGCTCGTTGGGAATCGGTTACTACCTTCCGAACCCCTGGTTGAGTGAGAGCCAAGGCGATGGCTGCCTTTTCTGCTGCCGTCATTTCTTCGGTCTCTAGGGAGGCACACGCAAGAACGTTGGTTCTGGAGGTAGCCACGATGATGGCGTACTGCTGCCCTCGATGTTGGGTGGCGTCTGTGTAGATAACTGCATGATGCCCACCGAGGCTGGTGTTGAGCGCTTGAGCCCGTGCTTGTCGACGACCCGCGTCGTGTGAGGGATTCATATTTCTAAGCAAAGGGAGCATGTTTAGTTCTTGTCGCCAAAAGTCCAGGAGTATATCAAGTGGATTGGCATTCTGTGCTGCCCAGCTAATCTGGAGAAGGATGCTGCGACCCGCCGAAGTTCTGCTCATTCGGAGCTTCTGGTTAGAAAGGTGGCCCTCTATCAGCTCTTCCACCATGTTGTAGAGCCCCGTGCTAAGCAGCCTTTCGGTGGACGCACTCATGGGAAGACCAATGGCTTGCTCAACCGCCTTTCTAATGATTATATAAAGCATCTTAAGTCCTCCTTGCCGAGAAGGAGACAGAGGGATGACGTCAGTGATTCTCGAGAGGACAAATGCTTGAACTAATCGAAAGGTATGGGATTCCTTGAGGCCTCGCTTTTTGGTGTCAACTCGCCTGATCATGTGTATGATTTTATTGATAGTGTGTTTGAAGCGCTCCAAGGATCCGTCACTCTTGGTGTTTGTCTGAAAATGTAGGCCCAGGATCTTGATGCTGGGGCTTTGGAGTGATGGCCTGGCCATCAAGGAGTATTTGAATGTGTTCTCTGGGGTGTCGTTTGTCGTGAGGGCGGACGACAAGGAGCTGAGAATTTTTACGTGTGTACTGGAAGCCACAGGCTTCAGCACACTGTCGTACTAGAAGTGAGATGTCATGGGTTGGTGTAAGCTTTCTCTAAACGCTATCGCGTGGCATTCGGCGAGAATGCAGGGGTTAAACAATTAAATGGGCTCGGTGAGTGCACCACTTTTCTTCCTCATCTCCACGTGGGCTCGTAGCTAAATCGGTAACACAACGGGCTCTTGCTTTGTTACTCTGTTAGTTCCAGGTTCGATTCCTGGCGGTGCAGTAAATTATTTTATTTGTTCGCGGGAGTTTTCTGGTGACACCAACGGTCGCGAAAGAACCCTTGGGGGGTAGAGGTAAAAAGCTTTGCTTTAAAAATAGCTTACGACACCTTAAAGAGCCTTTGAAAGGAGGATGATCGGTGCAACGCTTACGTATATAGGAAACAAGCGTCATGGGTTAGGGAATTAATTTGTATAAAGACACAGCAGCTCAAATTAAAAGCAAAAAAAAGTACAAATGACATCTGCGTTTCGGTCTGAAGATGTGCGACGCGCTAGCGTTACTCCCGCGTCGAGGGAGCGTATTTGAACGGAGTTGCTGCCTTTACCATCTATGCTTTCCAAGTTCTGAAGTGGAAGGACGAGATCTAGGCTAGCTGCAATGGTTTTAATCTTCGCGGCACAGGAAACTCAGAGGACATCTACGCTTCTGTGGGGGAAGATATGGGTTGGAAAAGGTGCGGCTGCGGGGTGTTGGTCAGTTCAACGCCGCCTGTATGAACATTGCCTAACGCGTCGCCCGCTTTCCAATCGGAGCGGTAGGGACGCTTAGTTCAGGCACTGATCCGGTAGGCGGCGCGCGCCGGCGGACGTCCCGTCTTACGTCAGTGCTCGCGAATCGCGAACACTGCACCCACTTCTACAGCGTGTGTCTGCCAGCTTGCCTCGAAAGCGTCGGAGCACCGCCTGGGGAACCCTAGAGAAACTGTCAACTATTTTGCATACTTTCCGAGAAGAGGCGCTGGCTGGCGGACATGAAAGCACGTACGAAGGCTACGGAGAGGGAAAGGGTAGCAGAGAGCAACAGGATAGTGGCTGTTTCGCCATTTTTCGCTCACGCGTTAGGCAAGAATTATACAGGCGGCGTTGGTCTGTTCGAGAGATGAAGCAAGAGCGTCAAAGTTTAAAAGCGTTGATTGTGATGGCCTGGCTGAATGTTCGGGGTTTTTATCAGACAAACAAATATATATATATATATATATATATATATATATATAGAGAGAGAGAGAGAGAGAGAGAGAGAGATGTCTTTGTTGAGAAAAATCAATTGAATGTTTGGGAAAGGGGAATTAAGAGATGGGTAGACCCTATGGGATGAACCAGAATTCCAGGCCCCAGAAGCATCTCACGCTAACCTTGAAGTGACAAGCTTGTCAGGCAGCCTGTCATGCGTCGATATAAGTTGGATATGTAATGTTTGAGTTGCTCACCCCTGAGCATATTCTTGGATATGACCAGGTTTCACGGAAGAGAGTGGGTTTACACAAGTATTTAGCACAGTTTTAACTTAATATTAAGCCAGACATTTTATGTCAAACATCTTCGCCCATCTAGATTTCTGGATACACGTGTTGGTTTGTATACTGAGCAGAGTTTGCGATTCTTAAGCGATGAAATCCCCAAGTTGCACGGGGAAGGATGGTGTTCCTAGGAGTAGGATGAGGAGACGTTTTCCATATTTTTCCGAGAGTGTGATAGTCGTGGTCAACCGGGCGCACGATATGCGAGTTCGAGTGGATCTTGGTCGGCTGCGTCGCTCCCTTCCAGAACGTTGTCTCCGTGTGTTAATGCATTGTGAACTTTTGTCATTGTGGATTGGAGAATATTTCTCGAGCGCTCTGCCTGTAGCCAAGAGAATAAAGGCCTATCGAGCGTGTGTAGTAACGTTTAAACGTTTGAGCAGCTATTCGATAGTTCCGCTAGGGGGATCGCAAAGAGGATTCAATTCCGGTGTGTGGGGAGGTAATGCAACAACAGCGATTACCGCGGTACTCCAGTACAATTGTTGCCTTCGTACTTTCGAGCGTCCCGGCGTTGGCGTATACTGTTGTTCTCATGATTTTAGAATTTCATCGTGGCTTGTCGCCTGTCTTCGCGTAGGTTCGGATCTCTGTTTTTCAGGGGGGGGGGGGGGGGGTGCTTTTATGGAAAGTCGCTGGATCGGTGACATATCCATCATGGCGCCCAGCCTTTTTTTCTGGAGGTGTGTTTATATTTCTTAGGATGATTGGGCTCCATTTTGTTTATTCCTGGCGCTCTTCTTGTGCTAGGAGAGTGGCCTCTCTGATTTCTTCACAGGTATTATAAGACACAATGTGAAGGCCCTTGCAGCGACTGTGAATATAAGGAGCATAAGGGGCGCGTTATACTCTGTCGTGATGATGGTGTTTATGTGGCCTTTTTCAGTGCCGGTGAGTAGTTTCTGGTACTGCAGGATGTACGATATCCGTCTCTTGATCAGTGCCTGCAAAAGTTTAATAATTTTTTCTGTCATTCCCGCACATCCCCTGTACAGGCGCTTTACAATGCGGGCTGAATGGTCAAACATTTCCTGTATTTAGGTGATTGTCAGATCGGCTGTGCCGCTTCTCTGTAGGGTCATGCCGAGGATCCTTACGTGACTTCTTTCGGGGATCTCATGCTGGCTGGTTTTTAGAGATTTTTTTTTTTTAATTTGCCGCGTGGCGCCATTCAGCGCTTCCCGGTCAGAGCTTGCGACGGTGACACGACTTCAAAAATTTTTAAATTAGTATTTGAATATTCGTGTAGTCAGACGATTTTGTACGCGGTTTTGTTTCGTTTTTTTTTTTTGCCCCTCTTTTAAGCTAGGTGACACAATGTTGGCGCCGGCATCATTTTAGATCGTCGGACATGCACTTTGGTGATGGCGTAAGTTGCGGGCACGGCTGGCGACCGTGTCTCCTCAAATCGCGTATCTTTTCTTTTGCCTCGGCCGAAGTATCATTGTCCTCCTTTCCACGATCTTCTTGCGGCTGCTCGGCATTCTAGATTCTGGCGAGCCCTCATACCTGGCTGCCTCAGTTGTAGTTTCCTGTTAGCACCGATGACGTACTTCCGCGGACGTTTGATGAGCCCGGCTGATAGCGGACGGCTAGCAGGCACGGCAAAATCGAAAAATGAGACTAATAACGCCAGCGCGTTAAAATAGTTGTGGGATTGTCATGCTTTGCGAAGCAACCACTACACGTGGATTATCGGAGTAGCAGAATGGCTCCCAAGGGACATATTGAGCAGCAAGGGAATACACCAAACTCGCTGAAATGGCGGGCCAAGAAAATTCGTGGGCAAAGCATAGCAGTTTGATAACGATATATGCGTGCGTGCGTGAGTGTGAGTGTGCCTGTTACGTGGAAGCTTTGTTTTCGACTGTTAGCGTTATAAGGATGCAGAATAATTCTTGCTGTTAGACGAGTTATATTACAAATGTTATATTACAAATGAGCGCAAATAACTAACACGGGACCTGCGAAGAGAAGAGCAGACTATATCACTCACTCACAACTGTTTATTCTGCAGAAAATATCGTAGTATTATCAAACAACCTATTATTACTTTCTAAAAAAAATCCATAAACGTTTTGTTATTGCCGCGCAGACATAGGGATGTGTCGCTGACAGACTTTTAATATGCCTTACTAATATCGTACGCCTCCATAATTTCACGCGCAGTCTGGCCACAACTTCGGCCCACAATATCTCCTGACATAATGGAGTGTTTCTGCACCCAAAACACAGTGTGTAGGCAAGTGGACCCCATTGCTGTTTTCGAGCGACAGGTGATGTTCCGTTACGAGGTTATTTACACACCCTACAGTATGACCGATGCACGCCTTACCGTATGTCAGAGGAGTCCGGTATCCCAGTCCAACTGCGCAGTACGCGTAAGGTTTGGCATGCCTCTTTTGGCACGCTTGTTTCTTATCGCCTCTGGCGCAACGTACACAGCTCCGCGAGCTTCTTTGGGGAAGAAACCACCACTGGTACAGTGTCGGCTGGCTACTTCTTTCAAACTGTGAGCCACCTTACGGGTGTACGGCGCCAATGTCTTTTTTTTTTTTTTTTACATGTGCGGCCTTTTACATCTGCAGGTGCTCCAAGAGTTAAACTGGGCCCGCGAGTGGTGGCCTAAACGGACAAAGCTGCACGCCAGTGCGATCTATGAGTAGGTGAAACGCAGATAGCGAGAGGGAGGGGGCACCAAGGAGAAAGATATCTTACTCGGTGGTTGGCACATCCGGCTGATCCATCTCGATGCCGTGACGCTCGCCTTGCCGCCGGCTCGAGCGAAGCCGCGCTGCTACCGTAACTGCTCACCAGAAATGATGTCTCGTGCAAGTGAGTCTTTACCTCGGCGCATTGCCGATGTAATTAACGGGAGCGGGAACTTACCCTTATTAAACTGTTGTTTGGCATGAAAAGGGGCTGTTGCAAATATTGGTTTAAATTGCCACCACCTCTCTCCCCTGCATGTCTCCTGCATTACATAGCTCCCTGCAATTTATGCCTCCCAGCATTTTTGCCAGATCTGACCGATCTCACGCGTCTCAAGCAGGTTAAACTTTCCTTTCTAAAAAAACTTGTTGAAGTTGTCTCAGAAAGGTTGTCTTAGTTATCTCCACTGAAATAAAGCCGATTTGCGTTGAACTAGTCTTCAATCGGCTAACTTGCTCAATTCTGTCGAGAGCCTGTTTGCATCGCAATTTTTTTTCGTGCCTTCCCCGGAACCCTTTCCAAATTGATCCATGAGCGTTTACACAACATGACGCAAAAAAAATTCCCCCACATTTCCCCGAGGGGGAGAATGTGAAAGTGCGAATGCACGGTTGTCGGCCCGCTTGCGGCGCTTGCGCTCGGCCCCCGCAGCCCACCGCCTCGCCGCCTTCTCTTCCATCTCTTCCATCGGGTTTGTAGTATCACGTGTACAGCACGCAGTTATCAAGCCGCTATAACGCCGCTGAGTCGCCAACGCACGCCGCTGACGACGTAGTTTGAATGCGTTAAAGATATAAGGCGCGTTACTGACACTGATATCAGCGTCCCGTCCGTGGCTTATTCGGTAGAGCGTCGGGCTGCGGCCCGCAAAGTCCTCGGATCGAAACCTGGCGCCGGATGCTGTTTCTTTTTTAAATATAGAGGAGCACTGCGGACGCCGCCGCCGCCGCCGCCGCCGCCGGCGGTGGATGGTTTGGGGTCGCTTATAAAGTGCATTCGCACTTAAAAACTCGCTCACCCCTCAGCAAATCGCGAACCACAGCATTCACGCAGTCAAACTGGCGGCGTTCCTGTCGAAGCAAAAAGCGCACGCTGCTGGAGACCGAGTTTTCTTGCACGGCGCCCGGGCAAAGAAATGCTTACATGAAGCATGGAAAGCACCGCTGACGAGCAGCGATTGTGGGAGAGCGGCTTCGCTTGCGCGGGCGATAAGGCAGAGCGTCAGCACATCGATCTGGGTCAGCCGGATGTGCCTACACGGTCTCTCTATCCGCGGCAAGCTCCTCATAAATCGCACTGCATGCAGTGTTGCCTAGTTCGGCCGCGGCTCGCGCGCTCCGTTTGACTTTTGGAGCGCCTCTGCGATGTAGTACCGGCCTTTTAAAGGGACCCTGGAACAATTTTTCAACTTTGTTTTTGAAATCTTAAATGCTTGCAGAATCTAGTCACCCAACACATTCAGTACTTATATTAGGGGGTAGCAAAGTACTTCACTCAGAAATAACTGCTCTATGCCCATCAGATAACTTGGAAACTCGCTCAAAAGGTTTTTCTCTCTTTCCCGGTCTTGACATTCTTCGACGGCTCGAATTACGTGACTAAGGCCATATATCGGCGGTTGGCCGGTTTTCCCTCAGTTGCAGAAATGAACGCTTTTCGATAGCAACTTAAAAAAAAAAGCCACAAAAACAAAGCATTAATCGGAGGCGTATCTGGTGCGACGAGCAAATTACGCAGTGCCGCTCCGCGCTGGCGATAACTATTGCTTTCGCAGTGGTTCCAGGCGCGAAGGAAAGAGTGAAAACGCTTATCGAAAGTGTCCCAGGGTCCCTTTTAACACGTAGCGCTAAGGGCCCCGTGGCGCAGAAAAGCCGGCGTCGTCGTCGTCGGCACTGAACGTGAGCGAAAAATCTCGTACCGTCACCTTGCGGTACCCGCTGAATTCCGCAGGATCGTAAGATGCTGCCCCAACAGATGGCGTGCGAGCGTGAGTGGAAAGGTTGCACCGCTCGTGGGCGAGCATGGCAAGCGAAACATAATGCGGTGCGAACGAGTACTGCTCCATAATTACCCCCGGCATCACATTGTAGAACAACACGCACCTCGTTTTAGTAGTGTAGCACTAAAAGAAAGATTCAATTACACTTTCCTACTGCGGCGAAAGCGTTTTACGCTCTTTTTAACTCAACGGTATCCTAATAGTTGCTTTATAAATAAAAAATACCAATTTTTTGCTTGTTTGGCCATGGCCTCAGCCCTCTGCCGAGATATATCTTTTGGGGGAGGGTTTCAACAACTGCGAACAGTACCGTGCAAAGGACTCCAGGCTTTGACATCAGATAAATCTCTTCTTTCAGTTTTTTTGTCTGCGGTATGGATGCAAGACGTAGTAATAAGTAGGACGCCGCTGTCGCTTGGTGCTGAGTGAGCTGCATTGCAGGACAAAAACGCCTTCGTGCTTTAGGCCGGGTCGATCAGCAGGCATGGTTGTGCGAGAAGGTGGTATTAATATCTAAAAACTGTAAGCGATCTTGGTTAGGTAACTCGCGGGTAAAGGAAACTTATGCCGTTGACCATTCGCCTGAATGTGAATAAAAAGCCGCCTACCAGAAAGACGTCCGCAATAAAAAACAGCAAAGCGGCCCATTTGCCCACACATTGCAATGGCTGCGGGGCGCTCCATTATTTCAGAACATGAAGATTGTGGGCCGAAGCCGTGTCCACACTCCGCGTGAAACCACGGAGGCGTACCATATCGGTAAGGCAGGTGATGTACGTGCGTAAGCGACGCATCGCTATGTTTGCATGGCAATGAGGAAGCGTTTTAAAGCGAAGCTTTCTTGTCTCACTGATTCGTCCGTGAGCGCCGAAAACACAAGGCCAACTCGTTGATAATGATGAAAATTCAGAACGTTTGGAGAACATCATTCGTGTTTACTCAGAGTTCCTTTAGGGTCTCAAGCAAAAAATTAAAGCCCCTTTCTTAAAGGAAGATGTCTGAATGCGAAGCTTTCTCCCGTGTTAATTGAATCAAAGTCAAAGTCCAAAGCCACCGACCACGCAACGAACCCTAGAAATGCTCAGTGACCCGTACCAAAACACCTAATAGAGCCAAAACATGGCATCGGGTCGCTTCGTGTACAGAGGTCGGCGGACTCACTCATGAGTCCACTCACTCATACTCATTTGGACTCAAACTCACACGTGAGGTTGAGTTTGAGTGAGCGCGAGGCTAGTGGGGCATGGTGAGATTGAGCTTGAGTGAGTTTGACCCCGACTGAGTTTGAGTACGCCTGAGACCGAGTGAGTTCTGAGTCCATTTTGAGTTTTGAGTACATTTTGAATTTGAGTACATTTTGAATTTGAGTACATTTTGAGTTTTGAGTACATTTTGAGTAGTGAGTACATTTTGAGTACTGAGTACATTTTGAGTACTGAGTACATTTTGAGTTTGAGTACATTTTGAGTTTGAGTACATTTTGAGTTTGAGTACATTTTGAGTTTTGAGTACATTTTGAGTTTTGAGTACATTTTGAGTTTTGAGTACATTTTGAGTCTGAGTACATTTTGAGTCTGAGTACATTTTGAGTTTGAGTACATTTTGAGTTTTGAGTACATTTTGAGTTTGAGCACATTTTGAGTACTGAGTAGATTTTGAGTTCTGAGTACATTTTGAGTTCTGAGTACATTTTGAGTTTTGAGTACATATGAGTAGCCTAAGAGGCAGCTATGGTTGGCGGTTAAGTTTCATGTGTCGCTTTGGGCTGCTGGTACGGCAGCATTCGCGATGCGCATGATCGGTTGTTGGGGGAGTTGGGTGGGGGAGGGGGGGTGTTCGATTTAGCGGCTGGGCGTGTGAATAATAATCGACTGGTGAGGTCATAAAAAAAAATTAGCGCCAATCCACCCCGTGAATGTGGTTGGAAAGCAAAGCTGCAAACGGCACCCATAACGATTACCCATGCGACGTCACTTAAATAAACTCATATCGCTCTACAAATAGTAAAACCAGAAAGAAGTGAAATGCACTTAAACACACCATTTATTGATTGATTGTAGGGTTTAACGCGCCAATGCAACGCAGGCGATGAGGCGCGCCGCAGTGGAGGGCTCCGGATTAATTTTGACCACCTGGGGATCTTTGACGTGCGCCGAAATCTCGTACACACGGGCGTTTTTGCTTTTCGCCTCCATCAGAAAAGCGGCCGCCGCGGCCGGGAATCGAACCCGCGACCTCGTGCTCAGCAGCGCAACGCCTTAGCCACTGAGCCACCGCGGCGGGCCCACACCATTTATTACTTCAAAGAGATATGCTTGGTAAGGTTAAATCAATGCATGAACGGTGTTTGGTTGAGTTGTGTTGGTGTAGCAGAAGAGTGGAGACTTTTTTATATACATTTAAAGTAAGCTCCAACCCGGTGTTAGACGATCTGACTTCTACGTCTCTGCGCCGCGGACGGAGGCGACGAGATTTGCGGCAGAGAAGGAGGAGGAGGAAGAGGAAGAAATACTTCTGTTCAGATATCTGAACGGCCCAGAGTGTAGCCCTGAGGAGTGATTCCTTCTTCTGTGGGGCCCATATGCAGTCCGCGCGGCCAGTGTTCTGTCCACCCGCTGAAGCTGGGTAGGTAGAGAGGGCCTGGACAGCAGCATCTACCATTGCTCTTGTTGGGTAGTTGACGGAAGGAGAGGAGGGTGCTCAGGGCTAAAGTCGCACACCCTGATTACGGGGCGAAGTGTTCCTACTTCTGAGCAAAATTTACATTCAGCGTCGTAGCGATTCGGATGGATTAAGTGAATACGCGTAGGCAGTGGGAAGGAGCCCGGATTGTGTGAGCCGTAGGGTAGTTTGTTGTTCTCTGGAAAGGTCAGGGTAAGGCGAAGGTACGGTCTGTCTCAGAAGGCGATAATGCTGCGTTATCTCCCTGAACGTGACAAACGGGTGACTGTACTCGTGCAGCTCCCTAGCCCGGGAGGTAAAGGCGCAGGCATGTTGGGTGGGCGTATTTGTTGCCCTCCATTGAAGCGTGAGGGGGTGTCCAGATAAGCAGAATGGAACAGTTTGGGGAGTGGTTTTTTAGCACGCGCAGTACAGGTCAGGACACCCAACCCGACTGGTAATTCCAGTAGGCTTGCTGGGAATCGGTGACTACCCTCCAAACCCCTGGTTGAGTGAGAGCCAAGGTAATGGCTGCCTCTTCTGCTGCCGTAATTTCTTGGGTCCTAAGCGAGGTACACGCAAGGAGGCTGGTTCTGGAGGTAGCCACGATGATGGCGTATTGCTGCCCTCGATGTTTCGAGGCGTCTGTGTAGATAACTGCATGATCCCCACCGAGGGTGGTGTTTAGCGCTTGAGCCCGTGCTTTTCGGTGGCCCTCGTCATGTGAGGGGTTCATATTTCTAAGCAAAGGGAGTATCTTTAGTTTTACTCGCCAAGAGTCTGGGAGTATGTCAAGCGGAGTGACATTCTGGGCTGCCCAGCCAATCTGGTGAAGCAGGCGGTTACCCACCACAGTTCTGAGTCGGACCTTCTGGTTAGAAAGATGGCCTTCTATCAGCTCTTCTACCGTGTTGTGGAGCACCGTGCTAAGCAGCCTCTGTGTGGACGCACTCATGGGAAGACCAATGGCCTGCTCGACCGCCTTTCTAATCATTATATAAAGCATCTCTATGTCTTGCTTGTCGAGAAGAAGACAGGAGGTTGACGTAAGTGACTCTCGAGAGGACAAAAGCTTCAATTAATCGAAAGGTACCGGATTCCTTTAGGCCTCGCTTCTTGGTGGCAACTCGCCTGATCATGTGTATGATTTCATTAATGCTGTTTTTGAGGCAAGCAAGGAGACATCACTCTTGGTGTTAGCCTCGAGATCTAGGCCCAGGATCTTGATGCTGGGGCTTGAAGTGATGGCCTGGCCATGAAGGAGTACTTGAATGTATTCCTTGATTTGGCGTGAGGGCGGACGAGAAGGAGCTGTGATTTTTTACGTGAACACTGGAGGCCACAGGCTTTAGCACATTGGCGTACTAGAAGTGAGATGCCATGCATTGGTGTGAGCTTCCTTTAATTTTTGTAACTCTTAGCACATGAGCAAGGTGCGGACAGGGCCGCTAGACGGGCGTGAGTGGTCGCGTGACGCTTTCATGTGGCATTCAGCGAGAACGCAGGGGGTAAACCCGTAGATGTGCTTGGTGAGTACACCACCTGTCTTCCCCGTCTTCGCATGGGCTCGTAGCTAAATCGGTAAGACAACGGGCTCCCGCTTTAGTAGTCTGTTAGTTCCAGGTTCGATTCTCGGCGGTGCCAGTAAATTCTTTTATTTGTTCGCTGGAGTTTTCTGGTGACACCAACGGTCGCGAAAGAACCCTTGGGGGGTAGAGGTAAAAAGCTTTGCTTTAAAAAGGGTTATCGCACCTTTTCTTCTTGATGGATGATCCTCTAAGAAGGTGGGAGAGGATGGTGGGGGGGGGGGGGGGAGGGGGGGTGTTTGATTTAGCGGCTGGGCGTGTGAATAATAATCCACTGGTGAGGTCATAAAAAAGGGTTATCGCACCTTTTCTTCTTGATGGATCCTCTAAGAAGGTGGGAGAGGATGGTGGGAAAGCACACGGTGGTTGGGTGGGGGGGGGGGGGGGAGGGGGGGTGTTTGATTTAGCGGCTGGGCGTGTGAATAATAATCCACTGGTGAGGTCATAAAAAAGGGTTATCGCACCTTTTCTTCTTGATGGATCCTCTAAGAAGGTGGGAGAGGATGGTGGGAAAGCACACGGCGGCGCTTTCTTGCTGGTTGTTCGCCTGCTTCTGTTAACGGCTTGATTTGCTAGGGTCAAAAAGGAAGAGGTGAGCGCCGGGGGGGGGGGGGGGGGGAAGGGGCGGCGACTGTCCCCTCCGCTGTTTTAAAATGAGTTGTCATGAACTGACCGGGCGGCGGCTGTTTAGATATAATAATGACCTAATTATGAGATAGACTGGGTTTTAGTAAAGGGAGTTTAAGCTGGTGTCGGTAAGGCATGTAAAGTATCAAATTAAAGGTCCCGATTAACGGAATCACGCGAAGTAAATTTAAAAAAAATGCTTCCTGTGTATAGTCATCAGGCAGCCATAATAAGTCATAAATTGGGTTGAAATTCAAAATGATGCCGTGAGGGCGTGTGGGGAATCATATTCAAGGTCTAGATGAGGGGAATCACGTGGGACAAAAATGCGTAATGGTTATATTATGACCTAGTCATGGCTAGTCATAGATTGGGTTAAAATTCAAAATCACAGCGCTAGGGCGTGTGGCGTATGAAATTAAAGGTCTCGATGAGGGAAATCACGTCGGACAAATGCAGAAATGCTTCCTGATTATTATCATATGACATAGTCATAAGTGGTCATAAATTGATGTAAAATTCAAAATGATGCCACTAGGATGTGCGGGGCATCAAATTGAAGGTCGCGATGAGGGAAATCACATGGGACAAAAATGCAGTATGGCTATATCATGAGATAGTCATGGTTAATCATTGTTTGGGTTAACATTCAAATTGATGCCACTAGGATGTGTTGGGTATCAAATTAATGGTCTCGATGAGGGGAATCAGTAAGACAAATACAAAAATTCTTCCTCGTTATAGTCATGAGATAGTCATGGCGAGTCTTATATTGGGTTAAAATTCGAAGTGACCCAGCTAGGGCGTGTAAGGCATCGAATTTGTGATCTTGATGAGGGGAATCACGTGGGACAAATAAAAAAGGCTTCGTGGTTCTAATCATGAGATAGTCATGGTGAGTCATAGATTGGGTTAAAATTCAAGGTGAGCCCGGTAAAGCAAATGGGGTATCAAATTCAAGTTACAATTAGGGGAATCACGTGGGGCATATAAATAATGCGTCCTGCTTACATTCATGAGAGTCATGGTTAGTTAGATTTGATTAAATTTCTATATGATCCTGTTAGGGTGGGAGGGGGTATCAAATTAAATGTCTCGTTGAGGGGAATCACGTGGGACAAATATAAAATTGCTTTCTGGTTATAGTTATGAGATTGTCGTGGTGAGTCATAGCTTGAGTGAAAATTGAAAGTGACGTTAATAGTGCTTGTTGGGAATCGAGTGAAAGGTCTCGATGAGGGAAATTGCGTAGAATAAATAAAGAAATGCGTCCTCGTTATCATCACGATATAGTCATGGCTAGTCACTGATTGGGTTAAAATTCAAAGTGATGCCGATAGGGCTTGTAGGGTATCAAAATATTTGTCTCGGTGAAGGAAGGTGCATCGAATGCAACAACCGGAAATCATGGCACTGCAAAATGACCAGTTAAGTAAAAAAGTCTTATTCAGTGCCCCATAGATATAATTGTACTCGTTAATTGTTTGCACGCCGTCTTAAAAGCGTGGTTGGTTCGACTCATTGCAGCACTCGACATCCGTCAACAAGCCTGCGTTCCCATGAAACAGCTTAGGAACTATTGGGCTGATATGCCTCCTACGTATACGCTCAGAAGTAAGTGGGTTGGCGCAATCAGCGAATGCCTCCGATCGCGCGCGCGATAGTGCAAATTTCCAAGCATGGCTTGCTGCGGTCGGTGCACGAACGTGTTGACATTTAATACGCGCTCCCGTACGTCATACTGAGTTGGTTGTTAAACAAGGCCATGAAATACTCCTTTAACTGTGCAGGTCGTAGACGTACATGATCACAGAAGTAAATTATTTACCGCCTCATAACAACATATCCTGCTACCAAACAGGGGCAACTTATTCGATACACCAAGATTTCACGGCCGTTTGCTTGCTTAAAAGAACTTTAGCGTTTCAGTGGTGATCGGGAACCGCAAACAGCTATTTCCTTACACGACCGGGCTTTCTCCGCCACCGCGACGCTTTTATTTTGTTTTCGGCACAACTTTTTCGCATAACCGAGCTACAGCATAGGTGTGCGGATTATTTTTGTCGGCTTCCCGTCGATGAGATGAACAGCACATACCTCCAGACAACAAAAACGTGCGATAGGCATTAAACATGAGGGTGAATAAACAGTGCTTCCAGAAGCAGCGTACGACCGTATGTATTCTGGCAAATTTGCTTGGTTCGAAGTCTTTCCGATTCAGCACGACGACCAGTTCGCGGCGGCACTCAAGGGGTGCAGAAAATGTGTGCAGCGAATAGATTCCGCACGCACATGCAGACACTTATTTTGTCGTGGTGCACTTCCCCTTTGCCTAACGCTGATTGTTCGTGCACCAAACAACGGCGTAATCACGCCCGGACGAGTAGCTCCTGCACGTTGCCAAGTAAAGGCAATGACGGCAACCTACCCACAATTAAGAAAATAAACATCAATTGGGGATGAAAAGTCGGGCGTCCTGCTTGCACGGTTAAACGTAGCCTCACAGCAACCCCCGTCAGGAAAAAGCGCTTGTGGGGTGGCCCGCCGCCTTAGTGGGTTGGGGACGGAATTTATGGGCAAATCTGACAGCTCTCGGACGCTTTGAACGTTCTCTTTAAAGCCCTGTTGAACTTGTCGCTGCTGACGTACCGAATAAATGATACTTACCGATTTTCGATGCCGCTTGGGCGTCTGATATCCACGCGCGGCACGGAGCAACAGCGTAAGACTGCGACGTCGTCTGCTCGCCCCGCAATTCACAAGAAATGCCCGCCAGGTGGTGCCTCGATCGTTATAAAATGGCCGACCCGGCAAAATTCTGGTCTATACAAGTTATAGAAGCGGGGTACAGTGAGCAGTGGTTGGCTGCGCATGCTGACCCATCCCGACATCAAAAAAAAAAAAAAGTTCCCTGATTTCTATTTTCATCTTGCCCCTGTGGCTGTTCACCAGCGTTGTTTTGGTGGCTACGCGGGCTTTTTTCCAGACATTGCGATTCGCAGGGTGTAGACCAAGCCCCATTTTAAAGATGGCCTGGTCAAATACCGCAAGCACGATTGATCCCTCAGAACCATCAGATGAGGGTTTTGAATATTTATTTATTTATTTATTTATTTATTTATTTATTTATTTATTTATTTATTTATTTATTTATTATACCTCAAATGCCCCAGTACGGGGTGTTACATGAGGGGTTGGCTGTGGTACAAATTTCTTTCGATGTGGGTTTTGAACAGAACCGGGCTTGAGTGGTGCACGACGTCGGGTGGAAGATCATTCCAATCCTTTGCTGTTTGAACAAAAAACGAGCGAAGGTGGGCAGTTGTGCGGGCATGCGCAGGATAAACAGTGTTGCGGTGGCTAGTACGAGAAGAGATTCGATGTGCGGGCATGATACTGGATGCGTCAGACGATGAATGAAAGAATTTGTGAAAAAGGGTTAGTCTAGCGGCCTTGCGTCGCAATTCTAGATTCTGAAGTTGGGCTTGGCTTTTCAGATTAGTGACACTTGAGTGATATGAATAATCAGAGTAAATAAACCTTGCTGCCCTATTCTGAATAGATTCCAACATTTTAGATAGATTAGATTGGTGCGGGTCCCAGACGGCGCAAGCGTATTCGAGTTTCGGGCGTACTAATGTTAGGTAGGCTAAACGTTTTACAGGATGAGGGGCAAGGCGTAAGTTTCGTCTGAGGTAGCCAAGAACTTTATTAGCTTCGTTACAGATATTTATTATGTGGGGTGTCCAATTAAGATCGGGAGTTATGTTTACACCTAAATACCTATACGAGTCCACGGGGGATAACTTAGAGCCGAAAATAAAGTATGTTGGAGCCGGGTAATGTTTCCTACGGTGAAAAGAAACGACAGAAGTTTTGTTAATGTTTAGAGTCATTAGCCAATTTCTGCACCATGTTTCAATTGTTAATAGATCGTTTTGGAGAATGCAGGAGTCATTAGGGTCATTAATAGGGCGATAAATGACGCAGTCATCTGCGAATAAACGGATACTTGACGATATATTATTAGGCAGGTCGTTTATATAAATTAAGAACAGGAGGGGACTGAGGACCGTACCCTGGGGCACACCTGAGACTACTTGACAACGGGATGATGATGCCTGGTTAGCACAAACGAACTGTTCACGGTTTGAAAGAAAATTTTGGATCCAGTTTAAAACGGCAGGGTCAAGGTTTAAGCGCGAAAGTTTTAGAAAGAGACGTTTATGGGGTACCTTATCAAAAGCTTTTTCGAAATCTAGAAACAGAGCGTCAACAGGAATATTATGATCAAGACATGAGCTGATATCGTTAATAAAAAGCGCGAGTTGGGTGTCACATGAGAGGCCTTTCTGAAAACCGTGCTGACTGGGGTGGAAAAAATTTACAGACGAAAGAAATTTGATGGTTTGAGAGTAGATAATATGTTCCATAAGTTTACAGCATATGCATATTTGTGATATTGGACGGTAGCTGGAGGGTGAGGATGACGGACCTTTCTTGGGAATTGGAATGATCTTGCCGACCTTCCAGTCTCGTGGCACCACTCCAGATGACAGTGATTGCTGAAAGATATGAGACAATATAACAGCAGAAAAATGTTTAGTGTTTATCAGAACTTTAGAATTTATACAGTCAATACCAGCTGATGACGTCACTTTTAATGACTCGATCACTTTAATGATACCGTGAGGTTCGAAGATGACGTTGGGCATAACAGGGAAATCATGGGTGGAAGCACAAGGAAATATATCTTCGGGTTCATCAGTAAAGACAGAACAAAATGTAGAATTTAGTGTTTCTGCGACATAGCGCTCCGGTATTTAAACATTTTGTGGATCGCATAACGATATAGGTTTCATATGAGTTGGGTTAATGGCCTTCCAGAACTGTTTGGGGTTAGTGCGTATCATGTCTGGGAGGGTAGACGAGAAGAACGTTCGTTTAGCATTTGAAATCATGGATTGGTAAAGTTTTTCAGTATTACGATATTTTTCCCATGCTTGCTTGGAATTCGACGCCTTAGCCGAGCGGAAATGTCTCTTCTTTTTGTTGTTAAGGCGTTTTAATGCGTTGTTGTACCACGGAGAAGTAGGACGTTCTGTAATGGTGATGGTAGGAATATAGGTGTTTATTAATTTCTGCATTTTCACTTTAAAAAGCTCCCAGTTTTCGTCAACAGACCGTTTCCAGAAATCTATAAGAAACCAATCGCAGAAAGAGGAAAGTTCGTTATTCATACTTTCATAATCGGCTTTGTCGTATAGGGTTATTCTTTTCTTAATTTTGGGGGGGTTCGGTAAGTTGTATTGGAAACTCGCATGAATGACTGAGTGATCGCTTAGGCTGGTTAGATTAGAAACCGACGAAATTTTATCAGGTTCGAACGTTAGGAGTAAATCTAGCAAGCTTGTTGAATTATGGGTTGTTCGTGTAGGGAATGTTATCACTTGGGATAAATTGAACGTTAGGCAAATATCTGCAGTCACTTTTAATATTATTTTTTGAAGTTGTTAATGCTAAGTTGGATCAATTTATTGAGGGGAAGTTGAAGTCTCCGAATAGCAGGAGAGGGGAACCGTCCGAATCTGAAGTTGCCAGTTGGAGAGCATCATAAAAGTTGCCAATAAAAGAGGAATCGGAGTCAGGGGGGCGGTAGCAGACGCCAATTGTAATGGGTGGGGCTGCAGCTTTGCAGCGGATGAAGGTAATTTCAAGGCAAGAAGGAATGTCTACCGCGCAGCATTGCAAACTGTGGTGAGCAGCGATTAAGACCCCCCCCCCCCCCCGTTTGTTTTGCGATCACAGAGGAAAATATCAAAATCAGCAAACATAGGAAGCAACTCTGAGTCGAAGGTAGATGAATTCTGCCATGTTTCGGTTAGTACTACTAATTTACATTCGGTAGCCTGGACGAGACTGTGCAGAGAATCGCGTTTAGGCAATAGGCTCCTAATGTTAATATAAATAACTGAAAGAAAGTTTTAAAGCAAAGCTTTTTACCTCTACCCCTCAAGGGTTCTTTCGCGACCGTTGGTGTCACCAGAAAACTCCCGCGAACAAATAAAATAATTTACTGCACCGCCAGGAATCGAACCTGGAACTAACAGAGTAACAAAGCAAGAGCCCGTTGTGTTACCGATTTAGCTACGAGCCCACGTGGAGACGAGGAAGAAAAGTGGTGCACTCACCGAGCCCATCTAAGTGTTTAACCCCTGCATTCTCGCCGAATGCCACGCGATAGCGTTTAAAGAAAGCTCACACCAACCCATGGCATCTCACTTCTAGTACGACAGTGTGCTGAAGCCTGTGGCTTCCAGTACACACATAAAAATTCTCAGCTCCTTGTCGTCCGCCCTCACGACAAACGACACCCCAAAGAACACATTCAAATACTCCTTGATGGCCAGGCCATCACTCCAAAGCCCCAGCATCAAGATCCTGGGCCTACATTTTCAGACAAACACCAAGAGTGACGGATCCTTGGAGCGCCTCAAACACACTATCAATAAAATCATACACATGATCAGGCGAATTGACACCAAAAAGCGAGGCCTCAAGGAATCCCATACCTTTCGATTAGTTCAAGCATTTGTCCTCTCGAGAATCACTGACGTCATCCCTCTGTCTTCTTCTCGGCAAGGAGGACTTAAGATATAATCATTAGAAAGGCGGTTGAGCAAGCCATTGGTCTTCCCGTGAGTGCGTCCACCGAAAGGCTGCTTAGCACGGGGCTCTACAACACGGTGGAAGAGCTGATAGAAGGCCACCTTTCTAACCAGAAGCTCCGAATGAGCAGAACTTCGGCGGGTCGCAGCATCCTTCTCCAGATTAGCTGGGCAGCACAGAATGCCAATCCACTTGATATACTCCTGGACTTTTGGCGACAAGAACTAAACATGCTCCCTTTGCTTAGAAATATGAATCCCTCACACGACGCGGGTCGTCGACAAGCACGGGCTCAAGCGCTCAACACCAGCCTCGGTGGGCATCATGCAGTTATCTACACAGGCACCACCCAACATCGAGGGCAGCAGTATGCCATCATCGTGGCTACCTCCAGAACCAACGTTCTTGCGTGTGCCTCCCTAGAGACCGAAGAAATGACGGCAGCAGAAAAGGCAGCCATCGCCTTGGCTCTCACTCAACCAGGGGTTCGGAAGGTAGTAACCGATTCCCAACGAGCCTACCAGAATAACCAGTCGGGTTTGGTGTCCCGACCTGCACTGCGTGTGCTGAGAAACCACTCACGAAATGGTTCCATTCAGCTCATCTGGACACCAGCTCACGCTTCCATGGAGGGCAAGGAATACACCCCCCAAGCCTGCACTTTTACCTCTCGTGCTATGGAGCTGCACGAGGGCAGTCACCCGCTCCTCTAGTTCAGGGAGATAACCCAGCATTATCGCCTACTGAGACAGACCCTACCTTCGCCTTACCCTGATCTCTACATAGAAAAACAAACTACCCTACGGCTCATACAATCCGGCTCCTTCCCACACCCTATGCGCCTTCACTTAATAAACCCGAATCGCTATGACGCTGAAAGTAAATTTTGCTCAGAAGTAGGAGCACTCTGCCGCATAATCGGGGTGTGCGACTTCAGCCCTGAGCACCCTCCTGTCTTTCCGTCAACTACACAGCAAGAGCAATGTGAGATGCTGCTGTCCAGCCCCTCTCTGCCTACCTAGTTTCAGCTGGTGGGCAGAGCACATGCGGCGCGGACTGAATATGCGCTACAGTGAAGAAGAAACCACTCCCCTGGACGGCAGTCTGTGCCGTTCAGAAATTTGAATAGAAGTATTTCCTTATGCTTTCCCTCCTCCTCTTGCTCCTCCCCCGTCTCTGCAGCCGATGTCATCGCCTCCGTCCGCGACGGCAGAGACGGAGAAATCAGGTCGTCTAACCGGGTTTGAGCTTTAATTTTATAAAAAAAGAGTTTCCACTCATGTGCCACACCAATACAACTCAACCAACCACCGTTCATGCATTGTGCATTAATTTAACCTTACCAAGAATATCTCTTTCAAGTAATAGAGGGTGTGGTTAAGTGCATTCCACTTCTCTCTGGTTTCACTATTTGTAGAGCGACGTGAGTGAATTTAAGTGACGTCGCATGGGTAATCATTGTGGGTGTCATTTACAGCTTTGCTTTCCAACCACATTCACAGTGTGGATTGGCGCTAATTTTTTTTCGATTGAACATGGGCTTTAGTGGGTAGCTATGGTGCACGTGGGAGCACCGTTTGTGTAGTCGGGTCAAAAATGTAAGTCACCTCATCGATGGTTAATTTACGGTATGCGAGCTTATAGGGTCGGGACTGGGCTTTGCCAAATTCGATCAGTCGTTTGTGTATCAGACGGGTGTTGGGAATAATCTTGTGAAATGCTGTATGTAGTACTTTTTAGTTTTTTTTGCGTTCGATAGAATAAGGTCTTTATCTTTGAAATGCGTGAACTTTACAATTATGGGCCTATCTTTGCTAGGATGGAAAGTTCCCAGTCGGTGTGCGCGTTCAATATCGCGTGGGTTAACAGTCAGATTGAGGGCAGCCTTGCAGTGACCTATGATTAAAGCCTCGGATTGGGCCCACGTTTCGCGTCCGGAATCTTTGTGTCCATAAAAGATAAGGTTATTTCGTCGGGCTCTATCGTTAAAATCGCCAATACTGCAAGCTAGTTCAGCGATTTGTTCGGAATTTTGTACAGTGATGGAACGGATTTCATCGACGTCTGTTTTAAATGTGGCTACGTTCGCACAGTCTGCTTCAATTTTAGCAAGCCTTTCGTTCATGTTCTCAAAAGTTTTATCATACTGGGACAGTGTAGTTTGAATGCTTTTCATTTCTTTTAGGGGGGATAATCGAACTTCATCAAGGGCTGACAGTACGTCGCCAGCTGTTTGGGTGGAGGATGAACGGGTAGTAGGGCCTGGGTTTTCTTCTATGTCTCCGGAGAGCAGCAACAGGTTTAGTAAGCAGTAGCAGTAATGATAAATGGCACCAGTGCAATACCGTGGACTCGGCAGCACTATCAACGTATAATTCCGTGTAGGCTTGGCAAATATGGAGTAGCGGTTCGTTACCTGCATGAAAAAAATTAGCGCCAATCCACACTGTGAATGTGGTTGGAAAGCAAAGCTGTAAATGACACCCACAATGATTACCCATGCGACGTCACTTAAATTCACTCACGTCGCTCTACAAATAGTGAAACCAGAGAGAAGTGGAATGCACTTAACCACACCCTCTATTACTTGAAAGAGATATTCTTGGTAAGGTTAAATTAATGCACAATGCATGAACGGTGGTTGGTTGAGTTGTATTGGTGTGGCACATGAGTGGAAACTCTTTTTTTATAAAATTAAAGCTCAAACCCGGTTAGACGACCTGATTTCTCCGTCTCTGCCGTCGCGGACGGAGGCGATGACATCGGCTGCAGAGACGGGGGAGGAGCAAGAGGAGGAGGGAAAGCATAAGGAAATACTTCTATTCAAATTTCTGAACGGCACAGACTGCCGTCCAGGGGAGTGGTTTCTTCTTCACTGTAGCGCATATTCAGTCCGCGCCGCATGTGCTCTGCCCACCAGCTGAAACTAGGTAGGCAGAGAGGGGCTGGACAGCAGCATCTCACATTGCTCTTGCTGTGTAGTTGACGGAAAGACAGGAGGGTGCTCAGGGCTGAAGTCGCACACCCCGATTATGCGGCAGAGTGCTCCTACTTCTGAGCAAAATTTACTTTCAGCGTCATAGCGATTCGGGTTTATTAAGTGAAGGCGCATAGGGTGTGGGAAGGAGCCGGATTGTATGAGCCGTAGGGTAGTTTGTTTTTCTATGTAGAGATCAGGGTAAGGCGAAGGTAGGGTCTGTCTCAGTAGGCGATAATGCTGGGTTATCTCCCTGAACTAGAGGAGCGGGTGACTGCCCTCGTGCAGCTCCATAGCACGAGAGGTAAAAGTGCAGGCTTGGGGGGTGTATTCCTTGCCCTCCATGGAAGCGTGAGCTGGTGTCCAGATGAGCTGAATGGAACCATTTCGTGAGTGGTTTCTCAGCACACGCAGTGCAGGTCGGGACACCAAACCCGACTGGTTATTCTGGTAGGCTCGTTGGGAATCGGTTACTACCTTCCGAACCCCTGGTTGAGTGAGAGCCAAGGCGATGGCTGCCTTTTCTGCTGCCGTCATTTCTTCGGTCTCTAGGGAGGCACACGCAAGAACGTTGGTTCTGGAGGTAGCCACGATGATGGCATACTGCTGCCCTCGATGTTGGGTGGTGCCTGTGTAGATAACTGCATGATGCCCACCGAGGCTGGTGTTGAGCGCTTGAGCCCGTGCTTGTCGACGACCCGCGTCGTGTGAGGGATTCATATTTCTAAGCAAAGGGAGCATGTTTAGTTCTTGTCGCCAAAAGTCCAGGAGTATATCAAGTGGATTGGCATTCTGTGCTGCCCAGCTAATCTGGAGAAGGATGCTGCGACCCGCCGAAGTTCTGCTCATTCGGAGCTTCTGGTTAGAAAGGTGGCCTTCTATCAGCTCTTCCACCGTGTTGTAGAGCCCCGTGCTAAGCAGCCTTTCGGTGGACGCACTCACGGGAAGACCAATGGCTTGCTCAACCGCCTTTCTAATGATTATATCTTAAGTCCTCCTTGCCGAGAAGAAGACAGAGGGATGACGTCAGTGATTCTCGAGAGGACAAATGCTTGAACTAATCGAAAGGTATGGGATTCCTTGAGGCCTCGCTTTTTGGTGTCAATTCGCCTGATCATGTGTATGATTTTATTGATAGTGTGTTTGAGGCGCTCCAAGGATCCGTCACTCTTGGTGTTTGTCTGAAAATGTAGGCCCAGGATCTTGATGCTGGGGCTTTGGAGTGATGGCCTGGCCATCAAGGAGTATTTGAATGTGTTCTTTGGGGTGTCGTTTGTCGTGAGGGCGGACGACAAGGAGCTGAGAATTTTTATGTGTGTACTGGAAGCCACAGGCTTCAGCACACTGTCGTACTAGAAGTGAGATGCCATGGGTTGGTGTGAGCTTTCTTTAAACGCTATCGCGTGGCATTCGGCGAGAATGCAGGGGTTAAACACTTAGATGGGCTCGGTGAGTGCACCACTTTTCTTCCTCGTCTCCACGTGGGCTCGTAGCTAAATCGGTAACACAACGGGCTCTTGCTTTGTTACTCTGTTAGTTCCAGGTTCGATTCCTGGCGGTGCAGTAAATTATTTTATTTGTTCGCGGGAGTTTTCTGGTGACACCAACGGTCGCGAAAGAACCCTTGAGGGGTAGAGGTAAAAAGCTTTGCTTTAAAACAGGCGTCGCAGGTGAGCGTTCGCCATCGATACGCTGTTGCCGAGCCCACTTGAGGGGCCGCGGGTGACGCTGGTGCTTTTATGGTAGCGGTGTGGCGCCGGTGTCGGGTCGGTGACGTGGGAACCACGTGACTTCGGGGAGTGCAGTACGCGGGGTAGAACAGGAGGCAGTTTGGCGATGCAACGGTCATGAAGGGGGCTGTCAGTGATGGGCGGTAGTGGCAAGTCGATTGGGCGCTGTGGTAGCCGGTGCAGTGAGACCAAGCTTCCGTCGGTACCGTGAGGCTCCGTGCGGAAGACTGTCGGAACACCTGCCCAGGCGACAATCTGCATGAAAAACAGGCGTCGCAGGTGAGCGTTCGCCATCGATACGCTGTTGCCGAGCCCACTATTGTAAGGGCCTTGGGTACTTGGTGAAGTAGGATGTTTATTCTACGACACAGCCGTCTCCGAACACCGGTCCAGGACCCAACGATGATGATGATCAGTCCAGAAGAAGACGAAGTGTTCCTCGAAGTGTTCAATGATGGGGATAATGTGGAAGTGAAATAGAGGAATTTTCACGCTTCTGAGCTTCGAGCTTACAGTATTGCCGTCCTTCAAAACTAAACTTGCCATTACTAAGTAGTATGTGTTCGCTTTAGCTACACGTGAATCCCGACATGGAAACCAATAATTGTACAGTCCCGATGAGCTTACGACACAACTCCGAATTTTTACTAATGAAGTGAGTGCACATAATGACGTTACGATGCGGTCATTGCCTGGTTTAAATTTTCTCCCTCAAACCCTTCCCTTTGACAGCACATTTCTTTTTGTGCTACCGTTCTAGCATCTGCGATGAATTTGCACAGTTTACTCCTAACTAGTACTGATCAGCGGGATGCCCTTTTTACCTGCCCACATGATTTTATTCATCAAAACCTTTATTTTGATACCCCACACACTCTGCCGGAATTTCTTTGAATTTTAACCTAATTTATGACTTACCATGACTGTCGCATGATGATAACGAGGAAGCATTTCTTATTTGTCCCAAGTGATTCCCCTCATCAAGACTTTAAATTTGATACCCCATACCTCGCGGCGGCTCACTTTGATTTTTAACCCAATCGATGAATCACCATGAATATGCCATGATTGCGACCAGGAGGAATTTTTATTTGTCTCACGTGATTTCCGTCATTGAGACCTTCAATTTGACACCCCACACGGCCTAGCGCACATCACTTTGAATGTTAACCATATCTATGACTCACCGCGACTGTGTCACGATTATAACCAGGAAGCATTTTTTTTTGGTACCACGCGAATTCCCTCGCCGAGATCTTCAATTGGATACTCCACATACACTAGCGACATCCCAATGAATTTTAAACCATTGTATGACTCACCGTGACTGTGTCATTATTACTACCAGGATGTATTCCTTATTTGTCCAACGTTATTTCCCTAATCTAAATATTTAATTTGAGACCCCATACGCCCACGGGTCATCATTATGAAGTCCAACCTTTATTATGACTGACGATAACTAAGTCATGATTATGACCACGAAACATTTTTTGTTTGTCCCACGTGATTTTCCTCCTAGATACCTTAAGTTTGATACCCCACATGCCCTAGCGGCACACCACTTTGAATTTTAACACAATCTGTGACTATCCCTGACTCCCTTGCTACACGGTTGGCCATTTTCGATATTGTTTCTTTATTTATTTTTTTAGTTTTTTTTTTAAATCGTTTGATAAATTAGCTACATTTACACTTTTATAATGATTACAGGTTGGACTTCCGTGACATCTGCATTGTTGTGGAAATGCAGGGCGTTACACGATCCTGGCCGGGGAAGGGGGAGAGTGAGGGGGGTACTCGGCATAAAATTCTACGCATTAAAAAAGCAAAGGCATATCCATGAAAGCCTCGCGCTTCAGAGATGCGCGGGGACAGTTGGCTTTGACACAAGGCGTTTTTTCACGATGCAGAGCAAGAATGCACGGGACCGTAAACCTAAACAGCTTCCACGTAAATGAAATGAGCAGTGAGCGCACGTCCCCTCGCCCAATGTTTGTTTCGCCCCAGGGCCCCAGCACACCCTCGAGTCTGAACCGCCTCTGTCATGAACATGAACACGGAGTCTACATCAAGAGTTTGGTATTCAATATATACATACAATTAATTGCTTGCAAGCAGCGCTAATCATCATGGCCAGCAGGTATAGCTGTATTAAATCTGCAACGAAAATTGTTTCCGACCTCACAGGAGTATAGGGTGTCATGTCGTACCGAATGCAAGAGTTTGAGCTCACGAATTTTCACCCGTAATATTTTTACCACGCGTGAATTTTAAAACTCTGAATGTTAATGAAATCAGAGTCCATCTGAGCCCGAGTAAATTTCCAGCACGAGAGAGTTGCGAGTCCATTTGAGTTCTGAATTTATTTTGAGTTTTCATTCCGTTTTGAGTTCTGAGTTCATTTGGAGTTTTAAGTACATTTTGAGTTTAGAGTCCATTTTGAGTTTGAGTCCATTTTGAGTTTGAGTACATTTTGAGTTTTGAGTACATTTTGAGTACTGAGTATATTTTGATTACTGAATACATTTTGAGTTTGAGTACATTTTGAGTTTTGAGTACATTTTGAGTATTGAGTACATTTTGAGTACATTTTGAGTTTTGAGTCCGAGTGAGTTCTGAGTTTTGCGCCCACTGTGAGTTTAAATTTCAGTGAGCGCAGTTGTGCTGCTCAGCATTGAGTCTGAGTTTGAGTGAGTGGTGATTCGAAAAAAAAATTGTGAGTGAGTTTGAGTGAACCGCGCCAACTTTGCCGAGGTATGTGAATCATGCATACACGAAGAAAAAACAACCAAAAATGAGAAGGCAGCTAGGTGGCGTCCCCGCGGCCCTTTCTGGCAGACCACTCCCAGATTTCACAGCACTCCCCAAGATAACAGCATTGTATAAGTGCGCAGCCTTTCGCCGTTCATGTGGCTCACAAACATAGTAACTACGCTGACGTCAGTGTGACATCCCCATAGCCCTTTCTGCTGAACCACTGCCAGCTTTCACTTCACTTCCGCAGATAACCGCATTAGATAAGGGCGCCGCATTTCACCGTGCATGTGGTTAGCAAGCGTGGCAGCTATGCCGACGTTGTGCAAGCCACAAAGTCGAGCACAGGAACCTTGGGTGTGGCAATTGAAACACAAGCCCGAAAGAATGTTGCTGTTTACCCATATTTTCACGGTATCACGCGCTGGCCAAAAAAAAATGGGAAAAACGTGTCTGAAACCAGCGAAGGTGATAAAATAACCCTTGTCGATATTCCTTGAAGCACAATTCAACCGACTGAATGTGCTGCTGTACTTGATGAAATTTTCACGGCTAAATGCTCAGTTCTTACAAATAATTTCGTATCTCGCAGTTTGATTACCCCAACATCTTCCCAATAATTAGTGAACCAAGTGGCGTGCACTGTAAGAGGCCCCTGTAGGGCGTCCTCCCCACAATGCTCCAGAATGAGCAGTCGCAGTGGTCTAGCGTGCAAACTCGACGAATAGCCTGGCAAGAGCATTCAATTTGAACAAAAAAGGGCATCTGCGCAGAGACATTGCGCAATGCAAAACGTCATTCATGCCTTGCGTGTTGTCCCTGCGCAAATGCCCATTTTTTTAATATGTTGGGCTTTTTCATTCGCCGATTTGGCACATTTCGTCACCTCAATTGGTGTGGTGGAGACGACCTACGGGGACTTCCTAGAGTGTACCCGCCCTAATCAAGCCACTAAATTCTTCTTCGGTCCTTGGTACTGATTTAGTTATTCCCAGTTTTCCAAAAAGCACTTGTGCTTATTTGTCTGAATTACGAGATACTTTTAATGGTTTCAAAAATTTTAGTAGCATCAAATCGTACTCACAATCCCCTTCCAGCAGTCACTTGAAAAAGGTTGCCGCCCTGATGATTGGATGGTCGAGAAGGCGATCCAATTATGTAACAATCATTCTGTTTTCTTTTGTTTTCTAACCTTCTTTTCCAGTTTTGTTAACTTTATTGAGTCAAATCTTTCTTCACAAACACTCAGCGCAGTTTCCGGAAGACTTACTCATATGAAACATAGCTGGTATCATTCACGCACAAATTTAATATTATCCTTCACCGTCAGTTTTCAATAGCTGACTGCATATTTTTTGGTTTCTCGAGAGGGTTTGAACAAGTTCGTCATAATTTAATGTTATATAAACTTCCCCCATGTTTCTTACTTGGCTCTAAATATTTCTGAGCAACCTTTTCCAGTGTGTCTCTGCAAACAATGTTCACTCAGCGCAAACACTCGTTCATTCTGATGTGCAACAAGGCTCCGTTCTTGGTAGTATTCTTTTTCTTACCTTTGCAAACCACCGATCGTATTTTTTCCTTGTTTGCGGACGACTGCGTACTTTTTTTCGCGAAATAACCTCATATATCGAAGCGGCCCCCTTCAGGCAGAACTCAGCACAATTTCTGCTTGTTGTATGAATTGGTCGATGCAACAGAAGTGTAAGTTTTTGTGAGCATCGAGAACTTATAACGCTCAGCCTTCTTCCTTTCTTAATAACGTTGTTTAGACGCTGTAAACAGCTATAAATACCTAGGCATTGCTATAACCTCCCGTGTGGCCCGGGTTGTTCAAATGAATTGTGTAATAAACAATGCCGGCGGGATGTTGGGTTACTTGCGCCGAAAGTTTGCTAAAGCCCCTTCTTCATTAATTAAAGAGGCCCTGAAAGAGGTTCGGCCGATACATGGGTATTTACATTTTCAGGTAAATCAATGTCCTAGTAATTACCTGCTTCAGGAACTTTCTTAAAGCGATGAGTATTAGTGAAGTTATTGAAAATCAAAACACTGCATTTTAGCCGCGGTGCGATTCCTCCTCTCTCTTGTTTCCCCTCCGCAATGCGTGAGCACTCCGCTAGGATATTGCCCATAATGCCTCGCTTCTCGGTGACATCTGCAACAACATCCGGTTGCACGCGTCTGCTACTGCGATAATTCTGCGCCGCAAGCATCGCTTTGAAGAAGGGGGGGGGGGGGGGGGGGCGGGGGGTTAAGGTGGCTAGAATTAACGGGGCCGGCTGACTTTCTGCGCTCCGCCTGCGCTGTTTTTTAACAGCAGAGCTGTGTAGGCCGACCCAAATTCGTCCGGCGTAGACAGCAAACCCGTAATCCTCAAGAAAACAAATGCGATTGGGGAAATCCCGGGAGTTGAAACCAGGATCTTTACGCCGTGTAACCGGCAACCCAACCACTGGGCCAAGCCACAGGCCTGAGGGGTGCCGGTTAGCAGCGGTGGTAAACAATAACGTGTGCAGCCAATTGGGAAGAAAAAAAAAAAACGGTCCCGTGGCCGGAATTAACCCTGGGTCCCTCGCGTTATGAAAATGGCGTCTCCGATTGAGCTATCATCGCATTCCGGGTGCGCAGGGTTTCCTTTGGGTTCGCAGCGCGGGCGTTGGCTTTGGACTTGGCCGCGGGCTCTAGCGCGTGCTAACGCGGTCCACTTTGGGAGAGATGTGAAAGCCTGAGGACGAAACGATCCGGGCCTGCCACTCGTGGAGAACTTCCAACGGCAAGTTCCGAAATAAATGTGAGGTGGTTACATATGGAGCGGAAACTTAGCGCTTTACTAAACAACTTGGAAGCAAACTTAGGTCGGCTTATTGGGCCATGGAACGAATAATAATCGGACGAGCTTCCTGGATCACAGAACAAACTAGAGTGGAAGATATCATAGTACGAATTAAGAAAAAGAAAGGGGCTTTGGCAGGGCATGTAGTGAGACAAAATGACAACCGGTGGCCCACCAGGGCAACGGGGTGGACACGGAGAGATGGGTATAGAAAAGGGGGACGGCCGTTAACTCGATGGAAGGACGAAATAAGAAAATTCAGAGGCGAAAATTGAACTCTGGCAGCTCAGGAAAGGAGGGGTTGGAGGCCAATGGGTGATACCTTCGCCCTGCAGTAGGATGATGTTGATGATGACGACGACGACGACGACGATTATGATGATGATAATTATGCTAGTGGTACGTCCTGGATAAAACGTTTCCAAGGATTCCATTCACTGAGGTTTGTTTGAAATACAA
The DNA here is from genome assembly GCF_048455015.1 of Haemaphysalis longicornis. NCBI lineage: Eukaryota > Metazoa > Arthropoda > Arachnida > Ixodida > Ixodidae > Haemaphysalis > Haemaphysalis longicornis. The sequence goes on along the minus strand of NW_027526203.1, from coordinate 374,206,856 downwards.
AACGTAACGTTGGAGTTTTCGTGACTTACAAGCAGTAGTGAAAACACAAAATACTTATCAAGCAATTTATAATCAGGGTTGTTCGTTTCCGGGTTTCATATTGTTTTCTAAATCGGGGGGTAAAAATTGTGTGCCATTTTTCAAACTGATAATCGCGGAGAAATCGGTTTTTTTTTTTTTTGTAAAACCATTGCGAAATTAGGGTTTTTTCGTGTTGAATGGATGCGCTGAGTAATACACTTAGTTTATTTTAGGAGGTATCACCAGCTCATCTGTAACGCTATAAAACTGGTGTTTGTTTCAAGCTGGCAATAGGCGTGACGCCAGGGAAGCTTTCTAGCAAATGCACTCCGAAATTTGCATGTTTAGAAATGAATCAGTAATGATGGCAGTAAAGAGCCTTTATAACCTCCAAGAAATGAAACATTTTATTCACGAAAAGGTAGCCATCGATTTTTCACTCATCCTTGTTTACATACATTATCACGTGCTTCCACAAAATGTCGGTCTCCATTCGACACCTGTCTGATCGTTGAACGTATCTCAAATGGGAGAAAATTCTCTCGACAACACAGCTTCAATTATCTGTACCACAACAATGCCAGTGAAGCATTTTCCAGCCGGATGTAGCGAGCGGTAGGGTGATGCCAATACTCCGAGTTCGGAATCTGTTGAGGTTGCTTCCACGAAGTACTGGTTGAGAACGGCGGACCGTCAGTGCACGATGGTCAACATCGCTACATTGAAAATCTCCATTCAGGGAGAAATCAGGTTTAACCCGATTCTCCTTAAGCATGTCCGGGGTGTAAAAATCGGGAAATATTGGGTTTTATCCGAAAACGAACAACCCTAACTACAATACGCATGCAACCCGCCGCGGTGGCTCCGTGGATAAGAAGTCGTGCTTGAGCCCAAGGACGCGGGTTAGATTCCCGGCCGCTGCGTGCGGCCGGCTTTTCTGATGAAGGCGGAAAGCAAAAACGCCCTTGTGTTCGAGATTTCTGCGCACGTTAAACATCCCCAGGTGGTTAAAATTAATCCGGTGCCCTCCGCTACGGTGTGCCTCATCGCCTGGGTAGCATCGGCGCGTTAAACGTCATAATCAATCAATAATACGCGTCATGCAGTCCAATAATGTTAGTGGCTCGCGTTTATGAGCTGAAAAAGCTTCCACTCAGGAAATGGAAACCATGATGTAAAGCCGTCACACCGGCCGTCACGAAGGGTGACAGAATGGACACCGCGAGACGCGTCTAGAAAAAGAGGAAGGCCAATTACTCCATGGAGGGACGAAATAAGGAAATTCGGAGGCAAACAATGCGAAGGAGCCATGGATGTTGTTGAAAACCAGGAAGCAGACGCAGGTTAGAGGACACCGCTTTTTGTGGACCTTCGAGCGGCTAGCGTTATTCGAAGGATGAAGATGTCGTGAGCCGTGCTGCTCGTGCGGTGGCTGCTCGTTTTCGCTTCGGTGTCGTCGTCTTCTCACCAACCAGATCACATTTTGTAACAGTTGTCAATGGGATAGGCCTTCGTCCTGCAGTTGACCAGCGCGCTGATGATGATGATGCAGCAGCCGGGTCTCTGACGGAGGGACAGGGGCCGCCAGCTCTTCTGTTTCTCCAGCCTTGCACCACTACTGCAAGCTGCGCCAATTTTTCTTATTTATCATTGTGCTTATGAATCACACACTCCGCCCATGGCTGGAAAAGCTGACGGAAGGAATGAGGCGGTACTTGTACGCTTCCACACCACGCCCAAAGATTGCGCGATAAGAGAACGACCCTGTCAGAGTCACCGCGCGGTCGCGGCGACGACGTGATGGTATGTATTGCAGTCTAAAATATGGGAGAAAATGGCTAAAGAATCGCCTCACGTACATGCGTTTCGAACCGACGTCGGTGTATATATTGCTTAATTGGTCGCTCGTTTGCGCGAATGTCGAGCTTGGTCATGTGGTGGTGACGCCGTGCACGCGCGTGCACAGGCAGTTGTTGTATTCCATTCCGTTATTCAGATCGGTTCTAAACATTTATAACCGTAAGGCAAAATCAGCCGAAAGGATGCACGATACAGCGCAAGGCCTTTTCTTCCAGCGCGTGTCGTGCAAAATGCCTGTGGCATTTTATTTAAACCCAAACAGCTGATCACACGTGAATTTGTGGAAGCATATCATATTGTGGGCCGAGAAGGCACATAATTGTTAGCCAGGCCAACGTGTTTCTCCAGCCAAATGAGATTGCTTATATGCGGGGCCTTGAATCTCTGACGGTATTTATTATGTTATCCTTACCTCGTCCGTCTGTAATTAATTTATTCGCCCATGAGCACTTTCTCTTATGGTCTCCTCGTTCCTGGTTCTAATTTTTATCATGAGTGCGCATATATCCCTATTCTGCTTGTTCTTACTCCATTTACACCAGCTGTTACACCAGCGGCCATCCCTGGTATTCTTCACTCCGTCGTCGCTTTGGTGCTCTGGTTACACCCATACAACTGTGGTTTTTTAAGAGAGCGTAAGCGCACGTACTATCGTGATACATTGAAATACGCACAACGGAGTGAGTGGCTTTCAGTACATGCAGCGCATCCTGGCGGCGGGCCGCGTATACGCAGTTGGAACAAGTTACGAGAGTATTTTCTGTTAAGCGCTCGGCAAGAAATTTAAAAAATTAAAGAAATATTGCCGCGTGCGCCGTTTTCACTCAGCGCAGCCATGAAAGTAGATAACGCACGCCGCTGCTCGCGTGTGCGGGTGCCAAATGCTCACACGCGGAACGATGGCCTTTCCCTAGCAAAGTTAGACATGAACTCTCGCAACTTGCTTGTACTGCTTGTACTGCGAATACGCGGCTCGTCACTAGGATGCGCGGCATGTACTGAAAGCCGCACCCTCCGTTGTTCGTATTTCAATGTATCACGATAGTACAGTTACGTCGACAAGACTGGTTCTACTGCTTGGCTGCCGTCTGTTGGTGCAGAACAGTGTGCACCGGTGTCCACTTGAAACGAACTTATTGACGGTGTTGTCCAACGTGTTTAGTGATATCTTGAAAGGAAGGTTTCTGATATCGTGACTTGCATCGAAGGGTATACTTTCTGTTGTGCTATGCTCGCAAAGACGCCGGTAGCCGCGTTAACTACCTGGAATATTGCAGTGTCCTGGCCTCACCTAAAGAAAGATGGTGTACGGGGATTGGAATGCGCGCATTTACACATAATTTGAATGTTCGTGCACGAATGTAGAATTTCCTTTTATTCAGTCATCTGCGATGCTTAGCAGCAACGCATGTGAAACATTGAGGGTGGACTATTTGAGAGGGCTTTTGTGAAACCATATGACCCGCATACGGCTCACAGGAGAGCACGAGCTCCGCCGTTGAGGACGAAGTTCGACCTGGAAGCATGTAAGCCCCATGTCTACTCAAACCAGAGAAAAATGTGCGATGCGAAGAGTTGGTCATTAGAAGAGCCAAAGAGCCATTCGGATACACGTGTACAGTTACGGCTCTACATACACGAACACGCTTTCTAACCGCTTTGGCTCCCATTATAAACAAAACTTTCTTGCAACTCAAAGTTGCTATATACGCAAAGTTATAAAAAACGTGTTGTCTTCAGGTGGAGATATTTTATCGCCGAAGTTATCATTTCCGAGAGCAAGGGTAAAAAGAAAATTCAGGGAAGGAAGGAAGAAACAGGAAAGGTAGGGGGGTTAACCGGCAACTGACCGGTTGGCTACCCTACACATGGGGATGGCGATACGGGAATTGAAAGGGAAAGGGAGGACCCGGTGCAAAATAAAATAGACAAAAAATCTAAAAAACACAAGGCGTGGCCATGGTAACCACGAAGACAGTACCAAACACACACACAAAAAAAGGAAAACGCACAAAATTGGGGAACGTAGAACGCTGCACTGTAGTAATGTGCCTACAATCGTTCAGATAGGCCCGTGTCCTTCAAAAAGCGAAGGCTTTTTTAGCCTTTTGGAACTGTGACGGGCAACGCCTCTGACCCAAAATAGTCTGTGCTGTAAAGGGGTGGTCGTCGAGTCGGCGAAGTGCGACGGAGAGGTGTTGCCTCGGCGTTGTGAATCAGTCACAATGACACAATAGGTGTACAATGGTCTCTTCGGTGCAAGCTTACACTCACGCTTAAGACTTGAATGGCGGAGCTGCTGTAGGTGAGCATTGCCGGACACATGGTTATGTTTCAGTGTCATTGTTTATTTTCATAGTTGCAGTGCTAGTAATCGCTGTCATATGCATCGAAGAGGTTGTCGCCTTCTTCGGGGTGAGTGGTGGATGCCAAGTCATCCTCAGCATTGCAGACTTCCACCAGCTCTTTGTCATCAACTCGAGGCAGCGGTGGCAGGATCTGCAATCCGTCTCGGGAAAGACTGGCGCACTCGTAGCCATGTCTCCAATTATCCATAATGGCTTCTAGAGAATGCGGCGACCGCGGTGACGTCTCCCAAGCAGGCTGTATTTTCATTAGGGCTGGAGTTTTTTTTACACGCGTGGTAGTGCTTAACGACAGCGCTGAAGTTTGTCTGTCCGTCCGTCCGTCCGTCCGTCCGTCCGTCCGTCCGTCCGTCTGTCTGTCTGTCTGTCTGTCTGTCTGTCTGTCTGTCTGTCTGTCTGTCTGTCTGTCTGTCCGTCCGTCCGTCCGTCCGTCCGTCCGTCCGTCCGTCTGTCTGTCTGTCTGTCTGTCTGTCTGTCTGTCTGTCTGTCTGTCTGTCTGTCCGTCCGTCCGTCCGTCCGTCTGTCTGTCTGTCTGTCTGTCTGTCTGTCTGTCTGTTTGTTTGTTTGTTTGTTTGTTTAGTTATAGCCGATGCGCGTGGCTGGGGCGCTCGGCGGTCGCCGCGATGCACGCGCTCAGGAGTGCTCGGCATTTTCTTGGTATTTTTTTCTGCAGCGGCGAACTTCCGCCCTGTGCAACAGCTCCGCTGTTAAAAAAATACGGCGAATTTTGGCCAAAATGTTTTCTCTGGATGCAATTATTCGCAGACCTATGTGATTCAACCATTTTGTATGTAATTTTTTCAGCCAAAAGAAACACCGCGAAATTACGTTTTTCGCGCGAATAACCCTTCGGTAACCGAAAGTTTGGCGAATTTCTTTAATGATACAGACATTGATGCTCCTCAACCCGCACAATGCGTGAAGCGCTTCAACTGCGGAAATAACATCCAGTCAGAGAACGAACTTGCTACCCCCCAGTTGTTGGCCAATAAGGCGTCAGTAGATTTCAACAGGAGCAGCGCATTCTCATTCCACGGACGGAAACCGGGTGCCACCATCGCGAACCCGCGACCCCGTTGAGGGGGAGGGAGAAGTTGCCTTGGGGCGTCCCTTTCGAAATGCGGGACCGGATGCTCCCATGGCGACAGACAACAAGCGTCGGTGTGTACGTACCGCCCGCTTCTGCTTCGCCACAGCGATTTCCAGCTCCGCTGCGACGCTCGTGCAGCTACGCAGATTGGTGGCGGGGGAGGGGATGGGGAGGGGGGGTGCCATCTGGGGACGTACGTGCGTTGCTCGCTGGGAGCACGATTCTCATGGAGGTTGCGTTACCGACCAGCTGACTCCTATGCGTGCAATAACGCCGCCGTACCCTACGCGCAGAGTTCTGGCGGCTTATTAGATACGAGCATTGCACTAAAGTAGACGTGTTGGATAGACAAAATTAACAGGAAAAAGACAGCTTAGCCAAGGTTTCGACAAGAGGCTTTGTCATTGTCAGGGTTTTGCCTATGACCAAGCAAAGGCAAAAACCGAGCAAGCAAACCAACGGGGTGCACGGGGAGGGCGAGTGTAACTACGTTCTTGCTTTTATACCCAGCAGCGGAAAGTCGTGTGATAGAGTCGGTGGGCTTGTCGCAAAAATCAAATATTTTAGCGGCAATTTTAGAATTACGCATTTTAATGGGACCCCATACAAATCAGCATGTGGATTTGCAAAAACTTTTTAATTGTGAGGTGGGGTAGGAAAAGTGCTGTACTTATTACGTTCAATAAGTCATAGAATTTTGTCCGTATCAATGAGTGTTAGTATCAAACAATCAGCAGTTACCAAGTGCATGATGGTCTACACTAGCAACGATAGCATTTAGGGTCCATATTTACTGCAGGACCTGCGTGCCGTATTGCGCGGTAGTAAAGTTCGCAAGAAGTTAGTAAACACAAGCCGTTATACTGCCTTTTTACTAGCCTTTTGTTGTGAGTGATCGATATATATGCGAGCTTTCTTTTCATTCAACGGGCCCCTCCCTCCTATATTCTACATTCACAGCAATGGTCTCGGTTCTGCTAGAGGAAGCATAGCAGGGCTTCCCACCAGTCGACTGCTCTTGACAGGCTGTAGACACTCGACTCCGGCCAGGGGGTTAAAAGAGGGTCTCCCCAGATGCCAGAGCAACGCTGGCTACAACCTCCGAGCGTAGCCTCAAAGTGGGGAAGAATACAGCCCACCCAGGTAACCGAGTTGGTACGGTACCGGACGCGTAATTCGAAAGTCGTCGGTTCGGTCCCCGCCCTGGATGAGTGTTTTTATCCACTTTCTGACTTGTCCAAAAATGGTTGTCTTCGTTAGAAAAAAATTACCATCCCTTCTTAAAGAAAGTTGAGAGAAGCGCGTAAGCGAAAAGTGCGTCCAACCTTCGCGTAAAGTGCGTCCAATCGATCGTCAAACCTCCAAAGACCTCCAAAATCGCCAACGAAAAACGAACCCACGCGACGATTTTTCGTGCACAAAGTAAACGCGTGTGTACGAACGATCCAAATGTATGCCGATACGTGGCTATGAGATAAAGGTACGTATATTACGATACTCCTTCTTCATGATCGATGCGTGTACTGTGTTATGTAGAACCGTTCCTCTTTCGTGATTTTCAAGCCACCGTTTTGACACGATGGAAGCCCGGTGTTACGCACGCGCCGTGTGTCCAGGGATCTAATCGGAGCTTTTCTGTCGACGACCGGTCTATAGGGAAATGCGTCAGTTTTTGACGAAACGCCATCAGTCCTTCTGAGGCGTTTTTTCTTTTTTTTTTTTTCTAATTTAGCCAAATCCACCTAACGCGAATTTCAGAAACAAGCGGAAGTTTTTTTACCGGAACTAAATGCAGCGCTGTCGAAGCTATAATATGATATATTTTTCATGTCAGCTAGGGAAAGTTTATGGCCGCAAGTAATTAAAAATCATGCCGTGAATTTGAGCAATATTGGGGGGATAAGTGTGCATTTGGCTCACGTTGAATTGAAACACTGAAGTTGATGCGGCATTCTTATGAAAACTGACTTTCAAGCATGGTTTGATTGAGTTTTGGTCGAAAAGGCATTGAAATATGCAACAGGGCTTCAAAAGCAGTAGACCTATACATGGGGAGCAGGTAAGTCCTCTTGGTACCATTAGCAGCTCTTTCAAATTCTTCCCTAGAATAATTTTCTTGAGCACGCCTGAAGGCACTCACGAAGTAAGCAAGCTTTCTATTGATTTGCCATGAATTCCCTAATTGCGTCACAAGAAGGCTGCTGGTATCCTATTTTTCATCTTAATTATGGGGTTTTGGGGGGGGGGGGGGTTGCTAGGGCTTGTAAGCAGCAAATATTTAGTTTAAAATGGTAAATACGGGAGCAAAAAAATAAATATAGCCAGAGTTTTTCGTAGGGACGGGTAAGACGAGATGAAATCATTGTTTCACATCTCTCAGTTTCATTTCGTTCACTTCGTCGTTGACGCCTGGGGACAGATCTCTCGCCGATCTTCTAATTATCGCCTGAATTCATAATAAGCCAGCTTTGGAAAGAAAAAAAAAACTTCCCGAAACACCCCCGAAACAGTCTGAACAGTCAAGCCAAAAGCAAACTCCCTTTAGGCAAATGGATCTGGCTCATTTTCGATATGAACGACGATTTGCGCACACGTTTTCAAGGCGTTATCTCAACTGTTTTCTTGCCACCCCTTTTTGGAGGCAAAGTTGCCGAGTTTTTCTTGTCACTGCAGTTTTATCCGACTTAGTTTCAGTTTCAGGATCTGGCTCATTTAGAAAAAAACGCCTCTTCTAAGAAATCTCTCGTTTTGAAACCGATAGACCACTTAACCTGTGTTTCCCTAGCGCGGTAGACTGCTTGCTTTCCTTTTTGTATATAATATGTAATTAGCAGTAACTAAGAGCACAAAAAATGAACGACGTAAATTCTAGTACCGAGAACACGAAATTGAAGCGTAACAAAACAGATATCTCGCAACTAATCACAAGTAATCAATGAAATCGGATACCCTGCAGTGGTGCTTCACGTAAGTGGGGGGAAAAAACAAGCGTGGCGCTTCATGAGCGGGAAAAATTATGGGTATTATTTACAACTTTCTAAGACTGTGGAGGCGAACGCCCAGATTGACCTTCCGTTGATATGTGGTGGAACTTTCTGTTGAACTTCCCGGCCGAGTCCGTCTCCACTTGACCAGCCCCCTAGACAGGACCCTTCCAATTAGGCTCGTTCCGTTCGCTCGCCGTTGCCAGGAGATAAACTACGCTAGCTGGCGTAGCTTATCAAGTGGCTCATCCATGAGCCCCCTGCTTGTCCCTGTCGGTACCTCGCCCCTCAAGGAACGTGCAGCCGCAGGCCACCCCCGTCCGACACTGCTGTTTCCCTTTCCCGGCACGCGATCCCCGTCTCGCGCTCTTGTTTTTTGTGCCTCACAATGGACCTTTTTCCATAGCGATCTGCGCATGCGCGGGCTGCCGGTCCGCGATTCTTGGCAGGCGCTTCGGGCAAAATAAACAAAAGGGCGCCCCTCAGTTTCCTGCTGGGGAGCGGCTATACTGTCTAATGCTGCGACACGTTTTCTTTTTTTTTCTCTGTGGACACCTCGTGGTGGGTTCGTACGTCCACACAATAATGGCTTTCTAAGAAAAGGGGCAAATTCATCTGAGGCTGACCACGCTGCCAGCACATGGCTGCCAGTGAGGGGGTGACGAAAATGAAAAAAAAAAAGGGGGGGGGGCGCTTCGAACACTGCAGATTAGTCACAAGAATGTGCTCCTGCTACCGTGACATTCATGTGAAAGGTGCGGGTGACGGGTCAGTGCGAGTGGGGCTGCAGGACAAGAATATTCTGCGCACGAGTTCTCCGAAAGCCAAACTTTCTTTGGGGCGTGCCTTACTGCCATTTTTTGTTCGCCATGACGGCCGCTAGAGGGACAGGTACTGGGAAAAGGTCCATTATCTGTACCTCACAACGCGCGGGGAATTCCAGTTACAGCTTAAAGAGACACTGAAGACAAAACCAAAAATAGATATATTGGCGTCCCCAGAAAACAAATATAGCATTCTATGTAGCAGCACCTTTAAAGCAATCTCGTAAATAACCAAAAAAAAAAAGCTATCAGTTGCCCAGCAGATATGACGTAATCAGCGGCTGCCTTCCTTTCCCCCAAAAGTTTTCCGTGCCGGCTCGCGCGTCGAGGTAGCGACGCGCGCAAGAACAAGCCACACAAGCCCCGGATACATGAACTCGACAAGGGAGGGTTGGGTCGACTGGCGGGTCCAGAATCGAGCTGAGGGGACCGGAGGGGTTCCCAGGAAAGAAGCTATTGCCCGTCGACTCAGCCCGACGAGCGAGCCAACCCACCACCCGCCGGCGAGTTGAGCGGACTCGCCCCGACAGCTTTTCCACTAACCCCGTCACGGACGGGTCGAGTCGAAAAAACCTTTTTTTCTCTATTCAACTCTCCCTCGTCGAGTACGCGCATCTTAATCATCATCATCACCATCATCGTCGTTGTCGTCATGATACACGTTGATACATTCTTCTCCATGCAACTCTCCCTCGTCGAGTACGCGTATACGGGGCTACATATGCACTCCAAACAATTCCGTGGTTTAACTTCATCACAATGTTCTTTAGCAACCGTTCCGTGACGCCAGCAAAGGAAATTCGGTGAATGAGGATGCCCAGCATACAATATGTCTCGCTACTGTACGCGTCATGCGTATGGAAAGGATATGCATTGAGGCGTTGGAGCGTGGCGCGTCCCTGACGTCGCCGAGCCGCCCGTCATCACGAGCACGTGCGCGTTGTCAGTCGCTACCGTCGCTGGCTACGCGAGTGTCTCCGAGCGCGTGGGCCTCCGCCATCAACCAGCTGTGACCCTGCGATTCAGTGCCCCACCCTAAAAGGTTAGCACTCCCAGCAACACAACCCGAATAGGAAATATTTACTTTACCAAGCACTCCAAACTTCTCACCCGACAGCCAGTTACCATCAGGAGGCTAAAAATAAGCATCCACTTCACACAACACTGCAAAAAATTACAGTAACGGTTCACACAGAACGCTGGCACAGTCAAAATGTGTAGCTTATCGAAATAATGTATGCATAGATCTTTATTTAGCGAGGATTGGCCTTAGGCCTAAGAGAGGAGGAGAATAACTGGGAGGGGGTGTTGAACTATATACTCTGGACCCTATATATATTTTTCTGGCGACGCCTGATTCTTTCGCGAACTCCTGCAATGAAAGTACGTTTCTGTGGCATGCGTGTAACCCGTGGGTGTCGTCCTCTCCTTGTATGGTGGAACATGTATGGCTGGTCAGGCCGGAAGTTGGCGGAGGCATGCACGCAGTCTCACAGGAGGCATCGAATGTGCTGTTCATGGAGTAAAGAAAAGCTTGTTCCTATTAACCGCACAGTCACTGCAATATACGGGCAGGGTAAGGTGGGTTGGCGTGAGCGGCGAAGCCGTAATGTCTGTCGGAGTCATTACGCGTCGCCACTGCAAAGTAGAGCACCCCTGGTTCAGCATCAGAGCGGCACCTGTTCGGACCTTGTGTGTGAAAACATGAGCTCCTCTAGCCACGCCTTTTGGAAGAGGGTGCTCATTGCGCAGAACTGCCGCGTCGACATCAATCAGTGGTGGTACCTAGGGGTCGGTAAGCGACCATTCCATGCTATGGAATTTTGCGCAGTCGCCATCGCGTGGGCCACCTCGTTACCCAGGCTGCCCGCGTGTCCAGACACCCAGTCTCTCTATACTCGGACGTTGCGCTTGTTTTGCAGTATACCGCATTCCTTCTCCATAAGGTGACACACTGAAGCATTGGTACTTGTTCCTGTGTGATGTCTCCTGTGTTGTCAGACAGAATGATTTCCCAATGTCAATCCACAGCGACGAGCGCATCGGTGCGTACCACGAGTGTCGTCATTCACAGGGCGTAGAGCTGATTGTAGGACTGGACCCTCTGTACGACCCAGAGGGTGTGACCACTGCCAAGGTGGCCAGCCGTGCCTCCTGGTTCCAAGCGGCGTCTGTGAGAACTGTTGCCTGTATATAAACTCGACCACCTTCTGGAAATTTCCAGCCACCCCACACATAAGACTATAACACCTCGTCAGCTCACCCCAACACATTAGAGCATCCACGTGGGGTAAGTGATGGTCTCAGCAGGCATCATTAAGTCAATGTCTCGGAGAAGAGGGCTCGTCAGTGAGACCCTAAGATTTTAAAAAGTGCATTTTGGTGCTGCAGCTCTAGATGCGTCGTTCCTGAAAAGGCCGTAATTCTGAAGCCTTCTGAGCGAAAGACTGCCTGAGGAAAGAATGCCGAGACAGCAAGAGCTCGTCTCTATTGCAAGTAAGAGTGCAAGAATGCCGAAACAGCAAAAAAGAGGAGGCGGCGTTTCCGTTGCGAGACAATGCCCAGGCATGTGCTCCAGCCTCATTCGGCTCTCTCCCCATGCTGCTGTAAGACGCGCGTACCAAGTGTGAAAGCACCGTCTGTCACTGCTGCTTGTCCACTGTCGGGGTGACTATAGCCACGCCGACATTGGCGCTCCGAGCTTCGTACGGAGCGAAGCTCGGAGCGCTATAGCCTCAATTGCAACCATGGGCTGAACCAGGTCATCAGCAGTTGAACACGCGGCATAACGCCATGCTAAAAGAGTGGAGCAGAAGTGGAAACGGCGGAGGAACCTTGCTTGTCTTTGCTACAATGTTGTCAACCATTCCATTCAGATTATGGGGGTTCAACGCGCCGAAGCGATGCCTGGGCTACGAGGCGCGCCAGAGTGAAGGGCTCCGGATTAATTTTAACCATTCGGGTATCTCTAACAAGCGCCAAAATCTCGATCGGTACACGGGCGTTTTCCCTTTTCGCCACCATCGGACGGCAGCCACCGCGGCCGAGGTCCAGCACAACGCCTTAGCCACTGAGCCAATGTGGCGGGTTACGTTTATGCTAAATAGTGGTAGTTCATCATGAAGGGAGACTATTAAAACGGAGCTGGTGCATTCACCATTCATGCTTCCCAAGCGCTGAAGATCAGCGAAGTGAGAGATACTGTTGGTCTCGTAAACATGGTTGCGACAAAAGCACACACCCGCCGCATGATACCCGCATCTGGTGGCTCTTTCTACCACGTTTGCCCGTGGCCAGGCTTGGTATGCACATCGCATGCACTTCCCCCAATTATTTTCATGCGTAGAGGGCGCTTGTTTTATGTTTCGCATGGGGAGCCTACATGCCCCGCGCCTAGGCGCGGCGCATGTAGGCTCCCTAGTTTTGCACTGCCGGAGACTAGCCGTCCGATGACTCCGCGCTTTGCCAACGGCCACCGAATGCCAGCCAGTCGGAAGTTGGGTTTAGTGTCACTAAATAAGATACAGAGTACCGTCACTGAGGCCCGCAAGTGAGCAACGGCGGCCATTTTGTTGTTTTTCAGTGTTGCCAGATTGCCGCTTCTGCGGCCTCGCCGCTATCTTTGACGAGGTCATTTGTAAACAACACTGCCGAGGACTCAGCAACGCGGAATCTTCGAACATACTTCGGCAGCTGAAATGCTACGAAACGCGTTATCTTTGATTCGAGTTCGGAACGACGCTAGTCGCGCGCAGCCGCAGAGCCCAGATGACAAGCTGAGTCTACCACAGTTGCCCGACATAAAACGCATAAACAACAAAATGGCGGTGCCCATGAACCGTCGCAGTGTAAACAAATGTCACGTGATGCGAACTGACCAATGATCACGGTGGCGGCACGGAACAGTAGGGGAAAAGAGTGCCGATACTCTGTAACCTTATGTAGTGACATTCGTTCGGCCCGGTGTGCCCACCGCATCCGTCATCAGCGACGAGCAGTAACAATAACTGATCGCCGCGCCCCTCTCGTCCACACTCCGGGGGTCGCTGCGCCCGATTCCAGCTTCAGCCGTCCGCTCGCCTCAGGCTGCTGCGACGCCGTTTCCGGTTGGCGGTGGTGCTGTCCTTACGTGGACGCTCCATGAGCACGATCAAATGACTGAGTAGGCCAATAATGAGACCAAGCATACCATAGAACTAATAAAATTGGGTGTACGCTGTGACGTTACGCAACACTTGCCGATTACACCACAATTGTGCGGAAAAAATAACTACACGAAAATATTTTACGTAAAGTTCAACGAGCGCAAACCGCCAGAAACTTAGAAAAAAGCGTTCAAAAGCTTGCAGTTGAGCTACTAGACCGTTTAAAATTTCACCGAACAGCCAACAGCATTCAAAGTACGCCATACCAATTTCTTTAAGCGGGCCCATTTACATATCTTTTATGACTGAAATTTTTCTGCTCATAGATGTTACGTATGAAAACACTCTGCCTTCTCCACTTTAAACTGAGCAGCCGGTGCCGACTGTTGCATCCTTTCAACAAACATTTCGTTCGATTCTCACGCCAAACGTGAGACGGCAATGCGAGAAGGCGCCAGAAGAACGTGCCATAATATGGGTGCCTGAATGCGCGCACTCGCCGCAGCTCCGGCGGCAAGCGCGTGCATTTAACCATAGTGCCATGGAAGCCGAAAGAAGTTCGGTAAATGACCGGTACCTCTATTGGTAAAAGCTAAGTTTGCAAACTTTTACAGCTTATGACTGTTTTTCTTGACCCTCTTCCTAAAAAGATGGAAGCATACACGCAACTTCTGGTAGACATAAATCTTCATTGCTGCTCCAACTTATGTAGTTGCAAACAGGGTAAAACATGCGCACAACCCGCACAGAAACGTGCAGTGCAGGCAGAATGATGACTTTATTTCAAGTGTCTGAGCGTGCGCACCATGGACGCATATGCATCCGCGGAATGGGTTCTTCACGATGCAGACGCTATCTCTGAAGGCAGACAGGGCAACAAGTGTTGGGGCACGTGAACGCCTCCGTGCCGTCGGGGCACGCGCGGCAGAACACGACCGCGCAGTTTGGCCGCTCCGAATCACCAACACCGTCGCATTCTGGGCCAAAGAGAATAACTACGTTATCACTCAACTCCCAGGAGCGACAGCTGTCGTGCTCCCCCATGCATGAATACAAAGACTACGTCACATTAGCGGAAACACGATTGTGCAATGATACTCCATCATAAAAATAAATACACCCAGGAGGATGGAGAGAGGAAGGAGCTCAGACAGCCGATAGTTAAGAAGGAAAATGTATGCAAACCAGGTGAGGGACACGACGAGGGCCGCGCTTTCATGGGATATGATTAACTCAGCCGTGAGTGGCTAGTACGCGGCGTAAACGGACACCGAAAATACACAATACCCTAGTCCGAATTCATAGTTGCAGTACAATGGAGAATGCAATGTTGAGAAAAAGCATGCGGGATCTTCGATATACCATAGCCGAACGTTTGCGGGGCGCCAGCTACACGCCACCCTTTCACCCGAGTCGATGTGGCGGGTCAGTGTGCTGGGGAGGCGCAACATGTCTTCGCTTCGGAGCAATGGGCAAAGACCGCGGCAGTTCAGTGCACTAAGATTGCCACAATAATTCCGGACTATCGCTGGGTCACTGACGATTTCTTTTGTGGCGAAAGCTACACTGCGCTACCTCCGGGAGTCTTCGCGGGGTGACCAGTTTTGACCTTGAGAGCTAGAGGTGAAACCACACCCCCTTCAACGAACGCCCGGCATGGAGCAGCGGCCCGATGGCGGGGAGATAGGCGCAGGGGAGCGATAGGCGAGGAGGGAACGTAGACGCGCGCGGGATCTGTGTTGTCGCCGCCTGACAGAGGAAGTCGAGGAGACCGCCGCCGCAGCGATAAGCGCGCGCCACGAAGGTAGGCCAGGAGGCTACGTGCGGTGCAGAGCCGTGTGCGTTGGCGGAACACGAACATCCAGCTGTGCCGCTCGTGCAGCGGCGAGGCTCAAACAGCGCCGTGAGGCGAAAAAAGATTATGAATAAACAGCGTATTCATCGCAAACATGTCTTTACAACATTGCGAAACCATACCTCGACCCCACCTCGACAATGGAACTAGCTAGGGCAGCGAAGCTTTCGCTGTAGTGTTAACCAACGCTAAACCACAGCAATCTTTCGGCCTTCGTCGCCTCCAAGTAATTGAAACTTGTCCAGAAATTCAATACACACAATGCGGACCGCCCGACGTCTTACCTTTTGGGAGACATTTGCTGCAGCAGTCGCAGTCCGGCGTGTAGGAACCGTACGCGCACCTCACCTGCGGACACCGCCGCGGCACACACGCAAGCAGCTGGCGCGCGCACTCCTCGCTTAGAAATTGTTCTGAAAGAGCGAACAAGAAGCCGGTGTCGTTACTTGATGGACACAAGGCAGGAAGCTGGCGAGCAGTTGCAGAAAGACAAAGCAAGTGCGCAAATACTACACCTCCCCTTCCCCTTGTCATCAGCAGGTCCAGTTATCACCCATTTTAAGCTGTACGTACTGAATTACTCCCCGAATACGTGCCCATTGCACTTCACAGGAATGGATTATTGGGCGGGTTGATATCTGTCTATGTTGCAGCAGCCCGGGATGACACAGAAGCAAGACAAACGACAATACGGTTACTGTAAACTTGACTGAATTTTACATAAAGTAGAGCTTGCGCGTATTATCTGTTTCGTCACGCGCTGTTTGACTATGCCTATAAACGTCGGTGACTCACCATCGATGCATTACAAATTTCATTTAAGAGCTCTGAGGCGCTCTCAACGTGCTAAGCCATTTGGCGTGAAGAGTATAGTCGTAGTAATTTCGGATAGAGTAGCGTGGAAAAGCTAAACCGAAACCAGCCTGAAGCACTCATGGATGCGCGTTGGTGATTTGCTCTTGCTCCTAGCCTGTTGTTCTGGTACTAAAGCTTAGGGTTAAAAGGCTTTATTTGTGTTGAGCCCATTTACAAAATGTCTACATCACCAGGGCAGTTTTGGTCTGGGGCAGTGAAGGTTGGCTTGGTGTCCAAGTGATAGATTTGGCAGTGATTGAGAAAGGGTGCGCCGGTTGTATGCGGATGTAATTTCTTGTAGCGAGAAAACGTTTTAAGGTAAAACTTACATATTTGTGGTACTATTATCTACCGAGAAATACACCATTCTGTATATTTTAGAATTTCCACGTCATCTTTACCTTGTTAATGTATACGCGATGTTTGCAAATTGCAATGAAGGCATTCTGTACGTGCTTAACGAAACATATTTAGATAAAAGGCACCAGAATGAGCCGTGTACCCTGTTATGAAGAAAGCAAGTAGGCGAAACACACAGGCGTAAAGAGGGGAGCATGCAATCGTTCCAGACATCAAAAGTGTCAGCAACAGTAAAGAACGAGGTGCCAGCCTATGCAGAAAGCGGTAGCTGACGATAGTGCGCGGGCTAATCAGCGAGGTTGTCGGCATGCGCTGGAGCAACTGAGTGCATAAGGTTAACGCTCGTGCGCCTAGATCATCAGCCGCCCAAGATTCTCAGGTGGCTATCGCAAGCTGTCGCTCTGTGCATAAGCTAGCACCCGCTTCTTTGTTGTTACTAACACTTCTGACGACTGTACATCCCAACTGCTTTCAGACCCCCCTACAGAAAGTTAGAAAATACATCGGGCTCACCCGAAGTCTGTTGCAAGCGAGCATTGCTCTTTTATTTGGGTGATGTTTATGGCAAACCGATGAACTTTTGCTCCGAATTCGTTGTCAAACGAATATCAAACCTAAGCTGACGCCGGCGGGCTTGCAGGAAACCCACCCAACTTGTAACTCAAGCGTGCGTGCGGTACCTTTGTTCTCACCTACGCTCCAGAAACTTGGGCCCTTATGGAGAGGCACGTCTGCAAATAACTGCGATGAGGGCACCGACTCGTGCGAGAAGAGATGATAGATGTAAGGGTAGGAAGCAAGCATTGAACTAATCTTCGGCTTGACATAGCTCGGAGCGACAGAATAGTTGCCGTGCAAGGGGGAACATACCGAAAGATGTAGGGAACACGGTCAGGGAGGGAGGAGCAAAGATGTGCACACTGCTGGTGCAGGATAGAACCGAGTGGCCGTCACTATTAAGAAAGACCTTCATCCTACTAATGTGAACGACCAGTGGCTAACAATTTCAACGTAGAAAAATAAAACCGTGAAACACGGGACCGGAAGGTGATAAATAAATGGACAAATGCTTAATAAAATTGATCCTTTAGCTGGGACACTAAAAAAAAATAGAAGTTTTGAAAACGTTTTATACTAAGGATAAAATAAAAGCTGCTAGCCAGAACAATGCTACCAACTTCTTTTCTCCAAGCGTTTTGACCTACCGCAGGGGGTTCATTTGTAAATGAGTGGTCCTTTCGTTTGTTCCACCCGTTAAGAGGGAGAAAAAGGTCGTTTACTATCCAATCGTTGGAATCAAAAGCTATGTTTGTTATCGTTAAAGTGGGCGTACAAGGTTCAAGTTTAAAAAATAACTTACGCTGATATTTAAGGTCAAGCGGATGAAACCCATCCGGCGGTTACCCCATTGAACGCGTTGCAAACAAAGCGGTGGCTTGCGATTGGGCGCTCACCGTTATTTATGCAGTTCTGGCAACACTTGCAGGCTCCGGAGGTGGTGTTTGCAACGTCCCAGCACGTTGCCAGACCCCTGACGTAAATGCAGTGCGGGTCGCGGGCGCACACGGAGTCCGGGCATCGCGGCAGCGACGGCCCCGGAGTCTGCGCCTGTGCCAACAACGCCACCGTCGCCAGAATGAGCCACAACATCGTCGAAGTTCTCCCTCTTGCTCCCTGGCGTGCGCACGCGACGATTGGCAGCGATGTGAGGTCGCGCAGCCGCCGACAGACTCGCACAGCCGCTGCTGCCTCGGCGCTTTCTTGTTTTATTTCCCCACTTCACTTTTCGCCACGTACGGTCATCTGTGTTTTCCTTGTATTGCCTTTCACTTGTGACACACTCGCACGCACGCACACAGCAGACGCTTATCCGGCAGCATTTTTTTTTTCGTCTGTCGTTATGTTAACTGGAACGAGAAATACGCCATACGCCACTTCTTCTGGACACACTGCTGAGAGTGGAGGACTTGCCGCTTTTCAAACATTATCTTGGTCTACAGTTCCACTGCCACCGTTAGCTAAGTCTTATCTAGCGAACTGGCTCTACACGTGGCTTTTCCTGACGGCGGTTCGTGCTTTTTGCGTGCCGCTCATACAAATCAACAAACAAAATTGGAAATGTCGCAAGTAGCGACACCCGTTGGAGGTAATAAATGACTCTGAGACGTAATTGAGATATTCATATGAGCAATATCTTTAGAAGTCACAATTATCAGTGTATTACGGGTGAAAGATGCAGGAAGAAACACGTGATGCTGCTCAAGACTTCTTCCACTGAGAATTTGCAGAATGACTGCGATTTAGAATCATGCGCGTCTTCAGTGACACTATGAGAACGGCCATCGCATGACGCATGTGTGATTCGATTTTTAGAGTGAAGCTGCCTATGACTTAGTTCAGGGGAAAAGTATGTTGACCTGTGGAGGCTAGCAATATATAACCGGATATGTATAATGGTAATTAGCATAAGTGCACCCAAGGGCTAGTGTTCTGGGTTTCCATCTTGAAGGGCTCCTGGTGTGACGTTTTGGCCAGTGTTTTTCCTGTCTAGCTGGAAGGGCTTCTGGAGCGACATTTTGGCTGGTGTCTTTCACTTATAAGCACGCGCACATCACTGGTTGCACCTTTATGCATGCACGGATGTTGGACAGGGTGCACACGCAGCTAGTCTTTATGGACTGTGCGGCTCAGGCGTTCTGTGCATCGGCGCTTGAGCGCGCTCACCCGCCTGCAAGGGATACCTGCCGCTGCGCGACCCTAAAGACTTTCTACCTGACCTAGTCTCTCCTCCATATATTCACACTGCATTGTATACACGTGTACCCGTTGAGTGGGTGCAATAACCGCAGTGCATCCTTCTTTTCTCATTTCATTCGAATTAATAAACAACACCGATGACATGCCCATTGTGTTAGTGAGAGAATTCAACGTGGACGTCTCACGGCCCGATGCGACCTGACTACTGTCCTCCGTGGTCGAGCGGTTTGGGTTGGTGTGTTACACACACAGTAAGATGCCTACGATGCGGGAAAGCAATGGATAGCCCCGTGTTTGTCCGCTAGAATGGAACTCTGGACCTCCTAAGTTTCATTCAGCAATTAGGTAGGAAGTGTGTTCAATCGCAAATTACAAACAAACGTGTTTTTGAAGAATGGCTTGCGTTCGGGCTAGTTGGTATTCCATAACGTTCATCTTAAGCGTAGAAAAACACACGGACACAGAAGACAAGGACAAGCGCTACTTCCAACTCAATTTTATTGAATTAGGGGGAAATATATAGCAGCAAAAATACAAGAGATGCAGAAATGGTTACGATTATACAGATATTAAAATAACGGAATCGCTTGTCACTGTCCCACACGTGTCAGTCACTACCACGAGCAGTTCTTTAAAAAAAAAAAAAAAACGCTGCCTCCTTATCGGACAAGGCTACCGATGTCGTACTGACACACTCGAAATCGCCTAGTTGCATTTCAGCTGCCTCCACTATCTCCCGCGTGCGCTGATCAGAGTCGTGAAACAATATCACCGAGTTTCGAAAGTACGGCTCACACTTGGGGCATTCACCGCAGTGAGTCGATAGGTTCCCATCCTTTCTTTTGTGTACGTTATTTTGATGTTCGCGCAACCTGGAGTTGACGCACCGTGCCGTCTGCCCTACATATACCCTTCTGCAGGCTAACGAAACACGGTACACGACCCCTCTATCGCATTTCACGTACTTGTTTTGGTGTCCAACGCTACAGCAGTATATTCTTTTTCTACAGGACATGTATCTTTGCTGAGCCTCTGGAGCTTGATTGGTGAGGACATTACAACGCGAACGCCAGCCCTCTGCCCTTAACTGCGCCCGATCGGGTCGCTGCGCCCGATTCCAGCTTCATCCGTGCGTTTGCCTCAGGCTGTTGCGACGCTGTTTCCGGTTGGTGGTGATGATGTCCTTCCGAGGACGCTCCATGAGTACGGCTGCTGCGGACAGTGTGCGTCCACCGAAAATCGCCCAATGTGCATAGTAACGCTCTCGCGGTAATATCGCGGTGTCTCCCGCTTTGCTGCGTACTCACGTTCAAAATGTGCGGCTTCACTCCTCTGAGCAGGCATCCTATCTAACGTACTCAAACGCCTTGAGACAGCAGTGCATGCGCGGAGCTTTTAGATCCGAAGTTAGACAGTGATCATGTATCAAAGGTTGTGCGTTCTGTTATTAGCATTTCCTTGTATCCACCCTGCACACACTGAAAAGCAGTAGTTGATCATCTCCACCACACCCGACAGCGCACCGTAATGGCCAACCATCCCGATCAAAGGAGCAGAGTACGCCAATAACGAGACCGAGCATACGATATAACTAATAAAATGGGGTATACGCTGTGACGTTACGCAGCACACTAGCGATTGCCACACGTAACTTGCCGATTACACCAAAATTGTGCGGGAAAAAATGAGTACACGCAAATACCTTACGTTTTTAGCGAGCGCAAAGTGGCAGAAACTTAGAAACAACGCGAAAGTTACAAAGTAGGCATCGATGAAGCTGTTACCCACGTTCAGCAACTCGAAAGTTTAAAATTGTACCGAACAGCCAACAATATTCAAACTACGCCATTTCTATGGGAAGCGATCCTATGGAAAACGGTCCGATTTACATGTCTTCTGACGAAAATTTTGTGGCTGATATAGATGTTAGGTATGCAAACACTCTGCCCTGTCTACTTCAAACTGACGAAGTGCTTCCAACTGTTCCAACCTTCCGACCGACGCTTCGTTCAACTCACACAGCAACCGTGAGATGGCGGTGCGAGAGGGCGCCAGGGGGGTATTGACAAATCCACCGCGGAAGCCGAAACAAGGTCGGTATAGGTGGGTCGAGTTTACATTCCGGTTAATGACTAACCTGTTTCGGTGAAAAACTTAAATGACAAATTTCTATGGCCCTTTATTGCTTTTTATACCCTTTCCAACAAAATGAAACCATGAAACCACACTTGCAACTTGCTGGTAGACAGCACAACCTGCTCTGCTGTTCCAAGTTATGTAGTTGCTACCAAGATAAAACATGCACGCAAACCGCACAGAAGTGCACAGTGCAGACAGAATGATGGCTTTATTTTATGTTCATGTGAGTGGACACCAAGGGCGCGTAGGCAACCACGGAATGGAGTCCTTCAAGACGCCGACACTATCTCTGCAGGCAGACGGGGCAACAAGTGTTGGGGCACGTGAACGCCTCCGTTCCGTCGGGGCACCCACGGCAGCGCACGACCGCGCAGTTTGGCCGCGGTGAATTACCCAAGCCGTCGCATTCTGTGCAAAAGAAAATAATTACATCATCGCTCAGCTTCCATGTGGGACAGCGGTTGTGCTTCGTAGTAAATGCAAGGACTATACGTCCCATCAGCGGAATTCATTCTTGTGCAGTTATACTCTTTTATTAGTTTAGATGACGTAACCACCGAGTGAGGGAGGAACGAAGCTCAGACAGCCAATACCCAAGAGGGGAAATATCGGCAAGACAGATAAGCTAAACGCCGAGGCCAGCGAGCTTGCATGGGGTATGGCTAACTCGGCCGCAGTGGCCAGTTCGCTGCGTAAACGAACAGCGAAAATTATAAGGCCCCAGCGCGAGTTCATCATTACAATGCAAGCGTGAATGCAAAGCTTAGCCTCTTCAGACGCTTTGCTTCACGCACCACTTCTGCCTAAACACTTTCGAGTGGCTTCGATCTGCCTCCAACACGTTGCACCGCTGCTCGTTCCTGCCGCCGTGTAACGGGAGGGTTGATGACGATGGCGTGTTCATCTGCCTGCCTGTTGGCTCGCTTAGCTGCGTTCCTCCACTCCCTGACTTCATCTGCGGCGTAGTGGCGCCAACGGCCACCTTTCGCTACGGCTGAGTTTAGGCCCACGCTATGAAACGCTTGGCGCTATGGAACTGTTCCGAGACAAGTGGGTTAGGGTTAGACAAGTGGGTCGTCGAGGCATACGCCTACTTCGACGCCGGCTTTTTCGTACAGTGGGCCATTCACTGCTTTCGCATTACGAAGTCAGCATGCGGGGACCTCCATAGGCCATAGCTTAACTTTTGGCGACGGCTGGAAGTTACACGCGACACTTCCACCAGAGCCAATTTTGCAAGGAGCAACACGTCTTTGCTTTGGGGTACTGGGCAAAGACCGCAGCCGTACTAGGTTGCCGTAACAATTCCTGACTATCTCAGGGGGGCTGATGATTTCTTTTTTGGCATTCGTAGTCCCCAAGTAGTAGGAACTCGCCCAGAAATTAAATTCGCACAATTCAGACCGCTCGACGTCGTACCTTTTGGGAGACAGTTGTTGCAGCAGTCGCAGTCCGGCTTGTAGGAACCGTACCTGCACCTCACCTGCGGGCACTGCCGCGGCACGCAGGCAAGAAGCTGCAGCGCGCACTCCTCGCTTATAAATTGTTCTGAAAGAATTGAAACAAGAAGCCGGGGTCATTACTGGATGACCGCAAGGCAGGAAGCTCACAAGCAATTGCAGAAAAAAAAAGGAAGAGTAAACGCTACACATTTGACATCCCTCCCCCCATTGTAGGGCCAGCTAACCCTATTTTCGACTGTATGTACTGAACTAGTCCCCGTGCCCACTTAGCTTGACAAGGATAGGTAACTGGGCGGGTTTGCAGCCATTCATGTTGCAGTAGCGCGGGACGACACAGAGGAGCAAGACATTCGACACGTATACTGTCAACTTCACTAAATGTCAGCATATATAAGTAGAGCTCGTGTCGAAGGTGCGTATTGTCTGTTACGTCACGCGCTGTTTCAGTATGCCATTAAACGCCGGTAAGTCACCATCGATGCATTGCGAGGCTCATTTAAGGGTTCCTGAGGCGCGCTCAACCGGTTAACCGGTTAAGCCACATAGCGGGAAGAGCACTTGTATTTTCTACGTGTGGATATATATATATATATATATATATATATATATATATATATATATATATATATATATATATATATATATATATATATATATATATATATGCAGTTATTTCGGAACATCCCGCGAGAACAACCAGACGGAATTGAGAAAAATGGCGGCCCGCGAGATCGCTAGACGGCTCGCCGCAGATCCCGCAATAAATAAATACATAGTTTGGGTGTGGTTGAGTTCTTTAGCAGTTCTCTGGGCAATGCACCTGATGATCCCCACCGTGGTTGTTCAGTGGCTAAGCTATTATGTGGCTGACTCCGAGGACGGGGGACCGAACCCGGCCTTGGAGCCTTGGAGTCCGTTTTTCTGATGGAGGCAAAGAACAAAAACGCCCGTGCGTAGAGATTTCGGCGCACGTTAAAGATCCCAAGATTCGTAGCCTTCCACTTCGGCGCTCCTCATAACCCAGGTTTAGCGTCGGCGTGTTAAACCACCAAGTTCTGGGTTTGAATTGGGGCGATAATGCCCGATTTCGGTTCGGGAAGCGCGGAAAAGCCAAAAAGCCATTCTGGACCACCGACAGAAGTTCTTGCTGATAGTCGTTTATAGGAAAGGAAGATCGTGTTGTTGGTGGCCTTCTATGTATAGTCCGCAAAGCCGCGAGCCGCGGCAGCCGCGGCAGCCGCTCTTTCGCGAGACAGAAGGTTAATCTGCGTCTCTGGTGGTTAGCCCGCACTCCCACTGCTGCAGGGAGGGGAAAGGGATGGGGTTTGGGTGGTAGGGGCAAGAACCATACTAGGTGATATGTGGTGTTCAAGGGGGAGTTTGTCTGGAAAAGGAGAACCACTGGTCCAGATGGAAGAAAGGGATGGGGAGGGAGGGAAAGGGAAAAAAAATCGAATCACCTCCGTCTAACGACGACAATAGTTGAAACCCGAAGTTTTCTTGCGTGTGAAAATAAAATGGTGAAGTGCCAAAGTCAAAGCCGCTGCATTCAAACTCAGAGTCAAGTGTAAACCACCTGCGAGTCAAAATCCAAGCTCAGACGACAGCAAGCGAATCCCTCACGAGAAAGTTGAGCGCCCCCCCTCGACCGTGTCGGAAGGGTGCAATCGGATAAGCGTCGCCGACATAACGCCAGGTATTCAGCTTCGATTCCGACCTAAGGGTGCTTTCTTGCTTCTGTCATCACCACCATCATGTGCCCTCCCATTGTGTAAATTAGCTTTCTTGCAGTGCGTTTTGTTTACGACACCGCCATCAGTGAGAAGGAAAGCTTGGCTTTAATAAACAGATTCTGGTAGTTTCCGAAGACTCAGTTTAATAAATGAATGGGCGAGTTCCTGGTATGTGCAGTTAATGGGCCAGTTCATGGTATCAGAACTACAGGGAGTAGTTCGGCACAGGTTCGTCACTTGGATACAGCTATGGTCGTTCGTAGGGGTAAATGGTTAGTGATATGTTGTGTAGGATTTTTGTGGTGTCGTATGTTTGGCTTTGTAGGCGTCGCCAAAGGAGTGCGTCGTTGTTGTTGAGAGAGGGGTGAGGGAGGGCGTAGACGAGGCGATTTTGTCAGTTGTGGTAACGGATATCTGTATAACGGTTTGGGACTGGGAGGTGGTTAAGGGATTCCGGTATGTCTTTTCTGCTTTCTGGGAATGACCGGGTAGTTAATTCGCAGGAAGCGACGTGTGCCGTCTCATTCCCTGATAGTTTATGGCGCGACCTGGTGTCCACGCAATGTAGATGGTGAGTAGCTACTAGTTGGACGTTCTGTTGACCTGCTGTTGAACTTTGTCTAGAACTTCGCGGCAGCGCCCGTCACCACTTGGCCAGCCCCTGGAGAGCCCCTCCGAAGATCGTTTCGCTCGCGCGCCATCGCCAGGAGCCACCTGTTCGCCCGCGTGGATACTTTGCACCTCTGAAGGCGGCTTCCTCATTTGGTGCTGCAGTTACCCTTCCCCGACGCGCTATCCCCGGTTCACGCTCTGATTTTCTGTGCGATTCTGTGACCCTAACGAAGATTTTTGTGCTACACGCGTTCGATGAAATATGGAGATCTAAGGCTGTCGCCTTGAAAAGTTTAGTGTAAGCTGAGAAACGCGTTCTCTTGCTCAGGCGCCATTATTTCGCTCTGTTACCTTCATTCCTGCAAGCTTGAGAGACCGACGGAACGCAGTGGGGCACGTACAGAATAAAAATTCAGCGTTCTTTCACTGTGTGAAGAAGGATGACCAACGAAGCTGGGCGCAGCTCCAAGGAGTGCACGAAACAAAACACATTTGTTTGTAATTTGAGATTGAGCACACTTCGAAGCAGTTCGCTGAATGAAACCTAAGAGGACCAGACGTTTTATTTTAGCGGGCAAACATGGGGCTGTCCGTTCCTCTCCAGCAAAAAGTCATGTATTGACAGCAGACAGGAATTCTGGACAGAAAGTGAGCAATTACTTAGTTCCGACAGGAACTAAGTAATTATGAAAAGTAAATGAAACTTGGCGTAACGTTAGCGACGTGGTAGCTTGTAATTCTCATAAAATTGGAGGGGGGGGGGGGGGATTGTTTCGATAAAAAAAGAGTCACAGCCGTTTTCTGTAACTACACTCCCTCCGTAAGGTGCCATGTATTGACAGCAGCCAGGAGTTCTGTAACGTTTACAACTTCACTGTGAACTAAGTAATTTCGACAAGTAAATGAAACTCATCGTAATGATAGAGTCGTCTTAGCAGCCAATTTCAGTATAAATTTTGTCAAGATACTTACGTTAGATTCAGACCTACAGAGCGTGTTACACGAGCTCTAGCGCGAGTGCGTGCGATTCTTTGTTTATACTCGACTTCCGTTGACGCACGCTAGATGGGGAAAGCGATACAGCGTATAACTGCTAGCCAAAACAGCCTGCCTGGAAGGTTTTCTTTCCGCCAAGCGCCTCGTTTCAATGAATCTGGCAGGGTGCTTCATTTGTAGATCATAGTCACTTTTGTTTCAGTTTGTTCCATCGGTTAAGAGGTGGAAAACGGGTCGTTTACTGTCGACCCGTGGGACTCGAAAGCCATATATGTTATTGATAAAGGGGGCGGAGGATGTTGCAGCCCCTCGTTCCTGCCGCCATGTAACATTACGTCCCACTGAGTTCTCCCGTGCTCTCTCTATCTGCGCTGTACTGACGTGGATGACCACATGTCGCTACTGCCGAGTTTAAGATCCCGGTGTGAAACGCCTCGTGCTATGGAAAGCTTCCGAAAAAGACACTCGTGGCCGCTGCCCAGTTAAACATGGCACTATAGAAGGCCTCGTGGTACGGAAACACTACCGAAGGAGCCGTTCCTGTTACGGACGCTGAACGCCGGAAACCGGATTTTAATGCGTGGCATTCTTTGCCGAGTACCCCCACAGCCAGGACTGTGTAACGCCCTGCATTTCCACAAAAATGCAGATAACGCGGAAGTTACCCCTGTAAGCGCTACAATGGCGTAAATGGAGATAACTGGTCGCAAGAAATTTTGAAAAACTAAAAAAATAAGAAAAATATAAAATAATTACGGAAAATGGCGAACCGTGTAACGCCCTGCATTTCCACAATAATGGGGATTTCGCGAAAGTTCCAAGTGTAATCGTTGTAATAACGTAAATGGAGATAATTGGTCGAACGACATCTTGAAAAACTAAAAAAATAAAAAATATATCTAAAAATTACGGAAAATGTCAAAACATATACCGTATGGCATTTCCACAGTAATGACATTTCGGGAAATTTCCACCTGTAATCGTTCTAATAGCGTAAATGGACATAATTGGTCGGACGAAGTTTTAACAAACTAAAGACATAATAAAAATATAAAATAAGTACGGAAAATGGCGAACCGCGTAACATCCTGCATTTCCACGATAATAAAGATTTCGCAAAAGTTTAACCTGCAATCGGTATAATAGCGTAGTTGGAGGTAATTGGTCGGGCAGGATTTAGAAAAAAAAAATGAATGGAGAAAACTCACACTCAAGACAGGTGGCATAAGAATGCTACGCATTAGTAGATAATTCATGAATTTGTGCAGTTTTTTTTTTTTTTTTTGCTAAATGGGCCATTTGAGGCTTTCTCCTTAAAACGAAATAATGTGGAGATTTGGGGGTCAACCGGATGAAATCCACCGGGAGCATAGTTTCCACGGTCACCCCGTTGAACGCATAGAAAACAAAGCGGTGGCAGTGGGCGCTCACCGTTATCGATGCAGTTCTGGCAACACTTGCAGGCTCCGGAGGTGGTGTTTGCAACGTCCCAGCACGTTGCCAGACCCCTGACGTAAATGCAGTGCGGGTCCTGGGCGCACACGGAGTTCGGGCATCGCGGCAGCGACGGCCCCGGAGTCTGCGCCTGTGCCAACAACGCCACCGTCGCCAGAATGAGCCACAACATCGTCGAAGTTCTCCCTCTTGCTCCCTGGCGTGCGCACGCGACGATTGGCAGCGATGTGAGGTCGCGTATCCCGCCTAGACTCGCACAGCCGCTGCGGCCTCGGCGCTTTCTTGTTTTATTTCCCCAGCTCCTCTCCACGTGCGGTCATCTGTGTTTTCCTCGTATTGCCTTTCACTTGTGACACACTCGCACGCACGCACACAGCAGACGCTTATCCGGCAGCACTTTTTTTTTGTCTTCCGTTATGTTAACTGGAACGAGAAATACGCCACTTCTTCTGAGAGCGGGCGACTTGCGGCTTGTCAACCATTATCTTTCTCTCGAGTTCCACTGCCACCGTTGGCTAAGTCTTATCTAGGAACTACCTCTGCGCGTGGGTTTTCCTCACGGTGGTTCGAGACCTCTTACCTCTTCCCTCTGTCGAAAGGCAAAACTTCGCCATGTGAATATTATCTGTTTAATAACCACTTTCTCTCTCTCTCTCTCTCTCTCTCTCTCTCTCTCTCTCTCTCTCTCTCTCTCTCTCTCTCTCTCTCTCTCTCTCTCTCTCTCTCTCTCTCTCTCTATCTATCTATCTATCTATCTATCTATCTATCTATCTCGTGCTTTTTGCGTGCCGCTCATGTAAGTAAACAAACAAAATGAAAAACTTCTCAGGTATTGACTCCCGCTGAAGGTAATAAATAAGTTAACACTTAGACGCAATTGTGATATTCATACGGGAAATATGACTTTAAAAAAACTACGAGTGACATATGCTTGAAGAAACATACGATGCTACTCAAGGCTTCGTCAACTGAGACTTTGCAGAAAGACCGCTATTGCATTAGGAACAGTGTGCGCCTATGGTGACACTATAAGAGAGAGAGAGAGAGAGAAGTTTATTAGGAAAAAAAGGAGGTGTCGCGATTGTCTTAGGGGTGGTGCCCTCCTTCCAGGGCCCCAGACTCTTCTGCTCCTGTCAGTTCTACCGCACTATAAGAATAGCCACTGCATATTGCACATGTGTGATTTGATTTTTTTTCCTTCTGTGTATTGTTGTTGTGCATATAGGTAAGCGAAAAGAATGGACACGCGTTTATTGAAGAAAAAAAAACGGTAAGCCCTCTTGCTATGGCCCCAGGCCTCGGTCAAAAGTTGGGAAGCGAGTTAAAAAAGAAGTTAACATTGGTGTTTGACTCTTCCAAGCTTCGCGTGTTATGAGGAACGCCGTAGTGGAGGGCCGCACGGTAAAATTCAGACCACCTTCGGTTCTGTAACGTACTGTACACCCCGAAATTTCATACCCATTTT
This sequence comes from Haemaphysalis longicornis, assembly GCF_048455015.1. NCBI lineage: Eukaryota > Metazoa > Arthropoda > Arachnida > Ixodida > Ixodidae > Haemaphysalis > Haemaphysalis longicornis. The sequence goes on along the minus strand of NW_027526203.1, from coordinate 374,177,876 downwards.
TAGCCTCCGTCACAAAAACAGCTCAGTTCACTGCCGCGGCGGCTGTATTTCCGTCGCCAAAAGCCTGTGCGCCTGACGTTTGTTGCAGGTTAAAGAACCCTATGATGTTAAATATGCAGCTGTGCGTATCACAGTCCACGTGTACCTCAGGCACGCTGAACCACATTAAAATTTTCGAGCGGGAGTGCACTGCCTCGAGTAAGACCATCTGCGGTATATGCACTTTGCGGCCATCATTTCAAGGCTGAAAGCCAACCCGGGCCAACGCCAAGGCCCGCCAGAACCCCGTAATATGCTCCCCTATCCGGAACGCGTATACTGTATTCCCGACCCGCGCGTTTAAAGGAGCCATGAAGAGAAAACACAAGTTTGGTTCATTCAAAAGATTGTCTCGTTAGAATCATACTGACACCACTTTTAACGTAAACTTCGCTCAAATAAGCTACATAATTAGGAAAAACGGGAATGGTCATGCGACCCACCAGCTCATTTCCCGCAACAGAGCCTATGATGTCACATGAGCTAAGCTCTGCGATTGACGGAGGCTGGCAGAAGCAGACGCAAATTAAGTAGAGCTCACAAACTAGACGAACGAGCGATTTGCGCTTAAATTTAGGGCACATTCTTTACAAAGCAATAAGAATGATGGGACAAACAGTGGAAGTTACGAAAGCACATGTAAACATAGAAGTACTGATGCGTTCTGCTGTTCGTGCTGCGCACAGCATGCTTGGTTTAGCTGCACAGCACTACGGGGCTTGGGGTTGTCTCAGACGACACTGGCCGATTGACGCAAGCAACGGTGTCTTACGTGACCCCATTTGTCGAGCGAGCACTGTTTCAGGGAACGAATATTTTCTCCCAGAACAAAAACAAGCCAGGTTTAAATGCGGGCAAAAACAAACCAAACGCTTGCCACGGTATGGTGGCGCCATCTAGGTTCGGGTAACGTAAAGAAACGCGGGAACAAACCAACACCGCTGTACAGGGTGGAGACAACCTTTGAACGGTCCCGTGCCGCCGCAACTGGGCCAACGGGCTCAACGCGTTATTCTTTTCGTTTCCCACGAGACCTAGCAACGCGAAACAGACAATATGATTCAAACTTCTTCAGTAAACCACGTTGCAGCGATAATTTTAGCGCGGTTTTGACACAATGACTTGCTTCGGCGGCGAGCGAGCAACCCAAAATGGCGGCGCAGCGTCTCTACCCTGTACGGCGGATGCGTGAATGAAGGTACTCTAGGCTGCAGAGCGGTCGGTTCCTGTGATGTCATTGCAGACCCCGAAGACAAACGATTTAGCGGGAAAATCAAAATTTTAACTTAAATTGTTTCATTTCTCAGTGAATAAAGCATCGTTTGTATCCGGACAAGCGCTGGGGGCACTATAAAACACGAAATCTTTCGAATAAAACCATGCATTTTCTCTTCATGGCTCCTTTAAAGCTCGGCTAATTACATTGCAGTAACAACATTACTGCAATAAAATTACAGTAATTTAATTCCTTAATGCGGTAAGGGGTAATGTAACGAATTACTTTTGGTCAGGCAATTTAGTAATGTAATATGAGTTACATATCAGGCTAATTTAAATTTAAAAAAAAGTAATTCATTACATCTGAAGTCCCTTCTGTAAGAAACCCGCCGCTGCTAAACTCCCAGTAAAGCACGTGTTTACCTCCGAAGCTCGTAACAGATCTGTAAGGTCTCTCGAGGGTCCTCCTGTGGCAATCCACACCAGCCGCGGTCGCTGCACTTGGCGAAACCGAATAGCGACGGGTTTCAATTGCTCGTGGGTGCGGACTGGCGCCAGAGGAGCTTCGTAAGCGAATGAGCGCTTCCTTGCGGCACACGCATTGCCCCCACACAGTTCGAGTATACATTGGAGTAGCGCGCAAACGCGCTGACAAACGGAGCTACTTGTCGCCATGGAGCGCAGGAATCAGCGTGCATTTTTTTGCATATGTTTTGCCTATATAAACGTCTCGTTCAAGAATTCTTTAACTTTAGGCCGGGCGGATGATTCGACAGACGGACGGGCGGACGGACCAAAATTTTCGCGTGTAAATCCTTGGAAAGGCTAACGTCTTCAGAAAGAAACACGGGCGCTTCTGGGACCGTGTATTAGTCTAGTCTGCTGCTATCCAACACGTATACGCGTGTGAAAGATCGATGCAGTGCAATGTTAACAAAAATGCTAGTACAAAGGTAGTAACGGGTTGTAGTTACTAACTCCTTACGAACTTTACCACCTTCAGAACGGTACGTAGGTCCTGCCACTAAGATGGAACCTAAATGCTATCGTTACTAGTCTAGACCATGCACTAACTGCTGCTTGTTTGATACTAACGTTCACTGAGAGTAACAAAATTGTATGAATGATTGAACATGATAACTACAGCACTTTTCCCATTCCAAATCACGATTAAAAGGTTTTTTGCAAATCCACATGCTGACTTGTATATGGTCACATTAAAATGCATAATTCTAAAATTATCCCTAAAATATTTTATTTTTGCGACAAGCCCACTGACTCTCTCACAGGACTTTCCGCTGCTGGGTATAAAAGCAAGGACAGCAGATGTATTTTTAAGGTAACCAAGTTATACTCGCTCTCCTCGTGTATCCCGTTGGTTTTCTTGCTCAATTTATTTGCTGAAGTAAGATATGTGCGTGTTGAATGCATCTATGTCGTGCTGCGCGCTCAGCCGATCCAGGTAGTCACGCGTGACTTTTACTAGGTTATGCATGGCCAGTTAGTAAATCCACTAAGTACCTAGTGTATACTGTTACAAGTAACTGGTTAGTGTTCTGTTAGTAAGTGCCACGACCTTTTTTTTTTTTTTTGAGAGTGTGGACTCTGCCACTTTATTATTGGAGCACGCATCGCTACGACGCCTGTTCAGCACCCTGCTGACGCACGAGCGTCGTTAACGTCGAGAACAAAGATTCAATTTCGGGGGGTTTAACGCACCGACGCTACACCCGGGATATCTGACGCGCCGTAGTGGAGGTCTACGGATTAATTTTCACCATCTGGGGATCCTTAATGCGCCGAAACTTCGGCTCACGGGCGTTTTTGCTCTTCGCCTCAATCTGAAAAGTTGCCGCCATGGCCGGGAAACGAACCCGCGTCCATAGCCACTGAGCCACCGCAGTGGGTAACGTCGAGTACATGCGTACTAATGGGACGCAGAATGAATACCTAACAAGTTTTGCAACATTAGTAAGCATAGTGCTACAACTCCTGCATTACCACTACTTTTGCTGCCAAAAGACTTGCTCAGTGTTGCAGTGTATTTAAAAGTATTTGTGGAATAGGAAAACAGGTAAACACCACGACAACAAAAAAAAGGAGAACGCGAACGAAAACACACCGCTAGTCAGAAAATATCACGACATCGTGCAAAAGGAACGCTTTTTGTGTCCCGCGGAAATCTAATTGCGCGGATTACGAGCTCAATTTGACACCGTGTAAACTTGTTACGGGTGCACTAACGTTTTCGCACGGCCGTTTCACAGGGCTCACGGACGAGATTCTGAAGATGACCTGCTTTGTTCTGACGCAGCCAATTTGACAGATGCAGAACATTTGCGTAGGGACTGCATTTCAAAAGATTACCCTGATGGAGAGACTATGGCATGCACTAACTATTATTCGGCGATATATACAAGTAGGCCCATAGGCGTTATCACTCGACTATTCCGCCCAGTTCCTGCGTACACTTTTAGATGCGGAGTACCTTACGACCTCACAATGTCCGTCCGCGTCCGTGCGCATAGCATTTACAATCGCGAAAAATCACACAGGCACAGGCAGGATTCGAGCTATGTCTGGTAGACGAGACAGAGTTAGTGTCAGTCGTCTTACCCATCAGGCTACGACCGAGAGTTAGTACCCGAGAGTCAAACGGCTTACTCGTAACGGTGCGGAGTCCCTTAGGACCTCACACTGTCCGTCCGCGTCCATCCGTGCGCACACAACCATCAAGCGAAAATCAAGTGAAATTCGATTTGAGCCGTGAGTTGCAGTTTCATTTAGGGGATAATCAAGGTGCAAGTCACGGCTCAAATCGAATGACTGTCGGGGCGCAAATCGGATGTCATTTCGAGTCCCCGTACTCGGCACCCTCGCCGTAATCCACGGAGTGGAGATGCTGCCATTTTTTTTTTTGCCATACGGCCACGGATGGGCCTGCAATAATAAACGCCGCTTAAATTCTTGCATAGCCGCAAAGACATGCCGTATGACTTGTATGTGTGCCGGCCTCGATGACCCTGTTAGTTGCATGGTTCATTCAGTCCTGTGCTCGCGTGTTTCGCATATATTTTCGCCCTTTCTATTTTCGTATGGAGTATCGAGACAAGCTCGGTGCTATGCTGACTTCTCTGCGTCATCAAAGCTTTCCCTCTCCCTCGCTCGCTCAGTCCTTGCCGTTTACTTGTTATTTTATTTAGTCACGCGAAGTGTCTCCTTTCTGTGAGGGAATTTCTACGGTTTTAAATCAGTTCAGCACCCGTAAGAATTCAAATTGCATCAATGGTTACTTCTGTAATTTTCGAAACTTTGGGGACTACAACAAATTAGCGGCGCCGCTGTTTGTCTGCGTGGATTAGTGGAGCGAAGCAGATTTCATTTCGATAACGTTGCGGCCTGCGAAGACAATGTCCGAGCACTGCGGTATACGCTGGCGAGGGGATAATAAAAGTTGCAGTGACATCTGTGCTTAGGTCTTAAGATTTTAGACGCGATGGCCTTACGTCGATGCAAAGAGCTTTTTGGAATGGAGTTGCTGCGTTTACAAGTTCTGCTTTCCAAGCACTGAACGTCAGCCAAGAGAACAAGACTAGCCTCAACGGTTTCCAATCACCGTGACTCAGGAAGGACAGACGGCATACATCTGTGCTTATGTGGCTTAAGATATGGGCGTGAAACGCTGCGGCTGCTTGGTGTTGGTCAGTTTCAGCAAGAAGGCGGCACTGTTAGTGGTACAAAGCGTTTAAGTTACTCCCTTATGTTGTGGACGGTCTGAGCGTTTTGGTTTTCGTTTGCAGAGAGATAGAAAGAGAATGCATTTTCTTCAGTAAGAAATAGTGGTACTTTGGGTAGAGGGGGACCCGAAGTCAAGAGCCCCGGATGCAGCAGCTAATTCCCTGCCTTCTCAATCAGCTCACGCTGATCTTGAGATTACGGGCTGTTCAAAGCTGCCTCCCAATCGTCCACAGAAGTAGAATTTGTAATGTTTGAGTTCTCTCCCGAACATACCCCTGGACATGGGTAGGTTGCGTGTAAGAGGGTGCGTGTTTTCCGCATTTAGCACAGTTTTCAGTCAATTTCGGATGTTTCCTACCTTCAAATGTCATATCTTCGCCCATCTAGATGTGTGAATATATAGATTTGCCTGTATCATGCGCAGAGTTTGCGATTCGTCACCTTGAGAGCCCCTTCTGGCTCGCAAAGGATCGTGTTCTTATAAAGAAAATACTTTCTCAATATTCCTCTAGGAGGAAAGTGTGCCAGTCGCGGGCCCAAGGAGCGCGGTGTGCGAGTTCTCGTACTTCTTGGTCAGCAGGATAGATCCCTTTTCTAGCGCGCGGGTGTCCATGTATTTGAACTTCCTTTATTGCAGATGGTATAATCTTTCCGGGGCGGTAGGTATTCTGTCCATAAAGACGTTTGAAATGCTGTAATGAAAGTCTCCAATGATGTTTGTGCTTCTATTTGATATTTTCGCTAGTTGGATTGCCAACAGAATGGCTCCAATTTCCGTTTTTTTCCGTTGCTGTGTTTGTGGGAGGGTCATGCAGTCACAAAGGTTGCCAGGGTACTCCCCTGCGATGATTTTTGCCCCAGTAGTTTCGTATACATTCTGGCGTCAGTGTGCGCTGTGTTTGCATGGTTTTGGTACTTCAATCGAAGGGATTTGCTCCTGTCTTCTCACGTGTCCTCGTGTAGATTTGTATCTAATGGTTTCGGTTGGGAAGAGTTTTTATTAGGAGTCGCTGGATCGGTGACATGTCCATCAGGGCGTCCAGTTTCTTTTCCGGGGGAAGGGGGGGAGAGGATGTTGCCTATTTTGTATACGATAGTCCATTTCGTTTTCTTTTCACATTCTCTTCCTTTCCGCTACGAGAGTGGTTTCCCTGATATCTTCAAACGGACATTTACGGTGACCGTAAAAATTGGGAGATTGTGGGCTGCCTTATATGTGCTGTCCTGATGAAGGCGTTAATTTGGTAAGGGTAAGTTTGTGGTACGGCAGGCTGCACAATATCCGGCGTGTAATCACTGCCTGCACGAGTTTTATCGTTTCCTCTTTAATACCCCGGTCACACGGGCACCTTCAGTGGCGATTGAGTCTATCCGGATCGAGTTCAATCCGGATCGGGCGCTGCTACACGGCAGTTTCAATCGCGATCAAGCCCGATTCCGCTCGAACTCAATCCTGGTTTCCAAAGCGCGATTGAAGTTTCGCGATCGGAAGAAAGCAGTGATTCTCTTCAACTAATGCCACAAATTGTATCAAATAACTTGACCCGAATAAGCGTGCGGTAATATTTATATAGTAACGTATACCTACGACCGCGCAAAGTTACCAGACGCCGGCCGCGAAATACATTTTCGGGGACATCTGACGTAGGCGAGTGCAAGCAGTGCAACTTTGTGTCGCAGCGGCGTTGCGTCGAGCACGCTCGAAAAGTCAATCGCGCCTCGCTTCGATCCGGATTGGAAGTGCCCGTGTGACAGGGGTAGTACTCTTGCTGTACGCTGATTAGGCGTTTAACAATGTGGCCTAATTCGTTAAAGATTTTCTGTATTTTGCGGATTGTGAGAACGGCTCTACCGCTTCTCAATAGGTGCGTGCCAAGTATTCTTGCGTGCGTGTTCTCTGGCAAGACATCCTTAAATATTGTTGGGTGTTTTCTTCTCTTGTGCGCAGGGCGCCATAACTCGTTTGCCCCACACACCTTGCAGCTGTGACAGAGCCGCGGAAAATTCTTGAAGTAAATTAAAAATTACTGGGTTCTATTTCTTACTAGAAGACATTTTAGTTCGTTTCTGCTCATAATCGAGTCTTACCTTCGTTTTTGAGACACTGGCGATAGTCTGCCCCCTGTTTCCGTTATGTGACAATGTTGGTGCTGGCATAGTTACGATGGTGTAATGGCATCAGTTGCGGGCACGGCTGGCGACGGTCTGCCGAGCATTCTACCACCGACAAAGCGTATAGAATGAGTTTCACTGCGCAGGCGCGGCGCCCGCTTAATTCACGTATCTTTTCTTCCGTCTTGGAGCGCTATTATTATCCTTCTTTCCACATTTCAGGTGGTGCTGCGCGTATTCCAGATTCAGGCGAGCCTTCGCATCAGCCTGTATCAGTCGTAGCTTCCGGTTGGCAGCGATGACGTACTTCTGCGGACTCTTGATGAGCACGGCTGATAGCGGACGGCTAGCAGCCACGGTAAATTCGAAAAATGAGCCTATAATAACGCGATCGCGCTAAAAATACGGCACTGTCGAGCGGAGTGGTACCCGCGCCTCAAAACTTATCACCCGGAGGGAGCTCGTCTGCGGAGGTGAAGGGAGAGCGTCATAATGTCTCACTTGCCACCTGTGCTACTCTACCTGTGCCTCCGATATGGTGGCTAGAAGGCTAGCCACCATACCTTCGAGTATGCCACCATACTCCGAGTTCTCACCCGGCCAGAAGCCATGCGACCGCGAATTGGATTTTTTTACGACGACCGATGTCAACTTTTCCTGACAACGTAAGTGACAGAAATGTTCTAATAAATAATAATAATAGTAGTAGTAATAATAATAATAATAATAATAATAATAAACTTCTGAGAGTAATGGTTCCAGCCACTTGGTAATTCATACCGCTACACAGCGCACGAACTGCCAATGACGAAGAAAAGTGACATACACAAGCGCTATTTCGACTGGCTTTATGGAAACGACAAGAACATAAATACGCATCCACAACAAAAGAAAACCTCATAACAAATTTGCTATTGCCATAATACAAACCCGTGTTAAATATTATTCGACATAACAAAATGCAACAGCCGGCCGCTTAACAACGAGTAAACTCAGATTACGGAATTAAGAACGTGAATAACTTATCTTATTTTGTGACAAAGCGCTTGTGTGTGTCACTTTTCTTCGTCTTTGTCAGTTTGTGCGCTGTGTAGCGAAATAAAAATTCACGCCCTGCCTTTCCTATAGGCTCCGTGCAGTCAAGTTTGCCGAGCGGGCGTAGCGCCATCTACCGCGCCTCCGCGCAACACTGGGTAGGCCGAGCCGCACCGTCCTGGCCGGCCGCCTGCTTTAGGCACTGTGCGCGCGCCCTTGCAAAGGCTTCTATCAAGTGGTTAGGTGCGCTTAAGCGGCTCAAGTTTGCGAAATACGCTGCAACGGCGACAGGATGGAGTGTTATCGATCGAGAGGCTTTAAAAAGAAACAAAGCGCAGAAGGAAAGCTACCGCCTTCGCTGCCCTGAATCGTCCGAGTTGGGAAGGCTGGTCACAGCCTCACAGGCGGCACAACTCCGTGACATTTTTAGAAAATACAACGGCGATGACTACCAAGCAGATTACATGCTAATGTCAAAGTAAAGTCTATCGGTTTGCCAGCTGTTAATACTCGTGAGCTCACAATAAATTTCCCCTCTTAGCAAATACCGCGCGCATTGGAAGCGGTATTTGCACGAAGGTTGGTTTTTCTGCTTTGTGCATGTGTCTTCCGCGGCGTTTATAGTGAAAATTCATGCGGCACGTAACACTCAGCGGCCATTTTAACGGGGCTCACAACAACAACTTCAGAGTACAATAAAAAATAAACGGAGTTTATGATGATTCTAATATTTGGAGGCGGCCCTGCTTACCCCGTAAAAAGGAAGAGGTAGCCTTGCAGCGAAACCCGTGTACATTGTGAATGTATTCACGGAAAAGGAGACAGAAGGCACAGAGGTTGTAGTCTTTCGCTCCTGAGGCGATAATTGACTTTGTGCACGGAGCAAGAAAGCGTGCTCGCTCCGTGTTCTTGGAGTGGGACGAACTGGCACCAGCCGGAACGAACTGTCAAGGGCGAGGAGTAAGGCGCATTCTGGGAATATTTGGCGATAATTCAAGCCGTGAAATTGAAAATCGTCGTCAGGTTCGTTTCCCGGCCGCAGCGGCCGCTTTTCCGATAGAGGCGAAAAGCGAAAACGCCCTCGTGTTCGAGATTCTGGCCACGTGAAAGATCCCCAGGTGGTCAAAATTAATCCCGATCCCTCCGCTACGGCGCGCCTCATAGCCTGTCTGGCGTCGTCCAGTTGAACCGCACAATCAATCGAAAATCTCCCCCAGTTGGTGCGCAGTTCTCGATGCTTCCCACCCGCATGATCGACACTGGAGCCCGCGTATTTAAGGTAATTTTACTTGCTTTGAAGTCAATGCTACTAGCACGTAGCGCAGCGTTCAGACCGCACTACACCCAAACAATCGATCCTGTGAGACGGGCACCGTACTCGCGAAACCACGGCGGTCCGATTTCAAGTAAGCGAACAAAACGGCTTCTTCCCAATGCTGTGAGCAGCTAATTAATATGTGCTTTCTAGTGGAAACACAAATTCACTGAAAAAACTATGTGGAAACGTGAAAACGTGCGCACGAAAGGCTCCACCTACGTTCTGGCTATGCATGGCAAAGTCAATATCGCTTGCTTTCCTCCTCCGTACGCGTAGTCAACAGTTCCCTCCTTCAGTCTATTCCTACCCCGGTGCGGTAGAATTACAGTAGTATGTTTTAATTAATATAAAACTTAAAAATCGCGTATACTACATTTGATCCGGTGCCGCCAAGCAGGAGCGCAACCGAAACCCGAGCACGCTGGCGAGCGGTGGCCGACCCAGTGTTTTTCTTATTCCCCGATGGCGGCGCTGGGTGTCGCGGCGCAGTGTCGCCCTCTGTTCACTGCACGGCGCCTATGCCGTGTGAGCATCATCATCATATGGTCGGGTACCTCTCTCAACAACATGGAGAAACCCAACGACTTCCATCAACTATATACGGCCCCTAGGGACTGCACATCAATGCAACCTTCTTTAGGTGGCGTTGCTTCCATCCTCTCCTACCTTGCGTCAGCCGAACACCTTCTTTGCCCCTCGACTTTCTTATCTCATCACTCCACTTGTGGCTCTGCTGACCACAGAGTTTCGTGAATGAATGAATGAAATGTCTTTATTTATTGCAGGATGCCTCTTTGGCCTTATAGGGGGGAAAACGGGTGTAGGAGAGCAGACAGAAAGAAAAGAAAGAAGTGTGCCGTCAGAAGTAATAGGGACCGGGCAGCTGGACGGGTGGCGCCACCACTCGGCGCTCCCCTCGTCAGTGTAATGAGCCGGTGCATTGGTCTACACAGCCTCCCGTTGTTTTTGTCGTGTTTGCTTCGGTGCTTTGAATGTTTTGGAGGTGTTGTGAGCGTATATGTGTGGTGAAACAAAGTCTAGACAGATGTGTTGGGCTCTCAGATGCAGTAATGACTGCGTAAACTTGTCGGATGCTTCTAAAGTTGGGTATCGGCTGCAATGGTATGAGCGCTTTTTGCAGCGATCTGCGCTTGGCTACACCCGTTCTGAGTACGAATAAAACTACTATTAGTAGTATTATTTTCTTCTTAAATGCACTAACGGCTACGCAAACTTCTTGGATGCTTGTAAGGTTGGGAATGGGCTGCATTGACACGAGCGCTTTTTGCAGCGCTCTGCGCCTGGCTCCGCGCGATCTGAGTAGGAATAAAGCTATTAGCAATATTATTATTCATTTCTTCCACTTTAAATTATCTTCACTGGTTTCAATGACTACGGTTTCCACGCCAGCCTTAGTGCTGGGATACCTCGATACATGTCCTTTAAATAGAAAGGCACCTGCATACGAGAAGGATTACCGTATACGTGTAGCCGTAAAAATGCTGCGGTAGTTCACACTTTCTGTTACTGTGAGCTTTGTGCCTTCAGTTTTGGTGAGCGACACTGTGACAGCATGGGAGCCTCAAAGCCGAAGTGGAAATCCCACATTTGTGGTGGTCATTTTATCAAGAGCCAAAGTTATTCACCAACTCAACAGCCCAAGCTACAAACCATCCACTATCCCTCCTCCTCTTCCTGTTTTACCACCTGCGTAGAATAAAGGCTGGCACCGATAGTTAAAAAATGTGGCAGCGTGGCAGTATTCTTTACAGAGTACCTAAAAAAATCGTGTAATGCCTGGTGAAGACACCAAAAACGCGCGATTAGTTGCCTCAAATATGGGTGCATCAGCCCGAGTCCTTCAGCACAGACACATTTCCGACACGCTGGACAGAGTTTAGATTTGGAGAGCGGGGCATGGAAGTTCAAAATTAAACAGCAAAATCATCTAGCCCTCCGTCTAATGATTATGATGGTTGAACGCAAAGCTTTCTTCCGGCGAAATCGAACGGGAAATGGTCAAAGTCAAAGACGCTGCGATCAAAAGACCAATCTGCGTGCTGGTCAAATTCGACGCTCAACTAGTCCAGAGTTTAAATCCAGAAGGCAACCAAGGAAACCCATACGATAGAGCTTTGCGATAAACCCTCATCGTCGTTAGACGAAGGTGTGCATGATTTTTCAAGCGTAGGTGGCAGCTTGTAAACCGACCGCCGCATTCAGTTGTGAAGCTGAGTACAGGTTTCGGGCACCCTCCTGTCTTGCGTCCTTCAGCCACGCAGGAATTGGTTTTAGATGCGACGACATCTCATTCACTCGCCTTGTCCCTCCATACGGCGTTGTCGTTGTCCGTCCACACCCCTCCCCCATTCTCCTTGCCGCGCGAGCTGCGCTCTCCGCCGCTCACCCCCTCTCCTCTCCGATAGCGAACACTCTCTCGCGAGGGGCATTGGATTGGATTCGATTGGATTGGCTTGGCTTGGATTTGGATTGGATTAAAGTGGATTGTGTTGCGTCATAGCCGCGCAACGTTGCGTCATAGCCGCGGCAGGGGGTTCACGGCACGTTTCACGCGATGAGAGAATCAACCTAACGGAAACAACAACGGAACCCCCTATGCGTCGCATCTACACAGGGGTTCCCGCGAGGGGAGGTGGGAGTAATTTTTTGAAAAACCATTTACCAGCTAGCCAGCAACCATTGCAATTCTTGTAAAGCAATGCTTCTCCACGACAAGCAATAACGTTCTACTATCATGCGGTATTTATTCTATCAACGATTCCCGATGACTATAGTAAGAGCATTTCTGTGAAATTAAACACGTTTCAGCCGTAGGAAATGAAGTTACGGAAGCGTCGTCCATCACAATTTCTGTTTTGAGGTAAATCTTAGAAGACACCCCCCAACTTTGTCTTTCGCTTTTGCACGACGTCGACGCCGTTTCGTCATCAACTGCCCAAGGCCAGCGCCGCAGCATTCCTAGATCGGTTGCACACACCAGCTTTGTGGGAGCATTTAGCTGCAGTATACTCCTCGATACGCGAAACTGCATGCAGGTATCAAAAAATTTTTACCGATCTGAAAAATGCACGTGGGGTTACGTACGCTTTGCAAGCCGCACCGCAGAAAAACGACAGAAAGCCATGCACAGTTACGCTGCGCTGACCGCCACCGGCATTCCACTGACGAGCGGTTCGCCACGGGCGGCGCTGTTCGCTGAAGCGACGGTGGTGCCATACAACGGCCGCCCGGTCCCTATTGGAGCACGGGAGCTGTGGCCGAACTAGAGTTCTCTATATAGCTCCCTGCGGGAGCTATATAGAGGAACTCTAGGCCGAACTAGGGAGCCTACATGCCGCCGTCTTTTAGGGTGGTGTCAGCTTTTGTCGCACCACTCGCCGCCGCCCGCCAACACACAGTGTTGCCCGTCCAGGTATCCATGGCAACGGGCGACGAGAGCGCCATGTTGTACCCCGGCTAGTCGTTCTGCGTCGTGCACGTTGGCGCGGGTGTGGAAGCTGTGCTATGCGCTGTGATTAACCAAAGCGCTCTCAAGCCAGCCTGTGCCATGACACCATCCTCGCGCTAACTGCCTACTTTGGAAGCAGAAATGCCAGGCTGTTGCGTGCCGCAATGCACAAACCATTGCAGACAGGGCGCATGAATGTCCCGCTTCCCGACCAGCCCTAACCGGCGCAAACGTTGGATTGCTCAAGTGAAGCGAGATTGCTGGGAGCCCACCACTGCTTCCCGTGTTTGCGAGGTGAGTACTGAAATGATTGCACGCAGCTCTTTAGCGTGCGTTTAGTGTGCCTGTTTCTTGCCCTCTGCCAGTTTAACGTTGATTTTGTTGTGCGCCGACGTACAACGGGTGACAGTCGCCGATTGCGAATCGTCAGCGCTAGCTAGCTCCGCAGTATTCAGCAGCGTTGCGTTACCACGCTTTGGTCGTGCGGTTGACATTACGGAATGTCTGTGTGTGGCGATTCCAGCCCTTGGAACTATATATGCTCCTAACTTTGCACGGTCTGTGCACGGTATAATCGTGCCGTGTTTACAACAGAGCGTTCTTAGGGAATCGCTTTTTTCGGGATCCGGATATTTTGGTGCACGAACATCGTCACCGAATGGTGCAGGCATTTTTTCTTGCTCATGTTTATATATTGGTTAGACTACGGTTTTAAAGGAGTACTGACACCAAATTTTGACGCCTAAAAATGATATATTTGGCTTCAGTAGTTTGTACAAATGCCTCACAGAAATTTTTGCAGCGATCTGAGGCCGCAATCACATCTAAGATCGAGTTTGATTGTCCCGGCCGCGAGCTTCCACAAATCGACAGCACTAGCGAAATCGCTTTCGGCTTGACGAAACATCGGCCGGCGTGTCTGGCCGGTTCAGGGTGACGTCATATAGTCGTTTTCGGAACCGGAAACGATATCCTGCGCTGCTGTTGTCGGTGGTATTCGTTTGGGTAGGAGACGTGGGTGTAGCTGTGTGAGCAATGCTTGTAAACTTTGCGCACTTAGCGTGTTCGACGTATTTGCTCTTCAGTTCGTGGCCGGCGCATGGTGTTGCCAGTGTTGCCTTGCACTGGTGCCGAAAACTGCGCGGTGCCGGCACCGCGCGCTGCGCGATGTCGCCGAGCTCGCCCAACTTGTGCTATGGCAAGCTCGTGGAATGCGAAGTGCTGCTCGTGGAAGCCTCTCCGAGCAAATCGACGACGACGCCAAGATGCATTATTTTCCACGCGACGACATGCAGCGCTAAACGTGGACTGAGTTCGTGCGCGTCGGCGGCCGCAAGAACTGTCGCCCAAGCCAGCGGGCTCGGCGTTGCTCGGTTCAGCTTGGGTGTTGGGAACTTTAGGTGCGGTTAATCGAGGGTGCTATTAGTATCGTGGCGAATATTTGATCGCCGGTATCTGTACAACTGCGAATGGCCATCGCTTACACAACTTTTCACTATCCACTATCATCCCCTTTTTCGCATATAGAGCTTTATTTTGGCGATAATTCCCGTTTCAGCGATCGGTGATATCGGTGATCAAGACATCTGCCGTGGCCTATTTTGATTCTAGCGCGCAGGTGGCGGCATCTTTCGGCCGCTTGCCGCACCGCGGTGCCGGCAGTGCTGGGTCAGAGCGCCGAACCTCCGCTGCCGGTCAGCGTAGGCTTACCATCGCGGCATATATCTGAACGCCGCTTTTAAATTCAGCGCTGATAACAACCCCTAGCACAATTTTTCACCACGTTAACATCTACTTTCTCGCATGTGGAACTTCTTTTTCGCGATCAGATTGATTATAAGAGTGGCGACAAGCTGTTGCTATCACGGTCTGCGCCGGTTCGAGCCGCAGTGATATTAAAAAACGGACGACGGCGAAGACATCGCCGGCCTAATCGCCTGGCCAAATAAAGTTGTTCAGTCTGTCGGGTGGCAGCGACTCATCCGAGTCTGACGATTCAGACGACATGTCGACTCCGCGGGCGAGTGCGGACCATGTGCAATCGTAGCAGACGATGCGGCGAACGTCCCTGACGGAGACCGTGACGTAAGGCTGGCCCGCTTGCAGACTGGCAACATTTTTCTTCCTCCATGCAGACTGGCCTGACTGGCCTTCGAACGGCCATTTTCCCGCGCGGCGACCGAATTTGAAACTGGTTGCAAAAACGTGCTATAATTCATTCTATGCTGGCGGCTGACGGCTTTCGGTTCGATTTTCGTAATTACTGGGCCAATAGGTATTCTTTACAGCATAAAACCTGAAAGCGAGAAATTTCGTGTCAGTACTCCTTTAATGTTTGAGAGCTGTGTGTAACAAATATAAGCACAGGTGTTGCTTCGGTGCCTAAACCAAATAGACGTAAAACCAATGGAATGACTGTGAACAAATAACACTTGAATGTTTTTGTCTGGCTAGCTTACTTATTTATATGGACGGTTCTATTCATTGATTTACTCGTTTATGATAATGGACAATTCGTCAAGCGGTATTGATGGTCTTATCATACGGCTGAAATCATACCTTCGAGAAGGCTAAAACAACACGACTGGAGTGAGCATGAAACTTAGTGTAGTTATAAGCTTATGCCGTAACTTGTATGAAGCCTTTTGGCTTCAGCTTATGGGATTTCATAGAACGCTGGAACAGGCTGCTGCATTTAGCCCATTCCGACCTCCCCCCGCCCTCCCCCCAAAAGAGGAAAAAAAAAAACTCCCACCTCCCCTCGCGGGAACCCCTGTGTAGATGCGACGCATAGGGGGTTCCGTTGTTGTTTCCGTTAGGTTGATTCTCCCATCGCGTGAAAAGTGCCGTGAACCCCCTGCCGCGGCTATGACGCAACGTGGCGCGGCTATGACGCAACACAATCCACTTCAATCCAAGCCAAGCCAATCGAATCCAATCCAATGTCCCTCGCGAGAGAGTGTTCGCTATCGGAGAGGAGAGGGGGTGAGCGGCGGAGAGCGCAGCTCGCGCGGCGAGGAGAATGGGGGAGGGGTGTGGACGGACAACGACAACGCCGTATGGAGGGACAAGGCGAGTGAATGAGATGCCGTCGCATCTAAAAAAGAAAACGGAGCGAAGTACCTCGGTACCGTGTGGATTCTGTTTCTGGGTTTTGTTATTTCTTCAACGTTTATTGGGTTTTGTGTCGATCGTGCTTGTAAACAACTTGTGATCACAATTATCAAATACCTCTGATGGATACAGAAAAATACATGCCTTTTCTGCTGTAGGTTCTACTGAGCATATAAAATCTCTCTCTCTCTCTCTCGCTTTCCAGGGAAGCCAGTTGTTGGCTTATAACTCAAATATGCCCGTGCAAGAGTGTGCGCTGCGTCAGATTTTTTTGCCTTTTCCTTTTATTTTATAGCAGCCCAGAAACAGTATTTCATATAGTGATCTCAGTATCCTTTTAGTGCTGGTCGAGCAAATGTATATGGACTACGTGTGTGGCTGTGCCGCTGTGTCTGACTTTTTGTGTTGTTGCTCTATTCTAGGCACATTTCGAGGACACAAGCTTCGAGCAAAGCAGGCAGGACGGCAGGCTTTTACTATATGCCTTGTAGGGGACACGGACCCCGGTCAAGCCTGTTTTGGGCTTTTTGTCCGTGCCCCTAAGCATCCTAGGATGTATGAATAAAGTGATTTGATTTGATTTTCGGTGCGCTGTCCCAGTTCTTTTATTTACGCAACATTGCAGGCATGAAGCTCAAAATGGTAGAAATATGTTCTTGACAATAAAAAAAGACGGATATCAAGCTTCAAGGGGTACAAAACGGCTATCACAGTAAAAACCAAATTCAGGGGGGAAAAAAGGGGGGTGGGCGTAACATTAGAAGTAACCAAACATAGAAAAAATTAGAACAAGAGGATAAACCGCAAATTCCTTGTTACGTGGGGGAAAAATGCGCGTCAATAAAATCTGGTCTGGAACAACTGGTTTGTTCCTTGTTCTCCCATCTTTTTCTTTTCGGCCTAATTTACAGGTTTGAAGCGGGCGCGGATTTGCGATATGATTGAGTGTCCGTACCAGTTTTTGTGAAAGCCCACCACCTGTGATGTATTATAGCAGTCTATTGTCCAGATTTGCTCGCAGGAAGTAAACTTCCTGGAGAGAATTTTATTACGCGCAGAAGCACGGTAGGGTATGAGACACCGAGGAACAGGGCGCCGCATTTACGCAACATGCAAAAGACATTGCGAGCTACGCGGTTATTTGATCCGGCTTCCGCGCGAATACAGGCGCCGTCATCTAAAATAGCACGGCCTCGTGCCCTGCCCGAGAACACCTTTAACGTGTTTGCATTGATGGGATGACTCAGGGATTTCGCGGTTCTCCCCATCACAAATATACGCTCCCTAAAAGCCATCATCACCCGTCCAATGCGGCGGGGGCAATGCGAGAAACGAGCTGTTTTCACAGTATTTCGCAAGAACTCGAGTCCGCGAACACGTTCTTTCGGTTTTAGAAAACGGCGGCAAACCTCAGATTACAATCATCTAGCTTCCCAATCTTTCTGTATAAATAAACCATCCAATGCGTGTTGAAGCCCTCTGAACCCGCGCTACCTCAGTGTAAACGCGCGAATGCTGGGGAGCATTATGGTGGCCCGTCAAGTTTAGCGGCCGCCAGAGCTGGTGGTAGGCAACCATGGTCAAAGATGTCACCACTACCACTCTAAAAGACCATGTAAAAGACGGCGGCATGTAGATGTAGGTTCCCTAGGCCGAACTAGAGTTCCTGTATATGCTCCCTACGGAACTAGAGTTCCGTAGGGAGCATATACAGGAATTCTAGGCCGAACCGCATAGGAGCGCCGCGTAGCTACACCGGCGGTAAATGGAAGGAGCAGAACGCGCATGCCCGCTTGCCGACGGTGATAGCCCATCTATACTTCTCAACCCACTTCTTGTAACGCGGCTTCAAGCATTATTCGCAGTATACTGGTCTCAGCGATGGCGCTGATAGCAGAGGCGGTATCTGGCAGGGTCGATCGCTCACACACCTTCAGCGCACGCGAGCTGCTGGAGAAGCGTCGCTATTTTTGGTGGGTCTGCTATCAGCGCCATCGCCGAGACCAGTATACTGCGAAAACGCTCGAAGTGGGTTGAGAAGTACAGAGGGGCTATCGGCGTCGGCGGGCACGCATGCGTTTTCTGATCCTTTAGTTTACCGCCGGTGCAGCTGCACGGCGCCCCCATGCGGTTCGGCCACAGCTCCCGGGCTCCAATTACTTCTGATGGCACCTGTACATTCACAATCACATGCGGCGATCAATGCCTGCCCCGTGAGCGAATATCCAGAGGGAGAGCAGTGTGTCGCGGCTGTTGTTGGGGGTGGTCCATATTGGTACAGGGTGGTGATGTGCGGTGGCAAGTACTGGGCACGGAGGTCCTGGTAGCCAGGGCACTCCCACAGCAAGTGGTTCACTTTTGGGCGCACTTCCATGGCGCATGTGGGACAGCTCACTATGGGGCCCTGTTCCTGGTCGCCGTCGTCACTGTCGCCGTCGGTAGCCCCGGGCCTGCACCGGTGGTTTGGCCACCATTTGGCGAGCACGTCTTCTGTCAGAGCGGGCCCCGCACGTGCCTCGTGGATGAGGACCTGAGCCCCCGTGGCAGTCCTCGCGGCAGTGGGTGGTGGTTGGTAAGGACGTGCCGTCAAAGTGCGCGCCTTCGCTCCTTTTTGGCTGGCAGAATTTTGGCTGTTGGGTCGGGGTCGTCTGGTGCGGGCTTAGTCTAGGTCACCAGGGCGGAGTGGTCGTTCATATGCTCGCTCGCTAACGCCTGTGCGGCTCCATCGCCGATGCCACCGGCGTGACCTGGTACCCAGACAACCCGATCGCCTCCACTCAATAGTGCCTGTACAGCACTACGCTTGCCATTTTAATCTCATGAGCAAGCGTGCCAGTCCTGGGGGTGCGACCAAGGATTTTTATGGCCTCTCTACTGTGCACCCTCTCCATTGTCTGCCTCAGTCCTCGACGGGTATACCCACAAACCTCGTCTACTGGGCACAGGGTGGCGGACAGTGCAATCTGGCCTGGGCTGGGTTTGGTTGGGGCTCATACTCGTGGATCTGTCTGCATGTGGCGATTGGGGAGATCGCAGCCAGCCTGGCTCTGTGCGTGATGGGGTCCCAGGTAGCTGCCGCTAACACTGAGAGTTCCAGGTTCTGTCAGTACGGGCAGCTGCTGCTCTTCGCTCGGCTTCATGATACTGCTGATGGCACTTTTTGGAAAGTAGTTTTTGAAGTTTGAGGAGCACATCGAGCCAAGGCTCCAGCAGGCGTGGCAGCTTGGGTGCATCGGAGGGTAGTTGTTTTGTGAGGGTGAGGAGTCCTCTTCCCGCTGTTGTGTTTTGCCGTCGTAGTTCATGGCCTTCATTGTGCACCTCGATAAAGGCTTTGAGGGGAAGGGAGGCCAGAGTACCTGTAGAGCTCTTCAGTCCTCGTGTGACGCGGCAGGCTAGTTATTGCGCGGAGACATTCGAGATGGAGGACCTCCAGTTTTGCATAGGGGAATTTGGTTCAACGTGAAGCAAGGTGCTCCGTACGTAGCATGCCTTGGATCATATAATTGTATGAAACTCTATGCAGCCGACCCCTTTCCGCTCACTCACTCGGCAGAAACACAGCTACTCCCCTCTACCTCCCAAACATGTAAGGTTCGGTCTCAAATAATTGGTTCGGTCTGTCCGCGTAGATGAGCACCCTCGCCTTCTAGCTCATATCACACACTTATGATTCACGTACATGCTATGAGCTGGGGCGCTATAGAAGGTATTCGGGGTTAATTTGGAAGGTACGTATCTCCAACTGCGAGAGCTATATTCGAGAGTCAGGTATTTTAAATACGTGTTCTAAAACCATGAACCAAAAACCTAATAATTTATTTTAATCATGGGGTAGTTACAAACATTGTTACATCTAATGTCAACCTGGGCGTATAATTGGGCAATAATGACATTCGGGTTGCTTCCATATTTTACACACACGTGTACTTACAGAGTTACGTCGGATTTCTGCAAAATGCAGCGAGTTCTCTTAAATGTACGCTATAAAATGCGGTGGTGGCGCAATGCTAGTCTATTCTGCGAAAGTCTTGAGGTGTGTATATTTTAGGGTTCAGCAAAGGAACTTACGCAATAAAAAAATGCTATGCGCTTGCTATAGGCCTTGAACCAGAAACATATTAAGCAACCTCAGACCTGTATAAGATCGATGTATTTTAAAATTTCAGTGCAAACATTGCATTCATGAGTTCATATCTCGTTATATTTTAATTAAATTAAAATTTCTAATTATATTAAAATTTGTAGGAAAGGATACAAACCGAGTGATAAAATGACTGCGAAAAGTGCAGTATACAGCTGGTTAAGATAAGCAGACAGTCTTTAAAAGTGAGTGATGCGAAATACAATGTATCCAAGTGACGTATGGTTGAAGTAGTGAATGAAGGATGTTGTAACAATAAGGCTGGCTTTTACATGGAGCACTAAATTCAACTCATGCCAATTCGACCTACCTAAATCGAGTAATTCGATCGCGCTGAAGGGTTCACATACCAACACCAAATCAGTCATCACGTGAACCTAAGATATGCAACAAATAGCGCAACTGCTTCGCTTGGGATAAGAGTGTTTCATTTTAATTTGTGGTGCGCGAACGAATTTTTGCGAAACTTTTCTTTCACTGAATGACGCTGAAGTAGCGTTTGACATACCGAAACACTTTGCAGCATGCTGAATAAGTCACGCTTCAGATCAGAAGTAAGGAAACATGCCAGACTATTCATAGCCAATAAAAGGAGTTGAATTCATTTATTTTGTTGCCATTTGTTAATCCGGCCAAATTCGCGGTCATGGGTTACCGCAAAGATTGGGAGTACACTACACTCAAAATCAAACCGAAACCGAAACTGCAATTTTTAGCCGGAAGTGCGTCAGGCAGCTTTTTGGCCTTACGGCTTCGGCACCTTCCTTTTTCCACCAACACTCGCAGGTTCCGGGAGCCGTAGGCAGCACGCCAGTCCCGATTCATTCAAAAGCAACACTTCCCTGTGAATTCGTAGCATTTACTGTAGACATTAGCGTCTTGGGACACTTAATACAGTTCGCGAACAGCTTCGACTAGCGCAGAGGGCCTGAAATGAAAATCTGGACGTCCGAACACACTTTCAAGTGAGTGCGCGCTGCGTTCGACCTTGGGAGTCTGATGCAAGTTGTGTTTACTTAACAGTGATTTCTCCTCACGATAGTCTTTACTAGGTATTAGTAATGCTCCAACCGCGGCACACTGGATCACATATTAAGAGTGCGCTTAAAACGCCGCTCGCTCCAGAGTCTGGCCAGACTTCCATAGCCCATTCAAACTTCCGGGCTAAGGTGCGTTGTTAGTAGCTTCACGATTGATTCTTGACTTATGAAAGCTTGACTTATGAAAGCTTGTATCTCGCACGGTTCAGTCTTGCGACGTGAAAAATTCTCACTTGTTGCCGCTTGATTGAAAGTTTGGATCCCTTAAAATAAATCAGCGGTGCGGTCCGTTCCGGTCAAACAGCCATGTCGATCGTGGGGCCTTTTGCCTCATCGGTAGCTTGACGTTTTGGTTGGGTAATGTCGTTCAAGGTGGACCTCATATGGCGTATAGTTCGACTTGGAGATGATGTAGCTCGGAGTGTTATCTCAGTACACCGCTTCCCAGGCAAAAGTTGAGTACATTCTTGCTATTCGTGCGTTGGAGCGTTAGCCTACACCGTGACGTCACGGTCTTGCGTAGGCATGTTGATATGGCTGGTAAGGTTCCGCTTGCGTGTTTACACGTTTCCTCTCGACGGCCGCTCGTTTGCTCCTGAACCCGTGTCGTCCACTCTTCGTGTAGCTTAGGCCCGACCTTTAGCCAAGATTGATTGGCGCTCTTATTGTCGATTTAATTAGTATTTATGATAATTGCTTCAGTTGAACTTTCCTTGATACAGTGGTTGCCAGTTTCTGCTGGGCTTCCTTCTCAGACTTCTGCTTTTTTCACCACCAGCAACACACGCATATCACTCATTTGTTGCGTCCCCTTCTCGCTTCCCCCTATCCTCCCCCCCCCCCCCCCCCGTGTACACACAAAAGAAACTAATTTTGCTTAAAAGTACCTTGAAATGAAGCAAAAAGCACGTCTGTTTATGTCTTCGTCTGGCAATGCCGAAACCTCCCCCCCCGTGTACACACAAAAGAAACTAATTTTGCTTAAAAGTACCTTGAAATGAAGCAAAAAGCACGTCTGTTTATGTCTTAGTCTGGCAATGCCGAAAATTCTCTGAATAAGCAGCTGCAAAATGTGTTTAATGTTATGTACTTGCTCTTTTAATCAGTGCATGATATTTGTGCAGTTACAAAGGCGATGTGTAGGTGGGCAGTTTGCATTCAACTGTCTCAACAATTATCTCACACTTCAATGAAAGCATGCATTATTTTCATCTCCAGTCGGTTGTGTCAATACTGGCTGTTGTTATTTTTCATTTTTCCCATGCAGGTGCATTAGGGCCAGTATTTCTCCTGTGGCTTGAACTATAGGGTGTATTCAGAGGGCTTTGGGCCACGCAGCGGTGCTACCTGCACGGCGGCGACGACGCCATATTTGAGGTTGCACTCCGCCGCGCGGGCAGCGCGTTTCCCGACGCGAAACATGGTTTGCAGCGTGCTGCTGGCAAGAACGTTTGTGTGGACGGTGTTTTTTCTGCGTGATTCGTGGGTTTGCGAATGCCTCGTCGTAATGAGTAGCTAGCATTGTTCTCGCTTCGAAAATCCGGATTGCGCTGGTCTCCTACAACTGCAGACCCGAAGCACCCGCATGACAAAATCAAGCGCGCCATGTTTTTTTTTTTTTTTTTTTCCTTTCGCTGTTTCAAAGCGACGGCTAGGGCAGTGCTTGAAGGCTGTCTGTCTTCATTGAACGAATTCCCAAAGAAGTTATCGATAATATGGCTAATCAGTACCGAATCTGTTGGAGCCCGTTTCATTCAGGTGGGCCCCGGG
This sequence comes from Haemaphysalis longicornis, assembly GCF_048455015.1. Classification (NCBI taxonomy): domain Eukaryota; kingdom Metazoa; phylum Arthropoda; class Arachnida; order Ixodida; family Ixodidae; genus Haemaphysalis; species Haemaphysalis longicornis. Next base: position 374,154,882 of record NW_027526203.1, on the reverse strand, counting down.
ACAATGGGCGTCGGAGCTTTCACCTCACACCTCTTCACATGCTTGAAACATTCGCATGCTTAAAATATTCACAAATTAAGGTAGCCGGTGTACTTTATGGATGAGACGAACCATACTGGTCTCCCAGCCTCAACATGGGCTACTTCAAGTGGTGAGGTGAACGCACGCGTACATGCAATATCGCTTCCCAGGTAATTGCGGGCATCCAAATTGATCCAATTCTTCTTCGTCGCCATCGACTGTTCTCTAATGACCAAGCGTGTTACGTGATCAGACACTAAAGCTTGACGCTGGGTACATGACTACTTCAAAAACAGCGCAGAGACTAAAACGTTACCGTATGCAGGGACAAACTAGAGCAGCCTTTGTCACCTGTCTCTGTGCTGCTTTCGAAGTAGCCAAAGCGTGTCCCATAATCTTGTTCTGCTTATAATTTCCGCTTCGTCTTTACCGAAAGGAAAAGACTTGAAAATCATAGGTGGGATCTTTGTCATCGCCACCATACCTAATTTTATCACGTACGTACTTGCCTCGCGATGGTTTCCACCCAGACCCTGTGCGTAATTGTTCCGCTTCATTAGGAGCTCAAATGGACGACCTTCATGCGTTCAATGCACAGAACACTGTCGCCAGAGCACTTCCCCGTCTCTCATACTCCTCAAGAAGCGCGCAACATGCCTGTGTGACACGGTAAAACGAGCTCCTCATCTCGCACGCCACCACCACATCAAGTATCCTCGCAGCCTTGTGTGAAGAAATTTTCTCAACTTGCACCACGGTTGCTTCAAGCAACGGAGCAAATAAGGAGATCGGCGCACAGGGATGACACCGAGTTAGCGCGAAATCGCCAAAATGGACCGGGTTATGCACGCCGCTGGCCGCGCCTGTCAAACCATCGGACAGTTGCATTCGTCGCGCGAAATCATACCGTCTTCAAGTACTGCCCTGGCCTTCGCTTCGAAACAACAACAACAAAAAACAAAAAAAAACGGCGCGCTTGCTTTTGTCGTTTGGCCTGCTTCGGGTCTGCGGTTGTAGGAGACGTGAACAGCGCATCCGGAATTTCGCAGCGAAAACAATGCTGGCTACTCATTACGACCAGGCATTCTCAAAGACACGAATCACGCAGAGAGAAACACCGTCCCCACAAGCGTTCTTGCCAGCACCACGCCGCAACAACGTTTCGCGTCGGGGAACCTGCTGCCCGCGCGGCGGAGTGCAACCTCAAATATGGCGTCGCTGCCGCCGCGCAGGTAGCGCCGCCGCGCAGTCCAAGGCCCTGTGAATACACCCTATAAAAAAGTAACAACATGTCAGTGGGAATCCTGTGTGGGCACTTGGCCGTTGCACATAGATTTCAAATGATTCCCTTACAGCACGGCTGCTAGTGCTACTTCGGCAGGTATCTTTACTCCTCCTCGAACCGCAGTAGAGGGAAAAAAAAAAAAAAAAAGGCTCATTCTCAGTTTGCTGCCGCAATAACACAAGGAGTGAGTGGCCCAGCATCGTCCCTCTCAAACCCAGTACCTTTCAGTATCTCCATCAGAGTAGACGTGTAGAAATCCGGTTTAATTGCCTGTGGAAGGAACTATTTGAGAGGATAGAATGGGACGACTCAGGTAACATCCTCATCAAGAATGCACATACTAATGGCGTGAGTGAGATTCATAGAAACTTATGCAGCAGCGTACCTTGTCAACCATCTGCTCTGCTTTTGGCTGCGGCCACTATGCCACCATACAGGTTATATCGAACAGGAAAAAGCGAAGGCATCATGACATTGCTACAAAGACATACATATTAGTGAGAAGCGGGTAACACGACAGAAGACAGATCTAGATCACAGTCCCAAAGAGAATCAGGACAGTGCTCCTTGTGAAGAGTGTGATGACCATCAGTCACTGCCACTTGTGGCTTGCCTGTCGAATTGTTGTAATTGTGCGATCAGCTAATGGTCAGCCTTAGTGGACTAACATTTGGCTAGTGTGCACCATTCCTAATTTTTTGTGCTTGCTTCATTTGTGCTGTGCTATCTGACAGTTGGGTGTTGTCCACTGTGCAGCCACCCATGGGAGACGGTGGCCCAGGCTGCATGGCGAAAGTACCCAAACCCCATGAATCCTGCTGTGGTCGGCATTGATGTCATCGACCGGAAGGTGCACAATGGCATTCTCAAGAGCCACCGCCTGATCAGCACAGCCTGGGGATTTCCCGGATGGGCACAAAGAGTAAGAGTCTGACGTTGGTGCATCCCAGGTTTATATTTCAGCCGTGTCAGTAAGAAGCCAAGAGGGCAACTGTATATAGTAGCACTGTAACGAGTTGGGCCACTTGGTCCAGATTTATGTTGCTGCACACAGTGTGAAAAACAACAGCGTGGGGAGAGATATGCGCGGGATCGGTGCCCGTCCTGCGTGTTTCTGTCACTAGTGCTTCGTTATTCATGCTGTGTGTTTAAAAAAACTAGCTACTTTAAAACACTAACATGCTAGATGTGGGTACTAAACAGCCAAACTATGTGCATGATGACAACTTAAGCCGTGGCAAAGGTGAGAGGCTGAAAAATTGTTGCTTCTTGTACGCTTGCATAACCTGGAACATCACACAGAGCAGTGTGATGGCTGTGACTCAAGCAATCATAGGAGTGAGCCAGAGCCAGTAGATGAAGTGTGGCTTATTTAGTGGCTCTAGAGTGAGCAAGAAAATTGTATTGCTTGTTGAAAGAGCTGCATTTTGTCCTTGTGCACTTTTTGTGCGAAGGGCTGTGAGGGGCTAGTGGCAATTTCTGGAATTTGGAGTTTGTATAAACGTAGTCTAATTGCCTTCTAATTGGCAGAACAGTGATATAACGATGTCTGTGCGCCAAAGCTAATGCACATGAAAAATTTGTGCTGCACATCGTGAGCTGGGTAATCTCTTTAGTCTTGAATTAATTTCTGGGGCCTATTAACCTGTTCTCAGTAAAAGGTAGTAATGCATTGATCGCTTGCATACTTTCAATTTTGGCAAATTGTCATGCATGCTCAAAATTTACTAACTTACGAGTACGTATAAGTTGGGGATAAGTAATGCTGTACTTGCATATTGTGGAACATTTGCTCTTCAGGAAACCTTATCTCGTGAATTACGGTGCTTATGTTGCAGGCCCCTGAAGGATAATAATTGCTAATAAATTAACAAGCTTTTCATGAACCTAGCCAAATCATACCAGAATTATTTCTTGTGTAGTGCCAGAGTCCTTCAATGCTTCTACCGGTCATGAAACGTCGGCGCCCGTTTTATATAGGGACAGCGTGCACCGCTGCGATGTTTGCCTGGTCTCGGCATGCAAATGCTCGCTGCATTTGGTCACCCGCTCTGATTTAACTGAAAATTTTGCCATAGTCGTCCAATGTTTGCAAGCATACACTGTCTTCCTTTCATGGGTGGATCTTCCCCCCCCCCCCAGTTCCCAGTTTGCCCTCTGCTTATTCCTGCTGCAGCCAATGACTGCACCCGCACCCTCAGGCTTTAGCGCATCATTGTGTGTGTTGATTTTTAAATAATTTCCATCAATTTTTATTCCTAATGCAGAAGTTATAATCATTATAAAGATTGGACGCTGCGTAGTTCGGGGATGCTACTTGATAATGAATTGAAAAAAGCAAATACGTGTCTTTCAGAATATACAATTATTCATTTAATTGTGCTATGATGCACAAAACGCACCAGAAAGAGAATAATACTGATAGTGAAAGCCCAATATTGTTGGCCCACACTACCAAGGATTTAAGTCCGTGGAAGGAAGACAAGGGACGGAAACATGGCAAGACATGGTGCACTGTGTCTTCCCAAAGCTGTTAAATCGTTGCAGATGTGAAGGTGCAAGGGAACATCAAAATAGATTTTTCCACAGGTTTAAAAAAAATAGAAACTCCAAGTCTTAGAAAGGCAGGCAAACCAGCGTGATTCAGAGTAAACACAATAAATTTATTCCTGGTGGTATAAAAGAATGTGGAAAGTAAGAGCACAAAGACAACATTACAAACCTTTTTTTACGTGCCAGCCTGTGAACAAAGCAGTGAAACTTTGCAAGTGGGTAATTAACAGCCAACCTCTAAGTTGCCAGTAAGTCAAAATCAGTCTTTAAAAGTTCCCCAAGTGTCGTATACGGCAGGAGGCTCGCAAAAAGGCAGATTTTGTTCGATCACTGCTTTGTCAGCCTGATTTTACCCCTCCACCTGCTGGGCGTGTTGCTGTCTTTTTGTCACCGTGACTGGAGTGACTTGAGTGATGCGACTAGAGCAACAAAAATTGCTCCAGTCGCAAGTGTGAACGGGTTTTGAAACAGGCTGTAAAGCCACTCGGGACGGCATTAGGCTTGGCGCTCTGCAGTGACACTGCATCGACTCTGAGAGCGAATTAATCGGTACGGATAACGTAGTGGTGTCAGTATGCTTCTCGGACACGCATGTATACTTGGAGTCGAAGCTGAAGTCACCCGTTTCTAGCCACAGAATGGCTTGCTTCCATTTCTCATGCTGCTCTCCGTCGCTGGATAAACGCAACAGGGAAGCCCTTTCCCGTTGTAGCCTTGTACCAGAACTGCAGCTCAAAACACTACTTGTGTTTGACATCGTCCTGTACATGCACTAATTAAGTCGCATGATAATAAACAGCGTGAGAAGCTCCCTGCGCGTCCTTTTCGCACCAAACACTCCAAACTGACTGCATCTCCGTCACTCTGGCCAACGCAACGCCACTGCTCGAGAAGTGCCCCTATCCGGATGGTGGCGCCGCTGCGTGGCAGCTAAAGGCAGCATATGAAGCTTGCCCATAAAGCTACAAAGGAGTTTTGTGACCAGTAAAGCATTGAAGGGCTCTGGTAGTACTGTAGGCACTGGTGGGTTAGAGGGGCAACTGAGGCAAGATATGAATTGTTAATGCAAAATATTGCCACATGAAAATAAGGATCGTGCCAAGTTTAACGCACACTTCAACAAATGAAACTAGGTAATAAGAAAAATAGGTGGGTGAAATTAGGGTGACTCATCAGCCACTTTCTTCTATCGCCCTTATAATGCCACAGAAACTACAGTCAAACCTCATCAATTCGAAGTCGCATAATTCAAACCACCGGATAATTTGAACTGCTCTATTGGTTCCGGCAAAGTGACATGTATTTGAATGGGGGCAAACTCTCACTAATTCGAACCTAAAATACATGTCATGGTTAATTCGAACAATATTGCCCGTCCACACACACTACTTTTCGTGAAGGCCGAAGTTCAATGCATCACTAGCCTCTGCAGCTTCCTAAACCCGTAACCGCGTGCTTGCTCCGCGCAGACTGAAGCAGCTGGCATAAAAACGTGACCTTACTTTGCGTGCTTGCGGGGGCCGTGGTCCTTTTCTTTCTCCCATGGGGGCTGCCTTTATTTTTTTGCGCCTTTTTTTTTTCATTCGCAGCACGTAATTATTGAAAGGGCACTCCAAAGGACGCGCAATACCGTCTGCTTTATCGTGCATGCGTTTCTAATACTGGTAGCGTGCGTGCGCTGACCGCCAATCAAAGGCACCCCTGCTAGTTTGAACTCCGGCTAATTCGAACACATTTTCTATCCCCTCGGAGTTCGAATTAACGAGGTTCGACTGCAGTTGGTGCAGTTGGTGGTCGCAGACAAAAGCTACCACCATGAAACGTAATTGTAGTAAAGCCTGTGGATCTGTTTGAAGTTAACTGAAGTTAACTTCGAACATGTTGATTACTTTTGGTACTTGCCCTTGATGTCACTGCTGGTGGTGCGTAGTGCGAAGTTTCAAAATTTCACGATATTTGGGATCCAACTGCCGCGGTGGCTCAGCGACTAAGGCATCGTGCTGCCGACGCTGGGGACGTCGGTTTGATCCCAGCCATGGCAGCCGCTTTTCTTATGGAGGCAAAAAACAAAGCAGCCTGTGTGTTGATATTTTGATGCATGTTAAAGGTTCCTGGGTGGTTCAAATCAATCTGTTGCCCTCCTGTATGGTGCACCACATAGCCCAGGTGTAGCTTTGTTGCATGAAACCCCAGAATTTGAATATTTTTGTTTGAACATCTGAGGTTTTTTTTTCTTTTTTGTGAAAACAGAGCAAGCTCTCAAATAGAGCAAGTGTGTGTATTGCTTTCAATGTCACGTTAAGAACGAGCACCCATTGTGACCTTATCTGTAAAAATGAGGGCAGGCCGTATGAGTCTACCTCGTGTTCGGATTTGCATTGAAAAGTAACCCATCGCAGGGCTTTTGAAATACATGCTGTCTTCTTGTAGGTATTCTTGGCAACCATGCGTAATTACTAGGGAAAGAGTTCTGAACCTGTGAGCATTTCTAAGCTGCTTAAAAATGCACACAGCTCTTTCCCTCTCTCCCTGGAAAACTTTGCTATGCGTACTGATTTTTGCGCTGTGGATGTAATGACCTGTGTGCACCAGTGACTGTCCTGTGTATTTCTTCTCTGTGTCTTCTGCGCTGGTTCCGTTTCTGGTGTCTTCCCAACACGCCCAACTTGCCACACTTCTGTGTGCAGATCCTGGGTGCTGACCGAACCTGCTACGCAAGCGAACACTCCGTGGTGGATCCCGCACGTCGTACCATGACCATGTTGTCTAGAAACGTGAGTGCAGTGGGCTGTGCCATTTGCTGCTCAAAAGTTCCCCGGGGATGTAAACGTTCCACTAGGCAAGAACTGTAATATTGTCACTTTAAAGCTTGAAGGCAGTTCGAGGACAATTTTGCATTACTTTGTAAAGGGACAAAGCATTGTGCAAAATAGTAACGTGCTGCTAGTACAGTGCTGACAGGGACGGTGAAAACCAAAATGGAGGCCTCACTATTTATCGTAATGCTGCATGGCGTTCAGGATGGAGCTAGGTTATTGGCAAATGCTGGAAATAGTCCTGTCACATGCAGCTGCAAACGGAAGTAGACTGTGTTTGGAAACTGTTGTATAGCTGCATGCCGTAAAGAGAATGCAAAATCTCAGGACTGGTAGGGCATAAAAAGTACAGGTTCCCTCCTAATAGGGCTTTTAACACTCAGTATGGTTTATATTTTATTCACCTGGTTTCTTTATTATTTAGCCGTTTCGAAGCTGAAACTTTCTTTGAATGACAGGAAACTTCCGTAAACAATAAACATTTGACTAGGTATTTGCAACAGACTCGCCATGGTAAATTGGCAGCTGCTGAGGATGAGGTCGCAGGTTCAATTCGTGCTCATGGCTTTTTTTTTTTTTTTTAATGGAGGCAAAAGCAAAAATGTTCAGGTGTCAAGATTGAAGCACCCCCCAGAAGAGCCATAGGCACATTGTAGCCCTCCACTATGGCTTGCTTCATAGCCAAGGTGTTGCTCAGGTGAATGTTCAGCACGCAAAACCGCATTTATAAGTGCTTCTAATGGCATGCCATTTGACACCAGCAGTACATATGAATTAAAGGGTGGCTACTAGTATGTGCTGCTGTGAAATGAAATGTAACAATTTATGTTTGGTCACAATTTTTTTCTTGATCTTTAATAGAAAACCACATGAAAGCACTAGGTGCTTCACCCTGTGCTTGATAATGCACCTGTGCAGGGGTGTTCATCTCTTAGCTGTATGTTTAAAATTTGTGCTAGTACATGCATCCTTCAGGATTTTATCAGATTTGGCAAATCTACCTTCCCAGAAGATGTTTTACTTTCTGCCATACAATTGTCTCTAAACTGCGATGCAAGAATTCTTTAAGAGCACCTGTACAGTTAATAAAATAAAATTAGGTGCTGGTTTATGAAAAATTCCAAATCAAGGAAAGAAAAAAAAATCCCGGGCCATCTCCACTAACGTGAAACCTGGTGAGGGGTGAAGCATGCAGTGTATAAGTGTATTCAAAGATTGCGAGTCCCTCTCTTGCCACACGGTGCGCATTGATTGGCCGCCTGAGAAGCGCCGGTGGGAGGAGCAATCGCGCGTTTGCTGAGGTGGTGGCGCTGTCTCTTGCGTTTAATCAGATTTGCGCAATTATATGAAAGACAGACTGGCCATAAGTTGTCTTCGTGTCATACGCCGCATCATGCCAAGAAGTATGCTAAGGAGTAGTGCGAGGCGTTGGAAAACGAGTGTGCCGGTGTTTTAGTACTGTGACTACATGAGATGACAGGAGACACCGACAGCCCGAGCCCCTGAGGTGCTTCGCCCCTAACAGAATACAAGTGGCATCCTATGAAAGGTGCATGGCACTGTGAATGCAGTTGATGGCCTGTGCTTGTGTTAGCCGCTTCTTTTTTTCTTGTCTTAGTTTTTTATTTGCACAAAGTTTATGCTGTTGACAATTTGTTTTTTCATATCTGGGGTAATGCTAAAATTTCATGCGAGCCATCACACGTGCCTTCACCATTATAATGTGGCTAGGAGTCGTCGTCTTTTATTTATTTATTTATTTATTTATTTATTTATTTTACTATTTCATTCTTCTCGAGCCATTTGAAGAAGTTTTCAACCTTTCGTAGCCTTGAAGTGGAAACAAAAAAAGAAAGGTTATAACACAGGCGATTTGTTTTGTTTCACAAACTTTGCTGCTTTAGACATCAGCTTGGAGGGTGCATGATCAATAATGACTGAATTAGGATATTACTTGGCTTCATGAAAACATCCCGATGAGCCCAGGCAAGGAGTTGATGCCATTACATGCAGTCGTTTACACGCGTTACATGCATTTCAAGCTTGCTGTGGTGCTGTAATGGCTGAAGAGTTCTGATGTCACACGAAGCTGCAACTTAAATTCTCACTAATTATTGTTTTTACAATGTTACAAGTGCTAAATATACATGCCATTCAGTATTTGTAACTAACACCGGGGCAAGTGTTATCCAGGTTCTGAAACCAGTGCAAAGGAAGCACTAAAAAAAATTGAGTGATGCATATGGTGAAGTATGGACTAAGGTTATCAAAAACTATGACTGCTTATTTGAATGAGAGCACAGAACCGCCGTAAATAACATTTAAGGTAGCTTTGCACTGCATTAGGAAGGGCTGCAGTATAGTGGTGCTGCTAACATATCTTTGCATCATTTCAGCTGTAGATGCATGAAGACTTCTTGTTGAACTTGTTATCTCCTGTTTTTTTTTTTTTTTTGTAACAAATCGTGAAATAAGCAGACACTTAAGGAGACTAGATTTGTTATGAGTGGCACATGCTGGCTTGAAAATCTGGCCTTTCAGCCCAGCGGTGTACTCATAATCGTTGAATTAGTGCCAGATAGTTTTTCATATCTGTATTGAATTTATCAATTACGATGTAAAGCCTGAAATCGTTTCAGCCATCCTTTGTCTTACACAGGCCAGAAAGGCTGCTGCATGTGTCAGCATCCATCCAGTTTAGTTGGCCCAGGTGAGCTCTAGGGTAGGTATTATGGTACCATGTAGCTGGCGTCTATGAGAACAGCTTTCCTCTGTTCACTTGCCATGTCATTGATGGAAAAATCTAGGCGAGTGTGCTGAGCAAGTTCTCCCAAGTCCTGAGTAATTGCTGATTGAATGCATTCAATTCTGTCAAAGAACAGACAGCATTCAGCTTACATTGGTTGTGTGCCCCGCACGGGGCACCTTGAGTAATCTTGGTGACGGTGAGTGGCGACACCGCGTACCCCGAGCCCCCCATACTTAAGCTGTTACCTACCGTGGCGAGAAGTGAAAGGTGAAGGGTTAGAAGCCGTAAACGGTGGCCGTCGGAGCCCTGGTCAAGCTCCGGCCGATGGGCTCCCTGTCTGTCTATCAGGCTGGGAGCTCCGGGACCTCTTTGACCAGCAGGGTAACGTCAAAGAAGAAGGTACCCCAGTTCCCTGCTTTATACTATGTCGCATGGTATTTTCGAAACCCTCTCTTCCAAATGATCAGGCCCCAAAAAGGGCCCGCACCGATGTAATTTTCAAACCTCTGCCCAACATGAAATTTAACACCCCGGACAACTTTCCTCGCTTCTTAGTGATACAATCTAAGAACAAGGAATCTCCAGTTACCTGCAAGTCGGTCTTCTTAATTGCCAAGTTCATTGAGAGTGTAGTTGGCGCGAACTACAAGGCAAAGAAGCTGACATCGGGGGACTTGCTTGTAGAACTATCTACTAAAAAACAATCTGATAGTCTCTTGAACCAGACCGACTTACTTGGCCTTGAAATAGCTGTAACGCCACACCGGAGCCTTAACAGCTCGCAGGGCGTCATTTCCGAGATGGACCTGCTCAATGAAAGTGAGTCTGACCTCCTCGAGGGCATGCGTGACCAGGGCGTCACTGCGGTAAGAAGAATAATGATCAGACGCGATGGCAAAGAAGTAAAAACGAAACATGTGATCCTAACTTTTTACCGAAGTATCCTACCGGAGTCTGTCACTGCAGGCTTCCTTCATTGCAATGTATGACCTTACATACCCAACCCACGCCGCTGCTTCAAGTGCCAGCGGTATGGGCACAGTACTAGCACCTGCCGCGGAAAACTGACATGCGCCAAGTGCGCAGGACATCATGACCCTTCAGAGAACTGTGCTTCTAACGTATTGAAATGTGCCAACTGTGAACAACCCCACGCTGCATACTCTCGGTCATGTGCTAAATTCAAAGCCGAGAAAGAAATCATAAACATGAAGGTCACCCAGAACATCACCTATCAAGAAGCACGACAGAAACACTTAATGTTTTCGCAAAGGTATGCCGATGCAGCTCGCCGGGGGGCGGAGCGGCGTCTAGTCACGGTGGCCACCCAGTACTGCGAAGCAGACCTGGTGCCGCCCCAGCCCCCCCAGATGCTGCCCAAGGCAGCCCAACCATCCGACACGACACCTGTGGCGCCCGCAAGTGTTGTGTTAGCTGCGAGTGTGAGGAGTGACGGCTCTGCCGTCAATCCTCCTCTTCCGGCTGCCAGACTGCAGGCGGCCATGGACGTAGATGTGGTCGGTCCCACGACCACTTCTGTGTCCAACAAACAGTCGGGGAAGGCAGGGGCTCCTGCCTCCACTTCGAACATATCCCGAGGTGGAGCCCGCAAGGACTCCATCTCGTCACTGTCACACCACTCAGATGATGACATGGAGGTAACACCGTCTCTGCCAGTGCCAAAGGCGGAGAGAGAACAGCGCACCATGGCGGGGCGAGGCAAAAAGCCACCAGCCACCCGTGTCACAGGCCCAAGTCAGAACTGATAGATAGTATACATCCGGCCCGAGTCCTCATCTACACCAGGTAAAATCTCGTCCCTAAACATTTATGGTAGCACAAATAATTACACAGTGTAACTGCCGGGGCCTTATTAAAAACCTAGATGATATATATGAAATCCTACACAAAACGCAATCAGCCATCCTATGTTTACAGGAGACACACTTGAAACCTAAGCACACCAATTTCCTGAACCAATACTCAGTATTTAGGAGAGACAGAGATAGCTGCACGCACTGCTCTGGTGGCGTAGCTATAATTACGCAAAAATCTATCCCTTGCCAATCTCTTCAATTGCGTACCGCCCTAGAAGCGGTTGCAGTCCGGGCAATTATTTTCAACAGATTAACAACAATTTGCTCACTATACATTCCCCCTGAATATCGTTTATCTAGCTCTGAATTTGAGTCTCTCATAGATGAGCTGCCGGAACCGTTACTACTCGTAGGTGACCTGAATGCACACAGCCCACTATGGGGATCTGAACGCACAGATTCCCGGGGCCGCTTGATAGAAAAATTCCTCTTCTCATCCGGAGCTTGTCTCTTTAACAAAAAAGAGCCGACATACTACAACACTACACACAATACATACTCACACATAGACTTGGCGATCGGCTCTTCTGTCCTCTTTCCGGCTGTTGAATGGGAAGTGGACGACAACCCCTATGGGAGCGACCATTTCCCTGTCGTCTTGAAAGGCATTGATAAAGCCCGTAACAGTTCCATCTGCCATAAAAAGTTTAAGGAATCTGGTGCTGATTGGTTAAAATTTAAACAATTATCTCAGCTTTCATACACGTCTTTAAGCTATTTGGGCATTGACGAAGCCTGTGAACTGGTGACTGCACACATTCTTCATGCTGCCGAGGGCTCAATTCCGCAAACATCTGGTGCCACACCTAACACTAGGAGGCCGGGGTGGAATGAAGAGTGTAGGCTTGCACGGCAGGCTCAAAATAAGGCGTGGGGTGTCCTTCGCAGGTACCCCACTACGCAAAACTTGATTTCCTTCAAACGTGCAAAAGCACAAGGAAGACGCATTCGCCAGCAAGCAAAAAGGGATAGCTGGCGCTCTTTCGTAACTTCTATCAACTCATACACAGATGCAGGCAAAGTATGGAACAGAATTAAAAAGTTTAATGGACGGAAAACACACACCCCACCTTTGATCAACAGTACAGGCGATACCCTAGAGGACCAGGCAAACACAGTTGCGAAATACTTTTCATATGTATCGAGTTCTGCTCATTACACGAATGCTTTCTTACGACACAAAACATCTATGGAGAAGAAACCAATTCGTGATAACAAAAGATCTGACGAACCATACAACACCGAATTTTCCATAACAGAGCTTTTGGTCGCCTTGGGAACATGTAAGGCTTCAGCGCCTGGGGCAGATAGCATATCATACACAATGATACAACATCTGCACCCAGAAACTCTCCGAACACTCTTGCACTTGTTCAACAAAATATGGGCAGCGGGATACTTTCCGAGAGCTTGGAGAGAAGCAGTTGTAGTAGCCGTATTAAAACAAGGGAAAGATGCCTCACTACCTGCCAGTTACTGACCAATAGCTCTGACAAGTTGCTTAGGAAAGGTTTTTGAAAAAATGGTAAATAAGAGGCTAATGCATTTTCTTGAATATAACGGCATCCTGGACAGTTGTCAGGCTGGTTTCCGATCAGGTTGAAGCACAACTGACCAGCTAGTTACCTTTGAGTCGTATGTCAAAGATGCTTTTATCCACAAACAGCACTGTCTTTCTGTTTTCTTTGACTTAGAAAAAGCATACGACACAACTTGGCGTTACGGCATACTGCTTGATCTCAAGGCATTCGGTGTGTCTGGACATATGCTAAACACTATTGAAAGTTATTTGTCGGAGCGGACATTTACGGTAAGAGTAGGGACAGTGGTATCAAGAACATACATACAAGAAAATGGGGTTCCCCAGGGTGGAGTATTAAGCTGTACTCTGTTTATAATTAAAATGAATTCACTTGGGAAATCGTAGCCACCCTCAATCTCCTACTCAATGTATGTTGACGACGTCCAAATAAGCTTTAGGTCATGCAATCAGTCCATATGTGAAAGGCAGATACAGTTAGGTGTGAACAGGCTTGCAAAATGGACGGAAGAAAATGGTTTTAAATTGAATCCTCACAAAAGTACATGTGTTTTATTCACAAGACAGCGTGGAATTCGTCCAGAACCCGATGTCACACTGAACGGAGAACGGATTGCTGTCAAGAAAGAACATAAGTTTTTAGGTGTTGTACTTGACGGAAAACTAACGTACGTACAGCACTTAAAGAAACTCAAACAAAAATGCCTAAACACCATTAACATTTTAAAAGTGTTGTCACATCAGTCTTATGGTGCTGATAAAGACTGCCTTCTACGTCTCTTTGTGAGTTTAGTTAGGTCACGTATAGACTATGGAAGTGTAACATACGGGTCTGCGTCTAAAACTGCCTTAAAAATGTTAGACCCAGTACTACATTTGGGCCTTCGCCTTGCCTCTGGAGCCTTCAGGACAAGTCCAATCCAGAGTCTTTATTTAGAATGCGACCACTGGTGCCTAGAGCACCAGCGTGCTTATACAGCACTCCTCTATGCTATTAGGACAATGTCTATGACGAATCACCCATGCAATTCTATTGTGAATGAAATCTCATCCGCCCATTTGTATTTAGCGCGCCCGTTGATCCCTGCCCCTGTAGCCTTGCATGTCAAAGGCCTTGCAGAGGAGATAGGGGTGTCTTTAGATGATGGCATAAAAACCTGTATCGCCGATATAGTCCCACCTTGGGACATGTCAACTATTCATTGTGACACATCCTTTAAACAAATGGACAAGCGTCGTGCACCCCGCGAATTGATTTTACAGCATTTCTTAAGTTTACAACACAGATATCCATGTGCCTCTTTTTACACAGATGCTTCCAAGTCTTCTTCTTCTGTGTCCTGTGCTGCACATGGCCCGGACTTTGCCAGCACAAGGACATTGAACAGAAATTGTAGCATCTTTACAGCAGAAGCCTATGGTATTCTAATCACAGTGGAACACATTACACAGAACAAAATACAAAAATCAGTCATCTACACAGACTCCCTAAGCGTAGTAACTGCATTGGATTCCTTTAAGCCCACAAAAAACGTTATTCTAAACCGCCTTTTTAAAGCTCTTATAACTGCCTATAAGTCAAAGCTAAAAATACTTGTTTGCTGGATCCCTGGACACAGTGGCATTCTGGGCAGTGAAATTGCTGACCAGAACGCCACTTTGGCGGCCCTCTGTAGTGGTGTTGATGTAGCGCAGGTCCCTCACCTCGATCTGAAACCAGTAATCCGGAGGGGAATCCATAAATGCTGGCAGCACATGTGGGACACACACACAGACAACAAGCTCCACTCAGTAAAACCAAACCTAGGAAGATACACAACAGAAAAACAAAACAGATTCATTGAAGTATCCATTTGCAGACTGAGAATAGGCCACACTTACGCTACACACGCATATCTTTTGAATGGCACACTCCCACCTGTTTGTAACAAGTGTGGGGAACGGCTCACCGTCCTCCATGTGTTAATTGAGTGCACATTCTGCAATGAAGCCAGAAAACGGCATTTCCCTAAAATATATACCTACAACATTCCACTACATCCTTCACTGTTTTTAGGAGATGAACCTATGTATACAAACAAAAGTCTTTTAAGTTATCTTGCAGACATCAAGTTTTTAAAACTCATCTCGTACAGTGCGTGACCTCAGAGCCTACAAGCAGTGAGTGAGGCCCCTCATACTTCCTTTGTCCGCACGGGAGGCCCACTCTTGTCGCATGCTCTTTGGCTCGAGGTGCATCACGTCGCACCCATAATCCATTTCAGCCACCATTATGAACATCTTCATGCTTTAGTGGACAGGCCCTCTACACCCATGTATACAGTATTTTAGGATATATACTCATTTCATACATATTTTAAGCACAAACATGACTACTGAAAGATCACGTAACATAGTTCTGGCGCTCTTTGGTCTTAGAAACCCTTGTGCCAATAAACCACAAACATACATACATACATTGGTTGTGTGTGCCGGGTTACTACCTTTTGTTGCTGGTCGTTATGTTGATTGATGGCTACGACGGTGACAGCTGGCTTTGGTGAGCTGTTTACATCGAGTTGAACGAGTTGGTAGTAATTCGTAATGTTTCAAGCGGTGCAAAGTGATGACAGACAATAGAGCTGACACGGCATGCACCAGATATCAGCCTATGCCCTGTTGGCTTCTTGTCTCGTTACTTGGCACTGCTTAAAACACGTCAGGTGATCAGTCGTCATCCCAGCCTTTTTTAGTCCGTTGCGAGTGTCAGCACATAAAAGTTGCATTAATATTATATAATATTGTTTACTCCTTCTTCTCCCGAATTAGTGTTCTCTTACTATTAGCAGTTTATTTTCGAGAAGGTAGGTGAAACATGATTACTGTGTCAGTATTTGCAGTATTTTTCTATAGTGGGGCATGCCACTGTGTTTAAGCCACGGTTTTATGCTGTTCTAGGCAAACTCTTACTGTGTGCTAGAAAATGGGTTCAATTTTTGTTGGGCTGTTCGTATGTTTAGTTGTCCCAGCAAGCAATATTTCCACTCATTTTAGCAAACAACAATTAAAACTTCCGTTCATTTGATGAAATCATTTTGGCTGAGAGAGAGAGAGAAATGACCTTTATTGATTCGTCCTGCGAGAAAGGTGCGGGTCAGGCCACGCAGGGCTTCGCCGCACCTCGTCTAACTACCTGCGCTAGGTAGCGGGCGGATCCCGAGGCGTCGTGCCCGGCCGAGGAAATCTTTGGTTTGAAACTTACCTCGCATGTTGCCGTGCTTATACTGATTTTTTTTTTCTTTTTACGTGATAAAGTTGTCAAGCTTGGTGAAAGCACTTTTATGATGGGCTGTTGTCCAGCTGTTTGAAATTTTTCTATCTGGGATTTATTTCAGTTGACCTTCTGTAACGAGATTTCCATTGTTGAGAAACTTACCTACACAGAGCACCCGCAACAGAAAGGAAGGTGAGTACATATTTAAGACCTCAAATTAACACATTCGCTGCAGCATGCTTTCTTTAAGTCTCGTTTTACGTACGGAGTGACCCACCAGTGGGCCATTCTTAAAGGGACACTGAAGTGATTTGTAAGCATTGCGGGATTTTTAGTGCAAATTGTAGTCTGGGGCCTCTAGGCCATGTTTCGACCACTCTCGCTGTGTTTACGCGGCTTTAATCTGTAGAAAAATCAATTCGAAAATGCTGTCCTCCTCTCTGCATCCTCCTTGCCGATTTCCTATGACGTTTCGTATGATGTCAAAAAATGGCTTGGCTTGACTGCGCTACTGCACGGCTCGCCGAACCTCCAACAGAATCAGTCGGCCCAGCGTTTAGTCGGCCGGCGGCCGGCGGGTCGTCGAAGTTCGGCCGCTCAGTTGAAACTAAGTCACGGCATGTTTGTGCCAGGAAGAATGTGCCTTTAGTTTGTTAGTTTGTAGACTGTATCAAGCTCTAAGTCCAAGTCGCTCCACACAAGCACAATGAGATGCTTCACTGACTGGTATGCTAGTGGAGAAACCCAAGGCCAATTGAAGGCGGGAGAAGAGTCAGGAAAGTTAATATGGGAACCAGTGTTGCGCAATGGGCATCGCCATTCCATTCCAATTCCATTCCGAGGAATTAGAATTTGTCGTGATTCCATTCCTTTCAATTCCTCGGAATGATGTATATTAGCCCGTTCCCACTCCTGGAATGGATGGGAAGCTCAATTCCATTCCTTTAATTCCGCATCGTAAAAATTGCCTCAGGTGCTTTATGGACTTGCCGAGAAACTCAACGTGTATCTTACGTTATCGTACGGGTTTAAAACTGCAAAAGTAAGCAAAATGTGCCACTTGTCACCCAAGTTGGCAGGTGTTACAGGTTGTTTACATATATCGTACAGAACAACTACCCAACGCAAAAAATTACCGTCCCGTCCTATCGAAAGTAGAAAGAAGCGCGAAAGCTAAAAGTGCATCCAGCTTTCGCTGAAAGTGCTTCTAACCGATCGTCAAACCTTCAAGCACCCAAATCGCAAGCGAAGAACGAACCCATGAGACAATTTTTCGCAAGTAAACGCAACTACGAACGATCTAAATGGGTGTGACATTTGACAGGTCTCTGACTTGGTCAAAACACGTCCGCTATATAAAAGACAAGCTTGCGTCCTTCGTCAACATTTTCCGCATGTTATCTAGTAACGCCGGCGGATGCAACGTCCCGTCTCTCCTTCGGCTGTATGACGTCATGTGCGTAGGATTGTTACGCTACAGCCTTCCTGTTCTTCTCCCCCTCTCAAAAGGAGATGCGAGAGTCCTGCAAAGTATGCAAGCGCAGGTCCTGAGGGAGTGCATAGGAGTTCCGAAAACCACATCCACGGTGGGAACTATGGTGGAGTGTCGACAACTGGCACCACTTGCTCTTGGCGCGCAGGAGCTCCTTCGCGCTCAACTGCGATTTGTAGCACGGCAGCAAGGTCACCCATTAGCACTCAGCTCAGCCACTGAAGTGCGAGATCTTTTGCCTCTTCATTACCAGCACCCTTCTCCGTCGCTAGTTGTACCCGCGTCTACAAATTACTACTGGAGTGCCAGGCGTTACCCGCAAAAAGGATATCGCCACACCTGCCTTAAAGTTCTTCGCCTTGGAACTGATCTTTCAGAAATACAGGGCCCACACCCATCTATACACGGATGGATCTGTGACAGCCAGCTCATCGGCTATAGGAATCTGGTTTTCGTCCTCCTGTACTGCCTATAGCGCAATGCTTAGCCACAGGACGAAGTCCATGGTCACCGAACTTGCCGCTCGGCGTGCTGCTTTCGCCTACATCATCGAGCAACCAGCACGTCAGTGGGCAATCTTCACGGATTCTAGGGCGGCCCTTCAGTGTTTAAAATCGTACCAGAAAGATCAGCTTGCTCTTGATATCCATGCATTGCACTTACAAGCTCTAAATGCACCATCATGTAGAGCTTCAGTGGATTCCTGCCCACTGCGGTATAACTGGGAACATCAAGGCGGACACTGCGGCATCGATAGCACATGATCTGCTCGGGCCAGTGATACCGATACCGTTCTCCAGAAAAGATGCTTCTGCCCTAGCGTCCAAGGCTGCCTGGAGATTTCAGCGATCTATGTGGGCTGTTGCGCCGCAACGTTACGCGCCGCTTCACTCCATAGACCCTCACGGGACCTTTAGGATGCCTGACGGACTTTCCAAGCATAACGAAGCGGTTCTTCACCGCGTGTGGCTAAATGTCGCTTACACGAGTTATTTTCGATTCAAGATGAAACAGGCCGCTTCCCCCTTCTGAACTCTTTGTGACGTGCGCGAGGACTTGAACCACGTATTATGTGAGTGTACGCGGTATAGAGCAGCTAGAACGTCCCTTCTAGTGTCCTTGGGTCGTCCGCTTTCTAGAGGACTACCGTAAAATTCCGAGCAAGCGCCCCCCCTCAGCAAGGCGGAATTACCGGCAAAGTGAAGGGGGGCGCTATCCCGGAACGGCACCGAAATTCAAGATGGCGGTGACAATTGTTTTTACGAAAAAAAAAACGCAGTTTGCGTGGTTTTAAACTTTCATTAGGAAGATGAACTTTATTACGCAAAAGATGTTACTGATAGTTACTTTGGAAACCATTGGAAAACTTAGCAGCAGAAAAAAAAAAGTTCGCAGCACTCTGCTGCCTCAGTCTTCGGGTGCCACGGCTTGATCTTACTGCTGTTCGTCACTTTCGAAACCATCGAAAGGCTCCTCAGAGTCTGTAGCAAAAAACAGTTCGGCGCACTCGTCTTCCAGTCCGCCCCGGTCTTCTGGCACCACGGCTCCGACATCTGCCAGCCCGCCGTGCAGGTCGCCGTCCTCGGAGCCATCGATTGCGTTTGCAATGCCGCACCCCTTGAAGCAGTGCGCCACAAGGACCTGCTGCCGCGACGGCTTCTTAAAGTTGCCTTTTAACGTCATTTCACCATCGCAGGAACTTCGTGGAAGTCCGGAAGGCGCTTAATGCCTCCGCAGATTCCTCGGGCGTCCTCTGGCTCTCGTTCATGGTGCGGCGCATTGCAATGCCGAAGCGCTGCTTCCAAACCTGCTTATGTAGTGGCTGGAAGCTACAAAGTTACCTAACTGCATGCTGTTTGCTATTTTCACAACCTCTTCAGACAGCAGCCGGTTGCTAATGGCGCGTCCCGTGCTTCTTTCGCGCTCTAAGAACTCGAACAGCGCATCGTCCACGTACTCGCTGAACACTGGGGCGCCGTTGCTTAGCTTCCGTCGAAGTTTTGCTTTTCCGAAGTTTTGCTGCAGGAGATTGTCGAAATTGTTCACCTATTCACGTATGCGCTTTCGGTCGAGCTTGAACTGTCGAGAGGTCTGGTGCACGTTTTTCCCGTGCTCTCGGTGCCATCGGGTCACCTCGATTTTCTTTGCAACTGTGTAGGAATGCATGACCTACCACTGCCAAAACAAACAAACATGGCGTGTAGCGTTCGGTTGAAGCAGATTGGATTGGATTCTTAGACTGGCTCCAGCAAGCCAGTGTTGCCTGCACGTGGTGCGTGATAACTGCGCGGAGGGAGGGGGGGCGCTTTCCCGGAATGGCGCGGAAATTTGAAATTAGCACTGAAGGGGTGGGGGAGCGCTTGCACGGGTGGGGGCGCTTGCTCGGAATTTTACGGTAACTCTAAGTGACGTGCTAGGCCCTTGGTCGAACGCTAAACGAGCATCTCGGGCGACAAAAGCTCTATTGTCTTTCCTGCGAAGCACAGGACTTGATCAGACTCTTTAAACAGGACTCTCTTAATGAACGCGTCATCTTCATCACAGTCATTATCATCATCTGTTCATTGATTTCATTTTTTCATACATCTGGTGTAGCAAGCTAGGCGCCTTGGCCAGGCTAACCTCACCAGTATCATTAAAGACTATTCTCTCTCTCTAAATGTATGTACAAAGTTACGTGGTTTATGAGATAAAGGTAAAGGTTCATTATTGTAGTCCTTTTTCATGATCGAAGCGTGTGTTGTCTCATTTAGACCCGTTCGTTTTTTGCGATTTTGAAGTAAGCGTTTTGACGCAATGGAAGTCCAGTTTCAGAGAGACAGAGAAAAACAGAGACTTCATTTGCGGTCCCCGGTTTTACGCACGCGCTGTGTGTAGAGACCTTATCAGAGCTTTTCGTTCGAGCAACTGGTATAAAGGGTAATGTAATAAATTTTTGAGAGGATGTGCTCGGTCCTACTAAGAAAGCATTCGCTTTAAAAAGGTTCAGTGTCGCACTGCCCCTTTTTGCATAATAAGTAATGGATTGAGTATATATTATAGTATTTGCATGTTAGTAGGTTTTAACGGTTTGTTATTGAGCGACGCGAGATGAAACAGGTATTACGCTCTTACGTTGATGTAGGCTTTTTCCGTTTCATTGCGCAGTCCGTCGCATGCTATCTTGCTATCTGCTTTGCGTACCGTCGTATCAACGCCATTAGTATGCTGTGGATGACTAAGAGACATGTCGCGCGGAGCTTGCTCACATGTACACGTATTCTAAATGCTTACTTGAATGATTTCAAGTGAATATACAGCATCGAGCACTACACTAATACTACTGTACCAATGCGAGAGACGGGAGGGCAGCGGCACAGAACACCTTTAACAGTTTTAATGCGTAGCGTTCTTTGCCGAGTACTCCTACACCAGAGCCGTGTAACGCCCTGCATTTCCATAAAAGTGCAGATATCGCGAAAGTTCCACCTGTAATCGCTGTAATGGCGTAAATGGATATAACTGGTCGCACAAAAATTCGAAAAACTAACAAAAAATAAAATAAATATTAAAAAAATTACGGAAAGTGGCGTAACGTGTAACGCCCTCATTTCCACAAAAATGCAGATTTCGTAAAAGTTTCAAATGTATTCGTTGTAATAACCTAAATGGAGATGATTGGCAGGACGAAATTTTGAAAAACTAAAAAATAAGAAATATATTGAAAAAATACGGACAATGTCAAATCGTATACCGCATGCTGTTTCCACAATAATGCATCATTCGCGAAAGTTCCACCTGCAATCGTTGTAATAGCGTATATAGACATAATTGTTCGAACGAAATTTTGAAGAAAAAAAAAAATGAAGACAAATATAAAATAATTAGGGAAAATGATGAACCATGTAACGCCCTGCATTTCCAAAATAATGCAGATTTTGGAAAAGTCCCAAATGTAATTGTTGTAATAATGTAAATGAAGATAATTGGTGTGACAGCATTTAAAAAAAATGTGGCTGAAAAAAAAAACCCACACTCACGACAGGCGGCGTAAGAATGCTACGCATTAGTAGATAAGTCTCTGAATTATCTACTCGTTGTTTCATGTTTCATGAGCGAACGCTTTATATTGTTAGCTCCAAGACTTCGCAACATCGTCTTGCGGTGAGAAACACCGCGGCTTCGGATGCGCGCCGTTCGTATCCCCTCTGCTTCTCCACGTTATTCCCCACTTGCTGGCCTGGCTACACGGCGCTTGCCAGTGTGAGAGACGCCGGTCTACCATCGGCGCCACGGACAGTTGTACAGAGAAGCTATGCCTCAATATTGCATATTTCATTATTTCCTCCCTCCCTCCGTACCCGCAGCCTGCCGAAGCTTGAAGAGCCGACCTAACAGCACCACGTGCTTGCGCAGGTCGAAGTTCACTTTGACACGCTGCGGCAGGTTGCGCGGATTCAGTCACTCGAGATAGCGGGTTTGCGTTCTCGTTTTCGTCACCTTTGAGATATGCCGACGCAGTCGTCGCCACAGACTAATTAAGTAGCTGGAAGGCGCCAGCAATGGTGACACCGTCGTCTAAAAAATCCCCATTCCATTCCATTCCGGGCAAAAGGCCCTTAATTCAATTCCCATTCCATTCCTCCAAGCGTTGTCGTCATTCCATTCCCATCCCATTCCGGCATCTGCAAAAGGTGGAATGAATCTGGAATCATTCCAATTCCGGAGTGGCAACTCCGCAACACTGATGGGAACTAAGGAATTAAAATCAACCAAAACTTTTATCACACAGTCTAAAACCAGGGTGCGGGAAACACTTTTTACGCTGGGTGAACTAGCACAGCGGGCATCAGCACGACCACACATCTGCGAATGCTTTTCATTCTAAGGAATGGAGTCGCTAGACATGAGATGTGGGAATTTGGGGGACGCTTTCTGCACGAGCACTATACAGGAAATAGTCATCTAAGCTGCTTGAAATGCTAAAACCAAGTAAAAATGTAAACTGGCTATACATTATATACTTTATATTTCTGCCATTGGCATCGCTAGCTTATGGCCGGGTGGTCTGGAGCACTGCAATCACGACACGCAAGCAGGCATGTTACGTGGTGTTTTTTTGTATTTCAAGGGCACCTTCAATAAGCTGAAAAACACTAATACTTAATGGGTAGAAAGACAGAAACTATTTGTTCGGACGTTTTGAAAACTGCTCTGCAACTGTCTAATTGGAATTGTTTTGGTTAGCTTCGTTGGTTCAAAAGTTGGCTAACTAAAATCGACTAATTATCGAATTAAGCAAAATACAAAAAATAGCATGAGAAAGTACATACGAGAGTGAGCAACATGCATTTTGTTTCGTCGTCTTAGAGTGCATTGACAAATTTTTAAACTCTGGCTAAAGTAAGGTGAAACACCCTATATATATTGGTTGCATTTCCAAACCTATGTCGGCAGCACATCGTGGAGCGTTCTCGAGCGTGGGTCACCGGTGGGTCACACTACACGCAGCATGAAAACGTTCTCATTCAGTGCGCCCTGGGTCATCAGTGGGTCACAGCATTGAACACCACAAAAGTATTCTTCTGGCTATTTATAACCTCATGTAACAAGAATCGTATCTCTGTGTTCAGCCGTGATGAAATTATCGCATCCGCAAACAGAGGGAGGCTCGTAACTTCACTGCCGTGTAGGAGGAGCACAGGCCGTGACCCACCTGTGACTCGCGGATGCAGGGAACACGTTAAGGTTTCAGGAAAGCCCGGTGGTACTTGGCTCCCATGCACAACTAGCCAGGACAAGGGTTTTGACCTAGAATGTGTGTCTTGCATAAAACAGCCTAGGTTCTTCTATGTGTGGCTTTGTAACTGCCAACCTGAAATCAGACAACTGGGCTGAATTGTCTTATGCAAGCATATTTTGTTTTAAATAGTGGTAGTTTATGGAATATACTTCATCACACCCTTGCAAGCTTGCTTATATTTCTGTTTTCTGGTGTGAAATTGAATATGCATCAGTCACTTGGAACTCCAACAAAGTTTAGCTAGTTAACAACACTTGAATTTGTTCAATCCTTTCAAAACCATGCAATTCTCAGGTTATTCATGTTATACAAGCGTCACAGCCCTCAGACGTAGTGTTTGCATGACAGTCTTGCGTAAAGTTTCATGTTTATTGTTGTTTGTCAATTGTACCATCACTTTTTACTTCATGGTGACTTTATAGAATAAATGTGTTATTCACCAGTTCTGTCACTTTTCTGTGATTACCTGTCCTCAGTCATTCAGAAGTCTACTGTATTTTGCCACAATGCTTTTGTTCATGGAAAACGTGATATGGGGACTTTGGCTCAGTGCCAAAGAAAGGCACTGCAACTATTCTTGCTGCAGTTCTTCTTTTTGGTAAAAAACTAGACGTATGCAGTCACTATGAAGCTGATGTTGTGGGTGCTGGACTGGCTGATTTTATGCATATCAATCTTGGGGCTAATTGGTCATCTTGTAGGAGGGAACACGGTTAGGTGTACTTCATTGGTCATGAAGTTGCATCACTGCACATATTTGGATGCATATGGAGGGCAATGGCTGATTTCCCACTTATAGCATAGAGCACGGGATAGACTGGTGAAAAAAGGCAACAGGTGTCTATGGAACGTGACTGGTCACAACTTAGTTTCTACACCCCCAAGCAGGGTTAGAATTATAGCGGTTGCTGTGCTCTAGTAATGCATCTGCCATTTGTGCTTGTTCAACTTCCATATGTCACTTTTTACCTTAGTGCAGATTAGCTTTACTGCGGTTTCTGCACCGCTTGTCGTTTGCATGGCTTTTAAATGATTATGTTTAAGGGCTGGGGTTTTTGCTTGCTTTGTTGTGGTAAAGTGCTTAACTGACTTACACTTGTGCCTAGGCCATATATACCTGTGTGTGCATGTGACTGTCAGGCACTGGGGGGAAGATGCGAGAAAGGAAGTCGGCCACGATTCCACACCAATGCTGAGGCTAATTATAGGAATTTGTTGCACCAATTATGAGAAAAGGGAAAAGCTACTTCTTATGCAAAAGTGTGATTTATCTACGTATGTTTTTCTTTGTCGTTTCATATGGTGTGTGCAATTTGTACGATGGTGCTGCTTAAGGACTGGTAAATACAATGTTTCATGCAAAGCCATTGGGCACAAATTTTGGTGTTAGAGTTGAACTTGACATTCCTTTTCAATATTTTACCACATGTACTCGCGTTAGGGCTGTACTTTTATTTTCAATTTTAATGGGGTGCAGCCCATATGGGTGTACCATTTTCAATCTAATTTTAAGGCAACATAATCAGAAAAGACACTTTTATGCTGTTATAATGGCATGGTATCTGGTGTCTGGCTGCAGATATTCTTGTTAACGGTCCTTGTCGGTATTGCTGCCCTTGCTCTGCAGGCTTGGCTCATGGGCATGTTCCTGACGTACACAGCACCAATGTGCACATTTTTTCTACGCCCCAGTTTTTATGCCTGTTTTTAGAGCTGTTTGGTATATGCAACAGCTCAAAGCTTGAGCGCAGCATCGTATGGGTATAGGCCGGATTTTATGGCACCTCCCCATGCAGTTTGGCAGAACCAGTCATCACCAGCCAAAGACGAGAGAAACAAGAACACAATTGTTAAGCCATTTTCAGCTGATGCGGCAGGCAGTGCTTTAATTGACTGGTTGTCAAAAACAAACAGGATGGAAATAGTGCAAAGCATTGCACCGAACTCTACGCAACATTGCACCGTACAATAGCAACTGCTGGATGGCTATGAAAGATGGAGGCTGTGCCAACTTTCGGAGGCCACGACAGATGCGCTGGCATAACCACAGTGTTAATGGTGATGTGTACAAAACACAACTGTTCAACCCTTTTTTTTCCATTCTGCACTGATTTTGGATTGCCAACTTGGGGGTGTGGCTTTTACTTGAGTATATATGGTGTTACAGTGTTTCTGGCAGTGTGTTCCGTTCCTGTTTCATTGTGGAATTCAACAAACTAGAACGTTTTTTCTTTCAGCACACTAATGACACAGGAAGCAGTAATCACCATTAGGGGAGTGCCTTTGAGCAGCTACTTGGAAGATTTCGTCGCCAAAGCGATCTCTTCAAATGCTGGGAAGGTAAGGGGTTTCTTCTCTTTTTTTCTTTTTTCCCAAATGTGAATGCATTTCCAAGGAACTGTTAAAATGTGCCACAACCAGAGGTATATTTGTGAGTCTCCGTTATCTCACTAACCACAGGTGAATTTGTGGCTCTGTCCCTGGCTGTGGGATCCATCCACCCCCAGGAACCAGAGTAAAGCGTCAGTGGGAGACAGAAATGACCACCGAGCTCTGCGTTTAATGGAACGTCGAGTGGGAAGCAAGTGAAAAGGAAAAAGCAATGCGTGCACTCATGAAGCACGAGACATGAAGATGATGCTAGTGAAGGGAGGCGGTTCATAAAAGATGGTTCGCAGCAGCAGGCTAACTGCAGTCGATGGCGATGGAGCTGTGTAACGCTTCAAAAGATTCTACACTGGCAAAACCTGTCAAATTTTTTTACCGTGACGATAATGGTGTTTGGGCCGTGCTGTAAATATGACTGTTAAATCAATTTTTAGTTATTATTAGTATTGTTAATGTCATTGGCCTAGAGAGAGAACAAATACAGCTGCACCCTCAGTGATATGTTAGGCCCCCAATATGAGGGAAAATGTGTATGGAATAGAGCTGCCAACCAGCTGCTGAGATGAAATATAAAAACAAATCAACATACTGATAAATCCGGGGAGGCTACACTGCATAGGTGCACCCATACTAGGAAGGCTTTCTGGGACACAGATGGAAACAGTGCTCTGTCACCTGAACACAATCTGGCCTCCTTGATGTGTAGTGCTAGGCCACACTCGCCGCAGTGGCTTAGTGGCTAAGGCATTGTGCTGCTGAGCCCAAGGACAGCAGTTCGATTCCCGGCTGCGGAGACTGCTTTTCTGATGGAGGTGAAGAGCAAAAATGTCTGTGTTGACATTTGGGTGCACGTTAAAGATTCCCAAGTGGTCAAAATTAATCCGGAGCCCTCTGCTACAGCGTGCCTCATAGCCTGTGTGTAGCTTCGGCGCGTAAAACCCCATAATCAATCAAGTGCTAGGTCACATTCTCACCGTGAGCCAGCAGCCGAACTCGCGGCCCCCAGTCCATACTAGCTGTAGAGCGCCTGACCACTGCCACAAGGGCGGGGTGGCAGTGGTACAGCAGAATGGGCTAAGAATCCCTGGGTCTGGACACGCCAACTCCGGAATTTGAATCTGGGAACATTCAATGTGTGAGCTTTGTCTAATAATGGAAGCTCAACTGTGCTATTAGAGGAACTGTCAGGCGTTCAGAGTGATATCATGGGGTTGAGCGAGGTAAAAACACCACAGGAGGGTTTTATGGAGTTGAATAAATGGGCATACTCCATGTTGTCATGGGCATTAGGAAAGGAGGGAGTGTGAGGGTGGATTGTTCAGGCACAGAGTTATAGCATAAAATGTGGAGGAATTCTTCAGCTATAATAAAAGAGTCACTGCTGTTGTGATCAAACTGTAAACAGTGGGAACACATGAAAGATGGTACAAGCTTATGCACAAACCTCTAGCTATGGTGGTGGGGATGTTGGTTTCTACGGGGATGTCAAATCAGCCATGAATAAAGCAACAATAGGGTACATGATGATGAGGCAAGAGTCTACCTCAAAAGCAGGTGAGAAGCAAGTAGGCGAAAGGGCAGTGAGAAACCTTGGATTAGGCAGTCATAACTGTGGTGGCACATTAGTTGGATTTGTGGAGAGACATAATCTGTAGATAATGAATACATTCTTCTGCAAATGAAGGAATATGAAACGCAATGAAATGCCAACCGGCGGATCACCAGGTTATCAGAGTGGCCACCGGGGGATGGTACTAGAAGTAGGGAAGGCCATTAATTCGATGAAGGACCAAAGAAAAAAAAAAGGTCTGTGGGAGAGGCGTTGCAACTTAGTTCAAACTTCTTTTGTTCGCGACACAGCTTAGCGAGTTTGCGCTACCGTAGTTCAATGGTGATGTCATATCCACAAGCACCCCTGTTTGTTTTCACCTTTAGACCTGTTTTCACCACATGCTTCAGTTTTTCAGTTGCTTACTAACTTGTCTGTGGTTATACTTTGCTTCTGCTGAATTGTGGAAATGGGCGATGTGTTGGTAAGCATCCAGTCGTTCTTGGAGTTGCTCGAAGTCAAATCGTGTCAACCGTCATGTGTTGCTGGTGGCATCCCACAAGGTCAAACGTGCCTGCAGAGAAAAACTTAACGGCATTTTTTGTGTGAGCAACTAGAACTGTTTGTTGCTGTCAGTCAGTTTTTGACAACAGAATGCAAGGGGTGAGGTTTTGCTGTACAAATGTGGCATTGTGGTCTTTTGAAAGGCCTTAGCTGACCTGGCATAGTGTGTAACCCCACATTTGAAAACCATTCGTGTATTTTAATCTTGCAAGAATATTTTAATTTTAAAGTTGTGCGTTTTCTTTGCACAACGTGATAACTTCACTGACTGTCGCTGTGCGCAGTAGAAGTGCAAAGGTGATTCAGTTAGTATCAGTAGATGATTTACCATATATTTTGAAATGAGTACCAGAGGAATTTCAATCTCCTCTCTAGAGAATATGCCCTTTCAGAGATGATACTGACCCTGCACAGTATGTAGCATAGCGTGCTTTAGTCGGAAAGTCGCGCCAAATTAGGCATCCTGACCTTCTGTGATCAGTTGGTTTTTGTTAAAGCAGTTTACTAATGACTCATGAAGAAACATTGAAAATTGGAAAACTTTTTGTTGAAGATCAGAAATTATGGAAAAGAAAGAAATATAAAAGAGAACCAGAGAAGAACTAATATAAAAAGCACACGCGACAATGCCGCAAATAGAGTAAAGTGAAAAGGAAATGTTCAGGAACAATAGCTCCAATGCAAGGGAGGAAACGGCGTGTCCGAAAAATCAACGTTATTGAAGAAGGGAATGTTTAAATGGCAAAAGTCGAATCCGTAAAAACAAAACGTCTCACAGTTAGAAGTGAAGTAATAGGGCGTGCGGGTAGGTGAGTTCAGGGAGGTTCATTCGGCAGGCGGTCGGTGCAGTGAAGCAGAGATCTCTCGTTGAGGTGTTGTCTTGGCTGTACGTTGGAGACCAGAACGCAAGCGGGCAAGTAGAGCGCCAGCTCATGCTGTCGTTCTCCTGGCCATCCCCACGGCCATTGTAGAGGTACCACGGCCGTGCACCAAATGTTGAGTCAGTCA
The DNA here is from genome assembly GCF_048455015.1 of Haemaphysalis longicornis. Classification (NCBI taxonomy): domain Eukaryota; kingdom Metazoa; phylum Arthropoda; class Arachnida; order Ixodida; family Ixodidae; genus Haemaphysalis; species Haemaphysalis longicornis. Next base: position 374,126,005 of record NW_027526203.1, on the reverse strand, counting down.
GCAACATCCTCAAGGATGAACGCAAGTTGATGCCGTCGCATCAACTTGATGTCATGGCATCAAGTCAGCAAGGTGGCCCTGTGGCCACTTGGCCACCACTGCAGGGCAACAGGGCATGGACCCGGTCTTCCCTAAGCTGAAATTCTCCATGTATCCACAGGCTTCCCTTTCTCTTAACACATGCCTACTTAGGGCGAATTCACCAGGACTGCACCACTTTATCAGCACCTCCCTCTTCTCGCAACTTCCGTTGTACCTCATCAGAGTGTTGTACTTTGTGAAAATCATGAAAATGTGCTAGTGCACGATGTGAAAATTATGAAAATGTGCTGGTGCACGATAAGAAGTCCACATTTCCTAGGAAAGACCGGGACAGGGACAGGCATAAAAATGGTAGAAAGTAGTTGGAATGTCGGTGGATCTTTTTGTGAAAATTTAAAATTTCAACATACAGAAGATATATCCTGGTCATTATCTTCTTCATATGAAAGCAGTTTTGGGCACCATTGAAAGAAAAGGTAGTATCAGAGTCCTTCAATGCTTTTCTGGTCATGAAACTCCCGGCCAAGTTTTGTACGGGGACAAAGGCTACCACGAGGGGCGCCGCCGCAGATCGGAGGGCATCAGACGCGGCTGCGCCTGCTCTGTAGCCAGACCGGCAGGCAGGAACGCAGTAGCAGCATTCCTGTTCACACCAAATTTATTCGTCACTTACAAAATGATAAGTCCATTTCAGCGGCCCACGGCACGTAAAGCGAAAGCGCACTGCTGATAAGGCGGCGAGCGTCTGTTTGTGTCTTACTCCGTGGTCCGTTCCCTGCCAAACGCGCTCTGACCACGCCCCCGGCTGCCCTGCGATCAACACCAGCGCCACGGTGCGGCCTCCCTGGGCAGCGGACGAAGCTCTCCCATAGCGTGACGGCGAAGTTTCATGACCAGAAAAGCATTGAAGGACCCTGGTAGTATATTTAGTAGGTAGTAACTGATGCAGAGCATCATGAGGTACTAGTTGGGCCAGGAATCTTTTGTAGAGAACTCTTGTCAAAGGCATTTGGCTCCCTTATGATTACTCGTGCCTTTGTACAGCTAGTGAAGTCTTTGAAGCAAATCAGATGTAACTTTATGTCTTGCAGCATTCCTCCCTATATGGTGCTCTACAGGGCAAATAATGCCATACCACATGTCTGAAGTTTTTTGCTGATGCGTTACTTGAGCATCCTTAAAATACCTGGGGACACTTAGGCCTGCCTACATGACTTGAAGGTGCAAGATGGCTTTCCCTGGCATGGTATGCCTCTTTTGCTTTGGAGTGTATAATCGCACCTCCACTGCAGAAACCTGCGGCACCCCTGACGTCGGAAGCATCTTTCCATTCTAATACCCCTGCTACACTAGCGTCCGTCCGAATGTCATTTGAACCAAATGTCATTTGACTCAAATGCCAAGTTGTGCTGCTACACTAGGTTTTGAAATGCCATTCGACTCAAATGACATACGAGCCAAATGAGAACCGAGAGAGACATTTGAGATTTCAAATGCCATTTCTAGCACTCTCGCACGCAGCGTCTTCGATTGGCAATAAAAAATATAAAACTTCCGCACGTAAAGCAAACAAAATATTTTTGTTGATGGAACTTTGTTCACTGTTGATTTATTTAAAATATGAAATAAACGTATTTAATTTTCATACTCAAAACCAGTGGGTCAGTCGCAAAAAAAAAAAAAAAAAAAAACTACGCAAGAGAGCCGCCACATTACAGTCAAAACTAGTGCCTCGTCTAATTTGATATCATATTACTGCCTTAGACTGCTTCTAAATTTGATTGTTGTATTATTGTACGAAAATGGAACAGGGCGACAACAGCGCCACTACAGCACGGCTAGCAATTGTGAAAGCTATCAAATGCCATTGAAATTGTAGTGCAGCACGGCGGATGCTGAATGGCATTCGAAGCACCCCATTTGAGTCGAATGACGTTTGGTTCAAATGACATTTGGACCCTAGTGTAGCTGGGGTATAAGACATAGCATGAGCCTATGTGGCAGCCCCGACAAGCACCAGATAGATTGGCGACTTCTGTCGGTGTGCTATCACGCTGCGAGTAGTGGACTCGTTGAATCACAATGGGCTCATGCTAGTTTTTACTTCTCTTGGCAGCGCCAAACTCCAGGCAGACTGATGCCTTTCCTCATGAAGCGGCAAGAGAAGGCTCAAGCTTGTTTTGTGTCTTATTTTTCCTCTTGGCACCCTTTCATTTAAAAATTCTGTTCCACACATGCAAATGGAGCTTTGGGGCCATCCGCTGCTCAAAACATTGAATTTTTCCCCTCATGGGGCACATATGGCTTGTGCCTTAAAAGTGAACTCAAAGCAGGGTTATTCTTTTGAATAAAGTGGCACGTGAACTGTATGTGCCGTTGCATAATATTCCTCAAAATATTGAGCTTGTGGATACTTTGTGCAATGTACTTCTACACTTGGTGGACCTTGTCTCAGCATGATTAAGTGGATGTCGCTTGTGTGCAGGGACGCTTGGCGATGGAGTGGGTGATAGGACGCATGAGCCAAGAAGTGCAGGAGCTGACGAGCCGAACCGTGAAGAGTGTGGACGGGATCATCACGTCGGCTGCCAAGAAAAGCATGGATGACTTGAGTCACTTGACAGCACCGGAGCCACACTACCACTTCAAGAACTGACACTGGGCTTAACTAACTGCATGTTTTCAATATGAAGACATAAGATGTGAGAGTAGGAACCTTAACCAATTGAAGATAGCAAATGGATGCCCTTGAGCAACCGTTTGTGCTCTGTGTCCGTGTGGGCACACGGGTAGAAAAGCGGGATCATGCTTGGAGCATAGCCAGTGTCTACACAGGACTTTGCCCATGTTTTCTTTTCCTTTTTTTGTTAGTGTCTGGTCAACCGTGTTTTACGTCTGTGCCCACACTAAGGTTGTGCATTTGTCACGCACACAAGACATCCTGAATGTGCACTGCACATAAGTGAGCACTTTCTGTGCATTCAGCAGTAATACAACATGTCGACATGGTCTGTTTTCATCACACTAAAGCTGTCAAGCTGACCAGCTGGCTGTCATTAACACGGCCAGTTCAGCACCATTTTTTGTGGTGTTAGTCTTGGTGTATGCGTGTCATGTATTCTTGAGGAATGCTAGTTCCTAGGAGTTTTCGTTTTTGAAGCAGGGAAACCAGTTGCTGGCATCTATGTTTCTGGGCTACCCACATTGTTACCCTGAGATGGGTGAATGGATTTGCCGGTTTATTAATTTGATGCAAGGCGAGCATTTGGGCCTGAAAATCAGTGGTCTAAATTGCTTTCTAAGAGCAGTACAGTGCTGTCTTGCGAGGTCTGGTTCATATCTCTTGACCCAAAAGTTACTGGCCCAGGGGAGGGTAGCGTCTTTTGTTACGCCATTCTGGCAAGCACCACACTTGATTTATTATCTTCCTGTTACTATATTGTGCTTTTGCTGTTAGTGCTAGCAGTGGGTTATTTAATGTAGAAGTCAACATGCAGTTTTGTTTGGTTATTACAGACAAGATTTTGTAGTGGTTTTATATATTGGGTCCTGGAGCAACATACACTTTTTCAAAATTATTTTCAAGTCGACACACTTTTAGAAAGGGTTAGTTTTTTTTGTGTGTGTAGAAATGACCAAGATTTTTTGTTATTCTCTGAACAAGCCTTTAGTTTCTGTGTAAGAACAGACTTGATAATGTTCTGATATTGCCTGAGAGTTACAGCATGGTGGCTGTAGAAAGTGTGTCGCCAATAAATGTAGTTTCAGTGCCAAACGTAATGTAAGTGAATTACAGCCATGTAGAGTTGCATTAGTTCTTAATTTATTTATTTTTGTAGATGTTGATGTGCACGTTGTCTAGCTGCGTCGGTATTGTATTACATTGACTTGAAGAAAGCAGAATACTTCATTTTACAAAAATTTACACCTGGCCCTGAGGGCGAGGTACTTAGTTCAGGGTGTGTTCTTTTAAGCTGTTGTCGTGCAAGAGTTCATAGAGGCAAGTTATTTGCACAAAATGTCTGCACAGAAATTTAAGCACAGTTAGGCCATTACTTGAGCATCTGAAAAATGTGGCAGGAGGGCTTCGCTCATTTGTAGCTTGGAATTCTGGCGAAATTCAATACCCGGTTAACATTTTTGCCTGAAGCTTTGCACAAATGTGCTAGCGGAGGACCCATGTGGTGGCATTCTCAGCAAGAGGTTTCTAGAGGTGTGCAGTGGTGGTGATCTACTCTGTTGCGACTGGAGGCACAGTTGTGACTGCCACTTTCTTTAGGTCTTTCACGTGTGGTCCAGCAGTCCAACAGGCGTAACTGCATCCCTTGGTTTGTCTCCCAGCCCTGCTGTTGGATTGCTGCTGACATTACTTGTACGTACCTGCCGTTGTAACGCTTTTGCTGTTGCCCGTGGAGAGATGTCAGTCTTGAAGCACAAAGTTTTCTGGTGTTGTCGTCATGGTGCTGAGGTGTTAAATGGTGGCCCCAGTTGTATAGGGGTCTGTCGTGCTGACTTGCGTCCATTGTCTTGTAACAGGTTGTTGGGGCAATCTTGAGCAATGCTGCTTGGAGCAAGAAGTGTGTGATCAGCCAGTACCTTGAGACATTCTTCCACTCTTGCTTTTGCCTAGACGCTGAACTGAGTAGACGGAGGTGCGCATCTTTGTGCATTTTTCTCCGGGAACAAAAGAAACAGGTTATTTTTATAATGAGATAAACTTTTAAACATTTGATGTGAACTACAGCCATGTACACGTGATAAGTAGCCGTGTAATGTACAGTATTTAAAGCTCCTGTCTGGACCCTGTCTACAGTGGGCAACTTTTACGGAAATCAAATCAAACTGCTGTTAACTATGTTTGGTACGAATAAAAAAAATGGGAACACTGTCACTAGATCCCCCTGCCTCTGTGCGTTGCATTTTGCTTCTTTCATTTCTGTATGCAGTGTTGTTGCATCTCAATTGCTAGTGCCATTCTCTTAACTCACGAGTGGGTGTCGATTGGAAGCTTCAGAGCAAACGTTGAGAAAACTTCCTTTGCTATGAACAAATCTTCATTTTCTAAAAACATGTTATGCTAGTGGAAAAAGTGTCTGAACAAAGTGTTTAGGTTTGCACTTAGCAGAAGTATTAGTGGCCATGTGCCTAGCATTTATCGGGGCAACCCTTAGCACTTGCTGAAGTTCAGTGAAATCTCAATAGACTACTGAACCGTGCACTAATGAAACTCTAGCGACTACGAAATGTGATCCCCGGCGAATCTCCATGTATTTCATATCTCTCTGCACAGAAATGTTTTTAGACAGCGATCCCATGACAACAGAAGATTGCCGTGACGTTTCCTCACACATACTCGACTTGCGCAAGGTCAGCAGACTCCAAAATGCGCTCAAATATCGTTGTTTTACACTTGAATTGTGTAGTGCCGATACTCACGTGTGCGCTGCCATTTTTGTGTACAAAATTTGCGTGCACTGGATTTCCCGGCCACGGCGGCCGCTTTTCTGATGGAGGCAAAAAGCAAAAACACCCATGTGTGCGAGATTTCGGCACACGTTAAAGATCCCCAGGTGGTCAAAATTAATCTGGAGCCCTCCACTATGGCGCACCTCATCGCCTGCGTTGCGTCGGCGTGTTAAACCCTACAATTGATCAAGCATGCACCAGATGTGGTCATGGCCACCACGTTGATTGTTTTTACAGTCCCATAGAAAATTGAGGCTATGTTACCACCACCTGCACGCATGACATCGGTGCCTGTAGCCGCCTGCTCAGTGGTTTATGGGAGAAAAAAATTGATTAGCTGCTTTTTGGTTGACTTCAGAAGCGAATAAACTTACTTCTTTTAAAAGTAAAAAAAAACTGGCAGCGTGCCCACTAGCCGACGCAAATATCCGTGAGTCGTCTGCTAGTGTACTATTTGGAGTGGTTGGGCATGAGAAAGTGCTGCATGTCGCACGACAGGCACTCCTGCCAGCCCTTCCATGATTAGCACGAATGTGGCTCAACAATGAAAACTTCGCCTTCTGGGTGTAATTGTGAAATCATACAAAATGCAAATAGCTACGCAATTGCTGCTACAAAACATCCTGCTAGGAGACTTAAAAAATCCACCCCTTTCCCTGCACATAACTTTAAAAATGCTTGCCGGGTACATGGGCTGCTCTGGACCCATCCTTGCGCACACATGCCACATATCCGCTAGGGGGACCACTTACTCGTACACTGGCGGGGAGTGGGACATCTGCTCACGTGTTATACCCACGTACACGCATGGTACATACCCTCACTCAGGATTGTTTTTCTCATTTAAAACCGACAACTTTGGCATGTGCGATATGAAATATTTTTCTTGTAGAATTGATCACTGTCACATAGCCGTTATATCACCGTGGGGTGATCGTGTTCAGTTTCTGATTTCTTTTCATAGCAAGCAGTAAAAGACCATTAAGAAATGGTATGGGCAGGAGCAGTTGAGGGGGGAGGGGGGATCATTAGCCATTCCACTCAGAAAATAGGTCACCAGCAAAGCTGAAATCCAGACTAACACAGTCTCCTTATTATGATCACAGGAGAGAGGGAGAGATACCAAACTTTATTTATGACTCTGGAATTGAACCCGCCGTGGTGGCTCAGTGGCTAAGCGTGCTGCTGAGCACGAGAACGTGGGTTTTATTGCCGGCTGCAGCGGCCGCTTTTCTTGTGGAGGTGAAAAGCAAAAACGCCTGTGTGTTCGAGATTTCGGTGCCTGTTAAAGATCCCCAGGTTTGTCAAAATTAATCCGGAGCCCTCCACTACGGCGTGCTTCATCGCCTGCGTTGCGTCAGTGGGTTAAACCCTACAATCAATCAGTCCATCATTTCTGGAATTTGGAAACATAGACATGGCTGACGTGGAATGCACGGTGGCAAATCATTGAGATATCTACTGTCTACCTGAGAGAGCACTGATCTTGGAAGTAGCACCGATAAATCACTAAACTCAAAATGCATATCCTCCATGTAATGAGACGTACAAGCTTCCTCGTAGAATCAGATTTTGCATCAAAGTTAAGACCAGAGAGTGCACACTAACAGAAATGCATGGAGGATCTTTAGTCCTGAACAACTTTGCTGAAAAAAAAGAGACCTGGAATAAACTGTCTCTACATCTTGTCACCTGGCTGTATTGCTTGTGTATGTATTTGAAAGGAGGTTACGCGCAAAAGGAAAGTGGTGCAATAGCGTTTGACCAAAAGGCCAGAATTTTCCACCTAAAAAAAAAAAAAAAAGCCGCAATTGCAGGCGCGGTATGCCAAAAATATGAAAGACGAGGGTAAAAAAGCATAACACAAGAAAGAAGTGCCTTGAACCACGACACATACGTTAAATAGCCGATAAGAAGTGTGAAAAGAAAAAAAGCCTCAAGTTTATCTCTTGTAAGCCTACTTATCACTAGTGGACTATATATTCACAGAGTGTTTCGTTAAAGTTTGCCTTTGCTTGAGATAGCGCAGTCTGGTGTCTAACTATATCAACCGGAAAACTGGCTTCAGTCATTCGCTTTTGCTGAAGACGCACACGCACGGCCAAGTCGGCGCTAATTAAGCGATCAAGCGCAGGGGCCGTTTCACCCTCGCCTAGTCATGTAGTACCACAGTGGCTAGGCCCTGAGCGAGCGAAGCGATAAGACAGGCTCAGCTTGCGTGCTGGCGGCTTTAGGTCACTTGCGACTATTGGCGGATCCAGGGGTAGGGGCTGGATATCCTGACACCTCCCCCTCCCCCGCTTGAATTTTGATTTATGATGATGACCCCTCAGGTCGTAGTAGAAGTCTAGTTGACGATTTTTTTCTATTTCTTGTATTATTCGTTCTCCCAACTTTTGGTGAATAAAAAATGCTACCATCCTCCCCCTCCTCCTCGTCATCACTGATAGAAGCGTACCGGCCCTTACCAAATACCTGGATCTGCCCCTGCTTGCGATGCAATGAACGACCTTGAAAGATGTAGCATCATAGTTTTCACTCTAATAAGAAACGAAAAAAAAAAAAAATAGTGCAGCCTTGCACTTGTGGTGCAAGGCTGGAGAAACAACATAGCTGGCGGCGCTTCCCCTTTCGTTGGAGACCCGCGGCTGTTGCACCTGACATGGACATCCGAACTTTCCACTGAAAGGTCTCCATGACTGGCAGACCCGGATCATTTTGCGCCAAGGAATTCGCATCTCTTTCAATGGACTGCGTTTCCGCATGCGGAAACACGGTCCACTTTGAAAGACACGCCAGAGAGCGCTCGGTCGAGAGCACGTTGAATGGAGCAGCAATACCTCCGCGGACTATCCGAAACCCGATTCGAGGCTGTTTGCTCCGTTGCTAAGGCTGATGATGCATGATAAAACAACTTCATTACAAGGTGCGGTTACTACAAACAATTTATTGCGTTCTTACGTGACGCTTTATGGAGGGCTGTTGAATTCTTGACCCATGGACGGCACGTTCCAGTGTGGCATGTAGGTAATGAGCGGGAAAACCATCAGCGACGTCATGGGCTTCAGGGGGATCAGAAGGCCTTCGGGAGCTGGAGGCAGCGTCGGCACGGGAGGTGCATCACCCATCACACACAGAGCCAGGCTGGCTCTGTGTGTGATGGCACCTACAGACAGATACACGAGTATGAGCACCAACCCAGCCCAGGCCAAATAGAACTGTCCGCGAACCTGTGCGCAATAAATGAGATTTGTGAGGAGACCCATCGGGGCTGAGGCAGACAGGGGAGAGGGTGGTCATCTAGCCGGACAGTAGAGAGGCTATAGAAATCCATGGCCGCACCCCCAGAACTGGCCCGCTTGCTCATGGGATCAAAATGGCAAGCACAGAGCTGTACAGACACTGTGGAGTGGAGGTAAAGGTGGACTGGGTACCAGGTCACGCTGGTGGCATTGGCGATAGAACCGCACAGGCGTTCGCGAGCGAGCACATGGAAGACCACTCCGTCCAGGCAACTCAGGCTATGCCCGCACCAGACGACCCCGATCCAACAGCCAAAATTTTGGCAGCCAAGAAGGAGCGAAGGCACGCCCTTTGGCAGCACATCCCCACCAACGACCACCCACTGCTACGAGGACTGCCACGAGGGTCTCAGGTCCTCATCCACAAGGCAAGTGCGGGGGCTGGAGTGACAGAAGATGTGCTCGCAAAATGTCGGGCCCACCAACACTTCACACCCGGGGCTACTGACAACGACAGAGATGACAACGACCAGGAACAGGGCACCATAGTGAGCTGTTCCACAACATGCACCATGCAAGTGCACCCAACAGTGAACCACATGATGTGGGAACGACCTGGCTACCAGGACCTCCATGCCCAGTACTTGCCGCCGCACATCACCACCCTGCACCGATGGACCACCACCCAACAACAACAGCTGCGGCACACTGCTCTCCGTCTGGGCTTTTGCTCGCGCGGCAGGCATTCATCGCCGCATGTGATTGTGAATGTGCGCGCAAATGTGCAGCATATACACACATGTCTGTACGTCTTTCTTTTTTCCCCTTCTGCCCCCCTTTTCTCCTATTAGGAGGCACCCTACCATCAATAAAGACTTTTTGTTCATTTATTCTTTGCTGGAGGCGACATCCAAGACACAGCTCTTTGACAAGTAAGGTATTTTCAAACCTCTCCGAGACCTACTTCAGGGTCCCTTCAGGCCACAAAGATGGAAACATACTTGCTCAAAATGGTGACCACTGATTTATCAGGTCTGGAAACCTCTCTCAGCTGCAAAAAGTTACGGCCTGGCCATACAGGCTCAGGGATGGAACTGCTGAAAAGCCCAAGTCATCCTGAATGCTTATTGGCCTTAAATATCAATCCGTTTGAGCTGTAACTGAATCTTGAAAAATGACCGGCACACTTTCATTCTTTCTGTTTTCTTTTTGACAGCTGCAAAGGTCAGAATATTGTTATAACAGGCTTCATTCATGATTCCATTAAAGTCTGTAGTAACAGTATTTCGACTGTTCATACTTCCACTGCAGACTGAAATCGTGATCACTATCATGGTCTGTTGTGACGAGGTTGTACTGTAGTTCTGAAGACTGCAGCTCGATGTTCAGCAACAGAGTAGTTTCCACTCACGGGCGTTCTGTCAGACTTTAGTTATACAGACTGTGCTGTGAAAACCTTACGAAACAAGTGGGTAAGCATACATGGGCAAAAAAAAGTTCCTGCGTTTTTGCAGTCGCCCCTTTCCATAGGGGCGATTTCCCGTGCAAGCCAGGTGAACTTCCTAAGCCTTGTCGTCCCACACAAGGGCCGCGCGCCAGGCTGGGGAGTCGCTTGTACCTATTTTACCGGTAGGTGCCCGGTGCCACCAAGGCACACGAATGCACATGGTGCCTTCCACAGCCACGGTGGACGCTCAACTCACAACCGCCTGTGGCAGGACATGCCGCCAGACTCTTTCACCCCTGGCAATGGCGCAACGCGGCATGATGGCCGAGGGCCCCGCCAGATGGGTCAGGGGCCCCTCGCAAGGGTAAAGGTGGCTTTCTAGACGTGAAATCCCTTTCAAGGGTCCAGACTCGACCAGGGACACCTGTACCTGTTAATGGGTGCCCAGTGGTACCAGGATTCGAACCCAGTACCTCCCGCACACGAGGTGAGTGCTGTACCTCTGAGTCATCGCTGCGGTTCTAAAAAGTTCATGCGTTTTTGCAGCCGCCCCTTTCCATAGGGGCGATTTCCTGTGCAAGCCGGGTGAACTTCCCAAGCGTTGTAGTCCTACTTGCAGCCACCATGGAGGCGCAAGAAGTAGGATCACCATTTAGTGGAGGAACCGTGGGATGCACAGGTCTGCGCACAAGTAAACTGAGCACTGGAGCGGTGGCCGAATTGCATTGCGGTGTTCTGTGGATGCCTACCCACTACCCTCACGACCTTATTTGTTATGTTTAATCATCTCTCTGCTGGTGTGCCTGACTGGGTGTGACAGTTTTGAATGGGCAGCACAAGGCTGTACAATGGCACTGCTTACACTGCCGCTTGCAACCATCAGCAGCAGCCGAATCCACCGCTGTTGGGCTGGAGGTATTGGTGGTGAGCGCGAACACAAGCGGCGCTGCGAAGCGCGCCTCCGTGACGTCAGCTTAGGGATTCTCGCATTTGTCGTCTGCTTCACTCAGGATCGCTCTCCTTGCTGTTTTTTGCGCTCGGTCAACGTCTGATGCTTGTCCGCACCAGAATTGGCGTGTGGGTAACTTTTTATCATAATAATAGGCTTAAAATCACATACACTAGCTCATGGTGTCAATTAAAGTATAGTTTTGGATACCGCTACGGGAGAAACATTGCCGGCGCCACCCCATTCCTTGCGAAGCCGGTCCTGTGCGGAGCGCGAAGAGTCGGAGCTAGGCGTCAGCTTCTCATGTAAGCATTCGAACAAAAGGAACAGTCAGCTGCTAATAACCGACAACAGCGAAAATGGAAGACCAAAACAAATTCTAGGCCTTCAGGGCTGTCGGCTTTGGCAGAAGGCATCACGATTCCCGGTAATCATACGTCAGGTAAAACAGTAGTTGCAACCTTGCCGAACGCTCGAACGCGTTTTGTCACATCACTTGACGTTGTCAAGGCATGAAAGTTTGCCGACATGCACTATAGACTGCAAAAACTGTAGGTTGAGTTCCAAATAACCCAGTGTGTATATACGCGCGTGCTGATTCTATATCAGGCATCTAACCAGTATGGAGGTTTATTGAGCAAAACGAGTCACGTCTTCGTTAAATTTATAGTAACACATATATGTTTGTTAAGACCTGGAGGGATATTTCGGAACATTTTGCACAGCCATATCTTCCCGATATTCGGATATGCGTTATAGGAAAACTGCACTCAAGAGGAGGTGGAGGAGTAAGGGGAGGAAGGGAAACTTTGTTTAACAATTAAATCGATCTGGTTAGTGGGCCGGGTGCTCAGTCCAGGACAAGAGAGTAAAAGTAATTTTCTTCAAATCATAGAACGCCATCCCGAGTAGAATAGGATTTGTTCTTCGCGCCTGGAAGGGTTGAAAAGCAATAATTGAGCTACTTGGAATTCTTCTTCGGTTTCGGGTCTTGTAATATATGCAGGTATACTATTTATTACGTTATTTAGCGAGTATATCATGCCTTCAACACCGTAATCATCTCATCATTGTTCGAGTTGAGAGTCAGTTCGTTATGATAACGGTATAATTACGATAGAAATTCGGAGCACAAAAGCCGCCTTCGAGTACTGTGGACCACGTTGTTTAGGGCGCGATCGCGGTGGCGTAGCACAAACCTTCTCATTGTATTTGCATGTGAATAAACAAAGCACGCTGCGGATATGCACCTTCTTGCACGCAGACGTAATGGAAGCCCATTTGTGAAGAAGGGAATGTATGCCATACAAAATGAAGGAAATATCCACACGACCTTTGTGAGGCTCCAAAACATCCCGAAACCTCCTAATAAGAAGTTGGTGACGGCGCAGAAAAATAATGCGTTGGGCAGAAAAAAAAAAAGCAAGAAACATTAATCCGATACAAGACAACAACGAAAGAAACAGAAGAAAGCCGCTTTATTTCCTGCTGTGCGATGAGCGTGTAGAGGCCGCTGCTTGGTACGTAGTATTAGACTGTTGAGTCTTCATAGGAGCATCTCAAAAATACTGCAGGGAAGCCTACGCATTTGGAATACTTATCGAGAAGCTCTGATCGCTGATCCTCGCGAATAAGCAAGGAAAGACGAGTTACGCACGATCTTCTGACCGATACTCTGAAGAAAGTTGTTCTCTATCTCTTCGTGTGTTGCAAACTTGTTGGGGATACAGCTTCAAATTATTCAGATGCGTCAGAAGCTCAGCAAAATAACTGAGTCGCTAGAAATACGCTTTTTAACGCACTACAGCAACGAAGCGGGCGATTTCTAGCCCAGGCATTGTTGCCCCTCACAAGCGGAGTGTAGCAGACGACAGCGGCGCGAATCCCTAAGCCGACGTCAGAGCCAGGGGGCGCCACTCAAAGATCTCACCGCCAATAGCTAAATGCTTGAAAACATGCCGTGTTCATGTTATAAAGTGCAACCGCAGATGTCCTGCTCATGGACGGCACAGCATTGCCTTCCTATCACACAAAATTTTGGGCGTGCGCATTTTGTATTTACCCTTCGTCTGACCCAGTCATTAGCTAAGAGACAGCCAACAGCCATTACTTGGGCGCAAACATGGTAATCATCATCATCATCAGCCTGTCTACACCCACTGCAGGGCAACGGCCTCTCCCACTGATCTCCAATTATCCTGGTCCTGTGCTAACTGCGACCAATTTATCCCCGCAAACTTCTTCATCTCATATGCCCACCTAACTTTCTGCCGCCCCCCGCCATGCTTGCCTTGTCTAGAGACCCAATCGTTATCTTGCCTTCACGTTACATGTCCTGCCCACACCCATTTTTTCTTCACGGTAACCCGGCATACACGGTAACCCCAAATAAAAGAACATTCTCAGAAGCTGGATTCTTTTTCAAAATAACGATAAATTTCTTGAAGGAGTACTGACACCAAAATTTTATGTTCCTTTTTTAGTGATTTCATTAATGCCGAACGGCCTGGCAATCCCGAAACAGCACTTTAAATACTTTAGCACGCGATAATTAATTACATTGAATGGCCTGAAAATAGGGTATTTTGGTTTCCCACGCTTCCAACCTGGAGGGTGCGTATGACGGCATGATTGCTTATGCATGATGCGAGGTGCGTATCACGGCATGATCTCACCGTTTTGTGCGGACGTCAAAACACTGCAAAGGCTGGTGGAGGCGTCGTTTCGACCGCCCCAACGCCGGAGCTAGAGTGACTCTACCGGAGCTGACCGGCTGAGCTATTTAACGACGTTAGGTGCCTAGCTTTCCGGCGGAAATTTGATGACTTGTGTAGCCTAGTGCTTCCTTTTGAAAACTTATCACATAGGACGGTGAAGCAGTGTGCATGCATCCCAAGAATGCTGCTCATTGCTTTCTGTTGGCGTTCCTAGGTGCTGCCACGATGCAATTCAGCCCCCCCCCCCATCCTGTGCTCTGTTCACTTCTCTGTGGACCTGTACATACACATAAACAAACTTTTTTCTAGTCACCCAGCACACATCCAATTCTCTGGATTAAAATAAAAGGGGCATATTTCAGTTGCTTTCTACAAGACAATGCGTATAGAGATGGCTAAGGATCCCAGAAGTTTTCACTTGCTACCTTTTGCTCACCAGCCTCGTCCGCTGCCTTGCAGACCTCAATGGCAGCCAGGCCGTCCACTACGCTTGCTTGCCCCAGCTCAACCCCTCTGCAGCCTGGCAACAAGCTGGGCTGTGCTGCAAGGAACAAGGCCAAGGTTGCAACACTGTTGGCACGCATTTTGTCAATCTCTTTTTTTTTTCATGGATTCGTTAGACACACTTCAAACAGAGTAATTGCACATCAAGACTTGCTCAGAATTTTGCTTCACCTGGGCAATTAGTGGCAGAAGCTACCTTTCTAAGGCAATAGATGCAAAGAAAAGTACTTAAGGGTGAACGTCGTCTCCGCTGAAAGGCAGCAGATATACCTGTGCTAACTTAAACTTCATAAGAGGTAAACCCTGCCTTTCAGATGCCAAGAATATCAGCTCTTTGACAATTGAGCATGGTTACGACTATATGAAAAAAAAAAGTTCTTGAGTGTGCTTGCTGCCCGCATCGAAAGTTGAAGGTAGGAGCTTAAACCTCACTTTCACACCGAAGCTGACTAACTCGTGACAGGTGGGGAGGAGTGGGGGCCCCTCACGATATGGTTGACAACCTTCGAGTCCATTTCAATTCGATTTAGTTACTCTATACTCCTCCTCCTTGTTTTCCAGAGGTTTCTGATAAGACGCCTGGGACCAAAAGTCGCGGGTACACAGCTTGACGGGGCCTAAGAAGCCACATAAAAGAGGCCCCGAGCTCGGCTCCGGTCTTTTTCGGCACAGGTCGTTTTGGTAGTCTTTTCGGTAAACGGACCTCTAAGTACGCGAACATTTCAGTGCGGGGACGTTTCGGTATAAGAAAGGACTAGGCATGCGAATAATGAAATAATTCCTGAAGAACATTGTAAATTGTTTAAACCGAGGGACATTAAATGTAATTGTTGACAACTTAAGCATTGCCCTAGGAACTCAGAGATCTGCGTACACAGTTTCTGTCAGAAATTTCAATTTATAGCGCTTGACAAAGGAGTTTAATGCGATGATGACCCGTTCCATAAAGCTAGTGGATTATTTGAATTGCATAAGGGTGATTAATATCGACTCGATATTTCTCGCTCAAGTGATTCAGTTTATTAGCACTACCTGAAGTGTTGCACTTTCCAAGACACAATCCCGAGTGATCTCAAAATGATAATGCAGAAGGTAGTTTCCATTGCTGTTATGTTAATACCTAACTCTTCCTGTAACAAACTAGCAGACTGACTGACTGACTGACTGACTGACTGACTGACTGACTGACTGACTGGACTGGACTGGACTGGACTGGACTGGACTGGACTGGACTGACTGACTGACTGACTGACTGACTGACTGACTGACTGGACTGGACTGGACTGGACTGGACTGGACTGACTGACTGACTGACTGACTGACTGACTGACTGACTGACTGACTGACTGGACTGGACTGGACTGGACTGGACTGGACTGACTGACTGACTGACTGACTGACTGAGTGACTGACTGGACTGGACTGGACTGAACTGACTGACTGACTGACTGACTGACTGACTGACTGACTGGACTGGACTGGACTGGACTGACTGACTGACTGACTGACTGACTGAGTGAGTGAGTGAGTGAGTGAGTGAGTGAGTGAGTGAGTGAGTGAGTGAGTGAGTGAGTGAGTGAGTGAGTGAGGGAGGGAGGGAGGGAGGGAGGGAGCGAGCAGACCTAACCTTGCGCGATGGGCCGGTAATTGCTTCGCCTGAGTGACACCTTTTAAAACTATTCGTGGCAAATCACCAAGAGTCACAAAGATTTGTGTCCTTCAAAAAGTTCAGGAGAAGAGGCTGGATGTTTCGCCTAGTAATCGGGCCCTTTTGGAAATAGGATATCGCGCCGAAAGAGGAATGCGGGGCGGCTTTCCTTCAGAGTTCTTTAAATAATGCTGGGTTCTCCATAGCATGCATTGGAGCACATCTTTTGAAATTTGTTCTTAATTAAAGCTGCTTGGGATCCACTATCGTTAAGAAGTCGAAATCTTCATCCATCATGTCGATGGAAAGAGACCCAGTCTCACATAACCATTTCCCTTATCGTATGCAGAATGTAACTATTTATTGAAAAGTGAAACCACTGTGACTCTAGGTACATTTTATTGGCGCTGTAGGACGGGACACAGAAGAAAATGCGTGGAATGAACGCAAGACTTCCAACATAATTTTCTCAAGTGAAAGCTTTCTTAGCGGGACCGATGGAACACATTTCCTCATAGACCAGTTGGTCGACTGAAAAGCTTTCATAAGATCTCTGGACACATGGCGCACGTGCGTGAAACCGGGCTTGGATTGTATCGAAACGGTTACTTGAAAATATCGAGAAAGGGAGGCTTCTAGATAAGATACACGCATCGATCATGAATTGAAGGAGTACGATAGTATACCTTTATTGCATAAACCACGCATCGGTATACATTCAGCTCGTTCCTAGAAGCGTTCACGTAGTGCGCGAATATTCGTTATGGCTTCGTTCTTCGCTTGCGATTAGGGTCTTTGGAGGTTCAACGATCGATTGGACGCACAGAAAAAAACCCTGAAGCATAAGAGAGAAAAAGAGAAGCCTCACTCATTTTACGCGCGTGCGCGTTAATCTGCGATTCAGGAACCATACTTCTGTTTTGGACAATGGCACGGAAGAGATGCTGACACAGCCGTCGCCTTATTCGCCAATGCGAAACGCCTCGAAGATTTCTCGTTGGCATGCGCTGCTTGATCTGCGCACAACCTGTGTATTTCTGTACGCTGGAGTGCACTTGCACCTGTGGCAATGGTCAGCAAATGGTTATTTAAATATTCCAAGGTTGTGTAGGCAGTGGCATAACTAGATAGGATGGCGCCCATGGCAAATATATTTTCGCGCCCTCATGATAATAATGATAGTGATTATTATTATTATTATTATTATTATTATTATTATTATTATCGTCATCTATGTTGAAAAAAGGCCATCTGGCTGTTTTCGGAAAGCGAACGAGTGATTTTTTGATTGATTGTTCGCTACAGTGGGCTATAGCCGTCCTAGCATATGTATTCATCGTACCATACGCCAGAAGTCCACAATTAAGGTTCATAAGAAAAGTGAAAGAAGAAATGGACCTTGTCGGTCACCGGTTCTCATCTCACTTTACATAAATTAGGACCATTATATGTATTGCTCAGATGATTTATTGCAAACTTCATATCTGCATACTATGCCCACATTTTTTTTATTAATGCTAATGATGCGTTAAAAACTCATCCTGGCAATGCCTGTTGTCTCCTTGTCGCATATCACTGCCGTTTGTGATGCCAGTGCTGATGCTCATACTCAGCTAGTTGCAAAGAAAAAAGAGCCCATCTCCCCGCGAGGGGGACTCGAGTAAATGCGTCGCATAGGGGGTGGGTGTATTGCGTTAACGTTTAGTGTTTGGGGAGTTGGTGGTAGTGAATGCGTTGTATCAGCAGCTTCTTGACGTAGTTTGAATGAGTCAAGGATATAAGGCGCGTTCGTAGCCTTTCATTCTGTGTCGGTTTTGTGGCGCAGTGGGAAGAGCACCATGTACCTCGCGTTCCGCCCACAGGTAGTGAATGCGTTGTATCAGCAGCTTCTTGACGTAGTTTGAATGAGTCAAGGATATAAGGCGCGTTCGTAGCCTTCCATTCTGTGTCAGCTTTGTGGCATAGTGGGTAGAGCACCATGTACCTTGCGTTCCGCCCGCAGGGTCGTGGGATCGAAACCAGGCGCCGGTAAGTATTATTTTTTTGTACAGTGTAGGGGGAGGGGTGCGGACCTGTTGTTGAGAGCGAGGAGGGTAGCGTGATGCGGAAGAGGAGGAGTGGGGGAGAGGGCGCACCTGGAACGGCTGTTGCGGACGCCGAGGCACGCCGACAACGCCGGGTGACATCGTGAGTTAAAGAAATGGTCTGCATTTAAAAAAATCGGCCCCAATCCACGCTGTTAAGGTGGTTGGAAAGCACAGCTTTAAACGACACCCACAACAATTGCACTTGCGACGTCACTTGGATTCACACACGTGGCTCTACAAAGAGTGAAACAAGAGATTCTGCCAGCCGTTACCTAAAATTCGGGGGCCGAGTCACGAAAGCAGCAGCGTCGGCCACGGCAGGGCTAGGCGGCGGCGGATGCCGCCCATGTAGCCCGGCCAGGCCCGGCCGCGTTAGTCGGCGGAAAGAAAACGGCGAGGCGCGTCTTTCGAAGGGTGAGACAGCGGAACCTAGCCATCCTAATGTGCTAGCTCGGGGTTGTGGCAGGAAATGGAACGCAACCGCGCAAGCTCAAAAGCTCGGCTCGGAGGAATCGGCGCGGCGTCCCCTCCCAAGTGGCGTCCAGGGCACTTGTACCCCCTGCCCCCCCCCTTAGTTACGCCACTGTGTGTAGGCCACTCCCGTGGTCGTTCCGCTTCAACCCGCGCTTCTGTGGTGTAGCCTCTGCAAGCTGTCTGAGTGACAAGCGTTGCGGAAGCTACACGTTCGTGCGGCTCCATTCGTAGCGTAATTCTCAAGGCGCCACTCCGTGTGGACGCAGAGGCCGCCGGGCCAGCCCTACTCTAGCGGCTTCCTTCGAGCTGGGGAATCAGCAGGCCTAGGCAGTGTGAAGAGCTCAGGCGTGGACGCCAGACAAAGCAACAACGTCTGTTCCCTGTCCGGACCATGAAAGCTGCGTCCACTTAAAAACGCATCTTGCGTGCGGCCCCTTCGATGCCATCTTGGAAACGGACCTCCGCCGCGACTCAGGGACGGTAAGCTGTTTTTCCCCGTGGGCGCTTTTCGCTTTGGAATGAGCCAGCGGAGGGCACGGAACAAAGGGCGGTCCGCAGATCTGGTCCCGCTTGGACATGCGACAGGAGGAGAGGAACCCCCGAAGGAGCGCGGGAAAAACAGTGGACGTGGCAGACGTGTTGAGGACTCGAAAGTGAGAGGTCGACCCAGACTCGCCTCCGTCGTAGATCCCTAATCTAGACGAGAAGCTTCAGCGTGTTTCCGCTGTGAGTGACGACCGAACGACGACCCGACCGACCGACAACGAACTGCTGGCTGCTGTAACTGTTGTGCGGCACTGACGGAAGCTGCAGCGCGGGGGTGAGCAGAGGCATGCTATCCCTATTAAACTGTTGTCTGATGCCATCTCTCGCTCTCACCTGTCGCTCTCCAACCCAAAGGGGACCCATTAGTAATGTGTAACGGCTTGCCGACTACCTAGACCATCACAGCCACGCAACAGGAGTTCATCGCCGCTGAAGGCTTGGCGGCCAATGCCATGCGCAAACCCATGCACGAAACGGACCGCTATCCAGCCCAAAAAGCGACATTTTTTCTGCTTATCGTATTTGTGGTAATCGTGCTGCGATAGGAAGGTTGTGTTGCGCGGCACGTCTGAGCTGCCCCCCCCCCCTTCCCCCTCCCCCCCATTTTCATCCCCAACCTCCTTCACGGGCGGCGTGGGTTCTAACCACATCGCGTGCTTTCCCACCTGCGCGGGTAACCTAGAGGATTTTGGTCCGTAAGCCGTGGCGGCCAACTATTTGGCAGATGTCTGTGGGTGAAAGCTGCCTGCTCGGACTTTGAGCCCTGCCTTATATGCAGGTGTAGAACTGGAGGAACATTGTCCAAATGCCGAGACTTTGCCATAAAGAAGATTCTTGGTTGAGCATTCGAGCTAGATAGTGTCCCGTGAGACTTGGGGTCGCGACCGTTGATGCTAGGCAGATTGAGGTTGGCATCGGAAGTTAATAAAGCTGTGTTATGGGCAATTTGACGGATCTTGCAGCGGAAAAAGAGCCCCCGTCGTTGTCGCTCGTGCGGTCTGTGTCACGGTGTAAGGATAGTTATTTCTTACATCGTGGTTTGTGTAGACTAGGATCATGTGAAAGGGAAGAGTTGGAGTTTGGGGCGCTCAAGGGGTGCTCACACATTTGGAGCTGGAGTCTAACTGCAGTTTTAATTTTTTTTATTACTCGTGTACTCAGCTTTGTTAATACATATAGTTGTATATAAATTCTTTACTTCCCTTCATCATATCAACAACATCTCCAATTCGCCACACCGGCCACAATCTCCGAAACTTTCAACACCATCTCCATGCTGGGCCCCCTGCTAAATCAGCCACAGCCAGGAGATTGGGTTGCTGATCGACGCCGCACTTCTGAAAAAAAAATTTACTCATTACAATTTGTGACAATACATTTGTCCTGTTGATTTTTATGCGCATAAAACTAAAACCTTCAAGCCTTAATAAAATGAGATTATTTTAATATAATACTCCTCTGTTCTATGGCGTGTGCAGGCCGACGAGGCACTTCGATTAATTGTGAATTCGTGATGGACCGGCAATCAAACGATACTAACTTTTACGCCTGATAAAATCTGAATAAATACCAGACATCAAGCCAAGAAATTTGTTTCCAGAAATTTGATAAATTACACATAATTTTCCAAGAAACCGTAAAATTATGTGTAATTTATCACTGATCGGAGAGCATAACATGGACTTCGAAAATTTAGGCATAATAAAGCGGAATCATCATCATCATCATTATCATTATCAGGGCCCCTAGGACGCAGTAGCCCCGGGCCCCCAAGTTTCCTAATCCGGCACTGGGCAGCATCCTGAGAAGGTACAAAAAATACCCTTTTTGAAGGCGGCAGCCAGAGTTGAATAGCCCCTTATAAAAGGGGCAAACCACGAGCTCCCCTGAGCTACCCTCGACGCGGTGTTCTGCACGTGTGCAGTGGGGCACCCAATCACCTGCACAGCAGAGCAGGTTGGGAAGCAGGTAAGCCAAGACGCTCCACTCTGAGTTGCTGACCAATCCACCGCACCTCCCAGAGGCCACTACGGCCAACCAAAAGTTGGCGAAAAAGGCGGTAAGTTTATTCAGCCAAGGAAGCTGCGGTAATAAATCGACATGCACTTACAACCTTTCGACTATTAAAATCTACCCGACCTAAACCATCTACACACAGCATAAAGAACCTTCTAAAAGAAGCACGGTAGCAATGCACCCCATGAAATGAATTTTGGGCAATGTACATGCTATCCTGGGGCTGCCCTTAAAGGGGCCATGCAGCCAAAACACAAGTTTGGTCAATTCGAAAGATTGCCTTCTTAGAATCATACTGACAGCACTTTTTAACACACACTTCGCTCAAATAAGTTATATAATTAGGAAAAAAGAGAATGGCCGTACGATTCACTCCTTAATTTCCCGCACTAGAACCTATGATGTAATATGCACAGCCGTGCGATTGGCTGAGCCCGGCAAAAGGAAACGCAAGTTAGGCAGGGCTTATAGGCTTGCAGAACATTCTGTTTTCTCTCAAGTGTAATGCATATTGATTTTATAGCAGTAAGAATGGTGAGGTAAACAAAGTACACGTAAAGATCTATGTATAGAAGTACCAGTGCGAAGTGTTGGCACGGCGCTCACTGTGCAGTCTGGCACTTTGGTGTTGTTTCACACGACACAGGCCAATTGGCGTAAGCGACATTGTCTCACGTGACCCTGCTTGTTGTTTCATGAAACGATTACTACCTATCGTAACAAAAACAGGCCAGGTGCAAATATGGTCAGAAAGAAAGCAAAGGCAGACAGCGGCCCTGCGCCATCGAGGAGGACTTACGGTAAAAAAGGTGTTCCGCTGTACGCTGCAGAGTAAACAGCGCACCAACGTTTGCTTGAAGGCCTGTCCTTGTTATGTCATCACAGACGCCACGAAACCCACAATTTGGCTGGATAATCAAAATTTTTACTTGAATTCATTAATTTCTCAGTGAATAAAGGATCGAATACTGCCGGACAAGCACTTGGGGTACTGTAAAACACTAAATATTTTGATAAAAACAAACCTGTATTTTGTCTGCATGGTCCCTTTAAGACACCTAACATCAATTAACCGACAAAAAATAATTTACCTGAAGTACACCGACTTGTCAATAACTGTGGTTGATGAGTGAATACCTCAGAATCAGAATCAGAAATGTTCTTTTTGTTTTCCTCACAGGAAAACAAAATGAACCTCAATGAAAACAAATGAAAACAAATGAACCACGGACAAAAAGCTGCTCACTGAGCAGCTCTGAGGCTGGAAATTGTCACGTTGCCACACAAGGTGGCAACCTGGTGCACAGAGATGGCCGTTGGCTGTTTTTTTTTCTGGCAAAATAGTCTCGTCATAATTAAATGCCAAAGGGTATGTGTCCTCGCTACACACAGGCCCACAGTGGTTAATTATGGCAAACTTGCAAATTTCTTCGACATTTTCTTCGGCAAATTTCTTCGACAAATTTCTTCGACGTAGGAAACGTCCGTTATCTGCACAACACTCCCTGTACCATAGAAAGCTGAAAACAACCAGCTATAGCTGAGGTTACACAAACTTCTAGGGGATAGCAGCTACCAGCATAATGTAAAAGAGCAACATCCCAAGCCACAGTGTGAGCAGGTTGGTGAAAAGAGTAAATAACCGGCATTTAACGAATGTACCCAACTGACAGTAATACCACACGATTACTGTGCAAGCATGACAGTACCACTCTCACGGGCTTCTTGTCACTACTATGGCAATTATTGAGCATGCGTGGTACATGTACGGTGTAAGCTCAGCTGTATGGCATTTTTCAAATACACTTTCATGCAGAAATGCTACTGAGCTAATGAGATTTTTAATTATTTATTTATTCAAACTGCCTTACAAGCCCAGCAGGGCATTGGGTAAGGGGGGATTGTAGCGAAATTATAACAAAATTATGGACGAAAGTTGTACAATAACTAGGCATATGTTATGATACATACGTCAACCAGTCAAGTAAGTAGCGCAAAAAAAGGACATCCTAATCGCATCATCACAACGTCAAGATAATTTATACAAAAATAATAACATCAAGTAAAACACAATGCGAAAACTCGGCCTTGATCAACCTTGAGTTTTGCTTTTCCTTGAAGGAAAGTCCTATTCAGTAAAATGCAGCAACAAATGCAGCGGGACATGGCTTGGTTGGTCCTTTGGCACTGCCTGGCATGAGTTAGGTAACAGCCCCACAGTTGCCAGTCGCTCTTCAGTGGCAGCGTCATGAATGCTGAACAAGACGTAAGCGTCATACTTCCATAGCTTCAGAATCAATATCTGCAGACACCAATATGTTAATATTGCCTGTTAATAGGCCTGTTTTCAACCAACACACTGAAATGTGCCAGTTGTGAAGTTATAACAAAAAACAAGGGTAAAGGCACGCAAGTGCAGAGGACACACTGTGACAACGATTTCGACTTGTGCTGTTTTTTCCTAATAGGTGGAAGTTTTCCGATAAAAATGCCAATGCTAGCCAATGGTTGTACCATTGCTTCAAGAAAAAGAGCGCTACCAACCACGACAGGAAAAAAAACAACAAAAAAACGAAGAGGGATGAGACAGATGCGCGACACCGTGGCGAAAGAACTGCGTGAAGCGTATTTTATGCAAAAAAAAAAAAAAAACAACAACAGCAGCGCAGGCTGTAACAGTGAAGCATCACTTTCACTGTTTGCGAATGAGTACCGGATCCTTGACAATATGTGATAAAAAGATGTGATTGTTGTCTTCAGCAGTGGCTACTTTATTTTTATCGCATCTTTTTAGATCTCGCATTTTTTTTGGTGTGAGTGTGTGTGTGTGTTTGTAGACAAGCTACTTACACCCCTGTCTTTCCTTGGAATAAAGCAGTTGTTAGTTTTTAGTAAGTGCATCTGTCTCGTCCTTCTTCATTTTTTTTGTCGTGGTTTGTAGTGCTCTTTTTCTTGAAGCGATATGCACCAACTAGCCCAACAGCATATTTTACTGTTGTACCCTTGCTGTTAACTCCAGCTAATCATGTTATGAATAGTCTAGTTCTTTTCTCTGCTACGGCTATAGCGCAAAAAAGCGTGATATGTTACACCCTCACCTTCTAAAGGTACAAACACTTTACGCTTTTGCAAGGTCAAATTGAGTTTTACCTCATACAATTGGGATATACCAGAGAGTAATTGTTGACAGAATTGGATCCCAAGTACAGAAAAATTAGCAGAAACTCTCAAGTGGGAAATGTCGGCAAAAATGCACTACACACCCAGCCCATTTATAATGCCGGCTTCACTACTACAAACAAATCAATTGCTGGGAAGATATTTTCCCTAGGGGCAACATAAGCAGTCTGGTATCAAAGCAGCAAGGAATCCTGCGCCTTTTATTACCAGCCTTCACAAAACCCTATGTATCCAGTAAGAGCGGAGAGCTCCTTAAAAGTTGGCTTTATTATTACGCACAAGTGCAGTGGTGGGAAGACATTTTTTTTTCTAGCACCTTTCTTACTAAAGCACGAAATGTTCTAGGTCACCATGTCCTTGCAATCTGGCCATGTTTGTGGACTTTCATTAGGCTTGACACACCACACTCAATCTGTGGGAAGAAGCAAAAACAGAGCTCCCAACTGCTGGAATGCTAGCTGCTGCGTCCTGCTTTTGGGCAGAGAAAAAGGAGATGTGCTAGAGGAAGGCACTTTTTCATCTTCTTGTGTCGCTTGGCACAAACAGATGCTGAAATACAAAGAATTGTACAAAGCTAACATCTGCTCCGCTAAACTTGGAGTGGGATTGTTGACACACATCATGCAAAGAAAAAAAAAAAGGCGAGACTGAATTTCTGCCCGAAACAATGCATGGTTCATTCACAATACAAAAATTCAGGCACTGACCCCATCTAATCGATCCCATCCCGTAACAATATACCCCTCCCACTGTTTAGTTCCCTCTAAGAATGCTTTTCCCGTTGTAAAGTGTAAAAATGAAATGAAATGAAAGGACACACAACCGAGCACTAGCCCAGTGGTGCCCTCCGTTTTTCGTCCTGTTGCCCTACAAAACATTCGCATGCAGTCCCCTCGCCACAATTATTTAATGTTTGATTTTGCACAGGTTCTTCCTGGAGACGTCGCATGACAGGATTTTCCAAATCCTGCACCTGCTTACATCTAGCTAATAAAGCTCTGTGGAAGCCAGCCAGACACACAAGCAGGGTGCACTTCAGTCTGAGGGCGGGGGGGGGGGGGGGGGGGGGGGGGGGGTTGGTAATGTGGTCGGGGTACAATGATAAGGGCTGCTCACATCTGGGTGACTCCGCTGCAGCTCAAGCACTCGATGAGTGTCAGGGCATGTCTTCTTGGCGGCAAGTTCAATCTGAAGAGAAATAAGGGAAGTTGAGTCAGGCAGGTCACTATGGCTGGCAAGACATGCAACAGAGCTGAATGAAAGTGACTACTTGAATTTTTTAAGGCTCCCCTGCAATCCTTTTTTAGCCTGTTTGTGAACATGTTCATATTTTTGCAACAGCTTGCCTATTTCTCGCTTTCACTACATTTTATTATGCACTCACGTTTCCATTCGAAAGAATACTAATATGAAGCGACTGATGAAAATAGGAACGTGGCCAACTATGTGATTAACACAGCAGGTTAGGTTAGGTTAGGTTAGGCTAGGCTAGGCTAAGTTAGGTTAGGTTAGGCTAGGCTAGGCTAGGTTAGGTTAGGTTAGGTTAAATTAGGTTAGGTTAGGTTAGGTGAACGCCGCGAGGGCGGCGGCTCACGGCGTTCTTTTACGCAGCCTTCGATATATCACAGGCCGGGGCGTTGTCTCCTTTTCCTCGCAACGTGGAGGGGTCTATTTCCGGTCTGGCGCCTCAAAAAAGCAGGCATGGGTGCCTGCTCGCACGCGCACTCGGGCTGGTAAGGCGTTTTTGAAGCAATGAACGTTGTTGTCGAGTGGTCTGGTTGAAAGGGAAGTGTTGAGCTCATCACTCAAACTCCCCGCGCACTCAAAGCACAAAAGAAACGGTAAAACTGTGCCTACAGGTTCAGGCATGGAAGGTTCGCACACATCGCTGACGGCAGCGGGTCGTCACAGGAAATGCGAGAAATTAGCCACGAAATTGACCAGTGACAGCCGATAAATGCCCACGCGCGCGTCTCTAACCGCAGGCTATCATGTATACTGCGGTATCCGGAGACCCGGGAATCCCCCAGCATGGCGGAAGCGCACGCGATCGCCTCAAGAGGGCGCCAGTTTTTGCATAAAGTAAGGACAGGAAGTGGAACAACATATCCCGTGACTGATATATGCAGATGACATAGTACTACTAGCAGATAGCAAACAGGGTCGGCAACAGCTCACAGATATCTGCGGGGAAGAAACTGGGTTAGAGTTTAGCACAGCAAAGTCGGGAGTTCTAGTTTTTAATGACAACGCCCGTAACGAATCGGTATTCGTTCAAAAAGCAGCAATACCGTGGGTAACGGAATACAAATATCTGGGCATATGGTTAAACGAAGGTCAGGCGTATCTAAAAACGCATGAGGAGCATTTCAGAATGAAAGGCAGAAGAAACGCCTCTATCATGAAGCACAGAGCACTGCGGGGATAAAACAGAGTAGTGAGAGGAATCTGGAAGGGAGTAATGGTACCAGCACTCACCTTTTCAAATCAGAGATTCAATCAGGGCTAGAAGTAAATCAGAGGGCCGTAGGTCGATTGGCATTAGGAGCACACAGTAAAACAACAAATGAGGCAGTGCAGGGAGACATGGGATGGGCTTCATTTGAAGGGAAGGAAGCGTAGAGAAAAATGTTTTGAAGAACGACTTAGAAATATTGAAGACCAGAGATGGACGGCCAAAGTGTTACGGTATCTTTACATGAAAAGCGCGGACACACAGTCGAGGAAAAGAACCAGAAGGCTCAGGACAAAGTATATGAAACCTGGAAGCGCACCGGAGACGACCAAGGCAATAAAAAATAAAGTGAAAGAATCAGAGACAATGACCTGCAAAAAAGAGGATGTACGCAAAGAAGTCCTTAGATATATACAGAATCCGGATGCGGGACATCACGAGGGAGAAGTTCTTTGATAACACCAAAGCGAGCGCATTGCTTTTTGAAGCCCGGGCGGGTTGCTTGAGGACAAAAACGCTCATCCGTCAGCCAGAACAGGAATTCAGAACTGTGGGTAGGTTGCGGCAGGGATGCAGAAACCATGCGGCATATTGTAACAGAGTGCAAATGTATCCGTCCAGTCCTCAGTGAGGAAGGCATCCAGCTTCCGGAAGCCATTGGCTTTAAGGTTAACAGAGGTTAGAATGTTGGTGGGAAAATAGCGGAGAACAATCTGGGAAGACATGGAAACATAGAAGTCAGACTAATCGACCAGATTTTAGGGGAAACCCCCAAGGTGGAGTAAGTTTCTATAAAGGAAAGTTTGACATCCACCTAAATGCAGCCATACGGCTACAAAGGAAAGCTATACAGCTTTCTCTAGGATTCGAAACCGGGACCACTGCTTAACCGGAGAAGTCGCTCTACCAACTGCGCTAACCAGGAGGCTAGTCGTTAGTAGCGCGAAAGCGAATTGATCAACAACTCGAAGCGAAGGACAGGTGTTTCGCGCTTCTGTTCGGGCCGACCGTTCTTCAATTCCCGCTCTTCCTCCTACAAGCCTACAAGCGAACGACATGCGTCCGGCCCGTAGCGAGTTAAAACCTGAAAGGCTTCGAGCTTTATTCTATCGGACAAACATGTCGCTCTCCGTTTCTCTCCCCCGTTGTAGGCATATAACGTACTGTCTACACACCAACCCAGAACCAAACCGCTCGATTACGGACGACAGCGGACAGGGCCCTTTGACCCATGAAACTTCCACGTTTAAATCTCCCACTAGCAGCGCGGGTATGTTGCCGGCAGCGGCATTAAGCCCAGCCGTGCCACATGCCGCCCTCCTTCCACCCCCGACCTGTGTACACATAAATCAGCAACCGGTGATGGGCGCATAGTTAGGCGTGATATACAACGGTGAAAATGTCGGTGGGAAAGCCTTTCAAGCTGAAGGAAAATTATGGGATCACTCTGACGTTCCAACCGGCCAAGTTGCTCTTCAACCGGGCGGGATTCGAGCTACCCGGCGATGTGGAAGTTGTGGCGGCAAAGGGCGGCGGCTGCATGCTCGGCAGCGACGGCTTTCGGTCGTTTGTACACCTCGAGCGCTGCCTGTAGGGGCGCCACTGAAATACCCTAGAGGCCCGTTTCTAAAGCAGCCGCGCGAGATTCCGGCCCGCTCTCAATCATGGAGGCTGCTTTTGCGGCACGTTCACTACTGAGATTTACCGTTTGTATGCGTTGGAAATGCATATTTAAGTGAAGCCGTCACTTTGTTTGCAAATGTAGTGTATTTACGAGAGTTAAATGTTTCTGAAGCGGTCTTAGTGTGGCACATTCGGTCTGTATAAGCGCCAGGTGTGCGTGGGTCGCGAAACCGGCATATGAATGGAGCTGACTTAATTCCACTGCCCTGAAATTTACTAACATTGCCTCCGTAAGCAGCGTTTCCTCAACTGGTCATGCAAGGGCTATACACTACGATGTAAATCGGGCTTGTGTGTGTGTGCTTACATAATCTAGCGGAGCACTCATACCTGACAGCACTCCCGTTACGCTTGCCAGCATCATACCTCAGATATCGATCACTACCCTGAACAAGCCAATGTGGTATACGTTTCACGAACACTCTACGAAAGAAGTACGATGGATAATAGAAAATATACTCCGGAATCAGCAAACTACAAACATTTTTAATGCTGGGTCGTCTTGTCGTGAGGTGAGCGCTCGAAAAAATTCATGTTGCATTTATCCTCTGCAAGCAACGCGGAGACGGCCTATAGAGTAATCCGCGTCCGCGAATAAACTCTTCTTGGAAATATCGCCGTACGACACAGGGAACCCGCAGAATCTAGCACAAACTGAAATCAGGGGGCCTTATCACACTCTTCCAACGACACGTTTCATCGCTTGTGAACTGCCTACCCTGTATTCTTCAACAAACGCGTCCACCGAGGGATCAGCCGCTCGTTGAAGTCGAAAGACAAAAGGAAAGTGGACCCGCAGCTTCTGTTTGTGATTACTAAAACGTCCACTCATTGATTTCGCTCCGCATTTGAACACAACGATAATTAAACAACATCCCCCCCCCCCCCCCCCCCCCCCATGTCTTGAGAAATACCCAGAAACGCATGCCTCGCCGGTAGTGAGGCCGCCCACGTTACTTCCCGCGCGGATATTCATTACACAAGAGGGACGAATAGACTTTCCTCCATGGGGACGAACAACGCCTGCAGACCCCAAAGGAAGACGCACTGGTCTAATATACAGACAACCTGGCCCACTGCCGCCAAGGCAGAAGAATATTCCCGGCCCCACATCACCAGACACAATCTCTCCAATGTTATTCTCAGCATGTTTACAAGAAGTATTAGGAAAATTGGATTGGGAACAGGTGGGAGTAAGGGTTAATGGAGAATACCTCAGTATTCTCAGATTTGCTGATGAAGTTGCCTTGCTAGGAAACTTGAGGGACGAATTGCAGAGTATGCTTACCGCACTGGACAAACAAAGTAGAACCGTGGGCCTGAAAATTAATATGCAGAAAACTAAAGTAATGATCAATAACCTCGGGACAGCACAGCAGTTTGGGATAGGTGGCGAGGTAGTGGAGGTGGTAAGCGAATATATCTACTTAGGCCAAGTTCTGACCCCGGATCCCAACCATGAGGCAGAGATATTTAGAAGGAGAAGAATGGGGTGGAGTTCATTTTCTCAGATAATGAATGGCAGCCTACCATTGTTGTTGAAGAAGGAAGTGTGTCGATTAAGGTAGATTGAGGTAAATGAAAAAGGAATATGGTAAATTAAAGTGAACTAAGAAAAGTTAAGGAAAAGTCAAGGAGGTTGTATACAACCTCCTTGGCAGAAGTACCGTATGCTAAGGAAGACTAAGCTGGATTAGGGTATGTAGGGCGGAATAACATAAATGAAATGAATTAGGATTAATTAACAATAATTAAGCTAGATTAAGGTGGTTTAAGGTGAATTAGGATGAATTAAGTCAGATAGGGATGGATTAGGATGGTTTAGAATAGATTTGGGTAGATTATGGTAGGCTTGGTTGAATTAGGATGGATTAACATAGATTAAGATGGAGTAAGGTAGATTTAGCTGAATTAGAATTAGATAGTTGGATTAGGGTGGAATAACGCATGTAAGATCAATTAAGGTAAATCGAGGTAGACGTAGGGCTTAAGGGGGTTGGGTTGAGATGGATTAAGAACATACCTAACCTCACCTAACCTCCCCTAACCGTTCCCCTAAACGTTACCTTAACTTAACCTACCCGTATAACTGCAGCTAACATACTCTTTCCCTATCCCTAAACGCTCACTGGCAGCGGTGTGCGCAAGGATTTATTTCTACGTGATGCTGTGACACGGCTTTGTACGACAAAATGATACATCTATTTTCCTCCGGGGGCTATAAACCTGCGCTAGTCCTGCACATTCGTAGCGCGGAATGACTTTGATTTATTTTCCTTTCAACTCTAAATCCGGGACTTTTCAGCAACGAATGCCAATCAGAGTGGACAAGCGGGTAACGTGGCACGAATATAAAATGTTTTTAGGGGCGAATACCCTTGGGGCCCGAGGCTGTTGGCGTCTCCAGTCATCGTCGTCGTCGTAATCGTCGTCTCATATAGTCACGGTACTAGAACAGCGGGAAACTCGTTTACGCCTCGCGCCAGAACGTAATGCGTACTAAAAAACACCGGGACACTCGTTTGTGCCTCGCGCTGGAGTGCTTCGTAAGGCGTACTAAAAAAACACTGGGACACTCGTTTACGCCTCGCGATAGAGAGCTTCGTGCTTCAAAGACAAGAGAATTTTACAGCAAAGCTGTATACTGCTACCCCCCAACGGTTTCATCTCCGTTGCAAAAACGCCAAGGCGCCAAGAACACTTATACACTGCACGCTTCGCCCCTACCAGGTTTCACGTTAGTGGAGATAGTCCGGGATTTTTTTTCTTCTTTTTACCCCTGCCGGATAATGAACAGGGACTGATAAGCAGGTTCAATAATCATTAGGGAGCAGGTGTTATGTTTTTTGCAAGATCGATATTCCTATAACCGTATCGAGCCTGCTGGTGAAGAGAACGTTGCAGGATATAATTGCAATTTGTATGCATATTGTTTGGTGAACAAGCATAAGCTATTCCGCTCTTTATGAGAGGTTTGGTTAATTAACAATTAAGTGTGCACTTTACTAATGCAAAATATTTTACGCAAGAAAAAAGTCGTATACTTAATCAGTTTTGCGCCCTTACGACGAACTTTCCTATCAGACGAACTTCCTGTGACGAATAATCGCATGGGACCAAATGGCCTGTGGGGAATAGGCTTATGACGAAACGGCATGTGACGAATGGGCGTAGATGCTGGCGCGCCCGGCAGAGTGAGCGCCGGCAAGCGTGAGTGCTTTATGCGAGCACATGCATGAAAACAGTAGCCCTTCGTATTGATGGCTATTGCTGCAAAAAAGCGGCAAAGAAGTACGGCAATCTGATGTTGTAATTCAAGCCTGCTAACGGGAAAACGACAAACAACTTGTAATGATTACAGCGACATGTAACTGGATCCCAGGGCCAGACCAGTGGGCTGCTCAGGTGCAGGTACTTTTCTGGCGCGTATCACGGCGGTCGCTGTAAATTAACTTAGGAGCCATTCTACCTTGTGAAAGTGGACGATGAGCGAATCTGCATAAAATGAACGTCATACACATGGTTAGATAATGTACACGTATTTATTTTTCTCATCATCTGGTAATGGTAATGACTATGGCGTTGAGATTACTCAGTAAAACTTGGAAGCACTGGAGTTTTCCAGACAAACATGGGGCTGCCCATTTCCTGGAGCTGTTTAATTTACGAATTAAGATTGTGCACAGTTGATCCTTATGAGTAAGTACGCAATTATTCGAGGGTTATGGGAAGAAATTCAGAAGTTTTTTTACTCATGTCTGCACTTTCACCAGTGTAGTGATTTGTTGCCGGTTGTGCCTGTTGCTTTCCATAGCCTGGGGTGTTGGGTATGCAAATACAGTCTGTTGCCCCCACAGAAGCAGAGACTGACGCTAGAATGTTGAGGACCACTTTGGAATGGAATTGCATATTATTGTTTCGTTTAAAAAGGCACTGCATTCTTTTTTTCAGTTCTCCTGTTTCTGCATTCTATTATTGACTGAAGAACATTGGGTTGCGTAATACATATTTGGTGGTGCCACTACCACCTACCGCTGATAACAAATCTTTTACGTATGCTGGGAATTCGTGGGGCTGCCCTGTATCCTCACTCTTTTGCCTATATAAAGCCTTTTTTGCTGGCCTCTTGCGTTACAGCCTGCCAGGCCTACATCAGCTATCGCCTACAAGCCTGAAGACCATAGACTGAGTGCTGGAAAAACCTATGCGCACCTGCCTGGGTCTACCTAAATGCACATCGATGGTGGGAACACTTTGCGGAGCTCGGTGCTTTTCCGCCACAGTGCTATATACAACGCCAAGAGGTGCTTCGAACGTCTTTGCGCCATTTGACTCGGTGTCATACGCATCCTTTGGCAGACCTCTCCACACAGTATGCAAGACACCGGCTTCCGGCGAATGTTCAAAGACCTCAAAAGTCGATAGCAGAACCGTGGGTACTGGCGCCATGGCAAATTTGCACGACGATACCCGGAATTAGCAAAAAAGTCTGCCACGCCTGTGGTCGCGCTCAAGTTCTTCACACTCAAGTATATCTCCAGCACTTACAAAGGCTGCACACATGTTTATTCGGATGGCTCGGTTCGCCCGGGCTCATCCGCCATCGGCGTGTGGATCCCATCAGCCCGGTGCAGTATCGAAAGACAACTTAGCCACGAAACATCCTCGACTGCTACCGATCTGGCAGCTGTAAGGGCTGCACTTCATTACATCAGCGGACATCATGCCCAGCAATGGGTAATATTCCTCGACTCGCGCAGCGCCTTACAAGCGCTCCGAAAGCTTCACAACATCCGCAGTCAGCTTGTATGTGGAATTGCCGAAATTCACACAATGGCAGTGCGCGAAGGTCATGAAATCATTTTTCAGTGGCTGCCTGGTCACTCGGACATACAATGCAATATTAGATCCGACGCAGCCGCCAGCGCAGGCCACTTTATGAGCAACACGACCCAGCTTCCTTTCTCCCGAGAGGACAGCAACGCCCTTATCCTCGCAAGTGGATGGGCTGCTCAAATGTCGGAGTGGCAGGACCCTCACCGCAGGTATCTACCACTGCACGCTATTGACCCGCAGTGTGACTTCCGCTTTCCACGCGGCCTCAACAAGCGGTATGGAGGAGTTTTGCACCGACTGAGCCTGAATGTGGCGTTTACTCGGAGTTTTAAGTTTAAGATAGGTTGGGAAGATTCCCCCCTGTGCCGGACTTGCGCTGTGCGTGAGACTGTAAATTACTTGCTGTGCGTCTGCCCTCGATTCGCTGCTGCGCGGAAAACTGCAGTGATGCACCTCTCTCGTGTACGTCATGAAGGCAGTCTCCACCTTTTTCATTTCCTTGGGCCCTGGGCCAATAGTGCTGACAGAACCTTTGGTACAAAAGTTCTGCTCCAGTTCCTACGAGAGCCTGAACTGGACAAATTTCTCTAGATCACAGACAGAGCAAGTGTGTCACGATATCTACCCTTTCGCACTGTGGCGTTCATCTATTTATTTTTCTTGGGTTGGTGTTGTTACTCATTTTTTTCCCGTCGTTTACTTTTCATTGTGTTTCAGCGCTTCCATTAACGATTTTCTTTTCAAATGTATTTTTATGTCCGCACTCTGCTGGCAGCATTCTCTTGTTTTTCTTGTCCTTTTTTTAACGTTTCATGTTTGTCTTCTTTCTGCTGTAACTCTAATGTCTGGTATTCACCACTCTTAAACGTAGTCACCCCCCCCCCCCATCTGGTGCAGCAAGCCTTGTCCCGAGCAGGGCTGACCTCACCAGTTCACCTTAAAGAGCATTCTCTCTCTCTCTCGTCTTGTCGTTGCACCTCTCCTGGTTCAAAATTTCTCACATCATTACCGCTAGTTGAGACTGCAAGCCATATCCTTCTCCGAAAGCTCATCAAGAGGGCACGGTTTCCGCTAGCGTGAAAGTTACTCTCAGCCATAGTAATGTCCATCCTTACTCTTTCAAGTTTTTTCGAGACACAGGTGAACGTTTTCCACTTTTGCCGGCCTACTCACTGTCTGGGAAATGGTGCATTACATTCTGAAGAACTCCGTCATCGAGCGGGGAAGGACACGGACGCTCTCCAGGGTCGAAGCAGGGCGTCGTAATCTTCGTCTAGCAGAGACAGAGCGGACAATCAGCCGGCGCCACAGCAAGCTTGGCTTCCTTCTGCGAGGCGGAAATTCCCTACACGTTGCGCGATACCCGCCGTCAGCACGTGTCTCCAACGCGCGTGTATAAATCCGGTTTGACTAAACCCCTCCACCGAGAGAGGTCATGTAAGGAGCAAAAATAAGGGGGGTGTGGGGGGTTGATGGGGCTTCGACCCTACTGCCCCGCCAAACGTAAGCGTTCCACTGAAAACGCAATCGTACATAAGTTAAATAGTGTTTTGTCTGGCGCACGAGCGATGAACCGCCACCTCCGTGTTGCTGGCGAGCTGGGCAATGACGGGTTCTCCGGAGAAGGGCGGGTATCTTGGCGAAGCTGACACCGCCGTGCGTAAGAGCCAGTGAGAGCGAATCATTTCTTCGCGTCTCTTTCGCTCGCCCATTTCGAAGAGGTATTCCCTCCTAAGCTCAGGATAAATCACTTTGTGTGCGCCGCTTGCCTCGATGCACGCTGTGCGCATCCGGGCGACCGGCGTTTCTGTTCATCATTCAACATGGTTCCGACCGTAGTGTGTAAGTACTCCTACGAGTTCAAATTATCCCTTCAACTGGGGGGAGCGGGGGAAGCTGCGAAAGTAACCGACATTCGAAAACATCTTCGTTAAACAAGTGCGCGGTAGTCTGTATCCATGGGGCAAAAGCTTGAAATTTTTGTCTTCGTGCTCATCAAATCGTCTGCAGTCAATGTGAGAATAACTATGATAAAGCATAGAAACCGATTCAGAGTTTAAGTTGTTAACTATATATATATATATATATATATATATATATATATATATATATATATATATATATATATATATATATCTTTGTGTGTGTGTAGGGATGAGAGTGAGAGAATGACAACCTTCGGTGTGTAGCGTTTTATTGGCGTACGTGGGGTCTTGTGAAGGTATTTTCAATAAAAAGCCCTCATACTCTGATATCAGACTGCTTATATTGCTCCTGCAAATCTTCCCAGCAATGCATTTGTGTATAGTAGTGAACCCGACTCTGAGGGTCTCTGTGTATAGAGTTATGGATAAGGTATACATTGGCTTTCATAGAGGTGTTCAATACAAGGCCCATTAGCATTCAAAATTTTACATAATATATCTTATATAGCTCCAGAAAAATGTCTTCCCAGCAATGCATTTGTGTAGACAGGTGAAGTCGAGTTTAAAGAGGCGTGGTATATAGCGCTACATGGGATACACAAAGTCTTTTGAAGGTATTAAAAAAAAAAAACACCCGACACTCTAAGAACATTCCGTAGTTAACTTTCCCGCAATGTACTCCAGTGACCAATCCATGTCGCCAAGAGAGAAAATTAGGCGAATTACAGCAACGTGCGTATCAGTTGACGCAAAAATGTGAACCACGGCGCTTTGGCAGTGCACAATGCAGAAAGTCCTGCTCGCACTGCGTGATTCCCAAGCGCAGACCAAACTTTTGAGTCAAATCCTTCAAAATCCTTCGATGTCGTCATCCTTCAAAATTTCATTGTTGGCTGTATGAATTGGTCATATAAAATACTGTTGTGAAGCTGAACCATAGAATTGTCTTGAAGTGTATGGTCTTCCTGCTTTCGTTCATTCATGTTTATTGCGTGCCAAAAACACCACTAGCCATTTGCATTGGTACAGTCGTGACAACAAAAATTACGAGTGCTTTCAACAATTCTCCAAAATACCCCCCTACCCCCCCTCCCCTCCAGGACATGGCATAACTGTGGACAAAATTTAATTATAAGATAAACGTTCATGTACAACGGAAACGCGGGTCATTGCATTATAAAGATATTGTGACGTGGTGCATCACGATAAAAAGCAGTGGTTGGCATATAAAATCAACTTCCGGCAACATGGCATTGCCCAAAACTTGTGAATGATCTGAAGGCGATCCGCTACGTAACGTATTAGGCGCAAATAAAGCACAGTGGCGTGTAAAGCGTTGAGGGGCATGTAAATCAAATTCGTGCAATAATCCAGGGGCATCAAGATAACCATTTACGAAATAATATAAAAACGGGACGTCCAGGCAACACCAGCTACTTTCTAGACTAGTGGGATCAAATCAGAGTTGTATTCATAATATAATTTTTGTCTGAAATGGCTTCAGTCTTAAACTAACGTTTCTGAAACGATTCAGTTAGGTGGAGACAAGTTTTTGGCAACTGGTTCCATGCAACAGAGCCAGACTAAAGGCATGATCTTATCAATGAACAGAATAAATGAATGATGATATCAGGGAGTTCAAAACTTTAACTAAGGCGTGTAGTTACACCTAGTTGTTTAAAACCGGCGTTGCGAATTGACATAATGTGTGGTTTGAAATTGCTGTGACAATCAATGAGTACACCGAAATCTGTGATGACGTCCACACGGGAAATAGCTTCGTCACCCAAAACTTGTACGAAAACTGAATGGACGCCTTCTGTCTTGACAGCGCAATCAACTGCTTATATGAATTTCAACCCAAACAGTTTTTGTACACCACAGCGTGACGCTGAAAATATTTGAATGAAGATTTTTACAGTCCAAATGTGATTTAATTCTTGAAAACAACTTGACGTCGTCTGCGAACAAGATCACTTTTCTGAAATTTACACAATAAACAAAATAACTAGCAAGAACAAAACAACAAAAAACAGTAGCGGACCCAATACCGACCCCTGTGGCACTGTCGAGGTCGTATTAAGGGGTTGGGACAATGCATCATGAATACCCACATAATTTTCGCGCAGTGATAGATAACTGATCACCCATTTACGGAGCTCAGGACATGTTCCATAAAGTTCCAACTTTCGTTGAAGTAATTCATGGTGGACTCTGTCGAATGCTTTTGATAGGCCGAAATAACTACAATCTACCTGATCTCTATAAGAGACCATAGGGGATGCATGATTCAAGAACGAGCAGATGTTTCTTTTCTTTTTCCACAGAACGCCATCTGACAAAGCCATGTTGTTGAGTTCTTAAAATTTTGATAGATGAGCTACAGGCGCACAATTGTTTCGAAAACCTTTGCGAAGACACAAAGCAAAGAAACTCGGCGGTAGTTGGACGGGTTGGAAGCATCACCTATTATAAAAATGGGAACAACTATGCCTTCTTTCTAAAACTTTGGAAAGATACCCGTATTAAGAGCAACATTATAAACATAAGCCACTGCAGGTGCGATGAACGAGCAACATCGCCTTATAATAAAGCAGCCATTAACCGTTTCTGTCTGAGCTTTTGTATCGCAGCTGTGGCGTCAGAGATGGTGACGGGGAAGAGGGAGCACGTCTCAGTGTTCGCGTTTTGATCCACTTCCGTAGTTAGATCAGAGTCCTCAGATGCGCTGAGCGGCAAGTGACAACCTCTGAAAAAAGAAGGGAACGTGTGTGGGATCGGCTTATACGACGGCTCGTAATGTGGCGAAAAAACACATTGTGTCTCCCAAAGAGGGAAAGAATATTTTCGAGCTTCGTGTTACGTATTTACAGTAACATCGGCACCACTGCGGAAGCTATCTATCACCGCAATTTTGTTTATTGAGCATTTAACGTGCATCGTGCTTCGCTGCGCACACGGGGCGCCAACGAGATAAGATCAGTTCGGCTTCTGTTACTCTATGTGGCTGTACGCCAGAGCCGTATCTGCCGCCACGTGCCCTTCCAGTGCCTGACCTCGAGCAAGCTGCCCGTTACGCAAATCAACTACCAGGTTTTCACGCTGGTGTATAACGAAACGGGAGTATATGGTTCTAGCCACTGTAGCTAATAAATTCTGGTTCGTGCATGCAATAGTTCCCCGTGATCTAAGCCCGCCATGTGGGCCAATACAGCTGTGTCAATGCGCAGCATCCTTCGGCGAGTGAGTCTTGGGAGGTTCAGATTAGAACTCTGTGTGTGCTTTTCGTGCTGCAGTGGTCTTTCCTAGTTTTTGATTGATTGATTGTTAGTGTCGTATCCATTTTGTAGCGGCGCGGTGGCGTGTGTTCAGTGCGAAAAACTACTAGCACCATCATATGTGTCTTTTGTAATAGCGAGCCTGAACGGAAAGTATGTATGGGTAAGTTCACTATATTTTTGGGCAAAACTTCTTCCAACTACTACCACTGGTGGTACGGATCATACATGTCAACACTGTTTAGCGTACAGGCAACCTTGGGCAGATTTAAAGGGACACTTAAGTATAAAAACATGTTGGCCTATATCAGTAGATTAGAGCGTTTTGAATACAAATTTACCGCTAGCCGCAGCAGCCGTTGCTTATTAACCCAGATAAGGCCAAAAGCGTTAAAACGGGTGTCCCTTACGCTTTACCACAATAATTTTTTTACACCACAAATATAGAATGCATGCCGTAATGGGATTGGTGTAGCTGACCTAATGTTCTTCTGAAAGAAACACTTAGGCAACAGGTATGCGTAAATGTGAAATAAATGTACGCGGGAAGTAGTGCTCGTCATATGATTTTTAAAAGACACGAACCTCAACAAGCTAACATCATAGAATAGGATTGCCTCAGCCCAGGTAGCAGGCTTTGTTTCAGTTTAGATTCCAATAAATGCTTCGATTTGCGTACATGCGCAGTCAGAAGATGCATGCGAATGAACGCAAGAGCCCACCGTACCAACTGACCACCAGCGCATATAGATGAAACAGCGAGTGACAAAAGTTTATATTATTAGAGCAGTTGACATGAAACGGGACGGCCGTCAACTTCTTTGATCAGCTGTGCGTATATTTTCTACCCCTGCCCCCAGGTTCCGACCACGGGAATCGCTTTTTTCTTTCCAATTGGTTGCCCATGTTACTGTTCCCCGCCTCTACACCGTACCCCTCGGGCCTTTGGGGTAACCCAGTAATTAGGTTGCCGGTCTCAGGTCCTGAAGGTTCCGGGTTCAATTCCAGGGATCTCCCTAATCACATTTTTTCTTGAGGCGCGCACTCCCAACACCTTCTCATGAGTTTCTTGCCTCCTCCCCACTTCCCCTTGTACCAGAAG
This sequence comes from Haemaphysalis longicornis, assembly GCF_048455015.1. Lineage (NCBI taxonomy): Eukaryota > Metazoa > Arthropoda > Arachnida > Ixodida > Ixodidae > Haemaphysalis > Haemaphysalis longicornis. The sequence continues at coordinate 374,086,408 of NW_027526203.1, read as the reverse complement.
CTCCAGCGGCAACGCTGGATTGAGCGCCGCCCCTCGCGCGGTAGCCTGAGCGACATGTCGTGACAAGCTGCACGGCCAGCGCTGCCGCACGTGTTCACGAGGACACGGGGTCTCGCTCAGGTCTTACAAAATAGAATCTGCTTTGCCTTGCCGATTAATGGTCGAACTGTACGAGGCTCCCTTCTTTCGCCCCGACATAGCGCCCTACACCCTCAAAGTTCGATATTTTTTGGTGAGACGGCCGGATATTGTAGGCATAAACAGCACCGTTGTTAAAAAACTGAATCTTGCGCTGCCGCGAGCGGGGCCTACCGTCACAGAATTTAAAAAAAAAGAGAGCCCAACTGCACAGGTGGTACACCAGCGAGGTGACTCCGCACGCACCACCGCGGCCCCTGCCCGCCGTTATCGCTTGGGCTGGGTTTCACGCAGTAGCTCGCTGAGCGCGCTCTGCTGCGAGAGACCCTGTTGTAGCGTGAGCTACACTAGCTGAGGTAGAGCAGTTTCGCGTGGCTCCTGCACAGCCGTGCTGGGAAAGCGCGGCACGTGGCGGCCCAGTCCACTTGATGATCATGCGAGGGGTGGCCGGGTGTGCAACCGACAGCTCGTGCGTCGCAGCAACACCGGCGTGCGCCTGTGGAACCAGCTTAGCTCTGGGGCGATTGGTGACGCTGCGCCGGAGACGCTTGATAAATATACATGTGTCACATAATACGTTTACCATGTGTGTGTCATTGAAGCAGCAGTAAGCATGATAATCAAGCTAATCCTAGACAACCAGGAAAGCTAACAATAACCAGCTGAACCTTAAAGGAGCCCTGTAGCACTTCCCATCGACTACTAGGAATGTATTTCGGGGTAAAGTCTATTGTCCCAGCAATCTTCTCCCGCAAGAATTATGAAAATCCGTTCACTATCACCGAAACTACGCGCGATGAGAAATTGCACATAATCGTTCCCTCTCAACTCGACCGCGGACAACGCGACGAAAGCTACGCGCTCTCTCCCGGAGAGGGGGGCGGCTCGCAGCGTTCTCTTCCGCGGCCTTCGATATATCACAGGCCGGGAAGTTTTCTCCTTTTCTCCGCAACGTGGAGGAGTCTATTTCCGGTCTGGTGCCCCAAAAAAGCAGGTATGGCTGCCTGCTCGCAAGCGCACGCTGGGGCAGGTTATTGAAGCAATAAACGTTTCTTGTCGAGTCGTCTGGTTGAAATGGAAGTATTGAGCTCATCACTCAAACTCCGCGCGCACTCAAAACACAAAATAAACGGCAAAACTGTGCGTACAGGTTCAGGCATAGAAGAGGTTCCTACACAGCGCCGACGGCGGCGGATCGTCACAGGAAATGCGAGAAATAAGCCGTGAAGTTGACCAGTGATAGCCAATGGACAGCCATGGCCTCAATGACGTCGTTTAGGCCATACCAGGGGTGCATAATGAGGAGAACTGAAGAGAGCGCGGTTGGTTTTTCCGCGTCTTTCACAGCGATTTGCGCGCTCACCACTTCACGTGTACGTGTAATATTTGGCTCAGGTATTCATGGCAGTGTAAGCTAAACGTCGAGCAGGTTTATTTGCACTGTTCAAAGAGTGTTGCAGGGTCCCTTTAACTCACGCTACGTATATCCTGGCATAGCCGAGCTAAGCCACTCCTAAATTTTTCGCTCCGTCCATCTGAAGTAGCATGACCCGCCGTTGGTGGGGCTAGTCTGTTCAGTATTCTCTCTCTCTCTCTCTCTCTCTCTCTCTCTCTCTCTCTCTCTCTCTCTCTCTCTCTCTCTCTCTCTCTCATTTAAGCTTATGAGGTTCGATTAAGTTTTTGAACTCACTGCGCTGCAGTAGAAGCTCAGATCACTCAAGCTTGGCGTTTGGACGCCAAAATGAAGGTATGTGGGAGCATTTTTTTCAACCACATTCGAACACCGCCGGACCGGACCGGCAATAAAGAGCTCCTTAGGATCAGCCCACGGCCGCTCGATGGACCTAGTTTCCATCGAGCGGCCGTGATCAGCCGATCAATGCACCACTACTGCCACACAACTTATTGCAGTAAGCCAATTGCATTGCAAAGTATGTGTGGGCGAGACCTTTATGCTCTCGGTTTCAGAAAAGCAACATGCTTTTTTACGCTTTCTAGACTAGTTTTGGGCTAAAATAAATCGTAAATTTACCCTCGCTCCTATCCAGTCGATCTGCTTACGTCTCTCCTCCTCCTCCAGAAATTGCGCAGGTGTCAAGGCATTCAGCGATGGCTGTTTCGCATACTACTCAGGGTTCCCCTACGGGAAAATGGTGTAATTTTATTAGATGCGACGGGGCTATGTCCCTCCCTTGTCGTTGTTGCGCCGTCCACACCCCCACTGCGCATGCTCTGCTTGCTGAACGCCCGGTTGTGTTTTACCATTTAATGGCTCCTGGAGCGATAGTGTTACCGGTGTCTTCCTGGGCCGGCCCGAGTTGAGCCGAGCATGCGCAGTGGGGGTGTGGACGGCGCCACAACAAGGGAGGGACATAGCCCCGACCATGAGATGCTGGAGCGATAGTGTTGCCGGTGTCTTCCTGGGCCGGCACGAGACGAGCACACTTCCCCTTAAAGGGCTCCTGAAGCGGCAGTGTTGCCGGTGCCTTCCTGGGCCGGCGGATGAATCGACGACGGACGACGGAGCCGAGAGCAAGAGATGCTTTGCATCTAAAACTCATCCCGGCAATCCCTGTTGTCTCCTCGTCGCATATCACTGCCGTTTGTGACGCCAGTGCTGATGCTGATCGTCAGCAAGTTGCCAAAAAAAATGGCTCCAACCCACGCTGTGAAGGTGGTTGGAAAAAAAAGCTTTAAAGGACACCCACAACAATTGCCCATGGGGCGTCACTTGGATTCACACACGTATCTCTACAAAGAGTGAAACAAGAGATTCTGCCAGCCGTTACCTAAAATCCTCGTCACGAACGCAGCAGCGTACAGCCACGGCATGGCTAGGAGGAGGATGTGAACATTTATTAACTGATATATTACAGAGGGGTAGCTTGGAGAGAGAGCGGCGGATGCCGCCGCTGTAGCCCGGCCGTGAGTCGGCGCAAAGAAAACGGCGAGGAGCGTCTTTCGAAGGGTGAGACTAGAGCCACTAGACGAGCTTATTTAGTGGCTCTAGGTGAGACAGCGGAACCTAGCCATCCTGATGTGCTAGCTCTGTGCTGCAGCAGGAAATAGAACACAACCGCGCAAGCTGAGGAGCGCAATGCCTTCCACTGAGCATTCGCGGCGGGTTTTGTTTTTGATGGAACACGTCTATAATACTTTGGAGTGAATATAAAAGAGGATCCCCCAAATCTACGCACGTGGTTCACCTCGCCTTGTAAGAATACCTGCACAGGATTAATCTAATTGTAAGTGCGCAAATTTTAAGAGCGCCACCCACCCCACCACCCGCTTCTGGAATACAAACGAAAACAGAAAGCACATGCATACATGCAACGCACACACTGGATATCATCTGGGGTTGCCTCCTGGACTCGGTACCTAAGTATTCACACATAGGTGGCGCCGCTTCGTGACAAGGGAAGCAGTAAGGAAAGCCGAAAGGAAAGAAACTGCTTGAACAGCCACAATGTAGCAAAAGAATAGTGCTGAGGGAGACAATTAAGGACGGACAGAGCGGGTGTCCTCCGACATTGCGCCGCATGTGTGACCCCCTCTTGTAGTCCTTGTCTTCCTCAACACTCTTCTTTTGCTGCAATGTCATGCCAACAAGCCCATATATACTGGCGCTCTCTTCAACCGCGAATTTTGCGACAGTGCCGTCCCGCTGCGGTGACGTGCGGTAACCCGCTGCCGCTTTTTTCCCTCGGGCACATGTTGGGAGGACTCGGCTCGGTGCCCCCTTCCAAGTGGCGCCGGGGGAATTTGTCCCCCCTTGCCCCCCCCCCCTAGTTACGCCACTGCCTCTGACCCCAATATTGTTTATGCTTTACATTCCAGGGTTACAAAATAAATAGGATCATAGTTCGCCACAGTTTAGCTTGGGGGGAAGTATATCTAAAATTCTGGGCATGTCGGGACTGCGAATTAATGAATAAAACCTTTATTGACAAGGCACCCGCCTGGTGGAGGGGATCCCGGTATCCCCTGGCTGCGGCTGGCTGAGCGGGCCTTTTTCACCAGGTCAAGCTGGGACGTAGGGTCCTTGCTGGTCAACCACGCCGTCCGCCGTTGTATGGAGGGGTTGGGGATGGGTTGCAGGTCCGGTGCTTGCTGGAACTCCCACACCTGATGGTATATATATATAGGGTACCGAGCGCTGTGCAGTAGTTGCAGGTGGATTGGTAGTCTGTTGGATGAAGAGGGGTGCGGTGTGGATATGTGTTAGTTTGTAGTCGTCTGAACGTTGTTGCTTCATCCCTTTTGAGTTGTGAGTTGCGATGGGGAAAATTCGGGGTTTGTGTCGGTAGTCCGCAAAGATGTCTGTGTAGCGCAAGAGAGGTTGCGGGTTAGGCGGAAGAGGTGGTGACTGCACCGGTAGAGAAACGACCCGAAGTATATAAGGGCGGGCAGCGGCGCGGGCCGGGTCTGCGAAAAAGAAACAACTTATTCAGCGCTTTCTGTTGCAATGTGATCGCATACACCAAAAGCCACACGAGGGAAATAAATATCCGCCTTCTTGAAGCTCCAGGGTTCAAGGTACCCTTGCCTGTACCCTTGTCTAGCACGTGCCCTTGACTAACCCTGTGAGATCAGCCTCGCTGGCTATTTACCGTAACATAGCGGAACGCCTACTCACCGTTTTCTTTGAAGTTGCTCCTGTGTTGCTGGCCAATAAACAAAGGCTGACAAGTTATCCCGCTAGATTCAGCAACATGATGTGCTGGCCGTTCGGCCTCTTACTTGTTTAGAGGTGCCTTGTGTACCTACTACCCGTTTCTGAAGGTGCTTGTCAGATGTCGAAATGCACCTGTAGGTCCTTTACTGTTGGCGAGAGGTCCGATATACGGGCGAAAGTAAAAGCCAGAAAGCTGCTGAAGACCACCATTGAGGGCAATTGCGGCACACCAAAAAGCTTTTACCTTTTCCTTTAAAATAAATACTAATGATGTCGCTTTGTTAAGCAGCTCACCACACTACGCCTGATTCGAATCGAAAAAAAAAAACATTTGTGGGCAAACTTCGGCCCAGTACACCTGAATGACCAATCGGCACGTCCGAATTAAGCAATTTTGACTCGTGAAGGGGATGGGGATCTGACACAGCGCATAAATATGATATTCGCTGGGACATTACGCACTCCAAAAAAGCAAGCTTGTACTGCCTGATGTCACAGTGCTGACACCCCTTTTCGTGGCGACATCGTATGCTGGGCCTCGCCATTGGCTTATTGTGCCCTTTGATTGTAATAATTGTTCGTTGAGAGTGTGTTGTTGCAGGATGAACAGGGCAACAGCGCAGTGAATTTTTCGTTTTTGTCCATTGTTTTCGTGCTAAGTTTTCCAGGAACCATGTGGCCATTCAGTGCGTTACGCTGAAGCAGACCCACGAGTCTTTTTAAGAGGGTTATTTCCTTTGACATGCATATGCAAATTGACATTAGGGCAATCCTTGCTAATAAATCAAAGATTTTGTTAGTTCGAACTTCTAATTAGCGGTTTATTTTGACGGGAGCCTACTGTCTAACTGTTTCTAACTCGTGGTTTCGCACTTTGTTTGTCTAATTTTCCAGGCATTCTAGTCACCCTTGCAGCATTTCCTGCCGCCCATACGGTTAACATCAAGGGCTTTTGCCACAACGAGTCACACGATTGCCCGTGTGGCAAGACCGGAACAACAGTGAACGTGAAAGTAGATGGGTACGTTTGTGATGGTGATTAAATCGCGGTAACACAACAACTACATAACTGCTGTGGGAGAACTTTGTAGCTTTTATCATGCAAAATATCGCGTTATGTTTGGGCACGGAAGTAATACGGGCAAATTATGAAACTTGTATAAGAACATGAGGGCAAGAAACGTTAACAATATAAAAACACAATGTGAGGAAACAAGCCTGCGGAGTTTGGAGTATTCGTTTTAAATGCTATGCTATGCTGCGCTAACGTGTTCTATTACATTGTTACAAAGCATTGAGATGATTGGTGAGCGTTGATGAGTAACCGCAAGTCGATCAACGGTAAGCCGATTAAACCTCAAAGCGTGACGCTGGGGCTGACGTCCAATGTCTAGGCTTAACGTTAATAGTGTTTAAGCAATAAAACGACGCTGTAATGCGCAGCTCAGAGCTAATGAAGATTCATCTAAGCAACCGGGTTAGGAGCATAAACATAAGACATTATTTGTTAAGTAGAGTTTTGTTTGTTTTACAATACATACACTTGCCACTGCGTCTAGATATACTGTCTTTGACTCGGGATAAGATCTAAAATCTGTGCTCGCAGGTGCAGCTACGTGAGACGGTTCGAGTTCCGATGCAGACCGTGCGATAGCCACACGTATGACAAGGTCTGTCCAAACTACGCCAACTGCCAGACATGCGCCTCCGGCCTGGAGGGATGCGAGACATGCCCTGTCGGCACGTTCGGCCGCTGGTGTACCTCTGGTGAGCTATGCTGGTGTGCATGAGAACTTCGTTATTAACAGCGAAAATGTTTAGCAATTCATTGAATCACCCGCAGCGCTGGCTCGATCAGTGGCTCTGTGCTGCATACGCGAAGCGACGCGCTCAAAAAAATACGGAAGTGCTCGAAGTTCGGCTTAGAAATCGTGGAGGACCACAACGGTCTGGATTCCCAAACAAACGCCTTGCTCGTTTTCCCGATCAACATTTTTGGCTAGGACGATAGCTTAGCTTGGGCTACGACGATAGGGCTTTATCAGGCGACTATTACGGTGGAGTAGGAGGGATGCCTTTGATGATGAAAGGAAGTCAGCCTGGCAGCGAGCTTGGCTTGCTACTCCACACATGGACATTGCAGGTGCGAAAATAAAAGGAAGCAAAGACACAAAAACTCATAAACACAACAAACGCTCATACACACAGAAACTGACAGACGCAGGATCAAGCGCAGAGCACTGGCACAGTAGTAAAGTTATGGGAAACGTTCATAGGGTTTTGTTCAGGCCGGAGTCACGGAGAAATGACACCAAGGTCTGTGTACTCCGTGTTACCGCGGCAGTTGAGTGCCATGAACCAATGGCGTCGCAAAGTTTCAGTGGTGCATTAGCACGCAGTCCCAAAGTTGTCTTCAAGGTTAGCCGCGGGGTGCCATAACGGGGACACACACACAGTACATGCTCTATGTCCTCACGAATCCTGCAAACGCGACAGTGAGAGGAGGCAACTCGGCGCGTCTTGTGCAAGTAGCGGCTGGTAAAAGCGACGTTGAGGCGAATGCGGTGAACAACTGCTTTGTCATGCTTCCCCAAGCCACACGACATTCGGAAGTTGTAGGCGGGATCGATTCTGTGCAATGCGTAATAATTTTTTGATCCGTCCGTTCATATTGAGAGTTGTCACTACCGCGCCACAGAAAACGCAAGCGTCACGGCGTCACGTAGAGAGAAAGGAATCGGGATGATGACGCTAGATTGGTTGTGGGCCGCGCAAGCTGTTTCGTCGGCCACCATATTCCCATTCGCCCCACAATGTCCAGGTAGCCACTGTAACACAACCTCATGAAGCAAGCTGGCAGCCTGTGCATGCAGAGTGTGTATTTCGTGGGCCAGTTGTTCCTGCGGAAATGATGCTAATTGTCGAAGCGCCGTCCGTGAATATGTGAAAATCACCCACACAGAAGCTTCTTTCCCAAGTATGTACTGCAAAGCAGAGCGCAAGGCTGCAAGTTCTGAGCTCGTCGACGTTGTTTTGTGGCTTAACCTGGCCGCAATTGTGGTTCGCGGCGATGGAACCCAGATTCCGACTGCAGATGATGTGGCGGTCACCGATGTATCGGTGTAAATAGGCTTGTGGTTAGGGTAGCAATTCCACATGTGCTCTAGAGTGAAATACTTTAGGGCTGCAACCGGCAACCTTGATTTACTGTTGACGCCCGGTATTGTGGTGACACTTCACCAGGGGAAGTACATCCAGGGGTGGAGAGATGAAGCGGCGCAGGGTACTTCTGACACAAGGGTGGTAGAGTGTCTTGTACCTCTAAGGCGGGGCTAGAACTCAACGGGTGTCCATGGGCCCTAGTCACCAGCCCCAGATGTAGGCGACGCTGCTCCTCTTTGACTAGTACACTGGGTAAGAAGCGTTTAGACTCTCGTATGGTCCCCAGCGTAGAAGTTGTCTTGGAAAGGCCAAGACAAAACGCAGAGCTCGGGCCTGCATACTTTCTAACAGCCTTGTGTTGGTCTTGGAAATGGGGCCGAGTGCTGGGAGGCTGTATCGGAGCAGCCCTTCGCAGAATGCTGTGTAGAGACGTAGGAGGGGCCAACAGAACAGCCTCCTGAGCTGCTGGTCAGCATGCATAACACCTGAACAAAGGAGCCCAGCTTCTCCTTCAGGAGACGAAAGTGTGGGGACCCCTTCAACGTGGGGCCTTTTGCTTCAGCACCCTGGCAATTTATGATTGTCAAAAGTTCAATTGTCCAGTATGTAGTTTTCGCGCGTCTCTAGCAAGGCGAATTAACTCCATCAAGCTGGAAAGCATGGGGCGGCTTGGCAAGCAGAAATGGCGCACACCAGTCGTGCCTGCCCGCACGGGGCACGAACGGCACCAATTGCACGCAGGCCGCGGCAGCTATAACTTATCGCAGCTCAACATAATGATAATAATATCGAAAATAAAGGTCGAGATGCGATAAAGGGGATGATAATGAGGCGCGAATTTGCGTTAGGGATTTTTATTCGCTGTGCTGGGGAAAGCAGCGATCACATATCTGTTCCGGGCAATTCTAAGCCTAACGTGCACTACGGTTACCGGCCATGGAGCGACCCGGCTAGAGTGAACTAGAAGTATAGAGTGGTTCAAACGGGCCGCAAAATGTGAGGCAAAAAAAGGGTTCGAACCGTTTAGGGGCGCTGCGAACGTTACCCCTCCGTTGTAGCGCAGCAGATACAGTACCGGGCTCCTACGCAACGAACCTGGGTTTAAATCCCGGCTGGGCTCTCTGATTTTTTTCGTAATACCGCATAATGCATACAAAAGCGCCTAAACTGTGCCGTCTATTGTTGCTGTGCACTAACTCATTGGCTTGTTTATATTGGGTGAGTGTTAGTTGAGGGGGCGGCCATTTAAAACAACCAGCAGATACTAAAACTTTAAAAATAGCTACAGCGCGAACAAAAACAAGAACACATACTCACACATTGGCCATGAACTGGCTGAAATCACTTCTGTAGCTACCCTGCCTACTGCAAACGCGTACATAACCAGACTTTTATAGTTCAGGGAACCATCGGCGCGGCCGCATAGGCTACGCGTTGCTTCTCACTTGTTGCTATAAAGCGAAAAAAGCTGCAAGGAAGACATACAGCATAAACGGAAGGTTCGGTCACAGACGAGGGTGTGGTAATAAAGTTTTATTGCCACGAATAAAAGGCTAAAGACCCAGGCAATATCGCATACTTCTGCTGCTAGATCTAACGCGAAGAAAGCTGGAACTACTAAATAAAAAATAATTCCGGTAATTGTTCATCATTGCTTTAAAGAACTCTCTGTGTGAAATATTTGTCAAGTAAATGATGTGATTAAATCAACCGGAACAGGTCTTGTTACGCTGCAATGTTTGATATTGTGCTTCAGCCATGAACTCGTCGTCTGCCTTTGTATGTGCTTCCTCGCTAACGCAGACAACACATGTTCTCGGCAATAAGAAAGAAAACAGAAATGCACAATTTGTGTTTGTGTGGCCAAATTGTTTAATACTAAGAGCTAATTGCACTAGAATTCGCTGAATGAATAACAAATTAAAGATTAGCTCATCTGTACTCGGTGATGATCGTCTGCTTTGTCTGCACGGCTGCGCAAGCCGTGCCCATGGCAGTCTGTTCATTTCACATATCGCCTTTGCAACTGACTGACAAGATTGCAAGAAGAAATCTTGTCATTGTAACTCTAGATAAAAGAGAATGCCCTTGTTGAGGGTTCTGATCACCGTGTACGCTGCATAAGTAACTCGGCTCCGTTACATTAAGTAACTTTTCATTAAGCTAGCTTGCACGAATCGCGAATTTTTCTATGTCGATGTCAGTGGTACCGTTAGGAACTAAATGTACGTGCTGTCTCTGTTCGAATTTCTGTAATTTCGAAAGTTTACACATGCTTTTTTGGTGCGTATAGAGACGCAGCTTAATCAGGCACATACAGAGAAGAGTGACAGATATTGTTTCACAGAAACGGCTTCATCATTAAACTCTTCTATTTAAATGTGTACCTTGAAATTCGTTTGTAAGTGACGTGCATGAATTCAGCTTTGTTATACTTTTCAAAAGGGCATTAAGAGTAACTGTTTTGCTACACAACACCGGGTGCATGAGCACCGCAATCACGGCACACGCTAAAGGTTATGTTTCTGAAGATAGAATGCGAAAGGCCAGATTTTGATTTGCATATGGGGTGAGCTTAGGTTATCTTTTGTTCATAGTAAAATAAAAGGCACTGGCTATTTTACAGCTTTAAAAGTTTAGTCAACTAAAAAAGAAAAAAAAAGCCTGTTCTTGAGGGGGACTTGAACCGAGGTATTTCGCGTAAGAGTCGTGTACTGTATCCGTTGCGCCACGATGGAGCTTTTTTTTTCTTTGATAAATAAATTCACAACACTAATTACAAAATCAACCTTTGAGGTTGAGAACAACAAGAACGTTAATCAAACTTTTAGTTAGCATGTACATGTTTATGCACTTTCAATGCACTCAACTCATATAACAAATTCAAAAACTCTTCGTCACAATCATCGTTGTTCAGCACTTCACGAAGACTGCAGAAATGTTCAACAAAATAACTATTTACAGAACGAGCGTCAGCGTCACTGTGACGAACGTCCATTCTGCTACGCCAGATTGAGTGTAAACCGTAAAAAGCAGGTCATATGGAATACCGTCAGATAGCACAGAAAGATATCGAATTCCTTCAGCTGTCAACGGCAAGTCCTTTTTGATAGTCCTTTGAAGTACATCCCAAAAAAAAGACAGCGTCCCAGCAATCTAGGAAAACGTGCTCCACAGTTTCTGGCTTCTTCCCCAAAAAACAGTCTGACCCCCATGGCAGAAAAAAGCCCCTTTGCTCTTCCCATGTCCTTACTGGCAGGGTGTCCGTGTGGAGCTTAAAGAAAAACGTTTTTACTGCTCCTTGTACAGACATTTTCTTCACACGTTTTAAAACATCGCCTCCGGCACTGCCACGATATCTTAAACGGTACATTGGTTCCGGAAAACAAGATTCTATTAAGTCTGTAGTTAAGCGCTTTCGTGTAACATTGGATAGGTATTCCAATGAAAAACGTGCTCTTAGAAAATGTAAAGACGAGACTACTTCTCGCAGAAAACCGCTGCCACTGGGCCTTAAGTAACCAACGGACGAAACAATGAAATTGGGCAGTACCGTCGCTAGGGTCAACTGCAAGCAGGTACGCACAAAAGGGTCTATCTGGTCCCTCAAAAAGAAAAATCTTGAGATAACCTGCTTTAAAAAAAGATGCGGTAACGCCAGACCCCCATCCTTTAGTCTCCGAAACAAATTGCTACGACTTGTTTGTTCGAAAGACGATTGCCAAACAAAAACAGCAAACAACCGGTGAAACTTTTGCACATGCATCCTGGAACACGCCAGCACCTGCATGACGCATGCGCCACGATGGAGCGGTAACGCTCGCAGCGCCCCTAAATGGCTCGACCCCTTTTCTTGCCTCACTTTTATTACATGGGCCCTTTGGGCGTTTGAACCACTCTATCTTCTAGTTCACTCCAACCCGGCACTAGCACCTCCCCGCGACGCGGCGACAGGTGCGCATGAATCAAAGCAGGCCGCGACAGACATCCTGTTGCCGCCCGCCCGAATGTTAAAAAAAAGAAAAGAGGAGACAGACACGCGAGAAAAGAGATTTAGAGAAATTTTCTTTTCACCATCCCCTTAGCACGAATTTATGGCATCTACCGTGGTGCTCTCCTCAGGAGCCTGCCGAGCAAAACTTAATTAAGAAATTGATAGCACCCATACCCTATACAACAAGTCAGGCCTGAATCCGGACAAAATGAAAATCTTTCATTATACAAGTCAAGATTGCATCCCGAGGAATTAAAGTGCCATGAAACCTTGCTGAAAATCACTGTGACGTCATTTTGATAGCCCACAAGATGGACGTCTTAGTCATTTGCTTCTGTTTGTCTTCAGAAATAAACTAGCTAGAGCTTTAGGTTTTACTACATAATAAAAAAGTAAAGTAATAAGCAAAACTGAAAAGTTCATCCCCAAATAATGTTTAAACACATTCACGTTTCGCGCTAAGAGACGGAACGTTTTACCCTTTATATGTATATCTTCTACGTGCAGTCTGCAGGTGCCAGAATGGAGGAAACTGTGACAAGGACACGGGTCTTTGCCGATGCCTGCCAGGCTTCACGGGAAGTCTGTGCGAGCTCCGAGACGGTAAGCTAAATAGCGGTGAAGTCTGAGTGTGATTATCCAGGGATGCATCATACGCATGGCCTCTGTCTTTGCTTTGGATTGCGATTTGCGTAGTGTAGTGCACACCCGTGTTGCTCCATGCGTTTCAATGGGCAGCGCATGGTTCTGATTGGCCAGGATTGTAAAGCGTCATACACGTCTCTCGTCGAATGGCATAGGGTGGTCGGGATGACGCGATATCTGGGTATTTTCGCAGCAGCGACGGAATTAATTTGGTACACTTGAAGCCCATGTCGTGGCCTAACCTACACTGCTTCACTATCTTTCTCCCGCCTACTGTCACTTATGCTGCTTGTGCTGCGTAATTACAAAGCCCGGGCTAGTGTCACTAGATAAAGTATCAGATTTGATTGATTGTAGGGTTTAACGCGCCGACGCAACGCAGCTGATGAGGCACGCCGTAGTGGAGGGCTCCGGATTAATTTTGACCACCTGGGGATCTTTAACGTGCGCCGAAATCTCGTACACAGGGGCGTTTTTGCTTTTCGCCTCCATCAGAAAAGCGGCCGCCGCGGCCGGGAATCGAACCCGCGACCTTGTGCTCAGCAGCGCAGATAAAGTATCAGAGTACCGCCACTGAGGCACGCAAGTCAGCAACGGCGGCCATTTCGTTGTTAATCAGTGTTGAGAGACTGACGCTTCTACGGCCTTGCCGCTATAGCTTCGCCCGGGTCGTTTGTTGAGAGCACTGTCGAAGATGCAGCAAAGCGGCATCTTTAGACGCATTTCTGCTGCTGAAATGCATCTACACGCATTATCTTTGAGTCACGTTCGGAATGAAGCCAGTTGCGCGCAGCCACCGAGCAGGCAGGACAAGCTAGTCTACCAGAGTTTACCGACTAAAACGCAAAAACAACAAAATGGCGGTGCCCATGAACCGTCGCAATCTAAACAAATGTCACGTGATGCAAATTGAACAATAATCATGGCGGCGGAACGGAACAATAGGAGAAAAGAGTGCCGGTACTCTGTAACCTTATCCAGTGACACTCGCGCGGACCACATTTGAAAGTCAGATCGTGCTTGAATGCTGGGCTTCATCTCTCGCGCATTTTGCCCTTTCTTTCGCAAGGATTGGTTAAACAACTGGAGGGCGCTTAAGCTTGGCTTTTAGGCGTGAAAGGCGATAGCGTTACAGTGTACGGCCATGAGGAAGACCGCGTTGTGCGCCCGGCATCACGCGTGTATCAAAAGCGAGCGCATGCTACGGCTTATTGCAGCCTAGCGCTGATGTCATCGTACCACGTAGCGCCGCCGTGCATTGCGTGTTTACCATCAAGCTTCGCGTGTTTTACCTTTTCGTTTAGGAAAAGGACGAATAATTTTTCTCGCAACTTTCCCTCTATGGTAGCGGCGCCCGCGAGCGCGAGTGGTGAAAACTTCCCGCTTCTGCTCGCACGCCATCTGTTGGGGCAGCGCATTACGATCCCGGGGTTTCAATGAGCGCGGCAAGATGGCGCTATGGAATTTTTCGCTCTAGGGAGCCTCGATGCAGCGCTTTCGAGGCTTTCGAAGCGCTGCATCTCATGGTCAACGCCACCGACGACACCGGTTTGTCTGCGCCACTGGGCCCTTAATGCTCCGCGTTAAACGACACATTCTCGTAAAGCGTACCTATGGGTTATTTTAAATGCAGAGCATTTTGTAGCGTCCGCCGTCCGTCCGCAACAGCTCAGCGCGCAGGTGTGCCCTCTCCCCCACTCCTCCTCTCCCGCATCACGCTACCCTCCCCGCTCTCAACAGCAGGTCCGCACCCCTCCCCCTACACTATATAAAAAAAATAACAGTTATTGGCGCCTGGTTTCTATCCCACGACCCTGTGGGCGGAACGCGAGGTACATGGTGCTCTTCCCACTGCGCCACAAAAGCGACGCAGAATCAAAGGGTACGAACGCGCCTTATATCCTTGACTCATTCAAACTACGTCAAGAAGCTGCTGATACACGGCAGCAGTTGCATCGATCTCGTCTTCACCAGTTGCTGCAACGCACGACCACTGCTTAAAGACCCCTTAACAGTACACTTTAGCGACCACGAAGCCGTCGTTCTCAGCGTCCAATACAACGACAACAGCAACAAATAAATAAATAACGACTTACAACAACCTACTCCTTGCCTTCACTTCTTGCGTCACACAAAAAAAGAAAAATTGGGCCCATATCTCCACGAGGGGGGACTCGAGTCGCAAAATCACGAAAGTAATAATTAATTTATGAAAGAAATATTAATAATTAATAGTAATAAGCAATAATAGTTAACACATTCACTATCACCCCACCACCACCCCCCAAACACTAACGTTAACGCAATACATCCACCCCCTACGCGACGCATTTACTCGAGTCCCCCCTCGTCGGGAGATAGGCCCAATTTTAAATGTGCGTTTGTAATACTTAAACTAACTCTCGGAAAATCTCCCCCCTCCCCCTAAAAATTTCCCCCGAGCTGTATTTTCCGTGCTTAGCAAAACCCGAGTTTAGCAAAAAAAAAAAAGTAACTTTCCTAAAAGGGGGGGGGGGGGGGGGGGGGGGCTCTTGTCAAAACTGGTTGCGGTGTATGATTGTTTTTTATATGTGCTGTTCAGGCTGCCATCCGCCTGTCCACCCGGAAGGCGTCGTGGCTACCATGGCACCGGCGTACCTACCAAAGATTATTCACTATCAGTGCCCAAATGGCTTCAAATTGGTCGGCGTTGGTACTATCAACTGCCAGAACGATGGCTCCTGGAACGGTGTGCCACCATATTGTGGTAAGTCCATGGACGTGTATTCTGAACTTCATGTGAAACTGTTTACCCAGTGTATGTTCTCTGGTCGTGGCGATTTTAGAACGGTACTTTGTCATAACTTAAAAAGAAATTCCGGGAGGTTTCACGCGCCCGGAGCTACTCCTGGGCTATGGGCGTGTCATAGTGGAGGGCTCCATCCAGATAAACTTTGACCACCTAGTGGTGGGAAAAAAAACAAAAAAACTGTCCAGATGCTAACGTGCGCCGAAATCTCGGTACACGGGCGCTTTTGCTTTTCGCCTTTGCTGAAAAGTGACCCGGCCGCCACGGCCGGGAATCGAACTGGCTCAGCAGCACAATGCCTTAGTCACTAAGCTACCGTATTGCTGAACCGCGATGGTCCCCTGCAATACTTTTCTCAACTTTTTTTCAAAATCTGGAAGGCTTCAGCACGTAGTCAGCATGCGGGTACAGTACTTAAATTAGGTGGCCACAGAATATCCGAGCCACGTGTAAATTGTCCCACACTCTCTGAAAAAATTAAAAACGCCGCTCAAATGATTTTCCGAACTTCCTCGGTCCGGACACTATTTGTAGTCTTTAATGACCTCACTCAAGCCATGTCACGGCTATTGGCTGGTTTAGTCTCAGTTGCAACAATAAACGCGTTGTAGAGGGGTTTTAAATAAAGAAAATCGCAACAAAAGAAATGCAGAGACTAGATGAGGTATATTGTACGACGAGCGAATCACGAAGTGCAGCTCTGTGCAGGCGATAACTATTGCTTTCCAAGAACTTCCAGTAACAAAGGAAAGGATGAATGCGTTTACCGGCAGTGTAGCAGAGGACCTTTATTAAATATGCCGTGGTTGTGTGGCCCATCATAGATGTAGTGGAAGTGTGATATCAGTCTATAAAATATAGTAGTAGGGCTAGGCACCACTACTGTGTTACCACTGCATTTACCACGAGAGTAAAAGGAAAGGGTGCGATTTTTTATATTTTAGGCTTTTCATTCGTGATGTTCTGTTCGGCATAATAACGCCCGCTATGAGCTAGTGAAGTATCGACACGGGAAAATGAAATTATGCGCCCACGTCGATCTCCGCTATCCTCTTTGCAGTCGCACAGGAAGCTGGCTGGTTAACATGCTGCAGTCAGGTATCTACGACTCGAATTGGTTTAGGTATGCGTGTTTCGTACTGGGTTACATCTGATGTAAAATTTGATGACAAACAGTTGAAGGCATTGGTCCGGAAGTTTGAATCATTGCTTTACTTTTGTCGACTCTGCGAGACGGCAAAGGGGTGGACACCGGAAGAATGTGAGCGGTGGAAGAGTTGACGAGTTTCTAGTCACGAAAAAACTCTCAGAATGACCAGTTTTCCAAGCGCATTAGACGTAAGCGGGTATTTTATTTATTTATTTATTTATACCTCAAGGGCCACTTTCAGGCATTACATGAGATGTGGACACACAAAATGGGAGGCGGGTTGCAGGGTGAAGGTGCAAACATTGAGGGTTACATAGCACGATACATGGAGACGAAAAGCGAAAACACCTATGTGTGGATATTTTTGAGCACGTTAAAGACCCCAGGTGGTCAAAACTAATCCGGAGCCCTCCAGTGCGGCGCGCCTCATAGCCCAGGTGTAGCTATGCCGCGCTAAACCCACAACATTTGAATTTGGATTCTTCTATGGCAGACTTAAAACGACTGCATTCGGAGATAATGGCAATTCTGGCCGGATGATCGCTCCAGTCATGCGCTGTACGAATTAAAAATAAGCGCTGGAAAGTTGTAGTATGGGCCCTTGGCGGGTAAGCAACGTTGCTATGACTGCGGCGCGAACTGGTGCGATTAAACGATTTAGATGCGAGATATCATTCGACGGAAGTTGGAGGAGGGAGGTGAAGTTAAGATTTTAGAAGAAGAAGAAAGTGACTTTACTGCCACAAGGAAACCCTAGTACGGAGCTCCCGGGAATCAGTGTCCTTTGCACTTCCGCGCTAGTCGGCCAGCCTCCTTTCCCATGAAGTGGGGGTGGGATTGGGTATGGGTGGAAGTCTGGGGTTCTGCGTGCACGTCCAGAGAGTATGATAAATGCTGGGGTAGTCCCTGCAGTGCGGACACTTGGGGGTCCGCAGTAATCTCTGGAATCGGTGTGTGAGGGGTACAGTGGGTGGCGTGTTTGTCTGGACCTGCCTAAGTACAGCGGATTACCGGCGCTTGAGTGTTTTGTGTGGTGTTGGGTACTTCTGATTGTTTTGACAGTCTGTCCACAACAGATCTCTGGTGTCAAATGTTTTTTTTATTTCCTGGTAAATGCTCAGGCACCCGGTGGTTGAGTTATACGAATGGTCGGACCGGATGAACCTGGCTTTCACGGTTTTCAGCTGATTGAAGGCGCTGCAGAGGTTGGCTGGGGGAAGGGGGGGAGGGAGGGGGCAGGGGGTTCATAGACGGTGCTGCCTTAATCAAGTTTTAAGGGAGCGAGTGTTTTGTAAGCGAGTGAACAAAGTATGGTGCCAAGGAAAGGTTGCGACACGATTGGTTGCATTAGTAACATAACTGACATTGTCGTCAGCAAAGAAGGAGTAATTGATTGATTGTGGGGTTTAACGCGCCGACGCAACGCAGGCGATGAGGCGCGCCGTAGTGGAGGGCTCCGGATTAATTTTGACCGCCTGGGGATCTTTAACGTGCGTCGAAATCTCGTACACACGGGCGTTTTTGCTTTTCGCCTCCATCAGAAAAGCGGCCGCCGCGGCCGGGAATCGAACCCGCGACCTCGTGCTCAGCAGCGCAACGCCTTAGCCACTGAGCCACCGCGGCGGGTAGCAAAGAAGGAGTACGCGCTGACCCAGAAAAGACTGCTGCAATGAGCACTTTCCTGAGACCATCAGACAAGAAGGCGGTGAGAAGGTTCCTGGGCCTTTGCGCCTACTACCGACGTTTCATTCGGAACTTTTCCCACATCGCCGCCCTACTAACCCACCTCACGAAGGAAGACATTCCTTTTGAATGGAAGCATGCATGAGCAAGAACGGGCTTCCGAAGGACTCAAAGAAGCGCCACAGAAAACACCTGTTTTGGGGCACTTCGACCAGGAGGCGACGACAGAAATTCACACTGACGCTAGGAACAAGGGGCTTGGTGCAGTAATTATTCAAAATCAGGATGGCGCTGACCGAGTCATTGCATATGCGAGCCGCGTGCTCTTTAGGGCGGAGAGCAATTACTCCGCTACTGAGAAGGAGTGCCTCGCCGTCATTTGGGCTATCACTAAGTTCCGCCCTTATCTTTACGGGCGCCCGCTCCGCGTGGTCACTGACCACCACTCCCTATGCTGGCTGGCCAACCTCAAGGACTTGTCCGGCCGCCTAGCACGGTGGAGCCTCTAAGGCTACAAGAAATCGACGTCACTATAGCGTACAAGTCTGGGCACAGGCACAGTGACGCCGACTGCCTCTCTCGGGCTCCCATGGAGTGTGGACAGGCTGTTACCGACGACGATGATGACGACGCCTTCTTGGGAGCAGTCAGTATTGCGGACATTGACACGCCAACGGAGCGACCCTGAGCTCCGGCAGGTGATCACCTACTTGGACGACCAATCAAGTGCTGTCCCTAGAGCCTTCAAACGTGTTATGCACGCGCTCACTCTTCGGGACAATGTTCTCTACAAGAAGAACTTTGCGGCTGGCGGCCGCTCGTGGCTCCTGGTCGTGCCGGACAATCTACGCACGGAGATTATTGAGAGTTGTCACTATGATCCGACTTCGGGACACCTTGGTTACACCCGTACGCTAGCGCGACTAAGGGAAAAGTATTATTCGCCTTATATTCCCAAAGCTGTACGTCATTACACCAGAACATGCCGAGAATGCCAGCGGCGAAAGAGGCCCCCAAAACGCCCTGCCTGACTTCTTCAACCGATTGAACCGCCGATGGCCCTGTTCCAGCAAGTCGGAATGGATCTGCTAGGTCCTTTTCCTTTGTCGAACGCACGTAATCGCTGGATAGTTGTGGTAACGGATTATCTGACCAGATACGCCGGAACCAAAGCCCTTCCATTCGCAAACACATCGGAAATAGCTGCTTTCTTTATCCAGCACATTTTTGTGCGACATGGTGCACCAGATGTCCTCATCACCGACCACGGTTCTGCGTGTATACAGCTCAACTAACGCAAGACATTCTGCGCCTAAGTCACACCAGTCATCACAGAACTACCGCATACCACCTTCAAACAAATGGACTGACAGAGCGCACGTTAAAGACTATTTCAGACATGATGGCGATGTACGTCGACGTGGAGCATCGAAAATGAGACGAGCTTTTACCTTTTGTAACCTTCGCGTACAACACTGCCGCGCAGGAGACAACAGGGTTTTCTCCGTTTCACCTGGTTCACGGCCGGCAAGTAACCACAATGCTGGATGCCATGTTGCCCCTCCTGCCCAGTGATGATGCCCACGAGGACGCTCAACTAGTCTCTCAGCGCGCAGAGGAGGCCCGGCAATTAGCCAGAATACGAATTTCCACTCAACAGTCAGTCGACGCTGCTCGCTACAATCTTCGTAGACGTGACGTACACTTCAGTCCAGGAAATAAGGTGTGGGTCTGGACACCCGTTCGACGCCGTGGGCTTAGCAAAAAGCTCCTTAAGTGCTATTTCGGGCCGTATACAATACAATACTGCGCCGTATCAGTGACGTTAACTACGAGGTACTACCGGACACAGTGCGTTCTTCATCCCGACCATCTTTACGACCGGACGTTGTACATGTTGTGCGCCTCAAACCCTACTTTGATCGCTAAAATTCCAGCCGACACTTCCAGAGCAGCGCGTTGCAGTTTACGAATCCAGCCGCATCGGGACAATGCGTTCTTGAAGAGGGGGGTAATGCCGCAAGCATTAGTATTCATTGACACGGCGAACGGTGAACCCCCACTATTATCTGTTCTTGAGCTCAGCCTCGTCATCATCATCAGCACACCATCGGAATCATCATCGACTGACGGCCAGAGGAAGATGACGTTGTTCGCTCTCGACAAGCGCGCGGTCGCTGTTTTAGGACCCAGCGAGTTCGTGACAATAAAGCCAATTCCGTCAACCTTAAACCACCAAGATCCATCGTCCTATGGATGACAATATGGTTGGAACATAATTAAATCGTGACTGATGTGGATGCCTGAGTACTTGACAGACGCGGAGGACACAGTGATATTTTTTTGGTGGTACGTGTTGGATGCATAATTAGGACGGCGGAGAAAAGAGATTAGAGAGTTTTCACTAGCATCAAATTTCATGAGCCATTTCGTGCACCGTTCTTGAACAGCGAGGAGGTCGTTTTGAACGACAGTTACGTCAGACGAGTTGATTTTTGCCCTGTAAATAACGAAGTCATCCGCGAAGAGGTAGATATTGAAAGAAACGATGTCTGGAAGGTCATTTATATAAATTTAAAAATTAAGGGGCCCCAGCACTGGCTGTGCCTTGTGGAACACCAGAAAGAACTGGGGATAGAGGTGACGACTGCGAATGGAGAGACAAACTGTTGCCGGTGCGTAAGAAAACTTTAAATTCGATTTAATCATGACGAATGTAACTTTAGGCGTAATAGCATAAGTATCAGTCGCGCATTGGGGACTTTTTCGAATACTTTCTGAAAGTTAAAAAAAAAAAAAAAAAAGAGGGCGTCGATGTAGGTTGGAATGTTATGATGAAGATGCGAATGCAGGTAGGAAAGCTCGTTTAAATTAACACCTTTTTTTAGACGCATCAATTTCGGAAACGAACATCGGTTTCTAAATACATTAGAAATTATAATTAC
Organism: Haemaphysalis longicornis; assembly: GCF_048455015.1. Taxonomy (NCBI): domain Eukaryota; kingdom Metazoa; phylum Arthropoda; class Arachnida; order Ixodida; family Ixodidae; genus Haemaphysalis; species Haemaphysalis longicornis. Next base: position 374,065,228 of record NW_027526203.1, on the reverse strand, counting down.
AAATATTAAAAGCAAACTTAATGCATACTGACATTGACAAATTGTCTGCATGCTTAGCCAACATGGCTGTAAACTCATTCATTATGAAATAACTACGTCAAGACGACCTCATTGAGAAATAAAATACGCGAATTAAAAATAAGGGCGGCTACAAGAATAATCACATAACGCTTTAGTATGGTGAGCTTAGGTTTCGGACAGTACGTGCTTTTAATGAATGAAGCATATGTCCGTTGGGATTTTTTACAATCAGTGGTGCATTGTTCGACAACCTGTATCAGCGGAAACTGACAGTGCCGCCACCGCAACTATTACATATTTAATTTAAATTGAGATAATTGTTATGGACGCTGCCAGTGTCAATTCGAAAAAATTGAATGGCATTGTTGAGTGGGGTAAGAAAGGTTTCATTTCGCAGGGAGGCGGGGTACAACATTGAATAGATATGGCGAGGGGACTACTACAAAGAGATAAAGTGAAGAAAGACACAGAAACAAAAATCAAATAGAATTATAAAAGCAAAACCCTTCGGATACAGTGGAAAATGCTGTACCAACACCTTCCCATTATTTTGATTTTTTTTTGTTTTTTGAGGGGTCTTACCCCGTCGGTAGTTGTGGTGAAAGCAGACATCGAAATCGCGAAAACTTGGTGCATCGCTTGAGAAAGAAACTTAATTCTCGGCGGTCGTTATATCATGCTAAGCAGAATCAGTGGTTTCATAGGGATTCCGCACCCCCCACCCCCAGTTTCTAAATATTTATTTTGTTGGGGGGAAGGGGGGACCGTGGCCCCTCTTCTGTGAGCACACCACGGGTATGGTGTATTAATATGTTCAATTTACTTTATTCACCTATTCATGCCGCTGTCGTGGGCCAGATTCGGTGACGCAATGGTTGGTTCTGCAAAAAGGGTCGAATAGGGCGCAGTTATGGGCGCCTATGTTGTTAGTATGTATGTATGTATGTATTTATTGTACTTAGGAAAAGGAAAAGCCACCAACAGGCGTAATTTGTCTCGCCTAGGGGGCGGACACCGGAACGCCTGCTGGTGTAGGGGGGGAGGGGGAGGATAGGGAGAAAAGAATACATAGGAATAGGAGGATAGGGGAGAAGGTTGACATTACAATGCATGTAACTCGCGCAAGGGTAAATATAAAACACAAAAGAGAAAAAAAAGGAAAAAGGGGAATAAGGGTAAGTATAAAACACAGAAGAGAAAAAAAAAGGGTTACACACTGGGAAAATTAACATTACAGAGAAACACTACAGATATAGACAACACATGAATCTACAAAAAAAACAGCATCCCGCGCCAGGTACAAAACCCTATTTCGGGAGTATGTTGGTAGCTGAGCAGCATGATTGAAGACAAAGATTTATAACTTCTTGGAGTGAGATGGCTATGAAATATTGTGTAGTATATCAACCTAATGTTTTATTGTTAACGCACCTTCGGGGTTTATTTAGGGGGTATCGTCTAAACGATATTTTTTCCCGAGCTCTTCAATATGGGTTTGCCAAGTTCAATGTTAAATCCGAAGATATACCAAAATAGTTCTTCATTCGAACTTGACGGAGTGATGTAGTTGAATGTAAAAGTTAGATTCTTCAGACACTTCTTTTGGGTGAGCGGAAATAGTTATGAATTGGTTTTTTAAATGTAGATGTAAAATTTGTGAGGCTTGACTTTTTAGGACATGTTGCTTAAATGTGCATTTGCTTGATGGTCAAATAACCGGTTAAAGGCCAACTGCACTCAAAATTTCCACCTCTTGAAAACACTACTTCCGTATAGTCTGCTGAAAAAGAAAGCAACATGCAAAACACAACAGCTGAAATGCGCGCGTGGACACCGCAAGCGGTCAGCAAAAATAGGCGATTTTGAAACCAAAATCGAGAAGAGCACGGCCATTGAAGTGACGTTGCAGCCGTCCAGCGAGCGGCCGGACGGTCAACAGTTCGGGAGCAAGCCTGCGCGCAAGCTCTAAGCGCACGGGGCAGCAAATGGATGAAGCGTTCGCAGCAGAGCTCGACCGGTTCTCCAGCTGCGTGGCTGGCCAGAGGAGGAGAATGAGGAGGAGGAAAACTTTATTAATGCAAATGACAGAGTTAAAGGGGGGGAGAGGCTGTTAAGTCTCTCTAGCGTGGGTGGTGGTCTTGAAGATGCCCCTTCGGCTGGAGCGTCACAGGCGCGTGTCATGGCTGTTCACGCGATCCGCCGGCAGGTGCGGCGTGGTCTGCGGCGAAGCTTTTAGGTGCCGACTACCTTAGGACCGCACAATGTCCGTCCGCGTCCGTGCGCATAGCATTTACAATCGCAAAAAATCCCGCAGGCACCGACAAGATTCGAGCCTGTGTCTGGTAGACCAGACATAGTTGGCGTCAGTCATCTTACCCGTTGGGATATGACCGTGAGTTAGTACCCCAGAGTCAAACGGCTTACTCCCTCGCCTGTAACGGTGCGAAGTACCTTCCCAATGTCCGTCCGCGTCCATCCGTGCGCACACCACCATCAAGCGAAAATCAAGCGAAATTCGATTTGAGCCGTGAGGTGCAGTTTCATTTAGGGAACAATCAAGGTACAACTCACGGCTCAAATCGAATGACGGTCGGGGCGCAAATCGGATGTCACTCGGGGCGCAACTTGGATGTCATTTCGAGTCACCGTACTCCGCACCCTTGCCATCATCCACGGAGTGGAGATGCTGCCCTTTTTTAAACGCTTCTGACTGATTAACGAGGCGTTTCACGGGGCTACCACTCGTGTCCCAGCTGATTTGGTGGCACTTACTAGACGTTAAAAATAAATTTGGCCGAGGTGAAATTTGAGTGCAGTTGACCTTTAAGTGGTGCTCGGAGCTTTTTAGCACCTTTTTAGGTGCATATAACCAGCACGTCTTAAGTTTAAGGCGGGATGCTGTCTACAATTTAAAAACAAAATTTGATATTCCTGAATGCAAGGGATAGATTGAAGGAACCGGTTTGTAAGTAGAGTTCGCTACGAAACAAAAGTACACACAACGTTGCTAAACTGAACTTGATAAGTGAAGCGTGCATTACGGGCGCTTTAAAAAGGGAGCACAGCTCTTCACCGACCTTCTCGCTCGATGACTTTTTCCAGAAAAGCAGGTGCCCTGTCCCCCGCTACGAGAGGTGACTCGTGGCATTGCGCAAGTCCAAAATTCTCAGTCCACTGTGCGAGATATTCAATACAACGGCACCAAAGTGACGTACACGTGCGCCGAGGGGTACGAGGTTGTTGGCGCGAAGTCGCTGGATTGCACTCAGCAGGGAACCTGGTCGGCGCCGGCACCGTCATGCCTCAAAGGTAAGTCTGGGTGACTTTCTACTCCTCGTCAAGCCCTGCAGGTACATTGAGGAAGTTTAGAGCTTTGTAGATGGTATTCTGGAGTTAAATGAAAAATCGCTGAAGAGGCTTGAGGGCAGATATGGAATTCTTCTGAGGCGCTATCTTCGAGAAGATTCTCGCGAGTCGGTGATAATCGCAATATGGCCGGAGGTTGTTGCTGTGTGCGCTACGAGGGTGGCTGCTGTAGTTTCCGCTGTGGCTCGAGATGGGTAGCAGTATGTAGCTGTGGTATAGACAGTGCCGGTGTGTCAGTGATCTTCGCGGTTTATGGGAAGGCCAGTGAGCGATGCCGCTGTAGCCGGTCTCACTGGCCGATGCGTATTTCTTATGTGGGTGACGAAGGCGAGCGTTGAGGCGTTCTTGATTGAAGTCGAGAAAGCCGAACGTTTTTCTTCTGCTATGATGGTAAAATGGACACCATACTTTGCTGAACACGAACCAAATAGTACACCCACGGTTTGTCATTTCGATTTTTTCTGAGGAGCGTAATTTTTTTATGGCCCTTAAATATTCACAGTGTTTAGGGGGACACTATAGGGACGTCGTAGGGGGACGCAGAGGGGAGAGGGGGGACAACGAGGACTTCAGCCTCCACTGAAATGTTTAAAGCAAGCATGGATGACACGTCATTGCCAAAGAGAGTTTATAGCGATGCCTTTGAAGTTAAATCCATATTGTGTTCCCGCCCATTTTAAAACAGTTTTAACCCCGCCTCTTTCCTTACAAGATATTTCGGGCACAAGATTAGCGCCCCCTCCTCTTTCTTGCGTGCACCTTCATATCTTCAAATACACACCCTGAGTCACTGAGGGCGTTTCAGCTGTGCTTGACAGCCTCTCCCGAAGCGACAGGAGCAGAGATAGCGAGGGTGGTGGTGCGTCCTGCCCCTTGGCCTGCATGTTGATTGTGCCTCAGCGTTCATGCTTACAGGTAGTAAGTCTATGAGGCTTACCGCGGCTGGTCAGAATTTTGTAAATGCTTGTTCTTGGGCAGGGTGGAAACGTGCTCCCGTCTTTTCTAGATTAAAGGAGCACGGGTCACCCTGGTATCTCCCATGTATATTCTGTGAGGCTTTATTCTAAATTTGGTTGAGTGAGCCGGGATAGGAGGAATTTTCTCGTAACAGCATCTTTGCGACCCTTTGTCTTAACGCCTGCTATTTGCAAGGAAGCCACATTAATAATTGTACTTCCTACAAGCCTAAATGTTTCTTACAGTTTCAGAATCCAGAGTTACTTGCTCAACAAAGGCGGAAGAGGTCGTGGCAGATGACACGCCTGTGAGGTAAGACCATTGTTCTTTCTTTAAATAATAATAAAACAACTTCTTAGCTTTGGTGCAATAGAATGACTTATTGTTTGCTGATTCCGAACGGGGATGAACAGTGTTGCTGTAATGATGAGCAGGCGCAAACACATCCTTACCGTCCATCCTAACGGTCTCTGCGGACATCGGTGCTCGCAGGGTCCACTGCCCTCCAGGATGCGGCTTGGTGGCCGGCTCTGTGATCGGGTCCTACCAATACCATGTGCTCTCGTCGCTCTGCCGAGCGGCTGTACACGCCGGTCGACTGAATAATGCTGGCGGCGCGGTTCACGTGCAGGCTACCGGAACGTACGCCGACTTCGTCTCCTCAGTGGCGCACGGCGTCTCATCGGCAAAGTGAGTGCACCCACGCCGCTCTTTTCCGTGTTCATGCGGGATCAGCATTCGCATACCAGGGCATCTGTGCGTTGTCTGGCAGGAACAGGTTGACGTGATGAGGATGACGGGATGAGCTGCACCGGATGTCTGTGCGTAGGACAATTTGCAAGGGCTGTTATACTCTTTAAGTTTGTGGAGGGTGCTGTCACTGTAGTGTTTCCGCAACAACACGGTCGCCTTGCATCTGGATTCAGCTTGAAAATGCGATGCTGAATATGTCGTCCGCGCTTTGCTTAGATATCCTTCGGATATTATAAACTACTGCGAACGAAAACACCTCGGAGGCTACGGTGGAGAACCAAACCTGAGGTCGTACGTGGCTACGGCCACACATGAGCCTTTTTAATATCCGCCTTGTCAAGATTGCAGGTTGCTAGCCGAGCAATAAAACACAGGTAAAATTCTCCTTCCAGTCCAAATGCTCGGCAAATGTCGTAGCGAGCGTACATCATGATGCCACCGCCAAATCATTCGTAAGAAGCAGTAATGAGCCTCGGAGTTTTTTTTTTGCTCACTGTGCATTTAATTTCGCTTTTTTTATCTAATACAAATGTTATAAATTTGAAATTTTCAGTTTCTCAACACTTGGGGCCAGCTTCAGATTTGTAACGGTGGACGACTCACAGTGGCGGATACCCGAAGATGGTGCGTATATACATGACTGATTGTTTTTCAGCTTACATGAAGGTGAACAGCTTTTTTTAGTTTGTTTTCTTTTCTCGTGAACAAAATAGAAAAAAATATTTCGCTCCACATGCATAAGCGAAACCTACTTTCATAGATTCTTGCGAGCGTGATTTCTTCCGAGCGCATGCCCGAGTGTTCTTGATGGTTGCAAACGTCGAGAGGCTTTATGCGCAATAAGAAGCTTCGTTTTCTTTTCTAGGATGCCCCCCGGGGTGGACAGATTCTGGCAGTTTTTGTTTTTATTCGGCCCAGAAGAGTCGTCCTGCGGCACCAGCCAGGAATTTCTGCCGCAACCTGGGTAGCCAGGCTTTTGCTCTCCGAGGTGACAACGTGACGATGACCCTCATGTCCGGCTTTCTCGTGGCCAAGGGTATGTACTGCACCTCTTTTATGCCATTTTTTTGTTGCCTGAGGGTTCTTCCCGCTAAGTTTGCGCATACTTTGTTTCATATCGCCTGTGTCCCTTGCAGGAATAACGGAAACTTGGCTTTCTGATCTTCGAGCCCAATCTCCTTTTGCCCTGGATGCAACGAGCAATGACACGAGCGGAGACGCCTGCATGGCCCTCAGTGTTCAAGACCCGCTCCAACCTGAAGTTGTTACCAGACCGTGCGACCTGAACATTCCTGTCACCTGCTTCGCGCTCAAGACGTTAAAGTTGGGTGAGACGATTTCGTGACTTGCGCTCTCAAGAGGCTCGGTTCGAATGCATGCCGCTGGGTACAAAAATTAGGCCCGGACTCAGCTCAGAGCCAGACCATGTCTTTTGTTTAACGAAAGATGAGATTGATTAAGGAGCGATTTACATGGTTCAGCTATACACTAAACGCTTGCATTACTATAGTAATGCAAGCGATTCTTAATGTCAATGGTGTTTATTTGAAAGCAGTCGAAGCTAATACAGGACAGATTCTTAATGGATTACAACTCGTTACATAAATTTGGTTGGCAAGTCATGCAACTCGAGTATTTCTATCTTCAATGCAAATCGTTACGTTTAGTGCAACCTGCAACCTTCCCACATTTTTCATCCCTTTGGAGGGAGAGGGTCAATATCAATTTCTCTGGCGGAAAGCTTTAGGGGTAGCAAGTGTAAGAATGACGAGCACCACTCCAATTTTATTTGGGTAATTAGACCGAAAGAGAGAGAGCGCAAAATAGAAGGCACGTAGTGTTGTACTCTTACTCAAATGCCGCTGTCATTACGTACTGAATGGCACTCGCCCGATCTCTATGCTTCACCACAGGATGAACGGAATGCTAAAAGAAACAGGTTAGTAGTTATTAAGAACTTTTTAATGAAGGCATGCTTATTTGCACAAACAAAAAAAAGTCTAACCTTTATACCAGAAATGCTACCGTGTAGAATTAGTTTATACATGCTTGTAGTAGCGAGAGTAGTGAACGCGTCAAGAGGGTCCTAACATTAAACTTCGGTACAATTACGGGTGTTATGTTCGTCATCTTCTGCCTCAGTCTCCTAAACAAGCACTCCAAGTAGTGACGTCATGAATCCCCATCAATTCAAAAAAGGAGGTGTTTTGCCACTACGTGAAGCTAAGCCGGATAACATAAAGGATATCTGCAAAACAGCGCAAAATAAAAACTGGGACTAACAACCCAGAGTGCACAACACCAGCGCTGAGAAACACGGAGCCTATTCGTTGCGGCAAGCAAATACTTAAAAAAAAACACAAGCCACAAACTATGCAGTGAAACTGACACATTTATACTGCGCAGATCCTGTCCCCTCTTACGCTGTGCGTTCTGCTGCACCCTTCAAGTACATTGTCTCGTTCCTTGTTAAGGCTGCTGATGGCATACTAACACACCTGTCTTCCCCCCTTTCCACTTGTTTCCCTCACGGTGATTTGAAACGCTTCAAAGATTTATCGCCTGCTGGCACCCTTACACTTGGTCATGATGGTGCACCTCTCTCTTGACGTTGTGCACCCGCATGATGCTCAATGCACCGCAAGGTTGTTTTCTGTGCGTGTCTTAAGAGCGCGTGCTTTTTCGCTTAACCGTTCGTTCACGCACCTTCCACTTTCCCGTGCTCGCTGATACATTGAGCAGGCATGAAGAACTCTCAGTACTTCGTCCCTGATTTTTGCGCTGTTTTGCAAAAGACCATCGCGAACCAACTGGCCCCACTTCAAAATAAGGTAAAGCGTAAGGGTAGCCTAAGAATTGACAGGTTACAAAATAATAATCGGCACACTTCACGGAAAATCAAAAAGGCTACGTGCGGGCACTGATAACGGGAGCGCGGTGAATACCATTGCAGTGCAGTGTGATGACCCTGGTCCGATTAAGGACGGCTCTGCCGTCGTGGAGAAGACGGCGCACGGACGCTTCTTGGAAGGCAGCCGCATCGCTTACTACTGCAAGGAGCTGCACTACCTCAGCGGCCAGGGCACGCTCACTTGCACGGCGAATGGCACCTGGAGCGCGCGAAAGCCACGCTGCATACCAGGTACGGGATCAACGCTCTGCTACAGCACATGTTCATGTGTGTGCAGTATAACGGGCAGAACTACTGGTGTGGGCATGATGAACCAATGGTTGACTCAGGAGTCAGGACCAATGTCTGAGCCAACCAATGATTGGCTCAGGCATAAGGAGTAGGCAGAATCAATGATTGGCTTACACAGCAATTTACTTCTTTCTTTACGCGGAACGCTTATATAATCCATCTTGTAGATCGTTTTTTGTGTTTCTCAATAATAAGCATGGCATCTCTCGACGGCGCGTGCAATCCCTGCAGTGCCTGGTTAAATGTCCGGCTAAGCGTTAACTCGCAGGAAGTACTTTTGACGCGATTTAGCCAATATGTTCTTCTGATATCTATGGGAAATCTTCAGAGGGATCTCTTTTCCATATAACGCGAGAGCCCTAAATAGCCCATTGTGAAATGCAGTCCACGTCCGGCATCCGTAACGGAAACAGCTCATTCGGAAGCGTTCAATAGCACGAGGCGCGTGAGCTTTAACTCAACAGTGGCGGCAGGTGAACCCTTCGCACGAGGCTCACACCGCGAGCTCAAACTGGACAGTAGCGAGAGGTGTTCGTCGACGCGACTGCACCGCAGATGGAGAGAGTGGAAGCGCGGAGCCGAACGAGCAAATAGACAAGCAGATAAATTCACCATCGTCGTCAACTTTCCCATTGCACGGTAGCAGGAACGAGCAGGCGCACAATGCGTAGGAGACAGATCTAAGCCATTCGAAAGCGTTACAGCGGATCGCAAAGCAGTTTCCCAAGCTGCAAGGTTACAAAGGCCTTCGGCAACGCGAGGCGGAAGGAAGGCGTCTTTGGCGATCAACTGGACATCCATGCTTTCGAATTCACAACCCATAAAAGGTGCTTGGACGTCCTAGAACCTTTTCCTCCGGGGTCTGCCTATCTTTGGCAACGTATACTATTTTCTAGACTGCAGTTTTGAATACATTAAGCATGATTGAAATGAACTGTCCCCGAAAGTGCATACTTCAGGGAATGAAACCAACAAATCTCGTTTTCTTACTACGCTAAGCTGTCTCATTTACCGCCACAAGCATTATGCCTGTTTTACAGCGAAGCTGTCCATGGCTAGGTTCTAGCAGTTGGTCTCCAGCGACAGACCGAGCGTAGACCAACGATTTTCAGCGTATGGGAAGAATTCATAAAAAATAAAAAAGGTATAAGGGCCTTTATATTTTTATATAACAATGCATATACTACTCCTGGAAAAAAAACTGTGGTTGATTCCCCTGCCATAGAAATCGGTAAAACACGAAAGTGAAATGTGCAGCAAAATCTGCAGCGAAATGAGCGTGACTTGCGGGTCGCCGGCTGCCTTGTGGGTGTGCTTGGCGAGCGACGTCCTGCTGGTGGGTCGCTTCGGCTAAGGTGCACTGGCGTCAATCCCGTGACGGATATGACTTCAGTGAAATGTTCGTGTATCCCGGCATAGACCACTTTCGTGTTAAAATATAAAACCCGAAAACGAACAACCCTAAGTATAACGTACTCTTTAGTACTAAAGGGTGCTTCCTCGCAAGAAGACCCTATGTGCAGGGGTGCACCCTTTACAGGCCGCTTGCTTTGTTGTACTGGAGTCACTTCCTTGAGGGATATGACGTCTGCGAAATCTTGGTGTATCCAGGCATAAAACACTTTCGTCTTAAAATGTCTTCTCGGCATTGCATTCGTGTTTAAAGTTCAATCCTACTTTAGGCGAATTAATGTAAGCTTGTCTTTGTAAGCTTGCTTTCCCACATCGTGGGTAGCCCATTGAAGCACAGCCATCTACGGAGGGAGTATGGCTGCACCCTACCTCTCTACCGCTGTCACCTCTTTCCCGAGTCGTGTATTCGATCTTTCCAGCGACACTGGTCACGCCGTGCGGAATTTGTTCGAAGCCGGGAGACGGTGATCGGCAAACCGGTCGCTTCGACGGAGGCGGCCGGCGGCACCCGTGCGGCTTCGCAGAAGCGACAGGAACATAATAATCGGAAGTACAGCAATCGACAATGCGTATAAGTAATCGGAAAATATAGGCTAAAAAAGCGTTCATATTCTCTCAACTTTCTTGAAGCTGTATACGCTGCGAATAAACGAAAAGGTTTTGAATCTCGGCAGTGTCTGCTGCGGAAAAAAACCCCAGTCTTTTGGAGCCACCCATGTGTACGTGGTGCTTAAATTATTCTCTACTGAATTACGGTTGCCACAATTAATAGTGGTTTGCTGTGAGGGTGCCGATTTTGTTGGCTTTTTGTACAACCTTGTGATCGTCTATTTCGGACAGTAGCCCGCCGCAGTGGCTGTGGCTAAGGCGTTGTGCTGCTGAGCACGAGGACGCGGGTTCTATTCCCGGCCATGGCGGCCGCTTTTCTTATGGAGGCGAAAAGCAAAAACGCTCGTGCGTGCGAGGTTTCGGCGCACGTTAAAGATCCCCGGGTGGTAAAAATTAATCCGGAGCCCTCCACTACGGCGCGCCTGATCACCTGCGTTGCGTCAGCACGTTAAGCCCTACAATCAATCAATCAATCAATCAATCAATCAATCAATCAATCAATCAATCAATCAATCAATCAATCAATCAATCAATCAATCAATCAACCGATGACCGTCTGGTCTGCCATCTGCAGCGCCACCTGTAGGGGCTGTAAAGAGCGGACACTCCTCGCCACGCGCGGCGTCTTTATCTCCCCCACCCTGACATTGCGCAATGCCGCGCACGCTTTGGCGGCCACCTGTGCTGTGCATGGATTTTCGTAGTAAGTATACTATAGAGGAAACTGCACCTGGGAATCCATGTCGTCGTTGGGGGTTATGGGAAGACCACAGCTTCTGGCTTGGACTTGGCATGATAATTGGATTCTGAAGCGGTTTCTTCGATTTGCTTTCTTCACTATGCATTAGCACGTCCACGAGCTACGAGGCAGCCGAAATCCTCCCTGTTCTGTGGCAATTGCGTGTTCGGTGAAAGAGCAGGCAGTGCGTGACCGTACCCTAACGTTGGTCATGCCGGAGTCGAAGGAACGTAGGACTGAGCGGGTAATATGCCACCGCGAAAGTTGTAGCTGAGGAAAAAAAGAAACCAAACTTACTTCGACGAAGACCAGATACGACAGATACGGACGCCTGCATCCGTCCTATCTCGTCTTCATCCACGAGTGTTTAACGCCACGTTTTCCTTTTTCTTCAAGTATGAACCAACTCGTTCAGCGACAAGTTTTGTTAAACTGTAGCTGACGGTCGGTGCACCGGTTCGCCACGAAGGCGAACGAAGGCGACGTTTTCATAGGCACGCTCAAAGCATTTTCAAGCTCTTCGAACTTATTATTTGAAAATATGGTAAAATTAATAAAATAAGAGTCTCCAATAAGTTTCCCCAAAAACATTAACATTGCTGGTCTGAAGCACAACAGTTCTGGCACAATAGTTCTGGCAAAAACACGCTTTGCTTTCTTTTTCCTTAGCTTTAAAACAACCTGTTTTATTTTTCACTTATATAACGACACACCTATGCATTTTTGTGGCACTGTGATCGAATATATGGCCACTAGAACGTTTTAATCCAAGCTAATGATGAAACTAAGGCGAGCGCATGGTATAATGGTGGCCCACAGGACACAGACGGACTTGATATGACCCGCATAGACGCTAGCGCCAGATTCCTCTCTAGTGTAATAGTAAGGAACTCTATGGTGCGGTGCACTACAGCCTGCGCCATGATTGGCGTAGGCGCGCTACAATAAAACTTCATTCTCCCTACCCTCGAATGGTGTGCGTCCTTAGTCTGTGACGTATAGATCGGGCCCCTGTCTTTATAATTCAATATAGCAAATCTACAACATAGCTAAACCCCAACATATAGCAAATCCAACTAGAGTGCCAGCTTCGCTGGACTTCCCTCTTCCCAGGGTGGAAGGGCTCTAATTTCTCGCTCCCTTACCATTTCAGTGGTCACCTGCGAAGAGCCGGAGCTTCCCAGTCACGGTACCATCCGCGTGCTTCCCCCGATACGTAGTGGTGATCCCCGCCGAGGGCCAGTACGCGGGTGCGTATTTCCTCACTGCACTGACCTCGAGTGCGACAATTGCTGAGTATTTGGCAATGTGTTCTCATGGGGTAATAAAAATCAGAAACGGGTGCGCATTCCATATGTATCTAGTTATAAAAAAACATTAACAGCTTTTGAACGCACGTACACGCATCGATTGACACCAGTGTCTCACGGGCAGTTTCTCTTTCCTTTGAACTTACGATCAATCCTCTGGAGGGGATGACGTTATAAAACAAACATAATTCGACCAAGTCCTTCGAAGCTCTGTAGCAACCCGTCTGTTGTAGGCACAAGTGACTCGTAAAAACATTAGGCAGTTTTAGTTCCACGTACGTAGAAGCTCTACGTACGTAGAACTTAAACCGGTGACCAGTGCGCATCAGAACGCAAACGGCCTACGTTAGTCTCTCACGGACGTACGTGAGATCCGAATTTTTACTTTGCGGTGTACACGTTGGTTCCTTACGTAGAGTTGACCAACATGGCGGCGCCCTGCCCTCCCGCTTCGCAGCAAAAACAGCTTCGTCGCTAATCCCTCGGGGCGATATCGGGTTCTAAGTTGTTCATTTCGCCTTCAGTTTGCCAATTCTTACCATCCCCTAAAGTTTAAATCGACCAACAGCTTTTGTTTTTCAGATAGAAGAACGATTTTTCAGCTGTTCAACTGGCTCGCGAGAATAGATGGTAGACCGCCTTAGTAGTTAGTTGACCGTCCGCCTAATTGTAATCCGAAGTTCTGCGGGAAAGCCGCCAGTCGCGCGTGTAGGTGCGGCGCCGCCACACTTCCGACGGCGTGGCCAAACCGCGGTGGGGCGCTTCGGTCGGCGGCTATGACGGCGGCTACACTAGATCTGCGACGTCGCTCACGCTGCTGCTGGGCGGGGCGCAGTACCACCCGGTCGGCGGCTGCGGCGCGGCCGTAGAGGGGGCTTCTCTGCGCTGCATCGGATAACTGGAGTGACGTCATCAAGGCGGCGCGTGGAAAGGGGTCGCGCAACTCGTAGCTCTCTGAAGGAGTTATATAGAAGAATTCTACGCGCGGCTATGGGGGAAGCGCGCGTGCATTCAAACTACCCAGACGCGGAGTGCGTCGCGTACGTGTAACTAAAAGGGTTTCGAACTACAGGCGCGTGGGCTACGTATTCTTTTCACGTTTGCATCCGTGAACTCTGTACGCACGCGAAACTAAAACTGTCTATAGACTTTCACTGAAACCAGTACAATTTTGGCCGAATTTGAAACATTTTTGCTCGCACGAAACACTCGTCTAAGGACGGTTGCGGTCAATGTGTCCCCGAAAACCATGCTTCTACACCGTGTTCACTCACATGCTCAAGTACACGTCCACGTCATAAGTTTCGGGTCGGATTCGCTGCAACGCAGGCATGCCCGCGGGGCGATACCAGTGCGTCTGCAGCGGCCGCTCAGCCTGAGCTCAACGGCGTACGGAGGCGACGAGGCGACGCCGGCCGAGGAGGCGAATGTGGTGCTGCCCCCGGGACACCACCGGGTCGGCTCGCGCGCAGAGTACGCGTGCCTGCCGCAGTACGAGCTGACCGGTTCCACAGTGCGCCGGTGTCTCTCTTCCGGACAGTGGAGTGGCCTGCGGGCAACCTGCGTCCCCGGTGAGTGTACACACAAGGCCATGGTGGCTGCGTTTGTAATTTCAAGCTGGATTAGGTGAAAGCAGTTCGCAGCATGGCAAGGGGGAGTGGTAAGGCGCTAGGATGAACCCGCGTCTGAAAGCGCACGTTCTGAAGCACCGAAGGTCTAGTGCGATCAAGGGGCGGTGTGCTCACATCAGACTATTAAAGCTTCCTTTAAACAAGAAACTAATAAAACTGTGAGAAAGACTGGTAAATGAAGGGTAAGGAGGAGGTATCATAAGAGATAGGAGAAAACTAGGAAAAAATAGAAGGGTATGTGACGTTTTCGGGGTAACAAGTAAAGAATGTATGATGTGATTAAATGGTGGCAGCGGCCACAGACGGAACAAATACATGCAATGACGGTAGAATTCCCCCCGGGGAAAATGAAAACTTTCCGCCTATGAACTAATCTAGCTCTCGTGCGCAGCACGCCTCCTCTCTGATCGGTATCGCCACAATAGCGGGCCAGTAGCGCCATCCAGCGGCAACCAGGGAAGACGCGTGCGAGCCAAAATAACCGTTTCCGTTTTTTTTACTGCAGAGCTGTTTAGGAAGAGCTTTGTCTATCTGTAGCACCAAAAAATCTCGAAGCCTGTGGTTAGGGAGGCCCCGTAAAGCGAAGCCAAGACTTTTACGCCTTGAAACTGGCAACCTAGCCACTGTGCCAGCCCAAAGGCCCGAGGGGTACGGGGTTAGCAGCCGCGGGGAATAATATGTGTAGCCAATTGGAAAGAAAAGAATAAATTTGTTTTTAGGTGGTAGAGGTAGCTGGGGGTGAAGGGGGGGCGCAACATCGTAAAAAAAACATCCCCCTCGCGAGGGGCACGATCAAATGCAGAGCATTTCCGGGGGCGCACGACGTTAAGTAGTTTGCGTTACGTTAATGTTGTTGCACTTGTTGCTGTTGGTTGTTGTACTGTAATTAAATGAGGACATGTAATTACGTGGTCACGTGACATCATTTATTAGCAGGTGGGTATGATTATTGAGGCGCAGTGGGAAGAGCACCATGTACCTCGCGTTCCGCCCACAGGTAGTGAATGCGTTGTATCAGCAGCTTCTTGACGTAGTTTGAATGAGTCAAGGATATAAGGCGCGTTCGTAGCCCTCCATTCTGTGTCGGCTTTGTGGCGCAGTGGGTAGAGCACCATGTACCTTGCGTTCCGCCCGCAGGGTCGTGGGATCGAAACCAGGCGCCGGTAAGTATTATTTTTTTATATAGTGCAGGGGGAGGGGTGCGGACTACGACGGACAACTAGAACGGGTGACATCGTGAGTTAAAGAAATGCTCTGCATTTAAAAAAAAAAAAAGGTTCGCGTGGTCGGAATCGAACGTAGGTCCCTCGCGTTATAGAACCGGCATCTAACCTTCTTTCTTTAATTGATTGAGCTATCATCGCATACCGGACGCACAGCTTTTCATTTGGCTTCGTAGTGCGAACGCTGGCTTTGGACTTTGTCGCAGGTTCTAGCGCGTGCTATAGCGCGATCCACTTTGGGCGAGATGTGAAAGCATGCGGACGAAACGATCCGGGCCTGCCAGCCATGGAGAACTTTCAGCGGCAAGTTCGGAAATAAATGCGAGGTGCAGCAGCCGGGTATTCGACGAAGGGAGATGGGCCCCCGCCGGCTCTGCTCTTTCTCCAGCCTTGCACCACTAGTGCAAGCTGCGCCAATTTTTTTTAGCGCTGCGAAAACCCGCAGAGGGTCATAATAAAAGTGGCGATGCACACAGTACTCTACAAGGGTCACACAATAGTCTGTTCGAATATTGCACCAGGTATTGCACCAGGTATTGCACCGAAACCGAAACGAACTTGTTGGCGCTTGGGGTCGCCGCGTGATGTATCGGCTGGGCTCCAGAGATATTGTTTCTAGCTTTATTTTTTGTTCTTTGAAGTTCAAACATGACGCTACAGAAACGTTCCCGTTAAGTTTTTATAAACTTATGAAGGTGTATTGCGAAAATATTTTCCACACCTTCCTCCACGTTTTTGCTGTTTTCTACCTTATTTTGCAGAAGCTAGGCGTAAGAATGGTATATTCGTGTTTTAAGTGAGGTAATCTATCTATCTAGAGCAACTTGTATTTTGACTCCAGTGTCCCTTTAATGACCCCATGTGCAGTTTGAGGACTGACCGCCATGGCACCAGTCTTTTTAATGTAGAATGCAATTTGTTACCGTCTGGTACTTGCTGCTGCCCTGAAGTTTAAGCGAAGGCCGAAGCTACGTTTTGTTTGCAGACGCAAGTAGCCAGACGAGCGAACGCGCCACAACCGAAGTAATCAGATTTTTCGCGCGATGTAATGCTCGCCGAAGCCTATAAGCAGTTGGCACACTGGATATGCTACCGAACGGTGCATCACCCCTCGCCACTCGCGTCGAAAGGCACGCAGGTTGCTAGTTCCGCGGCATGCATGTATGGTTGCGAAGATGCCTGGAACCTGCCAATCACC
The DNA here is from genome assembly GCF_048455015.1 of Haemaphysalis longicornis. Taxonomy (NCBI): domain Eukaryota; kingdom Metazoa; phylum Arthropoda; class Arachnida; order Ixodida; family Ixodidae; genus Haemaphysalis; species Haemaphysalis longicornis. The sequence continues at coordinate 374,048,806 of NW_027526203.1, read as the reverse complement.
ACGCTGGGTAGTAAGCTCCGTAGCTTTGAATTCACAAGACAGGGCGCTTTCAAGTACGACTTCCACGCTTTAAAGATACAACTGCTGATACAGCGCCGATGCAGCCAGAAAACAGAACTGCAAACATTTCAGATCCAAAAGAGTCCAATCCTTAGCACTATGCACTAGCCACTGGCTACGAATCTGATACACACAATATGCCCATAATTTCATTGAAGGCACACAAATGCCCCGCTAGTTTCCGCTGTAGGTAATATTTTGAAACTCAATGGGTGTGGTTGATCACGGTGCAAATTTTTTTTCGTGTGTATAGAATATTTGAGAACTGTTCCGATAGTAGTAGTAGTAGTAGTAGTAGTAGTAGTAGTAGTAGTAGTAGTAGTAGTAGTAGTAGTAGTATAGCTGTTTATTGGCCACAACTGGGTAGTGGAGCGACGGGAGGGGGGGGGGGGTAGGATCTACGTTGGTCTTGGAGTGGTCATCCTGGGTGGTTGGCTTCCCTTGTCCAGGATGCCATGATCTGCCGAGGCACGAACGATAATATAATAATTTAAAATAATAATGAAACGATTTAAATGTGCCTTTGTGGAGCGTTGCGAAAGTTATAAGTATTTTCCAAGAGCTGGCTAGGCCCGTCAGAATCGCAGACTATCGCAGGCCGTAAATATTCATGTAAACCTCCTGTTACAAAAAGAGAAAAAGAAAATTCAAGCAATTGTAAAACGGCATAGATTGCACCTTATTTCACTTTTCCTTTGCTACGACGTTTTTTTGTGCTTATGCAGACAAACATTTTATTGTCGATTTTGCTGCACTTCTACCCTTTTATATTCGCGTGAACGTTACAAGCCAAGCCAATTACGGAGCAAAGATAAATCTGCACTCTTCATTCACAGTGTGACTTGGACGGCCTCGAGCGAGTTACACTGACGCTCGCGCCCCTCGCACACGCAAGAAACTCGACGGAGACCGAGTTTCTCCCTTTTGTGAATGACGCTTAAGTAGAAATATCATGATCCTGCCCCTCGGTACCTAGAATGGCGTGTTACTCCCATCGAACGGCTACACATCCGCCACTGTTTGTACGAAGAACGGGATCACTTTCTATTTTTTCTTATATGGAGCGTGATTGTGACGCGTTCCCGTTCCGCACTGACGCGAAGACAGGGTCATGATTATTACGGTGATGGCGATGTGTTGTAACGTGCGTACGTACGTACATCTACGGACAAACTTTTTGGGGCCCGTTCATATTCTACGACAAAATGTCACACACTGGATGCAATGCTGGCGTTGTGCCTCCGAAGAAGGTTTGAGTCAACCTCAGCTGCTGAATTCAAGTATTCTGAAAAGGGCAAAATGCGTGTAGTGAGGGGCTCATGGTATTACGTGCAATCAATCTCCACGTTACGGCTGATGTTGACTTATTAGCAACCAAATTGTTTTGTTCGATCGAGAGTTCTGTTCAGTGTAGAGGCGAGAGATCTATGAAGCGCTTTTGAGTAATCTCAGTATCTTTGATAACTATGTATATTAAGATTGTGTAAAATATGGTTTAAAACTTCGTTATTTGGTAGCATGCGCTGGAGCCATGCCGTTTTGAACATGCCCGCTAGAACGATAAACAACAGTATGTTGTTCAGTAAAAAGTTACGTAGACGGGCTTCCGTGCAGCTGTTGATTTCAGATATAATGACGCTTCGCTGGCGAGAAAATCAGGCAAGAGTGAAGTGTGCCGCTTTCACATGAGCATTGAGCATGAGAAAATAACTAGCGCGTGCAAGCCCTCTATCCAAGTGAAGATTTCTACATGGCATTGTAAAAAAAAAAAATACACTACACTGCTTTGCTTTAGGGTACGGAATCCTAGTTTACCCCCAGAATTGCACATTTATCCACACACTCATACCGCTAAACTGAAATGCCTGTCAGTAAATCGGTTATACTGAGGCAACAGCCCATATACATTAGAATGTTAATAGGTTTTACGAAAGGCTTGTTAATCACCAACGCTTCACAGCAGTCCCGCGCACACAGTTCGCCGTTTGAAGAAATGCTGTTGGTTGCACTCTTAAACCAAGGAATGGGGCAGTCATCGAGACTAAGGCACCTCCGACTCGCGACGTAGAAAACGACCTGGGTGGACACAGTTCGCAAGGTGAAAACCTGTGGGTCCCGCTCGCCGGCTCAGGAAATCAGCCACAGAAGGACTGGCCAGCTTCAAGCAGCATCTTACTAGGGGTGCACGCAGAAGGGTCTGTGAATACATCTTTTGGAGCTTGAGGGCTTGGTCGCCGCTGTCCCTCACACAAGCATAGTCATCGAAGCTTCAGTTGCCGGTTTCGTACCCGGTAGTTTCAAGTCACCACGAACCGGTTCCTGAGAATTTATCCAGGTTGCGTCCTTCCCCGGAGTCGGCTAAGCAGGGTGCGGGCGTCGAACAGCATGATGAACAAAGCCATGACGGTTGTGCAAATCAGGATCCCTGGTAAGACTCCGCACAAGATGAGGCGCATCTTCCTCATGGCTGCCGTTCGAGCACCGTTCTTTCTCCGTCTTCAAAATGGACGGCGGTGGTGACGGGGCAGGTAGTAGTAGTAGTTGTTCCTCGCGTCATGGCACATACCCACGTGGGGGATTGGCCAGGAATCGGGAGTAAGAAGGGCTAATGTGCCCGCTTAAAACAACTGAAAACTAGAAAATTAGCCATTTGTATGCAGAAAGGGCGTATTATTACAAGAAATAATTGGTTTGAAAGTAGAGGTTCGACGAGAGAAATTAGCTTTTTGTGCCGGAAAGTGTACACGCAAGAATCGAAGCTAACAGGGCATACGCCTCGTCTCGGACACGTATGCATGAATGGCTGCAGCCAACCCTCTATGCCGATATCCCAGTGATGTGGCACCAAACGAAATTAGTACGACAAGGTCGAAAACTGGGCTAGTTGGTATACATGCATGATTAACCAGCGCAAACTATACGGGACGAGAGAGGAGTACACAACACGAGCGCTCGTGTTGTGTACTCCTCTCTCGTCCCGTCTAGTTTGTGCTGGTTAATCATGAAATTAGTACGGGCATGGAAATATAGGAAGACCAATTAGTTGTAATGGCGTGGCAAGGTGTCGTTGCCTTATCATAGAAAAACCGGGCAATGCAAGATGAAGTGCTCTAATGTCTCATGTCCACCGCAAACAGCAGAAAAGGGTGGAACAGGCGAGACCAGCCCGGTGCGTATAGAAGTTGAGCTGGGGAACTGTACATCTTAAGCTGGTTAATGTGACCTCGAATTGACGAGATTTGACGAGAATTGACGAGACAAGAAACGGGAATTTCAGTTATGTTTTGAATGGCCATAATCACACAGGGGGCGTGTCCGCACAGGAATTGGCAAAAGAAAGGAAGGCTGAACTGAACACGAACATATTCATATATGTTCGAGTTCACTGAATATATATGGGTCATTCCATGCCAAATGTCCCAGCTGTAAAACCGACCATCACGGATTTGCTCAGTAAAAATTGTGGGTCATCCTCGCATGGCCCACAAGGCTCCCTGAAAGTGTTTTTGTCCGAAAAAAAATTTGTTCTTTTTCTAGCGGCCCTTTTACCTCCAGGGTTTAAAGCAAACTTACGTTTGTGAAAAAATTCATGAAAAAGTAACTTCTCTTACAATGGTCACCATTTTTTGTGGACATCATGTTGAGGCCCTGGGCTGGTCTATGCCGCATGTTTTAAATATTTTTCCTTTTTTTTTGCTGTGATTACGCCATTCAGAAAGTACATGATGTCATAAATTTTCAAACATTTTTAGCAAATACGAGCACATTCTCTCAGCCAATGAAGCATTTGTACCTGTATCTCAGCATTGTGGAAAATTTGTAAAAACTATACTCACAATAGAAAAAAGGTGAAATGTGCGAGAAAAAAACGTTTGTCAAATTTGGAAAAATCTCCTTTCTGGCCCATATTCACCTTGAAATTGCCCATTGTTGTGCTCGCAGTAAAAATATCAAATACAAGCCATTCAATAGTACAAACGATCGCAGTTCATTTCAGAAAGTTTAATCAGAACAGTTTTTGTTTTAGCAGAGGAAAAAAAATTTCAATTTGTACAGTGACACTACTTCACCCCGTCTGTTCCACAGAGCGTCTTCTCTGCACGGCATGCACCTGCCTGCACAAAAGAGGCGCGAGCCAGCGGGTTCGCGCTATAAGAATACCATTCGCCGCAATGGTATTTGTAGCGACAGTACAGAAAGAGGAATAATATATAGTCGTGAAATAGAGCCTTTAGTTGCTGCAGGAATACGCACAAAGTAGAAGTACGCTCTTCGGAGACTTTATTTCCAACGTTTCGACCTGAGACAGGTCTTCCTCAGGAATCAAATCAGTTGTTTTCGACCGCACCTTAGCCTGAACCTCATGTCTGAAACAGCCGTCCTCTGACGCAAGCCCGTTTGGAAATCGAGTCAACATTGTAAACCTTGCCTCAATTTCACCTTAAAATCGACTTCAGCTAAACTTGAATAAATTCAGAAGATTGTTTGGTAATGTCAAGTTAATTGGAAGCTTCGTTTTTAGACGTAATGCACTTGAGCAATGAAAAACGCCTGCCCATATTTCCTGTCATTACATGTTAACATTTTTCTGGAATAATTTATATATAAGGGAATAAAAACCGAAGTTGCCATTGGGGTTAATCCCTGTTTAAAAGGTATTTTCAAATATACAGGGTATGCACACAGGGGGTGGGAGTAGTACACATACGTGAGAACACAAATTCGCGCATCTGTGAGTAATATATATATATATATATATATATATATATATATATATATATATATATATATATATATATATATATAAAATCTAGAGAAAGATAAACTCACAAAGCGCGCAGAAATAGTATAAGTAAAGAGTCGGATACACAGCAAGAACAATAACAACCAATGCTTACTTACGTAGCGGCAACGGGACTTGCCTTCATCAGAGTAAAGTTACATGTAACAAGTAAAGTTACAATCATGTAACTTTACTCTGATGAAGGCAAGTCCCGTTGCCGCTACGTAAGTAAACATTGTTTGTTATTGTTCTTGCTGTGTATCCGACTCTTTACTTATACTATATATATATATATATATATATATATATATATATATATATATATATATATATATAAGATAAGACAGAAATAAGAATTGGCAGTCAAGAAGACCTCGGAAAGCAAAGGGGAGGATGTAGTAGCTCAAGATAAAGAATTTTGAAAATAAGAAAGTGGAGAAAAAATGCCCGCTGGGTGGGATCCGAACCCACGACCTCCAGAATACCGGTCTGGTGCAATAACCACTACGCTACCGGCGGGGCTACTTTAGCCTCCACTTTCTGGGGTATTTATGTTCAAGTGTTTTTGTTTCCTGCGCTTGGGGGTGGTAGCCAGCGCCACTCGGACTACTCGGGGTGAAGGGGACCTTCTTTTTAACCCCCGGGCCGTGACTCAAGCGTCTACGACATGTCGAGAGTGGTCGACCAGCGTTGAACCCTCTTAAGCTCCCTTTGGCAACAAGACTGCCAGAACAGAGGCCCTCGCTATGCATGTAGCGAATCAGAATAGGAAATGAGGGGCTCGTTGAAAATAAGACAGAAATAAGAATTGGCAGTCAAGAAGACCTCGGAAAGCAAAGGGGAGGATGTAGTAGCTCAAGATAAAGAATTTGGAAAATAAGAAAGTGGAGAAAAAATGCCCGCTGGGTGGGATCCGAACCCACGACCTCCAGAGTATATATATATATATATATATATATATATATATATATATATATATATATATATAAATAAATCTTATTATGAATGATTAGTCGCCTTCATCAGGGCTTCTGTGCTGCCCTTTCGTCAGGTACGACAACAGAGTATGCCATACACGTGGGGGACCGTCCCTCTTGGCGCTGAAATTGACCCAGCACTTTGTTGCACGCAGTTTGCGGCAGGTCGGACTCCCCGCGCAGCCCGCTCATTTTCAACGGGAACGCATCGGACGTGGGGCAGTGGCCCTGGCAGGCGGCGCTGAGCGTGCGCGACCCGGGGTCCAACAGCAGCGACTGGGTGCTCAACTGCGGCGGCAGCCTGCTCTCGGAGAACTGGGTGGTGACCGCGGCGCACTGCGTCACCTACGAGGCCTCGCGCGTCGTCATCCCGAGCGACATACTGCGCGTGGCACTGGGCAAGCACTTCCGCAACGACGCCAAGGACGACGCCCACGTCCAAGTGCGCCAGGTCAGCCTCACCTGAGTGCACGACGACTCAGCTATGGCTGCCATTGTGGATTTGGCCCACCGTATAGTCCTACGCGGCTTTTCTGAGTAGTAGTTTCAGCGCACGAAAAAAAAAAAACAAAAAAAACATGGACATAGAAGACCAGGATAAGCCCGAAATAAGGTTTTGCTGATTTGCTATCTTGACTGCGCATCCCGTAAGCCTTAAAAAAAGGTAAAAGTCTTTTGTTTTTGTTGTTTCCACTGGCACGTTCGCAAGAGGAAAAACCACCGTTTCGGATAAGTTCTCCAGGGAATTGCAATGGGATTCTCTGACTGCAGCCGCTTCCCCTTGTATTTATTGCAAGTTTCACAATCGTGTCATATTTGTGCAGTTGTTGATACCATCACAAGAAATGGGCAGGATTGTACTTGATAAGTAAAGTGGAAAATATGCAGGTGATTATAACAAAGGATGTGCCACCAGATACACAAGTCCATCATTGTACAATCAAAACAAATGGGCAAAATTAGGTAGTCGCCGGTAAAGCAAGCAGTTATGGCTGGCTTAGCGATTTTATAAGTAACGGACGTGCTCAGTTTGGGAACCGCACGTTGGGGACGCGCGCGTTGTTCTATTTAACAACGGTACGTGGCTAGAATGAGTTGTAGTTTGTATTCGTATCGGCGAAGATAAAATAAATGTGTACTTGTAAGACTCCGTCATGAAGGATCGAAAAAAGATTTGGGCAGTTAACGTAACCGTTGTATTTTGCGATGCAGGGCCGGTTTGGTAAACGGGACGCACGTTGGAGTTGTGCAATGGTAGTCGCTAAGTACGTAACAAGTACAACAGTTTTAGTTATGTTCTATGGCCGCTGTTATGTTTAGAGGCTCGGATTCTATATTCAGGCTGTGTAGTATAATGTGGGGTGAGTTTTCAATTTTTGAGGATGTTATAAATATATATTTGAAAATCTTCGCTTCAAATGCACTAACATAGGAGGAATTGTTAGTTATGTTGTTGATGTGTCCTCCCGTGTAGAGGCTGGCGGTAATGGGGTTTCTTAAGTATTTGTGTTAAACTACACTGTCAAGGGTGGTATTTTTCGAATATGTTAAGGGTGGTATTTTTCGAATTGGGAAGCACTGCGGTAAACTTATTATCTCGCATTTGTTAGTTTGCTTGCCCCATTGCAACACCACTAAGATCGGATTGAAGTAGAAAATCCCCGTTACGGTTGTTTATTTCGCGGTAAATTGAGCAGCAGTTAACAAATACACTTATGAAAGTACTAGCATGTGGTTCAATAAGAAGTGCCGATGTCTGAACATTCCCACGCCTTTCCTTTTTCACAGTATGGAGGCGTTTGTTTCAAACTTATATGGGGAAATAACTTTGCGCCACGCACACTTACCTTACTTCGCACGGCGACTAATTTTCTGCCGCAGGTGCGTGAGATCCACGTCAACTTCGATTACAACCCGACTTCGTACGACAACGACATAGCGCTGGTGCAGCTCGACGAGCCCGTGGACCTGACGCCTCGCGTGCGGCCCGTCTGCCTGCCCACGGACCGGTCGGCCAGGGTTCACCTCCAGGAGGGGAAGCTGGGAGTGGTAGGTGCATGCACACCCCTGCCTTAAAGAAAAAAAAAAAGGCAGTTCATTGCCAGGCAAGTTGTGCACTGGTGGCCCGATAGCGCGAATGCGGCACAAAGGCGGAAGGAGTAGCTCATTTAAAGGGTTGTTTATTCTGTTCAAAAGGAAAAATAAAGTTCGCCTTGCCTTCTTATATAAAATATTACAGATTCCGATAGTGCTTCCGAAATATGCGGCCCCTGTGTGGGTTGACAGGCCCGCAGTTTCTACGGGCGCTGTCTTGGCGGCAGCAGGTGCAGCACAGTCATATAGAGGGAAAATTTTGTTTAGTTAAAGAAAATCAATTAAGCGGAATCCCTTTCTGAACGGAACTATAGCGTCAATTTTTTTTTTTTTTTGTGTATGGTTGAATGCAAAAAAAAATCTTTTTTTCGCTGCTTTAGAACTCACCCAAAGCGCGCTGCCCGTTCCGTCTCGGGAAAGTAGAATTTTTTTGCGAGAAAACTAGGCGAGAAAACGAGAAAAACTAGAAAAAGGATGGCCCATTCCTGAGGATAGGCGAAAGTGCCGCATGTTGTGCTAACTCTATACAGTGCACAAGAAAAAAGGTATTAGGAAATATAAACCTATAAAAACTCGATCTGTATGCGACGCCGAATCGATTACGCCATAAAAGTGCCGAATAGAACTGCAGAATAAACCTATTTAGTAAAATTGACAGTTGGTTTAGTTGACGTTGATGCATCGTAAGTAGCGCTTGAAACGGGACGACAGAAGAGAAGACACACACTTCTCTTCTGTCGTCCCGTTTCAAGCGGTACTTACGATGCATAAACCTATTTACCCCAGTTTATTATCTCGAAGAACATGGGACTGGCACCATGTGCCCAATGATATTGTCCTACCCCGCCGTCTTGTTTTAACCCTTAGCCCCAAAAAATTCTTCGAAGAAAAATTTGTCCGGGTACAGGACGAATTTTTTTTTCTTCCGACTACGAAGTTTCTGGGAAAACTGTATAGCTGTATAGCCTGCCGCATTGCAGGAGGATGTTAACTCTTCCTCCGCAGAAACTTACTCCACCTTCGGGATTTTCCCTAATTCTGTTCTATTAATCCAGGGTGAGAGGCAATGTTTAATCGATGTTCATTTTACGAGCTCCCATGGTGTACTCAGTCAGAAAGCCGGCAGTGACAGAATTGCCGAAAGTTCACACCGTACGATCGAGTGTTTCTGCCTGCCTCTTTGTAGTTGACGGTCGCGTAGACATTTAACAAAAACAAGGAGCCCGTGCGGGGTAGAAAGAAGCAGGGATTGTTGCCTCACATAATCGTGGGCCCCATTTCGCGGTGGTCCAAGCAGGGAGTGGAAGACGGCTGCAGAGCGCGGTGCCCCTGTCGTTCCAGGTGACGGGTTGGGGTCTGACCCAGAGCGGCGATTACGCGGACGTGCTCAGCGATGCCGTGCTGCCCGTGGTGCAGAACGAGAAGTGTCAAGAGGCCTACGAGGCGGCCGGCGTGCCCCTCACTGTGTCTGAGGCCATGTTCTGCGCGGGTCACGCAAACGGCACGGCTGACGCCTGCAGCGGCGACTCTGGCGGGCCCATGGTGTTCCTGGACGACGCGGTGACCACCGAGCGGCGCTGGGTCCTCGAAGGCGTCGTGAGCTGGGGAAGCCCGTCCGGGTGCGCTGTGCAGAACCAGTACGGCGGATACACCAGGGTCTTCGCCTTCCTACCCTGGATTAGACAGTTCGTCTGACCAGTGCGAGCTTTGGCTTCAGCGACGACCCCGTTAAAAGTATCGAGGGCCAGAAACAAGAATTACATCGAATGAGTAATGACTGAAGGAACCACTGAATATCTTGTTTCCTATTTTTCAGAAACAGAATAAAACAGATTATACACGTAAAAATAAAATAAACCGACTGGAGTAAATCGGGGGCGTTGGTTTAGTGGTGAACATCTCTATGGAAACTTTCCGCCCGGTAATATGTTTCATAGATTCTGTCTCGCAGAAACCGCGATGTGGTCGCCACTCTCAATATTTCGATCCAAAGAGGTTTAGATGCGGCCATACAGGAATGCTGGCAGTTACACGCGTTTTTTTAAAATGTTTTGGAGCAATGCTCGTGCGGTACTTTAGCAAGCGTTGTAGAAGGAAGTGTCAGCGGCAGAAAATTTAACGTTCCTTACGTGTCAGCTTCAAAAATGCAGTTTCGAAGATGTGAGACGTTGTAACCATTCACCGCGAGAAGTTCAAGACACAACTACAATTCTACACTTCTCTCAGCAGATATTCATTAAATATACTCGAACAAAATTGACTCATTAAAGCATTTGCTGCCCCACGATTTCTGCTGGCTGGACTTTCGCACAGAAGCATAGAAACTTCTTCGGCAAAGCCTAGTACTGCATTCTGTTTACAAAGCGTAAATCGCTTTACAACCAGCTTCATAGTCTACATCCGCATCCATGGTATCAGAGGAAAGACAAAGATTACGTCGCGTTCCGATTTAGCTTATATGCGGTGACCGAAATCCGCCTTTCGTGCGCTTAAGTGAAGACTGTAATATTATGACAAATTACGAATATTCATCATTTTACATAGTAAGGTTAGTGAATTCAGGAAGACGCTGCAATGACTGCTGAACGCCTCAAATGCTACTGCGTCTTTTTTGGCTGCGTGTCGAGATAGACCCAAAGATCCCAAAGAATGAATTGTTTGCGTGGGCAAACAGACAAGTTTTTCTTCAATTATAAAATTTGTGAACTGTTAAAAATGGTTACAGACGTGTTTTGCAATTATGTTTTGAAATAAAGCACAACTGTTTGCAGTACACTTTGTTTGTTCTGGCCTCTCGCATGGTTTAAAACAGGGGGGCGCGATATCTGGGCCCGCGCAGAAAAAATGCCTCATGCGACTGCATGTTGCTTTAGTTTATATGAGTATTTATGCGAACACAGTATATTTGCTTTAAACCCGCCGCGGTGGCTCAGTGGCTAAGGCGTTGTGCTGTTGAGCACGAGGTCGCGGGCCCTCGTGCTCAGCAGCACAACCGTCCTAACCATTCGTGACGATATTAACCAGCACAAGGCAGTACAAAATAACTATGAAACAGTTCTCTCAACATTAGCAAACCGAATTGTAACGCTAGAAACAATCCAAATTGAACCCTTACCGAACACCGTACCCGAAGACGCTATCAAAATCTAGCATGAAATAGAAACAATAAAAGTCGCTAATACCGACGCTAGTAATCGACTGCGCCGCAACAACCTTCTCTTCTTCGGTATTGAGGACTCTGTAAAAGAATCAAGGAAAGAATCCGAACTTTACATCCTAAAATTTCGCACCACACAACTCGGTATTACGCTCGAACCAAGTGCAATTACCCGCCGTGCTGGCTCAGTGGCTAAGGCGTTGCGCTGCTGAGCGCGAGGTCGCGGGTTCGTTTCCCGGCCGCGGCGGCCGCTTTTCTGATGGAGGCGAAAAGCAAAAACGCCCGTGTGTACGAGATTTCGGCGCATGTTAAAGATCCCCAGGTGGTTAATATTAATCCGGAGCCCTCCACTACGGCGCGCCTCATCGCCTGCGTTGCGTCGGCGCGTTAAACCCTACAATCAATCAATATTCGCTTTAAAATAAACTTGAAGTGACCGAGAGAAATGGTTTATGAAAAAGCATGCCTGCAGAATGTTTAGCTGTACTATGTCTGTTAAATGAAAGCAATAATATTAGCCCTCATAGACGTAAAAAAGAGAGCCGCGGTTTTGGGGGGTCTGGATACTAAGAACAGACGTTCGTGTTCGTTCTCCCTTTGATTTAAGTTTGATGTAAAGCTAAACCATTGCCGTTTTTCGCCATTAGCTACGTTTTATTTCTTTATTCAGCTAGCTTATGCTCCTTCGAAGTTATGATCGGCTGCATACACGATAGAAGAATGAGGGTAGCGCGGCCAGAGGAGAAATTTTGAAAGAGCTGCATATAAATGCTACCGCAGTAAAATGGAATATAAATGACGTAGAGGCGCGCCTTGGTACCCACATTATTTGAACTGAAAGAATGTATTTCTACAGAATGGGTTGATTGAAGGTGAATAGAAAAGCTGAAGGTGAACTGCAGGTGAATAGAAAAGCTCGAGAAGCTACCCGAGGACCGGAAATAGCCCCATTTTTTGGAACGAGAGACGTGCGCATATACTCTTTACGTTTTAAATCCCTCTCATCTTTCGCTTACTGCACATAGAGGCAGGCTTCAAGTGCGTGACCGAAGGACCCGATTGAACGTCCACGACGGTGGCGGGATCGTGACAGCTTTGACAAAGGAAGGCGAGCGCCTGCTTTAATACTTCCCGAAAAGAACGTCGAAAAAAAGAAAAAAATACCGGAGCCTTAATACGGCTACTCACAATGAAGTTTCCCATTAAGTGCATTAAACGCGTGCACAGCCGTTCACCTCGAATGCACGCGACATCTCGGGATCAATCGAGCGTGTCTGGGCAGACCCGCTCCAGTGGGTTAAGGGGAAGAGAGGGGGGGGGGGGGGGGGGGGGGGGTAGCCATTCGGCTGACTGCGGACGCGGCAAAGACGGTGAGGGATGATTGAAGCCGAAACGCGTCTCTGAGTGTATTACGCAACAAAAAGAGGCTCTCTTTCCCAGTCATTTGACCACTTTGTGTCGCTTCCTGGAGCTATTATTAGTAATCTGGCTATAACGCGGGATACATTCGGAGGATGACCTGTGAATACAAAAGAGACGACACTTTGATCAGTGCATTGCAAGTCACTATTTTCGCATGTTCGACTTCACTACCGTAAAGTGAAAGCAAAACTGGGTATTTTTATTTTTCAACGAAGGAAAAGTCGGATAAAAGCCAAATGTCGCGCGCATATCGTCGTTCGTGATTGTCGCTTAATCATTGAATATACCTGACAACATTAATCACGAAAACAAGAAAGCTGTGTCAATCTAGTCATCCCAGAAGGTGCAAATAATATACATTCGAGTGTTTTTACTCGTCTGTTCAGCATTGCAAGATTTTGTTACACTTATCTTACGTTGGCGTTTTTTTTAAAGCGAAGCTGTCTAAGCAGCACTTGCGCTCTAGATCGTAGTACCAAAACGGAGTGCAGGAAAGCCAAATTTACACATTGCGTTTCCACAAAGGACACACGATGATGATGCTGATAAAGCGCGAAGCGCCTCAAGAAAAAAAAAAAAAGGTTCCCGCGGTCGGAATCGAACCTGGGTCCCTCGCGTTATGAAGCCGACGTCTATCCGACTTCCCCATCCTGACTTTCGTTTTCTTTAATGCATGGAAGTTTTAGAAAGAAAAAAACTCAGACAAGACAATTAACTCACAATATAAACACTAACAGACAGCAAAGGGTAAGCACGTCAGTCTAACAAAGGTCGGCACGATTTCAACACTCAGGCAAGCAAACGCACGCATCCAAAAGATGCAGCCACTCCGGTGGATCACTCTGCGCTGCATAAGCGCTCCGTACCAACGCCGCCTGTTCCCGAAAAATGCACTTGGTCGGCCTAGGAGGTTCAGCATGCCGATCAGTCATGCGGCACTTCCACAAGCTAAACAATCCTAGGAGAACAAAAACGTTATATGGCACCCGATGAACATCCTCAAAGAAGCGAATGGTGCAGGGGGTGATGTCAATGTCCTTCTTTAGTGTCCATTGCAAAACGTCCCAGAAAAATACCGCGTCACGACACAGCACAAAACAATGGTCAATAGTCTCTGGTTGGTTGCACAAGCGGCAATTGTCTGACCAAGGGATCGACATTCCTTTTTCGCGCAGCCATGGTTTAACTGGAAGCGTTTGCGAATAGGGTAGAAGCCGTTTATACTTTGGACTTTGACTAAGCTTGCCTGAGAGAAAGCTTCGCATTTTAAACATCTTTCTCTTATGAACTGTTTCTCTTATGTCCTGTCTTTCTTTTATGTCTGAACTGGTCAGAACGAAAAAAACCTTTTATTCATTTTATTTCGCCGTGTCACCCCTCCTCTAGGTTGCAGTTAAGTTTGCACGGCCTTCAGGTCTGTCATGTTTCCCGTGCTAGGTTCCTGGTCGTCGTTATGTTCTCGAAAAGCATCCGGAAGCCGGCCGTGGATGAAAATGAGTTATCTTGTTTTTCAAGGCTTAACCCATTTACGAGGCTGGCTTGGGGAGAATCACTCTCCTTCAATGCTCGAGCTGCCATCAGCACTTGCAGTTAGGGTGCTTAGTTTCAGGGCAATAGCCCGATATCGTCGCCCGATATTTCTCTCCGAGCGACAGCTAAAAACCCCAGGTTAAACCCGGTTTGTGCCGAAACATATTTATAAAGAAACTTTTGTGGGCAGAAAATCGGCTGTAGTCTGAAACGAAATTCTCCGGCACAAGTGAAAGTGCGACTAAAACTTTATATTTAGCAGTCATTCGTAATATTGTAACGAATATGTACTTGGGACGAATCATTCGGCCTTCTAAGTGCAGGGCACTTTAAGGGCCCGGCTTGTCGTAGTAGCTCATCCGGGGTCACGGCGTCACACACCCAAACAAAGGCTTCGAAAAGAAAACCGCTTCCCCTGGTCGTAATTGAACTTGGGGTGCCTCGCGTCACGAAGCTAACCTCTATCCCATTGCGCCAAAGTGGCGCATGTTACCCAAATGCAAAGTGTTGAAGGGAGGGGGGGGGGGGCGATCTTTGCACTGTGCCGTTGCCCCGGACGCTGCCGTTGTGCCGTTGTTATGCCGCGAATAAGTACGCAATAGTATAAAATAAGGAAAAAATTATTAGTCCACGTGTTAATTTCCCCAAATTAATAAAACTCAATCCAGTGTCTCATTATAGGCCTTTTCAGGGGCTGCGGCGTCCTCTTTTGACTACTTTTGGTATCAACGCCCGGCTGATACTGAAACTAGTTGAGAGGACTCCAATGCCCCTCTTGGCGGGAGAGTAAGAGCAACACCGCCTGTATCAGGCAATGTTAAACAGGCGGCGTTGGTAGGATAGGCCTATAAATGCAGCCTGCGAACAGCCAGTCTCCCCCGCCATGGACGCCGAACAGTTGGCTCGGATCGAGCGAAAGCGGGTGCTTTCTCGCGAAAGTCTCCGACGCCCGATGGTTTACACCATGTCTATTGTTACTGAATCTGCAAAAATTGCAAGAACAACATAAACGCAAGGGGCTCAGAAAAATAACACGAGGGAAACACTGGCGAATCACTGCTCCGCACTTCCATCAGCTTTCGCGTTGAGCGGAACTGCTTTAATTTTCTAACATTCTATTTACTGCGAGGATTTTCTCGGAAACCTTGCTATGAAGTGAGTTTCATTAGTACGTGCTCGAAAATAATTGGCCCAACGAAACTGCAGACATCCGAAGTTGCTACGTGGCCCTCGCACCAGCCTGTAGCCAAAACCTTAAAGGTATAATACAGAATTAAAAGTTGAAACTGTCTGGGAGGATTAAATCAACCCGTGTAACTCAACTACGGCGCCGCTAATATCCCAAGTGCACCTTCGGCACGCACGTCCCTAATTCAAAAAACAGTTTTCAGTTGCAGCTGGACAAAAATGAAATGCATTGTAATGACTTCATCAAAGCTCAGAGCATATTTATTTGAGTCAGATCATTGCTAGGCCTCGTCATTGGCCGTCTTCGTCCTCTTGATCACAGTATGAATCATTCAGCTGCGTTGTGATGAAGCTGGCCCATGGGCATTTCAAGCGTGTAACCCCTTCAAACTAGCATATAATTGTGTTTGTGTAAGTACAGCTTCGGTCTAAATGTATCTCGCAAAAACAAGGTATGCAATTATTAGCTTTACAGCATTATTTATCGCAAAGCTATAGTTCTTTTTGTCCAGAGCCCTTATCCGTGGGCCCTTATGATCAGTATGAGAGGGACCAATTTAGCCTATCCATCACGTTTTTAATGTAACCAATTCATTTCGATTTGGAACAATCCAGAAAGAGATAACCCAGCACCAGTAGATCAGCACAGTCTGGAGGCACTCGCAAAACAAGCGTTGCAAAAAAAGGGGCTTCTGGTGCAAGATCTTTCGGCGGGGTAAGAATTTATCGCCAATAGGTTTGGGAATATTGGCGTTCGGCCACCTTCCTTCAGAAACCATACCCTGAGGTATCGATCAAAGTGAAATGCAGAATAAACTTTAATTGGGCATATACAGCACCATAGGTTTGTTTTTCTGATCTTGAAGGTGGCTGGCTGTGATTCCTGGGATTTTAGATATGCCATAGGGATAAACTGCCAGTCTGTTACTTTTGGATGTCGAATAATCTTTTATACTGGCATTTTGTCGCAGCCATTACATTGGGTCACTTCCGAAGTACAGACACGCACCAGCGAGTGTTCTTGTTTGGTCAGTTTTAAAATATTCACTGAACAAGACTTTGCCGGCTTTTGTCGATAACCACTGAAGCATGCATGACTGAAATGAACTATTTGGGAAGCCAACACAATTCTTTCACTGCGTGTCAGCTAAGCAGTCTTGTATTACAGATGTCGGATGATGGTGTACTGAAATAGGAATATTTTTTGTAACCGGTATCTGCGGAAGTTGCAAGAACCCTACTCGCTGTCATTTCAGCACCGCTGAAAGATGGCAACGGCAGCGACAGCGAAGAAACGCAGAGCCATGAGGAAAAAGCTTCTAGACTAGACACTTCTAGATTAAAAGCTTCTAGACTAGACTAGACTAGACACTAGGTGGCACAATTTAGGGGGCGAAACTTATACGATCTCTCAACACTATTGTTTCTGGTGTGTCATAATTACGGCACTTTCCACGGAGGCCGCCCGGAGGCCCCCCAGAGCACCGACGCGGAATAGCCCCGTTGGAAAAGTCGGGCGCTTCGGGTGAAATTGGGTCGGTGGTTTTCGGCTGAGGGGCCATCGTCGTCGCTTCGGTCTCCTTTTGGGTCTTTATTTTCAAGGCCAAACAATTCGCCCGCTCTTTTTTTTCCCTGTTTTTTTTTTTCGCGTCTGGGCCCGTTTGATTCAGCGTTCACGGTCGAGCGATTTGGGCCCTTTGTTTCTCGCAAGGAACGCGAGCACAAAATGAGGGGCGCGCACTGTCAGGAAAAAGGTACGCAGCCGAACAGAAGAGACAAAAAATGTAGAAAAGGAACACGTAGCAAGCGGTCTAGGAAAATGCGTGCCTGTGTGCAAGCAACGAGCCTCTTCATGGTCAGTATCCGCGTAACCAGGTCGATCCCCCCACACTCGAGGCGGCAATCTACCCTTGCACCAGACTGGATGGAGTAAAACATAGCCCCTGGGACAGAAACCCAGGAATTACGTTGTTTAGCCTCTTGAGGGAGCCTCTTACTCTCTCCTGCAGCCAGAGAACGGATGAGTGGAGGCGGGCACGAGATGCGCTCCGAGGATCGCCGACGAAAAAAGTCACTGAACCGTTATGCACCATAAAACTAGAATTGGGACTTGCAACCGAGACAGTCTCAAGCCAAGCGGCACACGGCACGGTTCCTCGGGACTACGCGCGGGCTCTGGTTTGTGTGAGATCCTCGCGGACCTGCCGCACGACGCCGACCATCGCCAGCAGACTACTCCAGGAGCGATCGACACGCGAGAACTCAGCTGCACGATCTTAGCGTGGAAATACCACAGTGTGACGCTCCTCCACTTTCCTGCTGCCCCGGTCACAAGGCGACAGCTGGGTTTAAAAGGCCATGAGGCATCTCACGGTAAGCAAACATACGCTAGTCTTCCAATAGTGATACTTCAAGGAAGCCGGAGGGATCGGCTCAGTTTGGAGCGGCGTTGTTACAGCGGGAGTAGCTGTCTTTGTCCCAGGCTGGACAAAAGCAGGTACTCCTGTAGGAGGTGTCGCGCTGGAGGCAACTTCGGGTCCAGTGCACGACTCCCGGCTTCGTTCGTCTCGACGTAACATTTCCTTAGCAGTAACCAACTCACCTCCAAATTTTTGTGCGTGCGGGGACAGCCTCTTCCCATAGTTGAAGAATAAAACGTACGTTTCGCTACTTGGGCTCGAAGACCGGCTCAGCTGCTTTAGAATAGGTAATCATGACCCTTCGGCCACAACTTCTTTGTTGCTAAATAAAATGGTCGTATAGTATATAGATATAGTATAGTATATCTATAGTAGTATATAGTAGTAGTAGTATATCTATATAGTAGTAGTAGTATATCTATATATCTATAGTAGTATAGTAAAAGATATAGTATATCTTTTATGCGCACTAATGAAGTCAAGGCGAAACAGCATTCAATTCATTACGTTTTGTAGAATTACCTTTTACTGGAACCTGGGGTGACCGTACACCGGCCGTTTTTAGACGTGAAGTTCGCCTGGAGCCAATAGAGGAAACTGCCTTAGTCTCATACCCGTATACTGCATATGTCTATACGGGGGAACCTGGCCAAGAACGGGTACGAGAGTGGGTTGTTAGACGTATCCAGAGAGTCATCCGCTGTCAAGAAAACAGAACTGCCGCGAACCCTTTCTTGCCCCCATGGGTGCACTTAACAGCGATGACACATGTCCACGCAGGGAATGGGTCAGGAAGTGATGATACCAGCCCGTAGAATGTCAGGAAAGTCGGCTTGTTTTCGTGCTTTCTCGTTTCATTGCGTGACGGCTTGCTTAATGAGGAAGCTCATTTTCTACATTTATCCGCTCGACCACTTTCTCAGTGAAAGGTCTATTGCCTTTTTTTGTGCTATTTACAAATCTGGTTGCACGACTGTTGTTTAGCCGTCAACATAAATATATACACGTAATCACGCTTGGAAGCTTCGGACAGCTTGGAGGAGGACCTACAAAAATATTTCCTTTGCTGTGTATGAGGCAACCAGCTAACGAGGCGATTTGCATTCATTACTAGCTAGGCTACCCATAAATTGACTGTTTAACTACAGCCTGGAGGTTAGTCTGACGGCGAATAGGAACTTCCAGTTCTGCTACGATGCCGATCGTATTCGCACTTCGAACGAACAGGCCCATTTGGTACGGCTGCTGAACACAAGGTCACGCCACGGCGGCTGTTTTTATGATGCAGGCGAAAAACGAAGACGCCCCTGCGTCGAGATTTCTGTGCACGTAAAACGTCCTCAGATGGTCTAATTAATCCGACACTCTCCACAACGGCTGTTGATGCTACAGTGCGTAAAACGACAATTTAAACTTTTTGCTTGCTTACTTCTCCTGTATTCACGCGGTGAAACAGGAAAATATTGCCTCTGTTAAATGTTGTGAATTTTCAGGACATTTTTCGAAGCGCTCACAACCTTTAAGATGGGCTAATCATGCGCCAGCGCTGCTTTTGTTTCTGTTCTTACGCAGGAGATAAGATATCGAAAAATCGAAAAAGGACCATGAAGGTAAAGCTCAAGCTTGTTATATTTGAAAGAACTAGAGATGAAACTCGCCCAGCTCCCTTCAGGCCAGGAAAGACTTCAAATATATAAGCAATATGACAAAGTTTAAAATTTCGTGCTATACAACGTCAGCTGTGACGCGTAAAGGCTAGAATACATGGAGCGATCTTTCACGACGAAGTTCGCGCGGCGGAAGACCAGCCGCGTCACGACGCCGAATGTTCGTCGGGCTGCGCTACGGCGGCCGCCGCCGCCTCGCCGCTGCGCTGCTGTCAGTGTGGCTAGACGAGGCAAATACATTGAAGTGAAACACAGGAGAAGCAAAAAAAGCCGTCAAGACTATTATTATTGCTTTTTAGTTGCAAAACCCTCTAGAAAGGCGTAAAATGTTGTGTAGAAGAAGTTTTTAATGTTTTTGTTGTGTTTGCTATGACGACGATCGTTGCTATGACGACGACAAACGCTACTGCGTCAGGCTTAACAGCTAGAAAAACGCCCTTCTATTTGAAAAAAGAAGGCTATTTGTCGCTTGAAAATTGATGTGAGGGCAAGAGTGGACAAATTTAATTCGAAGTAAACGGTTTAGAACACGATATCGCATTGAGGGATTAGCGACGAAACTGTTATCGCTGTGAAGCGGGCGGAGAGGGCGCCGCCATGTTTGGCGACGAACTTTTTCGTCGCCATGACGGCGACGAACTTTTTCTGCCCCGGCTAGATCGGCGGCGGACGATGTTTTTCCGCCGCCGGGCGTCGAGCGGACGCCGCCGGGCGAAGTTCGTCGACTATTCGTCGCATAAACGCTACTAACCCTTCCAAGAGAGAAAGAGAGAGGGAGAGAGAGAGAACGAGAGAGAGAGAGAGAGAGAGAGAGAGAGAGAGAGAGAGAGAGAGAGAGAGAGAGAGAGAGAGAGAGAGAGAGAATAATTGATTGGTTGATTGATTGATTGTAGGGTTTAACGCGCCGATGCAACGCAGGCGATGAGGCACACCGTAGTGGAGGGCTCCTGATTAATTTTGTCTATATGAGGATCTTTAGCCTGCGCCGAAATCTCGTACACACGGGTGTTTTTGCTTTTCGCCTCCATCAGAAAAGTGGCCGCCGCGGCCGGGAATCGAACCTGCGTCCTCACAGGTGGAACGTTCGCGAAACCTGCATTATTGTGGAAATGCAGGGCGTCTACACGTTCCACCTTTTTCCGTTACTTCTGTATATTTTTGTTTTTCAGTTTTTCAAAATTTCGTGTGACCAGTTATCTCCATTTACGCTATTATAACGATTACAGGTGGAACTTCTGGTATATCTGCATTTTTGTGTAAATGCAGGGCGTTACACGGTCCTGGCTGTGGGGGTACTCAGCAAAGAATGCTACGCATTAAAAGGAAAGTAGACAAGGACTGCGCCCGCCCGCTTGTACCTTCCTTTTTGTGGTCGTCTCAATTCACGTAATTTTTAATTTACGAAACTCATTTGTTTGTAATTTGCGATTGAAAATGTTTCCTAGCCAATTAGCTGAAAGAAACTTGAAAGGACTAGAGTTTTAATTCAGCGGGCAAACATGGGGCTGTTCGTTACCCTCCCGTGTCGTGGGCATCTTACTGTCTGTATAACACACCAACCCAAACTGCTCCACCACGGAGGGCAGCAATCGGGTTGCGTCAAGCCGTGAGACGTCCACGTTGCAATCTCGCACCAGCCCAACTGGCATGTCATCGGTGAGCGCGTGAAGCCTGGCTGCGAATGCACGATCCCCTATCACCCCTCCCCCCCACCCCCGTGCACGCATTCAGGGGCAACCGGTGATGTGCGCGGGCTTAGACGTGAAAGACATCGGCCAAAACGTCTCTCCGGAAGCCCTTTAAGCTGTACGGGAAAAACAACGGCCAAAACGCCAGTCCAGTAGCTGGAAACACAAAACAGCAGCCGTAGGGTGCGAAAAATTTCCGTTCGACGCTATTTCGTCCACGCAGACGAGATGTGGAAACCGAAGAATATTTTATAATTACTGTAAAAAAACACTCGCATGTATGAGGCGGAATGCATACATATAGTCGTAATGTTTTTGCCTTCATCAGAAATAAAGCTGGCCGTGGTCTGTGTGAAATCGAACTTGTAACTTCGTATTCATCATGGAGCGCCTAAGATAAGCTGCTATAGGTATCCTTGCTAACGAAATGTATGGCGTTACTGCTATAGACCAGAAGACGACGCGTAATGCGCATACTCCTGAACGCAGAAGACATCAGCATGTTTTGGGCTGACATGCGGCTAACAGCGATCAGGGCGAGCAAACTGTCCGAGCCTATTCGATCTGCCTATTCCACGTCATTTGGGCAGCCATGCGTTTTCCTTGATCGTAAGATCAACCAGCCTAAGTGGAGAACGCCGGAGTAGTCTGAAACCATTATGCTGTGCGTCGGGGCTGGGCCTCTGTAGCTTCTTTAGCTTCTACCGCTGCGTTCTGTGCTTAATGAGGCAGAATGACCTAATGCCACTTCGGGGTATAAGCGGCATCTACCGATAATCGCCGGTAAGACAACGCGATACAAGTAGCACGAGAACGACAGCACGTGCGCCGTTGAATGCAGCGTGGCCCGGTAATTTTTGCGTATTCTTGCCATCCAATATTAATTAACTCACGCAACGGACGCCACTTGCACTACGAATATATTGTTTTTTTTTGTCTTTAGACGTTTACACAAGCGCGGAGTATTGCTTCTACGCTTATACATATAGTCTGGGAACTCACATAATCTCGCAATAAAGGTTTATTCCTTTATTTTAACCTAACAAGCATAGCGAAAGCAATAATGTTCTCCAGTTTACTTTCTAATATCTACATGCTTGCGAAAACTGAACTGTATCAGTTTCATTCCGCGTTTACTGAGACGAAACAAAGTGGGTTGTCGCGATTCCGCGTGCAAACGCTTGCCGAGGGCATTCGCGCCGCCGTTGGGTGGTGTACTCGCCACAGCCATCCCCAGTGTACGGACGAACTGACATTTCGTCCAGCAAGGCACCCTGTGAAGACGATGATTGCATAGTTTGAAGCGCTAGGAAACGAAGTGGCTGGCAGGTTGGCCTGAGATGCACTATCATTCACCACCTGGTAAAAGGGGGGCCAGGTAAACAGCGAATTTTCAAAGCAGGCCAATGCAGGTTTCTTTAGGCCCTTTTGGTATCCCTGCAACTAGTCAAGTTGCGGAAAGACTGAAAAGAGCGGATACCTCTTTGCCGTTCCGCATCACGACGAATTTGGCAGGAACACTGTCCTGTCTTATAAGTTGATCTTGCCTCATCGCATTTGTATACAACGTATGGTGTTTCGGGGTACTTTATCACTACTTCCCTGATCACGCGGTGGCGCGTTCCGCTTTGAAGAGTGACTATAAGGAGAGCTGCCACGTATGACTATTTGGAGGGCATCATATATCCGAACAGACATTGAATTCCTCGGTAAGGCATCTCGTGCGCCGAGCCCTCAGGTTTCTGAAAGACACAAACGTAGTCAACTCTTTGCCGGTGCCATTCTTTGCACGGCGACACTCCCACCCGTTCTGCGACTTTCCTCTTTGTATGTATGTATGTATGTATGTATGTATGTATGTATGTATGTATGTATGTATGTATGTATGTATGTATGTATGTATGTATGTATGTATGTATGTATGTATGTATGTATGTATGTATGTATGTATGTATGTATGTATGTATGTACGTACGTACGTACGTACGTACGTACGTATGTATGTATGTATGTATGTATGTATGTATGTACGTATGTACGTATGTACGTATGTATGTATGTATGTATGTATGTATGTATGTATGTATGTATGTATGTAGCGAATCAGAAATGGGAAATGAGTGGCTCGGTGAAATAAGACAGAAAATAAGGGTTGGCAGTCAAGAAAACATCGGAAAGCAAAGGGGACCTTGTGGTGGGTCATAGCAACAGATAAAGAATTTTGTGAGTCAGAAAGAAAGTGGTGAAAAATGTATGTATGTATGTATGTATGTATGTATGTATGTATGTATGTATGTATGTATGTATGTATGTATGTATGTATGTATGTATGTATGTATGTATGTATGTATGTGAGAGAGAGAGAGCGATCTTTAATGAAGTCTGGCGATGTTAGCTGGGCTAAAATGCCTAACTTGCTACGCCAGTTGATGACGTGATGAAGATGATGGCGATGATGTTCAAGAAGTTGATGCGTACATATACGGCGAGTTATTCACCGCGACTGGTCTAGACCTGTATGTTGCAGGTACTCTATCAGAGCTTTAGTAGCCCGTAAAGCACGTTTGGGACAAGCCCATGGTCCTAAAGCGTTCTTTAGCTGCATGTCCACGGAAAGCGGCAGTCCCAAAGTCACTGCGAGGGATACTCTTTGAGCACTGAATCGAGCACATTCACAGAGCAGGTGCTGCAGGGTTTCTCGCACATCACAGTGGGGGCAGAGTGGCGACGTAGCCTGTTTTATCTTGAAGAGGAAGTTGCGCGTGTATGCGACATTCAACCGCATGCGATGTAGAATTGCTTGTACCCGCTTGGAGAGTCCTGGTGGCATTTTAAATTTGCAGTTGGGATCGATGAACGATACCGGCGCGTAATGACGTGATACGTCATCCCAGGCTGCACGCTGCATGTTCCATGCCACGTTGGATGCAAGTATAGATGCATCTTTCCTGGAGAATGGTATAGCTATTGCCGATGCACGATGCTTATGCGCAACGGATGCAGCAATGTCCGCCTTCACATTGCCAGTTATCCCACAATGGGTTGGAATCCACTGAAGTGCAATGTGATGGTGCGCTTGTAGAGCTTGGAGATGTAAAGCGTGTATGTCACACACAAGCTGGTCTTTTGGAAAAGATGCTAGACATTGAAGGGCAGCCCCTTGAGTCTGTGAAGATGGCCCACTCTCGAGCGGGTTGCTTGACGATATGAGCGAAAGCCACCCTCAATGCTGCAAGTTCGGTAGCCGTAGTTGACGTTGTGTGACTGAGCATGACACTGATGGTAGTACGGGATGACGGTATCCACACCCCGATAGTGGATGATGTTGATGACACCGATCCATCAGTGTACACATAAGAATGTATGTATGTATGTATGTAAGTATGTATGTATGTATGTATGTATGTATGTATGTATGTATGTATGTATGTATGTATGTATGTATGTATGTATGTATGTATGTATGTATGTATGTATGTATGTATGTATGTATGTATGTATGTATGTATGTATGTATGTATGTATGTATGTATGTATGTAGTGGCTCGCTTGGTTCCTCGCAGTAGTGAACTAGACCTCTCGCTGCAGCGGCGGAATTAAATTGTATGATCATTTCAGTCCCTGACAATCCATTAAAATAAACCATGAAAACGGGCTGGTAGGTTGCGAGATTGATCGCAAACACTTCACAGCGCTGCGTCCTGTGGGTAACGTGTGTAGGCTCACCGTCAAACACTGGGTTTGAGCTTGATTTTGATTGCCACATCGCTTCCGAAGGAGGCGTAGGCGGCGCCCTTGGCCACTTGAACGATGAAATGATAAGCGTTCGGGAACGCTTCACGGAGTCGCAAACATCCCTTCTGAGTGTGCTTACCGGAGTCGACAAGGCTGATACCCATACTAAATAAAAATAAAAATAGAGCAGTCAAAAGAGTGGTGAGCTCAACGTCTTTCTTTGACAGAACGCGACGAGGCGTTCAGCGGGTAAATACAGCTTCCCCGAAACGTTCTTTCTTCACTGTGGAACGCAAACGAATGGATTTTCGGCAAGAGCAGACAGTGCGCCTTCTCTGGCGTAGTCGTACATAGCTCAGTGATCGGGCTTGCTATCTCGTGGCACCGTTTCCGCTGTCCGTAAGCGAACCGAGTTAAGTACTAATAGAAAACTGGTCTAAGCACCGGACAGCATACAACACCACCAGATTACGCTCCGCCAACTCCTTAAAGATCCTTTTCTTGTTTATTTGCTTCCGGATAAGCGAGGTTACAAAATGAGCTGCCGAGTTTAAGCAGTTGAATAGCGGGTATACTCTCTGCCCCCGTAGGAATTTAGAAACGTAAGAGATATGGGTAGAATCCTTGATCCACAGAGATATCAGGGAACGTGATAGAATTCTGCGGCATTATAGCACGATGGTCGCGGATGTTGTGATCAAGCTAAGAAGAAACTATTAAACATATATAGGAAAATATAGTAAATCAGAAATGCATAGTAAAAGCCGTTGCGGCATCGTCCACGTATACGAGACTGATGCCGTTAACAGTTTTTACAAGGATGTCGCATTGGCAATGAATAAGGTAAGCACTCAGTAATCAAGAAAAGTTACAAATTTTCAATGTTTATACCGTGAAGCTACACCCGGGCTATGAAGGGGGCCGTAAAGGAGGGTTCAGGAATAATTTTGACAACCTGGGTGTCTTATCGTGCTCTAAAATCTCGACACACGGGCGTTTTCGCTTTTCGCTTCCTTCTGAAAATCGGCCACCGAGGCCGGGATTGAGCCCGCGTAACTAGGCTGAACAGCACAACGCTTTAGCCACTGAGCCAACAGTAGTCGATTCTGATGGATGCTAACGCTAAAATAGGGGAGAAGTTGGTAGGACAGCGTGCACGGAAAAAAATTTGAAATGGGAATGCGGAATAGTCGACGTGAAGCTCTTATGTAGCTTGTGTAAATAGCGCGAGGACATGTTAAAGAGACTGGGGATAATCCATACTACGTTCCGCAAACAAAATAATCGAAAATGAACACAGAAAAGACCCAAAATTATAAGAGTAAATCAAGCCGACTTCATTATGGGTGATAATCAAGGAATCTGGCTGGATACTGAGATGCTCAGCAAGGTGAAGAGGAATGGTCGAAGGAGGTTGACGACAAGGATTAGGCTAGATCTGATATTGAAGAAGATGAAAGTAGTAAAACGCATCAAACCAAAATCCAGTCAGTAAGAGACAGTGCGCAGGAACTTAACTGCTAAGAACAAATTCAGACGCAGTGAATGACAATGTAGGCAGATAACACCACGGAGGGATGATATTAGAAAATTCTGGAGCAAAGAATGTATTCGAATAGAAGCGGATAGGAAAGACCGGAAGGTCTAAGGGAGATGACTACGTCGTGCTGTGTGCATAAATAGGTTTATGACAGCGATAGGCATTATTATTCTGATGTATTTCTTTATTACTATTAGTGGCTTTCTTTCGTGTTTCTTTCTATTCAGAACTTTATGGCTATGTTTCCTTCCTTCTTTCTTTCTATTCGTTTCTTTCGTTCTTTTTTCTTGTCCTATTCTTCTTTCGCTTTTTTCTCTTCCTTTCGGTCTATTCTTATTTCTCGTTTCTTTTATTCTTTCTTCCCTACTAGAGTTTTTGTACGTTATTCCTTCAGCTCATGGTTTCGCGTGTAGGTATTGAAAATCGCCCTACCTCCGAAGCGTACTGGACGCAACCAACACGCGAGCGTCATTTTTGCTCTGCCACTGAGAAGAGATGCCTACGCTACGGCACAGACCGTGAGAAGTGGGCTTTTCTTCCTTGGCGGCTTGTTCCCATCCTGTCGATCTGATCGAGCCGGCTGGCCGGTGCTGCATTGTGTCGGATCAAAATTGGAGGGAAAAAAGAACAAAGTGAATGAAGTGGGGACCAGAGGGAAACGCACGCAGCCGATAACGTGAAAGAAGCAACAAATTCTCCGTGAGCATAAAAAAACAATGGCAAAAAATCACGCACGCACGGCAGCCGGTTTTTGCGCAAGCGAGAGTTTTACAAATGTACGCCCGCACAGTGCCACCTGTATGGTAATCTGGCCATCAGAAGTCTTCGAGGGAAGAAAAAGGCGTGCGTCCGACCCAGCGCTGCTCTTTGAAATCTAGAGCATAAAGAAAGCGTGAGGCGTATCTACCGTTGGTGCGACCCGTGCACGGCCAGAGACGTGAACAGGCAGAACGTACATACGTCGCCACCCCTCATGGGATAGCAGCGAGCACAATGCGTAAGTAGACGGGGAATTGCCGACGATTCTTCCCGTGCGGCACCAGAAGCGCCGACAGCCCCCCCTACCCCCTTTTCCTCCCTGGATGCAGGAATACAAAAACACAAAAAAATGGCAGTCAGAACAAACATACGAAAGAAACGGGACACGCGTATTTGAGTCGCAAGCTCCTCGGAAAATAAGGCCCTCTTGAAAGAAGCAAGTACTTTGTCGTATACGGTACGTGTAAGTGTTCGTGTACGTGTACGTGTACGTGTACGTGTATGGCTTAGCAATGGCAAATTTCTGGCAAGGCGCAATAAGGGCGACATGGCTGTAGTGATCCGTTCTACAAAAGACCTGGACAGGTAGGGCTGGACATGTTGGGTGATCCATTCCATTATTACTTTCTCCCAATATGTATATGTACGTACACCACCAGATTGCCTCACAAAGCCCCTCGGCAAAAAAGGCCTTAAACGATTAAAGTTTTTTTTTTCATCTGAAAGCGCGATCAGCCAGAAAGAAATTTCCGTCCTGAAACCATTTTTCATATTGTTGATTCGGACTTTGAACATTTAGTTGAACAGAAACGTGATTTTGAAATGATTATGCTATTTGTATTATTCCCAGCTACAATCACCCTTCCCGCCGGGGGAGAAAGGGAGAGAAGGTGGATTGTCACTGCTTGTACTTGGAGTGTCATTACAGTCTGGGCTTAATTCTCGTTACTGAACACCCCACACGGGTTACAACAGACTCATCTGCAGAAATTGATTTAATTCCTACCAACTCAAACATCCCCCCGTAAAAGCCGGGGTAACATATATCGCATTAGCGACCGTCACCCGATCTTTGCAGCTTTCCAACAGTGCTACAAAGAACCCAAGTGCGTCCTGTACGGTAAGGGTAATATCCCCAGTGAGTCTAAAACGCTTTCATCAGGCCCTCTCTGAAATGAACTGTTCTCAAATTCTTTCCACTCAACATGACAACGTGGCTTGTGAAGTTTTCCTTAAGTTTAGATCCCTCTATATGATACAGCTTTTCCACTGACAGGGATACCCGCTATCCGCAACATTCGAAAGCCCTGGATAATTCCCGCATGGCTGTGCAAAATGAAATGACCAAATTCAATTTATTTTGAATTTACTGCAAAACTCGCTCCACACGAATTTTCGAAATCTAAAACACGTACCACAACCAGCGTAACAAAGCAATTTGGCGGCTTAGGAAAGAACTATTTTAATAACGTATACTCAGGTGTAAGTAATAACGCGACCCCCCCCCCCCATCAAAAATAAATAAATAAAATAAATGCACCCTTAGGCTCTACTGCAGAAAACTTTCGGAGT
Organism: Haemaphysalis longicornis; assembly: GCF_048455015.1. Taxonomy (NCBI): domain Eukaryota; kingdom Metazoa; phylum Arthropoda; class Arachnida; order Ixodida; family Ixodidae; genus Haemaphysalis; species Haemaphysalis longicornis. The sequence goes on along the minus strand of NW_027526203.1, from coordinate 374,020,214 downwards.
TGAAATCAATGGGATGTAGTCGGAGCAAGCGATCTGACGCATCCATTTAAAAACTATCTGAATAATTTGGCTTTTTCAACGATCCCAACTGAATATTGTTGAACTGAACTGAATATTCAGAATTATGAAAACTCCCTGTTCGCACATCATCTGCTCCACAACGGAAATGGGGTTTTTTGACGCGATTTTGCAGTTCAAAAACAGTGGTTGTAGCGATCGATGTCATTTTTAGCTGCGCCTCGTTAAATGTCTCGCCGATATTACTGCTTTCAAGCAGTGATATCAGCTTGCTCGTATCTACGATATCTGTTTTCTAGCGACACTCTTCCTTTCGAATTAAACATTTACAAAGTGATAGTTGGGCATAAAGAACTCGACAGAAATAAGTTAGGCAATTATAGGTCAATTTAAATGTTATTTATATTTTCACGAGTCATTGAGACGGTATACATTGACGTTTAGCAGGTTTTCTTCCTATGAATGTTTGTGTTTGTGCGCTTTCGTGGGTGTTTACGCGTGTTCACTCATCTTCATCCATCATCAATTTCCCATACGAAGTAGCAAGACAACCTCGCTGCTAGGCTCACTTCTATAAGTCATTAAAGTTATCTCTCTCTCGTTCTCAGATAAACGCAGACATTTGACAGAGTCACAGTACGAGTTTAGAAAATAAAACATTCAGCACAGCTTGCTTTCCTTCACCAGAATGCATGTATTATGCCAAACATCGAAGAAAAAAATTCAGAAACTTCCGGGTGGTAATTGTCGTGTAATGCGGAAACTTACATACTGTCCTTACAGGTCAATGTCCTTCACAAACTCTCAACATTTCGAATGGGGTCCCTCAAGGTAGCATTTTAGGGACACTCCTTTTTAATATATACATTAATGACATTCCCAAAATCAGTTGCCGGGCAAAATACATAATATACGCAGATGACACCAGCCTATTTTTTCCTTCCAATGGCATACAACACTTGACTGACACAGCAAACCCCGTGCTTTCATTCATTTCCAGATGGTCATTATCAAACTCATTAAAAATCAACACGGAAAAAACTAAGGCAGTACTTTTTCTGCCTAAAAGAAAACGTGTATTTAACCCTCCATCTCTATACCTACGCGGCAGTGTTATCGAGACTACGTAGACTCTTTCACATCACTGGTTGTCACGTTCAGTAATACTATGTCATGGCATGCCCATGTTAGCAACATTTCTTCAACGCTTGCTAGGATTGTCGGAATTTCTTCATGTAACCGGCACATTCTACCTACGAAAACTAAGGTTGCATTGTATTCCACTGGAGGCATTGGACCCCTCTCTTCTAATAAAATTCATTTATTCATTCAAGACCCCATGTGACCCTCGCTAAACCTCACGCCTCGTTAAAGTTGGATTCATCGCTGTACACAAGTTCATTGTTAAAAAAACACTTTTAAGGGGCTAAGGAGTGGTTCTGAATGAGACGCAGGTGGCGAAAATGCGGCAAATGAAGCGTTAAAGACGTACAGACGAGTTTCCTCTTTGAGTTCACATAGAAATGCTTGCGCATTCGAAATTGGCGTTAAGAATGTTTCCCGATTTTCCAAAGGCGTTTGGTTCTCTTAATTGAAAGTTTCTTGCAGATGAACTGAAACTTTATGATATTCGAGGTACGGCTCTGAAACATGTTCGATCGGATATTGGGGATAGTTGCCAATTTATATTTGAAGGTCGTCATTTACAAAAAAAAAAGTTTTGGTGTTCACCAAAACAGTAAGTATTCTACGATCATACTATTGCACTTTGCATAGATCTCGCAGACCATATATAATCTAACGATTTCATTGTTTCTTTCGATATGTTCAAAACGTGTCTCAGAACCCGCTTAAAGGCAGACGAAGTGCTGTGCACAAATGAGACGGGACGAAAGTTATCGTCAGCCCGGTCATCATCAGTTATAGCCAGCCACACTTCTTTACTGCCTAAGACCATAAATTTATTAACAAACTGTAAATTATTTGCTTAAGCGCTATAGTGCCAATTCAAATTTTCTACGCCCCATTTTAAGCATCCTGGCTCAATTGTTTCCTGCATGTGTCCAACTCCTCTCATTGCGTAGCAGGCAGAGGTAAAGTCAGAACCGCGAACACGCATATTGAGCCCCGTATATGTGGGGCATCTTGAAGTATTACGGGCGTGCTCTATAAACTTGCTTAGACGACGTGACCTTTGGCATTAATCATGAAAACAGACGCACTCATGTTTTATTTTTCATATCATGTTTTATTTTTAAACCTAAAAACAGACGTGACTGTCCCGGCTTCCTCCCGACCTGCGTCCTCCAATAAGAAAGGGAGAACATGCCTGGCGCTCGCATCATTCAGGTACGATGTAAGCAGGGTGTTGATAACCAACAAAAAATATCCGATGCTTAGATACTGAACTGAAACACCAGAAGCCATTTTTAATGCACGATTTTGAGCGAGTGGCGTGAAGAGCGGCAGAAACATGAAGTGTGTGGTTACACGTTCAATCACGAGAATGAAGTCTATGCCTTATTCATGAAGCTACCTAGGCATACTACTGCAGACAGCGAATGGAAACAAGATACACGGGCGCTGCGCTTCTATGCACAGCTGCCTTGTCGTTAGTCCTTCGTATCCTAATCGCTTTCGTTTCTCGTTTTGATGATACCCTGCCGTGAGGAAACACCTCGTGCAATATGTGCAATGTTACAATACAAAAAGTTGCACAGGGTCCCTCAGCATAGTCTTGCGAGATCAGAACGCAAAAGCGTGCGACCAGTTGAACACTGCACGACGAAGACTTCATAGCGCCGACAACGGCGCATTCCTAATACATGATGCGTTTCTGTACCTCAGGTTCAAACTACGCGCCTCAGTCCAGCTTGTGCCATCTAGTGAATTGCGCGTGAGGCAGCGCCCAACCATGTGTTTTGTGCCATGTTTCTCTCAGGTTAAAACAAGAAGCGCGCGCCTTTGTATTTTATTTCTGAGGCACGTGCTATGGGGCCACGAGAGACCCATGGTCCTTTACTTTGTGTTTTATTTATAGTTTTGGCACTATTTTGTTCACATTTAAATTACATCAAATGCTGTGTTCCGCAATGGCGTTTGCGTGGAGTAGTGGTTAATAACATGCCTGTCACCGTGCGTCCCTGGGGTCGATTTCCGTCCCTACCACGGTTCTTTTCAGATAGATGGCTGGTGTGATGGGGTCAGTTCTGGGAAGGGCTAACACGCGCGGCCGTCGAGCGCGTCGGAATCCCTGAAATGAGCCTAGTAACACTTTCTTGTTATTAATTATGGGGAGATCTAATGCAAATTCGTTCTAGTATGCAAGTACGCCTCATTTGCTTCATTTAGGCCGCTAACAGGGTCCCAATTGATCTTCCATATTGTCTTTACGTATATGAATCGGACTGTTTAATTTCTGCGTTCATGGACCTGTCCTACTGCTGGCGCGGCTCCGCTTTCTTCCCTAGCGCCATTGCTGATCGTGGACAACGCGCACATACATACGCACAAACAACCGCGCGCCGAGCTACGCCCGAGCTCTGACGCGCGCGGGACACAGGCACAGCGCGCACTGGCATCACGCGCCCTCTTTCTTTCCTGTGTGCTATCGAAGGAAGCAGCGAAAGCAGAAAAAAAAAAAAGAAAAACGGAGAGGAGCGTCTGGCGAAGGGTGAGGAGGACGGCGGCACGCACAGCCATGGCGTCATCTCTTTCACTGCCTGCCCCTCACACCTTTATCATGCTTCGACGCCAAGGAGCGCCCTCCCCCTGACACTTTCCCCAGACGCTGTTCCGTTCACCGCAATTCTGAAGCACGTGAAAGTTGCGCGGGTGGTTCAAACACGATTTACAACATCATGCTCGCTGCTCCCCCGTGCGTGGCTCATCCGAACCACGTGATATTTGCGCGGGGGTTCAAACACGATTTGCAACAACACTCTGGCCGGCGGCGGCGACGCGCCGCCGTGCGTTCGGTAATCACGCGATTGCTTCCTGAGACGCGGCAGCTGTGCTCCGTGACTGAGAAGACTGCAGTTCGCGCTGCGTACAAATTTCGCATTAAGGAGTGTTGTAATCGTCAGTGCATTTTTCCCCCGTATTTAAAGCAATGTATCGGCATACAAACGCAAATATTGTGCTACTGATGCGCTCCTTACGAATTGGTTTAGTATTCGAGTCACAGGGACAAATTTAGAAGTTTTCGGGCGTGAAGGTTTGTTACCTATTCGTAACTGACATCCGACGTTCTACTTCGTTATCGGGAATTGTAATAGGCCTTGAAGGTCATGATGTTTTGTCCTTTATGTTAGCACTATTGGATTCAAGCTCTTTTTTAGCTTGTGCACTGTGTAGCTACCCCGGTGCATCCGCAACTCACTACGATAAAACGCGAGCTGCGTTACTCCGGCTTAGTTCGCGAGTGGGCGAGTGACTACTATAGTAGGTGCGAGGGGGGAGGGGGAAGCTAAGCCGCAGTGGCACGGACGCTTTCGGCTCTACTCGGATAAAGAGCTCGCGCTGCGGCGCATAAGCTGGCATGTACGACGAGTATATCACACTAGGCAACCGAGTTGTTCGCTGCCGTAATTGTGGCGTCGCGTTCTCTTTCTCCAACGCCGGACAATTTGCATGATGGAGCGCGGGGGGCCTGACACACATGTATATATAGTACAGGAATGGGTGCCCTCAGCCTCGAATGGGCCTGGCCCGTCCTGACACCAACGGTGTACGGCGATCCGCATGTATAAATACACGCTCCCGCCGAGCTGTTCCAAGAGGGTGCAAGGAAAGCTCCTTTCCTTTAGACCGAATTTCTGGTCGTGCGCGTTGAGAATTGATGAGGATTGGTCGAGCGCACTCCATAAGCACGGATTTTTATTCTCCTGAAACATACTATCAAAAACAGAAACGAGCAACGAAACAGGTATATTAAGTCAGGGGGCTAGAGAAGGAAGGAGTTTATTTCTGGCGGTGCAAACGAGCCATTTCTTGCTCTTGGCTCGCACCTGTCTGTGCGCAGTACACGAGGAAAGGAAAAAATAAACCGTTCGAAACTTCGTTTTCTTTTCAAAGTTAGGTGGTGGTGGTAGGGGGGGGGGGGGGAGGGTGATTTGTAAAAAAACTCCATTTCTTTCCAAAGAAATGAAGCTTCGAGTCCGGAAGCGGGAGAGGCCACCAGTCCAGCCGCCATGTCCCTGTCATCAGTCAGTGGGCGGGAATATTGCCCTCCACAAAGCAGGTCGCCTATTGTGTCCGAAATTCGTCAGTTCAAAACATATCAGTGAGTACGATTTGGTTGCAGTGTTATAGTTAATGTTAACACATTTATGTCAAACCCCTGTGATTTATGAGCAGCATGCTCGCATACAACGGGAACATAATTAAGATAAATCGCTTAAAAAGCAATGGAAAAAAAAAACGCCAACATTGACAAGACTAGGCAAAAATGTGATAATTCCCACTTTTCTACAAAATCGTACTCGTTGGCGAGATCTTACTTGGAATATATAAGCCGATAATAAATAAGCCGATACATAAAACCACTTTAGAACATTGGTGCCGACCATCTCTGCCACAACCGGCGGCAAAAGCTCTTCTGAGTTTTGTCAGCAATACCGAATTTAGAATTGTAACAATGACTGCGGTACTTGACAGAAGTTCTATGAGGGGCATGGGCATGACCCGCACCTCTTTCCGCTCTTTCTGTTGTCCCCTCTTTTAACCTCCGATTCCCTTTCGCCAGGGCAGGGTTGCGAAACCGGGCCCTACGTCTAGTTAACCTCACCGCCTACCCATTCCTTTCTCACGCACTACCTCCTATCAAGCCCGTGCCTTGTTTGAACTGCACGACAAGAGTGTTTTTAATGCCAGGGTTATAATTATAATAAAGCGATAAAAAATTTTCTGATCCGACAACACCATAATCCATGGTCCTTTCCCAACGAGACTAGTTATCTCCCTCCTTAATGGGTAAAATTATTCCTTGTATATATATATATATATATATATATATATATATAATAGACCACAAGAAAGGGGAGAAAAAATGCCCGCTGGGTGGGATCCTAACCCACGTCCTCCAGAATACGCGTCTGGTGCGGGGCTATTTCCCCCTCCACTTTCTGGGGTACTTATGTTAAGGCATTTTTGTTTCCTGCGCTTGGGGGTGGTAGCCAGAGCTACTCGTGCTACTCGGGGCGAAGGGGACCTTCTTTTTAACCTCCGGGCCGTGACTGGAGTGTCTACGACATGTCGAGAGTGGTCGACCAGCGTTGAACCCTCTTAAGCTCCATATGGCACCAAGACTGCCAGAACAGAGGCCCTCGCTATGCATGTAGCGAATCAGAATGGGAAATGAGGGGCTCGTTGAATTAAGACAGAAGTAAGGGTTGGCAGTCAAGAAAACCTCGGAAAGATTGATTGATTGATAGTAGGGTTTAACGCGCCGACGCAACGCAGGCGATGAGGCACGCCGTAGTGGAGGGCTCCGGATTAATTTTGACCACCTGAAGATCTTTAACGTGCGCCGAAATCTCGTACACACGGGCGTTTTTGCTTTTCGCCTCCATCAGAAAAGCAGCCGCCGTGGCCGGGAATCGAACACGCGACCTCGTGCTCAGTAGCGCAACGCCTTAGCCACTAAGCCACCGCGGCGGATAAAACCTAGGAAAGCAAAGGAGAGGATGAGAGGATGTGGTAGGTCATTCAAACAAATAAAGAATTTGGAATTTGGTTCTGTCTGGTTTTTTCGCTCTACGTTTGTCCCTTGTGTTACGAAATAAGCGCTTTTCCAACCATGTACAACTACCGATACCAACTAGCCCAACAACAAGCCCTACCATATCCTCCCCTTTGCTTTCCCAGGTTTTTTTGACTGCCAACCATTATTTCTGTCTCATTTCAACGAGCCCCGCATTACCTATTCTGATTCGCGATATATATATATATATATATATATATATATATATATATATATATATATATATATATATATATATATATATATACATATCAAGGTTGCAGTCGTCATTGCCAGTGCTATTCGGCTTTTTTCGAAATATTTAATAGGGCCGAATGACGTGTGCTTGCCACGTTTCTTTGATTCATTGATAAATAAGCGAAAATATAAGTCGAGAAAAAATCCGTCGTTTTTCCGGGAGCGGGACTCGAACCCACATCTCCGCATATCCGGTGCGGTGCGTTCGCCATTATATATATATATATATATATATATATATATATATATAGAAAGAAATGGCGGCAGTCTACAACGCCAAAGAAGGCGTAGGGGAATGGTTAGACTATTTTTTACGGTTAGTGACGTTACATTATTTTTTTTATTAATTACGTGAGAAAGAAAAAAAGAAAAACACGCGCCCAGAGTGGGTACCGAACCCACGCCTTTCGAACTGGAACTGTCCGACCGGAAATTACGGTTCGGGATCGTGTAAATTCAATTCGACCGGTGCAGTTCCAGTTCGACTAAAGCATGCTCCGAACCGGTTCGCCAACCGGTTCAGATTTGGACTAATAGAGGAAAGCAAAAACATTTTTGTATTTTAAAGTCGCCAAAAAATTAAGATACAAATTTTGGTCATTATAAATACTGCTTCTTTGAGTACTTGCGGTGCAATATTAAAGTCAACTACAAACAATTACACCAGATATTAAGAAAAACGTAGCAGCCACTTTTCACCCAGCCTTTATGCCGCCCTAGGGGCTTCATAAAGTCACCGCTAAGAGACTTAACTGTGGCATTGATTGGCGCTTCTCGTTTCGTTTTATTATGCCACTTGAACGCAAACAAGGAGCTTGCGCAGTGTTAACGCTGTTTAAATTATTTTGTTATTATTACTGACATCGCGTAGCAGAAAATTTCAACGTTTTCTGACGTTTCTTATCTCTTCTGAAGAAAAAAGTCCTTGAAGCCAAAATTTAGTTGAGAAAGCTACCAAAGGCTGGCTCTCTGAAATAAGACATGGTTGGGCTTTCTTTCATGGACCCTTTAGCATGTGAAGCCAAGCGTGTGAAGTCTAGCAATGTGAAGCCAATACACAGCAGGGAAATAGCGCTGGCCATTGGCTGTGGCACCTTCTGTTTTGGGTTTTCTATCACGCCAACCAAGAGAGACCGCAGCCTGCATCCCTAACAAAAACAATTTACGAAAGACTAACACTTAAAGCGCGCACACTTCCACCCGCACGCCCGCCCACACGCGCGCACGCACTCACGTTCGCACGCGCTGCAGTGTGTTCCATCACCCTGTGAAAATAAGCTTTTCCACTACAAGATACTGTAGCCCGACAGACTCCAGTAGCAAACAGTGGACTCCGACGTTTTGTGTCCAGCGCTGGGCACACCCCTCAAGTCGAAAGAATACAATGTCTCTAATTTCGAATTAAAACTAAAAATTTTGCATTAGCGCATGTCTTTTCTCATCCTCCGGTCGTCTGTTTTGGAAACGTATTTCTGCGGCTCGCCTTCACCTCCTTTTTTCTTCTTTTTTCATGGGATTCGCCTCGCTTGAATAAAGCAGATGCCCTAAACCAATGAAAACGTATCGTTTCTATAGTCAGCGGAAGTTGGCGTCTCTTTCTTTCTGTACGTGTCCCATCCATCGCGCTGTTATTTTGATTCTTACGATTAAACACCAACCGATCAAAATTTCAACACCTTTGTGATGCCACAAGCAGGCACATTTCGGGTTTGAGTCTTGGCCGCTGAGCAGCGCCGCAATCTTGTGTCCTGATTGCCTCAGCACAGTCCAATATAGAGATGGGCAAAGTTCGTAGTTAAAACCTCCTGCAGGCTGCCGAGACTGTGACATTTTTTTTTTGCTTAGCCTTGAACCCTGCGTGCTCGACCGCCAGCAAAATAGCATTGCACACAGTCTTTGTGCCCTGTTCTGACCACGAATTTATAGCGTATTGATGCATCTTAAGGGATAAGTGCGGGAGAGATTTCGAAGTTGATGGAGCGTGAAAGAGGAAGTCCCGAACGACATTGACCCCACGTTATCAACAACGAATGGTCGAACCGTGATGTCTTGAACCGTAACCGTTGTTACTTTTTCAGTACAGTTCCGTTTCGGGTTTAGGGTTCAGCGGGCTAAAAAAATAACGGTTCGGGTCGGCACCCTGAGAAATATATATATATATATATATATATATATATATATATATATATATATATATATATATATATATATATATATATATATATATATATATATATATATATATATATAGCGAATTAGAAAATGGAAAATGAGGGGCTCCGTGAAATAAGACAGAAAATAAGGGTTGGCAGTTTTCTTGACTGCCAACCCTTGTTTTCTGTCTATATATCTATATATATATATATATATATATATATATATATATATATATATATATATATATATATATACAGTGTGTGTGTATGTGGAAGTAGGAAAGACAGATCATGAAATGAACGTAAGGAAGACTTGGAAATAAAATTCGGTTCTCTTCTGCGTGAAAGTAAGTATTTCGGAAATCTGAAGGAAAGTTTTCAAAGGAAGAAAGTAAAAGAAAGTCAGTCAGTAAGTAAAAACTTTATTACACACCAGTCAAAGAGGCAGCGTTACAAAACTCTCCGCTCCAGGTTGGATCCCAACCCACAACCGTTGATACCGCGTCCAATGCACTACCAACTGATACACAGGGACAGCTAAATTCCTCTACATTTCCTCGGGTATTTATGTGTAGGTAATTGTTCCCTGTGTACAGAGGTGGCAACCAGCGGTGCCCCAAAATCTTTCGGGGTGAAGTCGGCCTTCTTTTTATTTCCCGCGACCATGACCCCAGCGTCCACATTTTGCCACGCCGTGGACCCTCGTATGTTACCTGTGGCACCAAGACTGCCAGGACCAGGGTCCTCGCCACGTATGCAGCTTGTTATAAGTAGGAATGAGAAGCTAATTCAATGAACACAGAAAGGAGAGCTAACAGTCTAGACCTCCAGGGAAGACACAAGAGAAGTAGTTTTATCTGCAAATAGGAATGTCGGAAATGGCAGGAAAGAAGGAAAACGAAGTAAATGTTGCACATTGATTGGGATCCGAACGCCAGGTATTCGGATAACGTTTTCAGTGCTCTACCATAGAATCAGGGTGTCGAACCGGATCCGAACCGAGCCGAAAATCGGAACCGAACCGCTATTTTTGCCGGAACTCAACCCGAACCCGAACCGTTATTTTTTCAGCACGCTGAACCCGAACCGGAACTGAACCGAAAAAAGAAATAATGGTTCGCGGTTCACGACGAAACGGTTCGACCATCCACTGTTGATAATTCGCGGTCAACGCTTGTCGGTGCTTTTCTTTTTCGCACCATCGGTTTCGTAAGTTCTCACACACTTTCCCCATCAGATCGGTCAACACTATCTTCGTCGTTAGAATAGGAAAAGTAGGCGCACCAAAGTTGCTATGGTATGCTACTACAGGAAGCAGAGGCGTCCGAACCATTTTTCGACTGGGGGAGCGAAAAAAATCGTACCATAGATATCACCGTCATCACTTATTTTTCTTGGGGACTCATGCATGCACAGTATAACAGATAACGTGACTAAATAAATAAGCCCAGTCAACGACATAAAACCAATGCAATTGTAATCAAATTATTATCCAATATCACGTACGCTGGAGAGCAGTCAAAAATCCAATTAGTGTCTTCATCGCAACTGTCCACCCTCCGCAAGGCAACGGCAGCACGCACAATTGTATGCATTTCATTTATCAATGTACAAAACAGAACTGCACGCTTTCCAAATATATGAAAACAGCAACAGGGAACTTACAGGGGTAGTAAAAACTGTCAGATCATCTTTCGGCACGCCCCCTAACCGCGAAAATACAACATCTGCACATACATTCCACAAAAGAAAGCTTACACAATGAATATTAACAAAAAAACGAGCAAAATACAAATATCAGTTAAATAAATTTATGCGTGTGAAAACGTAACACATGTGAGATGAATCTGTAGCGTTCCGGTTTAGTTCAGGAATTGTAGCTTCAATCGTCTTTTTTTCCCAATTAGTTCAAGTACAAGTAATGCAAGACGACTGATATGTTCTGGTCGTGTAAGGGTTATTTTTCATCAGCTCGGGCAGAATATTAAAAGTGTTCTTTCCTGTCGAGCGGTTAGTATGACACGGACTCGTAATTATTTTATAACTTAACGCACTAGGAGCTGACTCGTCACGTGCGACAAATAATTAAAAAAGGAGTGCCAAATATGAATGCTTCGCGCGAAGGTTTCTTTAGGTTTTGTGAATGATACTTTTTTTACCCATCAAATTTCTTGGAAATAAAGGATAACACGTAATCATTATTGAGTTCGAGCATGCGCCTTTCAGTGACGGTCTAACCGGTCAATACTGTTGTGGTGTGCCAAACGTAGACATCCTTTACGCGGTTCGTGCAGCAAACATCTGAATTTAGGAGTCTAAGCACAAAGTTGCCGTTAGCGCACAGTGCACGTGCAATAGGACTAGACCAGCAAACCTCTCCTGCGGCATTGTCCTTCAAAAGCAAGGTATTAAAACTTGCTTTTGAAGGACAATGCCGCAGGGAAGGTTTGCTGGTCTACTCCTATCGCACGTGCACTGCGCGCTGACGGCAACTTTGAGCTTAGACACCTTAATTCAGATGTTTGCTGCTCGTCTGAGGACGCTCAAGAATCGTTCGGATGATGCAGACGACGCGGCGACTGTGAGAACGAGAAGTATAAGTTTGAAAACGTCATCACGTTTTGAGCTTGATTCTTCAGTCATACATGAACGTCTTGGATGGAGTAGCACTTGCTGCTAACAGGTGACGACAGCCCTATCAATTGTGCAGCAAGCCGACGGACATCAAAATCAGAGGTGTGGAGCTCCGGTTCCTCTTCCATGACTGCGGCGCAGAGAGATACTTCTCTTTGTCCGCATCTTAAATACTTCTCTTATACTTGTCTTGAATACTTCTCTTATCTTGAATACTTCTCTTGAATACTAGATACTTCTCTTTGGCCGCATCTTTGACCGCAATTTGAAGCGAATTTCATGCTATCCTTAAGGCCTTCTGGGGACAAACCAACTTTCATGACGCCGTATGGGGGTCGGTGGAAGTCTACAGGTGCCCTTTGATTGGGGGAGCCGTGGTCCTCCATTTGTACATTAGGGGGAGCCTTTGCTCCCCCTGCACCCCCTGTTCCGACGCCCCTGACTGATAGCGCGAACAGAACGCAAGGCTGAGCAAACGAAATGTTGAATTCTCTATCAGCCTGCAGGCGATATGAAACATAAACTTTTCCCTCTCCTATCTGCTACTGTGTGAGGGCAATCGGGTCACAAGATTGCTGCACTCTGCTACGGCGAATGCCCGCGTCCGAAATGTGCATAATTGTCGCATTTCATAATTATATTTAAAACGGTCGCATACCTGGGAAGTGTAAATATTGTACAAGTGTGGCCAAGCCGTAGGCTGGGGACCACAAGGATGCGGGTTAGATCCCCGCACCCTGTTGCCAGATTTCTGATGTATTCGAAAAACGAAAACTTGCATGCGTAGATTTCAACGCACGTAAGGGCCTCAGGCATTCAAAATTGTTTTGTCGGCCTCCAATATACGGTGTGCCTCATGGCACAGCAGTAGCTTCAATGAAACAAAGCCACCAATATTTTTGGGAAGTGTGTTTCTGCAGGAAAACCAAAAATACAGGGCCTACCGCATGATTTGGAATGTTTCCACACTGAATTCGCACACGATTAATTTCTGCTCTTTTCTGCTGCCTTCAGCCATTAAATAAGCAAAACAGCAAAAGTAGATTTTGCTCTGGATTTTTGCAAACCAAACGTATCATCAGCGGCGCTGTGGTGCTGGTATAATCGTCAGTGTTATTTAAGGACCCGTAGAACAGACAAGTTCACGTTTTTTAGCGTATCCTTATAAGGTTAATAGATATAGCAAAGAAAGGCATGAACGTATCTTATGCACTTTTGCGAGAAACTGTATTCTCCAACCTTGCAGTCACTACGTATTTTGTCTCCGAAGAAAAACCAGCACTAAAGCAGATGACGCGTGCGGAAAGGCAGGCCCGTCCCGTAGTGTCACATTTGCCCAGCGCTCATCCTTTCTGCTTGCTCTCCTGTTTTGCCTCTTTCAACGGTGCTTTGTTTTTGAAGATGCGCTTTCAGTCACTGGTCTATCTTGCTACTCCATTGCCCCTACTATTCGTTCCGAATGAAGATGGGGATGGGTACCGTTGCCAAGAAACTAGAAAGCGTCTTTACAAAAGATTTTTATCTCGTCATTCATGCATCCAATTACCCTTCAATTTGCAATCGCTTAATCTAATACAAGATTCCGCAACTTAGCGGACGGAACGAGGGCGGTGGTCAGGGGGAACGGAGGCGTATTCATGGTGACGCGCACACCTGTAACAGCTACCTCAGAACGCATTCCAATGATCAGAGCAATAAAAAGTCACGGAGTGTTACTTGAAGCTCACTTTTAGCCCTAGAGGAGGTGACTGCTAACAAATTGGCCTAGGTGACCAGACCATCGAATTCATAGATAGCATTCACGTCGCCATTATGGGATTTCTTTCTTATGATACAAATGATGAGAAAAAGTACACCGCTGGTATTTAAACATGTCCCCTACTAATGTACGGAGAGGACTAGTTGGTACGCAGGCCAAACTCTATGGGTTTAACGGTAACGATGGTGGGTGATACCAGAGAGAAGATTGCGATCTCAACAACAAAAACAACAAACAAAAGGAAGCAGGAGAATTTATTTTCCCGGGCAGCCTGACCCTTGGTGGTTGCTTTAAGTAGTCCCTAAGACAACATAAAGGTTTGGGGCAAAGTAGCTGGTAAATCGTCACTACTTCACCTCTTTTCCCTAATATCTGGTCTAATTGCTAACTATTGTCTTTAAAATTGCGCAACTTTTATCTAGAAAAATCAAACTTTCGAATGCACCAAAGTTGTATTTAGTTTTCATTGTCGCTTTAAAGTACAAAAATTTTTTATCGCACTTCGGCAATAATTTAACTCAGGCAACCGGTTCACGAACCGATTCTAGCTGTGATTTTGTGGAACCGGAACTGAACCAGATCGAAATGCATTCTCCCGAACCGTAACCGTAACTGACCCGATATTTTTTCCGGTTCGATGCACTGCGCAGAATACAATAGATGCACCAAAAATGCAGTCGAATCCAGCCGCTCCTGTAGGTCAATGGGTAGTCCATCGCACGCGTGTCTGCTGCGCTTGCAAATGCTTGTCTTAGCAATCTTTCTTTCTTGAAGTCAGAAAAAATATTGCTGAGCCTATATGCAGGTGGCAATTGACTAAAGCGAAATTTTGCACTTGCGCTTGTACATTGACATCATCACTCGCATGTTTTTTTTTTTTTGTGGACGTACATTTGCTCGTCGTCGAAAACGCCGCGCGGAAGGGTCGTAACCACGTGGTTCACGTCAACTGCCACGTTCACGATTTGCGCGACGACAACGAACTGACCAACTTGCATTAGACGCTTGCTGTTCATCCGTTGTTCCGTTTGCAGCTTCTCGGAGTAGTGCTCACCATGCTCGTCGTATTTCATGGGCGCCACGTGTCGTTGCCTGTTGCACAGCGAAGACCAGCACGCTTGGCCAGCACGCTGCTTAGACACCAGCAGCTACAAGTGCAGTTAACGCGATACTCGCGTGAACATGGAAGCACCGCTGCCAATCGATTGTTATCTGATGTAAGATACAACCCGGCGCTGCGCTTCCAGATTGCAGTAGCAGCAGCAGCAGCGCCCGGAAAAACCGGTAGGAGAGGCAAAAAAAAGCTTCGCTTAAAAAAAAAATAACCCACCAATTATTTCAATAAAGTTCCTTGTCTGTCTGTCTGCCTCCGATTAATCTAGGCTTAATTTACTAAAAGCAAAAATAGTTTGATATTTACGCCACCAGTTTGCTACACAGCGTCGAGTATCGAAGGTGTGAGAAATACGGACAGCTATGGAAGCATTATTACAGTGCTGGTACCAAACAAGAACAGCCTGGCGGAAGCTACTCTTTTGTTCACTATGTTCCCGGGAGGAAACGATCCCGGCGCGGGCTAGTGAGCGGCTTCCGAAAATGCAGCGACTCCTGGCGTGAGAGCGCGAGAAGCGTGCGACACGGGAAAGGGCATCGCGGGCGCCTTGATGCTTCAAAAATAGAAGCTCGCCTTGCCGGGCACGCGATGCTTGTATAAGATGTAATTATTTTTATTCCCCGTCTTCCTTGCGCTTGCGATGTCGCCTGGCGCAGCAATCGTGGCGACACGTATCGATTCGGTTGCTTTACAGATTGGCTGGCCGGCCGCGTCTCTGCCAGCCTTCTTCGGGGGTAGTCGAGAGTATAACAAACCTGGCCGGAGCCGCAGCGCGTGAGTCAGATGGGCTGCAGGAAACGCTGCATCCCGCACTGGCCGGGCCCAGCACGAGCTGTGACAGTAGGGTGGTTGCAAGTGACGAACTTTGCACGAGGAACTCCGGCGGCCGCCCACTTTCTACACAAGTGCCACTCAATAACGCGCTGAGGATGGCGTAGCGCTCCGCAGCTTCCGCGCTTCAATTGTTGGCAGCAGGGGGGTGGGCTTGCCGTTTCTTCCCGTGCACGCACGCCTCTCCGGACGCCGTACGATCGCAGGTCCGGAGCTTTCGCCCGCTGCGCCGGGATAGTTCGGCCTTTCGCGCATGTGTAACACGCTGTCGCGAGGTTAAGTTAGACGTTGGCGCGACGTATTCCAAAGAGGGCTGGAAGGATGTGGGGTGGGCAAAACTCATTCAAGGCATTTTCTTGCAGATGTAAACAACGTCGCCATTTCTTATTTAATTTCAAGTTTATTTAATCCTTTTGGCTTCCGCGGTAGACATTGTAATTACTCGTGGGTGAAGGCGTTAATCAACTCAGGAAAAAGCGTGGACTAACGATGGCCCCTGCATGAACTCAGTAGGCGCAACATGCTTACACTGCCGCGTAGCCCAAGTTAAATGCGTCTTTGATTTACTCAGTAATGATGTAAACATGATTAATTAACCATCGACAGTTTTATGAAGAGCACTAGGCTACTAATATTTTAAGAATATTGTCGATAGTCGGCGCGATGATACCGATAGGTTTGTGATACTTGGCGATTGACAGCGCGTTATGAATAGTTCTGCGATAGTCGGTAAATGACCTATAAGATTAAGCATTGTTCCAATATTACTATTTCGAAGGTGGCCACCATTTGTGCGCGTGATCGTGTGTTAGATATAGAACGCTGTGCTCTGGGTTTAATGGGTCTCTGTGTATTCGCTTGAAGAGCGAACAGAGCTGTCACTAAGGGCTGCTCCCTCGCACTCGCCCCATTAGGGGGAGTTTGAAATTGTGTCTGAAGAATTCACACGCAGAAGTATTGGTATGCGTTCTGCCTATAGAATCTCTACCCCGTCTCCAACCGTTAAATGGTTTTTTGACTGTTTATTCGGCAAATCCGCAGATATTTTCTTCTTAGATGGCACCTTTTTGTGAGGCGAGGCATACCGGCTGTACGGATGACGTCCTTCGCTTGCCAAAATTGTTTGTCGCAACGTTTTTATATCCGACTTTCGGTATTACTAGTATGTGGATCATTTTGCAAATCGACAATCAATAGGATATCAATAGTACTGCGATAGTCTCCACTCAGTAGTACTATGACTACAGCGTCGCAATAGTTGCGCGTCGAGAGTCTGCTAATATTCGACTCTCGATATTATGCTATTGATAGCCGGCTAGTTTGTTAGAAACCACCCCCCCCCCGGGGGGGGGGGAACGTTCTGCATAAAAAAATCTGATAACTACCAGGAATGCCGTCATACGGCCACAAAGTAACACAGGAAAGCTAAAAGCTCTTATAGAAACCTTCTCAGCTGGAGCGGTTGGCTGCATTTCAGGTGGATGTCAGAGTACCGTTTAGAGAGAATTACTCCTCTTTGGGAGTTTACCTAACGCTGGGCCCCCCTCTTTACGACTTGATCTTACCTCTCCCCTTCTTTCTCTGTTTTCTTCTTCTTTTCCCATTGTTCCCCTTTCCCCCGTGTAGGATAGCATACAAGGCCATAGCCTGGTTAACAATCCTGCCTTTCTTTCACCTTTTTTACTTCGTTCCTTCCTTCCTTCCTTCCTTCCGCATCACTGATCGAATAACACCTGTCCCTCCATTCCAGTGGTCGATTAATTCGCTCTCACGCAACGAAAGGCCAGTTTCCTGGTTAGCTTATTTAGTAGAAGGACTGCCCTAGGTAGGCGGTGGTATCGGGTCCGAATCATGGGTAGTGGTGGTGGTGGCTGTTGTGGGATCAGGCGGCGTTAGCCTGGCTGGATATGCCGGCAATTGCTCCGCCCAAGCTCCTCCTAATTAGCCAAAGGTAGTGTCCTTTTAGCACAAATTTGCCAGCTCCGTATCCTCACGGAAGCTCAGGTGAAGGCGTGACACGTATCTTCGCAGCATCCAACGCTGATTTTTCCACCGACAGTTAAAGTTTCCCCCAATCACTGGAACGACTTCAGGCGACCAGTAGCCGAACATTTCAAGTCTTTGGAAAATCCCTATCACCAGCCTTGCGTCACAAAGGGGCTTACAAGATCGGAGGCAACATTGCTGTACCCCATCCGAACGGGCTCAGCGAAGACCACAGCATGGCTATTCAAGGTGGGCCTCGCGCGATCGCCTCTGTGTTCGTCATGTGCAGTGATAGGAGATGTACACCACTATGTAATGTGTTGCCCAGAGCATGATGTCGAGTGGACTGCAATGCTCTCAGCGATTCGAAAGATGGCAGCCCCACACAGCACTCTGGACCAGATCGTCTTTCCGAATTACGGACTAGGATGAGTATTTGTTTGAACTGAAGCTGTTCGCTTCCGTGTATAGTCGTATTGATGCATTTCAGGTGGATATCCCGGATACTGACAATAATTTTCTCATTATCGATATATTTCGGTTCTGATTTGACTGTGGAAATTGAGGGAGTCAGTTGTTAGCAAATGGGAGGACCTATAGCCTTGCGAGGCGTGCCGGCAATTGCTCCGCCCAACTGGCAGCTTCTAAAACTATTCATTAGTGCTATCAATAGCTTTTATGCCTCCTAGCTACCCCTACGGCGGCACGTCACATCAGCAGCCAAATAATCGATACCGCTATACGACGCCGATGCCAGCCGCCATTGATTCTTGTGACTACAGCGTTCTTAGAAACTGCCACAATGGCTTATAGCAGCAGCCCCGGCTTGTTGAAGGCGAGCTGAATATTAAAATTATCCTCACTTCGAAGTTAACAAGCATACATACATACATACATGCATATAGGAATACATGCATGCATACATGCATACATGCATGCATACATGCATGCATACATACATACATACACACATGCATACACACATACGTGCACGCATACATACATACATACATACATACATGCATACACACATGCATACATACATACATACATACATACATACATACATACATACATCTATACATACGTACGTACATACATACATACATACATACATACATATATTTATTTATTTATTATACCTCAAATACCCCAGTACGGGTTGTTACATGAGCGGTGGGCTGTGGTACAGATTTCTTTCGATGTGGGTTTTGAACAGAATGGCGCTTGAGTGGTGCACGACGTCGGGTGGAAGATCATTCCAATCCTTTGCTGTTTGAACAAAAAACGAGTGAAGGTGGGCAGTTGTGCGGGCATGCGCAGGATAAACGGCGTTGTGGTGGCTAGTTCGAGAAGAGATTCGATGAGCGGGCATGATATTGGATGCGTCAGACAATGAATGAAATAATTTATGAAAAAGGGTTAGTCTAGCGGCCTTGCGTCGCAATTCCAGGTTCTGAAGTTGGGCTTGGTTTTTCAGACTAGTGACACTTGAGTGATGTGAATATTCGGAGTAAATAAACCTTGCTGCCCTATTCTGAATAGATTCCAACATTTTAGATAGATTAGATTGGTGCGGATCCCAGACGGCGCAAGCGTATTCGAGTTTACATCTATACGTGCGTACATACATACATACATACATACATACATACATACATACATACATACATACATACATACATACATAAATACATACATCCATACATACATGCATGCATACACACATGCATACACACAGATGCATGCATACATGTGTGTGTATGCATGTATGCATGTATGTATGCATGCATGTATACATGTATGCATATATGCATGCATGCATGCATGCATACATACATACATACATACATACATACATACATACATACATACATACATACATACATACATACATACATACATACATACGTACTATTATGAGCAATATGTAAGGGAGCACAGGAACCCGTAAAAAACGCCCTCAGACGCAGCTATGAGGGATACGCAGCGGCCGCCGTCGGAAACAAAGTGGAAAGGGGGACGCTGTTCTAACAATTGTTCCCATTCCCGCCGTGCGTCTTATCGGCTGTAGGCGATTCTATATTATCGGCGAAATTACGTAAGTTGCTGCTTTGTAGAAATGCCAGCGCGGCGGGAGTGCCAACAGTTAGTGCAAGAGCGCCCTCCTTTCCCCCTTCTTTTGTCACAGCGCCATGCGGGTATCCCTCCGAGTCTGTTTCGAGGCTGTTTGCCACGCGTTCCTGTGTTCCCTTTCATATTGCTCATAATAGTACATACATACATACATACATACATACATACATACATACATACATACATACATACATACATACATACATACATACATACATACATGCATGCATACACACATGCATACACACAGATGCATGTATGCATGTATACATGCATGTATACATGTATGCATATATGCATGCATGCATGCATACATACATACATACATACATACATACATACATACATACATACTATTATGAGCAATATGAAAGGGAGCACAGGAACCCGTAAAAACGCCCTCAGACACAGCTATGAGGGATACGCAGCGGCCGCCGTCGGAAACAAAGTGGAAAGGGGGACGCTGTTCTAACAATTGTTCCCATTCCCGCCGTGCGTCTTATCGGCTGTAGGCGATTCTATATTATCGGCGAAATTACGTAAGTTGCTGCTTTGTAGAAATGCCAGCGCGGCGGGAGTGCCAACAGTTACTGCAAGAGCGCCCTCCTTTCCCCCTTCCTTTGTCACAGCGCCATGCGGGTATCCCTCCGAGTCTGTTTCGAGGCTGTTTGCCACGCGTTCCTGTGTTCCCTTTCATATTGCTCATAATAGTACATACATACATACATACATACATACATACATACATACATACATACATACATACATACACACACACACACATACATACATACATACATACATACATACATACATACATACATACATACATACATACATACATACATACATACATACATACATACATACATACATACATACAGTCCGTGCAGTTTCTTGGTAAATTTTCAGCACATGTCAAATGCCTTGTGGCTCTAACGCAACGCATTTTAATGTGTCGTTTTTTTGTTCATGATCTGCTAATTTCTGCAATAGAGCGCTCTTCAAATTACAACCTCGACATCTATCGGCATTAAATGGGCTGCATTTGATGTAGTGCTTCTTTTCTGCATCACATAATATCAAGCATGTTTAACTCCAGAGAAAAAAATTGCCCATACGCCCGTTACAGTGCCCTTCACCTCAGCCGCATTTCTTCCGCTCCATTTACCCTTTCTTGCTGGCGTCGCGGCGAAGGAAAAAAACCCAGCCGACCACTCCCATGTTTTCCTGGGATCAGAACCAAAATCAGAATCAGGAAAAGGTTTATTTGTGCGAAATACACATAACATATGCAAGATATACAGAAAGAGGTCCCATGGTCAGTGACTGTAAGGGGACCTCTAAGGGGACCATCTTGTGAATCATGGTGCACAAACTCTTCCCGAATTCCGCTTATTCCGCTAGTATACCTGTTGAAGAGGCAGAGGTTCTCTATTATCATGGAATGCCATTTATCCCTGGCTTCACTGAGGAATTTAACCGTACGTCACTGGCGTACCCAGGATTTCATTTCAAGGGCGGGAGGTGGAAGGAGGATCGGGCACACAAAGTAACTGAGAGGGAGAACATGATAAGGACAGAAAACTTCGTTAAAATCAGTTATAAATTAAACACGACCATTTCTTAGAGCAGTGGCCGTACCCTAAATAACCTTCCGATTGTTTCTTTCTTTTCTTGAAAATGGTTAATTGTCATGGTGAGAGCAGACGTCGAAGATGCATAAGCAGGGAGTGTCGCTTGCGTAGAAAAATAATTACCGGTAATCGTCATGTGGTGCTAGACAGAGTCAGCGTCCTTTTCGAAACCGGGAATTCAGATGCTCTGCGTACGCGAGTGCAAGGTTAAGTTTTTAACAGCAGAGCTGCTCATGACCCCGCCATGTCCTCCATCCCCGTCGTCCGCTTTCGCGCTCGCAGCTTGGATTCGGTTGGCAAAAACCGGTTCCCAGGATAGAAAAATTCACAAAAGAATAAAGAAAAGGTCCCAGGGCCTTCATACTTTGACACGAGGGTTTACATTGCCCCTCAAAAAATATCTTCCCAGAAATGCATTTGTGTTTAGATGTGAAGCCAACTTTGAGAAAATCTCTGTTAGCTTGGGCTTTGTAGACTGGCGTTTCCACATTGCCTGTTGCGCAGTGCAGCATGGCCTAATGCGGAAGGAGTAAATAGCTTATCTCTTGTCTAGCAAAGTAGTTCAAAATAAATTAAATGAGAATAAGCCCATAGGACGACTCTACAATTATGCCGAGTTTCATTTTCTTGTCAAAATTTCAGTTCACAGTAGAGTTGTAAACGTTGCAGAATTACTGCCCGCCAATGCATGTCTA
The DNA here is from genome assembly GCF_048455015.1 of Haemaphysalis longicornis. Taxonomy (NCBI): domain Eukaryota; kingdom Metazoa; phylum Arthropoda; class Arachnida; order Ixodida; family Ixodidae; genus Haemaphysalis; species Haemaphysalis longicornis. The sequence continues at coordinate 373,998,248 of NW_027526203.1, read as the reverse complement.
TCTACGTAGGAGGCATGGCTACAAAAAACGGCTGTAACTGTGGTTTTACCGTAACTATCCTGAAACAAATGGCATGACAATTAGCCACTAAGACGCTTCTAACATCACACGCCAAAGAGAAGCCGAATATAATCGGAATCTTCGTAAAGACAAACCACAGCTCCGCTTTTTCAGCAGATTTCACACCCGGTATAAGTGTGATTACTTTTTTAGTCGTTTTCTAGAACGCGCCGTGTCCGGTGCTATAATTTTTGGCGAATGAAGCCGCAATGAGGCCATAGCAAAGTGAGCGACGTTTACAGATAGCAATAAAACACGCAGCACGTTCTCATAAAGTGCGCCTGCTCCTCACAAGAGAGAGAGAGAGAGAGAGAGAGAGAGAGAGAGAGAGAGAGAGAGAGAGAGAGAGAGAGAGAGAGAGAGAGAGAGAGAGCTCTTTAATGCGAACTGGCGAGGATATGCTCACTGCGAAAGTAACGAGTCGGAAGGGGTGAAGGGACGCGACAAGGAAGGAACGCACTAGGTTCCGTCAGACCCGCCGAGCTACGCCGATGACAGGCGGCGGCTGTAATCGGCACCTGCGTTTCTGAGGGAGGCAGCGGCTAGGGTGATTAGTAGCCCCTCCTTGTAATTCCTCCGTAAACGTTCGTATTCGCCCCTCCATCAACACTGGTCGGGACACATGTTCACTTCCTCATTATTGCATAAACATAATGCTGTAATAGAGGAAACCTTAGGCTAGGCTCGTGCAATGTATCTGTAATTACGAAGTCAACCGGGTCGTAGATATCAACGTTCGACACGCGTCATTAATGCAAACGACCGGAAGCACTTAAAGTGTTCTGGGAACCGTGCCCCGAACTTTTCTCCATGTTTAATTTGTGGCGGTGTGCAGCTGTTGTCGCCTTCTGTGGCGAGCTCAAATGGAAGGAGGTGGCGAGACATTAAAACGACATTCTGACTCCATCCACCAGATCACGAGGATCGTTCAAAACCATTTAAAATCCCAGTGACGTGGCTGCAGAGTAAGTAAACCACTTTAAGTATGCAAATTCAGTAGTCTGCACCCTGGTAACCCTTGAAGTAGGAAGAACAGCAGCGGAAAACGCATGCTAAATAAAATATAGCCTAATTAGGACAGCTTGATTGTGTGGTATTGCAATGTCAAGCTATAAATCTACTGCCTTAGCAACTACTACAGGACCATACTGGCTGAAGAAAAAGATATAAAGATCAGCTAAAGCTTTCCCTTCACGTAGTATCAGTAGCCTAGTACACACACATTCTGTAAATACGTACATACATACATACATACATACATACATACATACATACATACATACATACATACATACATACATACATACATACATACATACATACATACATACATACATACATACATACATACATACATACATACATACATACATACATACATACCTCTCTCACAATGCACTCAAAGTGAATAATCCATGCCGCAAACAAGCAAATTCTGCGAGTGCCGATGTCCAACATACGAACTGATTGAAAAGTTTGGTCGGCACTGTGACATCACGTAATGAAAGCATGACGTTCTGTATTGACCAGTGCCCCGGCGCAAATCATATTTTTGTGTTAAATGGTATTCACGCTGCTGTAATTCCCCAAATTCCCTTTTTTGCCATCATGGATTGGTCACTCAAGTGCATTGGGAAATACGCTTTGAGAAATTTCTGTGGGTCTGTTTTGCCACACTGCACTTGTTGCGCAATATCTTCTTCGCAGGGGAGAGCAGTAGACGAATAATAATGCAAGACATCCGGTTTCTCTGCGACCTGCACTGTGAGATCACACAATTAAAAACGTCATGCATACATCGCCTAATGATACAGCGCAGGATGTATGCTTGGAGTCAAATCGTCGCTGGGTCTCGTCATTGGCCTACTTTGCCCGTTTGATAACAACAAGTGGCCATTCACATGATTCATAGTGAAGCACGTAGACATGGATTTTATTGGAGGGGCGTCTTCATCTTGAATGCATGAAACATGTCAGGATTCATGTTGCTTTAACGACGTTTTCTGTCCTATTGACAATGACAGTGTAATAGAATCAAAGACGGGGATACTGGACGTACTGGCAGCCGCTCCAGCAGGGAAAACTGCCACAAGCGCCTTATACCGTATAGTGCTCGTTGCGGAGCGGGTAAAGTTTATTTTCCATAAAGCAGTTAAATCTAGAATCACTTGCCGAGGGAAGCTGTGAACGTCCAGGATGGCAAAACATTTTCTTTCGTGACGGAATCACTTGTACAGTCCGTGTCACCCTGGTGAAGCCCGATATACATAAGGAGTCCTCTTTTTTCATTGATGCCTTATTCTTTTGTGTGTACCCGCCGCGGTGGCTCAGTGGCTAAGGCGTTGCGCTGCTGAGCACGAGGTCGCGGGTTCGATTCCCGGCCGCGGCGGCCGCTTTTCTGATAGAGGCGAAAAGCAAAAACGCCCGTGTGTACGAGATTTCGGCGCACGTTGAAGATCCCCAGGTGGTCGAAATTAATCCGGACCCCACCACTACGGCGCGCCTCATCGCCTGCGCTGCGTCGGCGCGTTAAACCGTACAATCAATCTATTCTTTCGTGTGTATTTTTGCTTGATGATCGTAATTTCATCTCTATCTGGGTAATTTTGCAAGTTTCTTACAGATCGGTACGAGTTGCAATTTATTTACACTGATAAATGAAATATGGACACAATAAAATTTGATAGAGGGTAACCAGATAAACATTTTGGCATTAAAAAAAATCATAAATGCTAAGCTACTCCACTGCCGATAAAAATTACAAGTATTTTAGTTTCTTGTTAGCCAGTTGGTATCCTATAGACCTCATACAGCCGAGGTGAAAGTGTCACCATCGAAACGGCGTTCTGCTGCTTCTAATCTTAGCAGAACTGTTTTTTTCTCAAGGTTAAACCATTGGGCCAGTTGAACAAACGTTGCACAAAGAACAAACATAATGCACTGAAGAGGACGAAGATTGATTGATTGATTGACTGTAAGGTTTAACGCGCCGACGCAACGCAGAAGATGAGGCGTGCCGTAGTGGAGAGATCGGGATGAATTTTGACGACCTGGGGATCTTTAACGTGCGCCGTAATCTCGTGCACACTGGCGTTTTTGCTTTTCGCCTCCATCAGAAAAGCGGCCGCCGCGGCCGGGAATCGAACCCGCGACCTCGGAAGAGGACGCAGAAGGGTGATGAAAGGTATTCCATCAGCTCCTTCTAGAGCGAAGATGTACGTGGTTAGGGTTACATGTATTTTTCTGCTGCGTCAACAAAAACCCAGCGCACTCTCTCTTTGTCCGCGCTCCAGTCACGTGCGTGGCTAGTTTCCTCCGGCTCCCCAAGGCGGCGGTAATCGTTCACGCTGGAGCACAATCCCGAGGCTCCACGCGTCTTTGAAGCGTGAGGCGGTTTATAGCGCGAGGCGTTCGTTTGTTGGTTTTTTTGTATGCGCGGTGGCTTGTTTGCTTGTTTGCTTGGGTGCTGTTGAAGGTGGCATCCGCCGCGTCGCAAAATGTATTCTCCGGCCCAGCACGCGCGTGCCGTTGGTGTTGCCGTCGCCGCAAATTTTCACAGCAGCACGGCCCTCATGGTGCTATGGTAGCCGGGGTTGTTCCACTACTATACAACTCGAAAAATATGTGTTGTCGCCGCGAGTTCGTATCTGTGTCACCTCAGTATTAATTCTGTTGTGTAACCTCAGCATCACTATTTATCCACCTTCCCAGAGTGGAATGGCTCATGATTTTTTAAAGCGAAAGCTTTCTTCGTTGTGTCAGAAAACTAATACATTTCCCCATAGGCCGGTTGCGCGACTGAAAACCTCTGATAAGATCTTTGGACACAAGGCTAGGGTTACCAACCATCCCGGATTTAGCGGGACTGTCCCGACTTTTCATACAACGTCCCGAGTACCACGCCGTCCCTGTCAAGACAGATATATGTCCCGGATTTGTTCCTAACCACCCAGTTAGATACCTATTTTTGTGAGCTGTCACACACGCTATGTAAGCCACATCACGCTACAGAACACGAAGTTAGCAGGGACTTTTCCAGGCAGAGCTGCAAATGAAGCTGAACTTCCGCGTTACGCGCGGCAACAGCAAAGGAAGTGTTGAGAGCAGCACGTAGCCAGGTGAAGTACCACTTGCAGACGCGGCAACAATAAAGATATAACGAATTTGTCGGGAACATATCGTAATAAAAAAAAACTGATGTTGTTGCACCCCTGTGTTAGTATACGCTACTCCCCCCCCCCCCCCCCCCCGTTCCGACTTCCGAATTGAACAGTTGGCAAGCCTACACACCTCGTGTGCGTGAAATCGTGCTTCCGCTGTGTCAAAACGGTTACTTGAAAATCGCAAAAAAGGAACGGTTCTAGATCAGACGATACACGCATCGATCATAAAGAATGAGTTCAGTAGTATACCTTTATTTCATAAACCACGTGTCGGTATACATTTACATCGTGTGCACACGCGTTTACTTAGTGCGCGAGAAATCGTCGCACGGGTTCGATCTTGTTTTGCGATTTGGGTCTTTGAAGGTTTGACGATCGATTGGGCGCACTTTATAGGAGGTATTGACACAATTTTGACGCACCTTTGTTGTTAGAAAGCTTTCGCGCTTTCTCAAGTTTCTTTAGGAATGGGTGGTAATACTTTCTTGCGTCCTTTATTGCTCTTATATTCCATACAATTTTTTTCCCCCGGAACATGCTGAAACCGAGTTTTTCCTCATCGCAGCTACACCAGCCTACGAGGCGAGCCGTAGAGGGCTACGAAACATTTCAAGCCTTCTGGAGTTTTTCAACATGTACCTAAACCTCGTATTCACGGTCGTCTATCTTTTGCACCGTTCGCACTGTTATGAGGCATATACTGGTGCATGCTGATATCATTTTCGAGGCTTGCCTTTAAAGGGTGCTCCACAGCACGTAACCTCTTGCAGCGGGGAACGTTCATAAACAGAGTTATTAACGAGGAGACTAGTACAACGTTGGCTGACTATAATAACGATAATTTAAGATAATTAGTACTTATGGCAATTTAAAATAATTTATGCCAGAGGAGGTGGAATGTGCGAGCAGTCAGCGTAAGGCTAAATGATCTGATGACGTTCGTGGAATCGTCTGCACTTTTTTTCGCTTCCATCATTCCCACCAAAACATCATGTACCGTTGTTCTGAGGTTCATCGCTGCGATGACTCGGTACTGCGCGTATCACAATTTTGCATCTCGTTCCACCTCAGTCGCTGCCATAATTGGGATGGGTGGTGTTCCCACCAGGCACTGTAAATGCCTCACCTTACAGTTCTAGTGGGCATAGTATTACAGTGACCGAGAAAAGAAAACACAACTTTCTTTAATTTGAAAAATCTGTAGCCTTAGGTAACTCACTCAATTGCATTCAAGCTCCGAATCACGTTTTTAATCGGAAAAAAACATACAACACAAAACAGAAAACCTTTTTCAACTTTCGCGCCACACAACGTCAGCCATGACGCAGTAGGGGGAGTGCTAAAAACGGAGTTATCAATGTGTTAACTGTACGTTAACATTCACGTGGTGCGATCAAGCAGAAAAGTCCCGGTAACGTCGTGAAGACCAGGCGAGAAGGTGAAGGGTGAGTCGGCCGTGCTTCATCTATTGCATTTAATATCTGGCCCACTTGTAAGTTTGCATTAAAATGTGCTTCATTGTTGTTGGGTTAAAGCAGGTTTCGAACGAACCAAACTTGTAGTTTGCCTTCATGGCCTCTTTTAAACCGGAATTGTGCCTTGTGCACCTGAAATAACAGTATCAGAAGGAGGCGCAGGCATGGGCAAACCAATGGAGCGATCCCGCCACTGTTGACGAGCGTAACAATCGAGCGCACAGATGGCCACAATCGAACTCAAGTCAACGCTAACTTATATGGCACGCTTACCAAAGCTGCGTGCAGCACTAAAATAAATAGGCATCATCTAGTCTGTTAGGAAGGTTTATGCGGTCCCCTTAATATTCTTCCTCCAGAAAGCACGTGGGTGGCCTATGCAAGGCTTCTACTTGTGAAATTCAAATTAATCGAACTAACCTGATCAAGAAATAGTAAAGAGTTCAAAAAGCCGCTCGAAGCGCGGCCCATCATAGTTGAAACGAACAAAGATAGCGTACTTTGTTTCCTACAGCGACCTGAAAAATGGCAAGTTTCTCTGAAGCCGTTTCGCTCTAACGGTTGTTCCTGAACAGCGGGGAAGCAAAATGCGGCTAGGCCGTCCAATCCCTTGACCACGCCCGGATGTATAGCGGCGCAATCCGCTGACCCAGAAGGAACTCCTGGCGGGGCATCCACCGACATGCTAATAATCGGGTTGCACCTTTCAATGCGGGGACAGCGGAGCCGCTTCTCTGAGCTAAGCGTGCGAAATAGGACAGCCTTGCGCTGTGCTCACACCGCGCCTTTGCCCTAACTCGTTCACGTTCGATCACCTGCACGCTTACTTCGCAAGGCTGCTGCGACTGAAAGTGCAGACGGGTCCCATTTCGCGGTTAACTTGTTGCTGGCTAGCCTCGGTGACTCATGTCGCCATGTCGGTAGCCCACACTCAAGGACCATGTGCATGTGTTAATATATGTATGTTGATTGATTGTAGGGTTTAACCGACCGACGCAATGCAGGTGATGAGACGCGACGTAGTGGAGAGCTCCGGATTTTTTTTATCACCTGGGGATCTTAACTTGCGCCGAAATCTCGTACAACTTTTCGCTTCCATCAGAAAAGCGGCTGCCGTGACCGGGAATCGAACCCGCGTTAATGTATTTTTGTATGTATGTATGTATGTATGTATGTATGTATGTATGTATGTATGTATGTATGTATGTATGTATGTATGTATGTATGTATGTATGTATGTATGTATGTATGTAGGACAGAAATAAGAGTTGGCAGTCAAGAAAACCTCGGAAAGCAAAGGGGAGGATGTGGTAGGTCATTGAAACAGATAAAGAATTTGGACAGAAAGAAAGTGGAGAAAAAGAGCCCGCCAGGTGGGATCAGAACCCACGACCTCCAGAATACCGGTCTGGTGCGATGACCACTACGCTACCGGCGGGGCGATTTTCCCTTCCACTTTCTGGGATATTTATGTTAAGGTATTTTTGTTTCCTGTGCTTGGGGGTGGTAGCCAGCGCTACTCGGACTACTCGGGGTGAAGGGGACCTTCTTTTTAACCCCTGGGCCGCGACTCGAGTGTCTACGACATGTCAAGAGTGTATGTATGTATGTATGTATGTATGTATGTATGTATGTATGTATGTATGTATGTATGTATGTATGTATGTATGTATGTATGTATGTATGTATTTATGTATGTATGTATGTATGTATGTATGTACGTACGTACGTACGTACGTGCAGTCATGGACAAATGAAATGCGAACACGAAAATATGAACCGGAACGCGCAAAATTGAAAAAATAGTGTTCGTTGAGGTCCAGTAATGGCGTGCTGTTGGTATTTCATTTCATTTCATTTCATTTATTTGCTCCTTAAAGGCCCGAAGGCATTTCATGAGGGGGGCGGGGCTTGCGCCAAGGTATAAGAATACATACAGCGAAAACAACAACAACAACAACAAGAAGACTACAATAAAAAGCAACATCAGTTAGGAATAGCGAAACTATTGTAAACATAATTACTGGAGAAAGAGAGAGAGAGAAAAAAAGAGAACGCGACAACGTAATTTTCACAATCGATTCGGCAGGGGTATCACGTGAAGGCTGAAAGGTTCGCAGTTTCAAGTTTTTTGCGAAATATTTTTCGGTTAGGGCATGAAGCTATGTCATGGGGTAGGGAATTCCAAATTGCTATTGCGTGAGGAAAGAAAGAACTATTCATTGATAATGTACGGCACTTGATTCTAGAGATTGGGTGACTGTGGTTAAGACGTGAAGAAGCTCTTGGTGGGGGCGTTAATAAAGCATAACGTGATTGTGACGGGAAATAAAAGGTGTGTAGAAGACACAAACGAGCGATAACGCGGCGTGTAGCAAGGGTGGGGAGGTTGATGGACTGTTTGAGTGACGTCACACTGACTGCGTGGGAGTACTGTAATGTTATAAAATGGGTGGCACGGTTTTGTATCGATTCCAAATCGTGGGAAATATATGATTGCGAGGGGTTCCAAATTGATGATGCATATTCTAGCCTTGGTTGAACGAACGTTAGATATGCAAGTTTTTTAACATCGGCGGATGCGGTTTTTAGGTTGCGACGGAGGTAGCCATGTGTGCGTGAAGCGTCTGAGCAGATGGATTCCATATGGGACACCCATGACAACGATGACGTCATATGAACAGCAAGGTATTTGTACGTAGTGGCCGGGATTACTGGTACTGATTTAATTGTGTACATGTGTTGAACAATAGTGTGTTTTCGGGAGAAGGACAGGACTTTGCATTGCGCGAGGTTTAATGGCATGAGGGATTTATCGCACCAAGTAGAAATTGTGTTCAGATCGTGTTGCAAGGAGTGGTTGTCAGAGGGTGAGCGGATGGGGTTATAGATGACGCAGGCATCAGCGAATAATCGTAATTTTGTTGTAATATTGGTCGGTAAATCGTTTATGTAGATGAGGAACAACAATAGTGATAGGCTTGCGCCTTGCGCGACTCCCGAAGTTACATTGGTGAGCGATGAGCGTTGGTTGTTAGCGGTAGTATACTGCATGCGGCCTTGTAGAAAGTGTTATATCCAGCGTAGTATATTAATGGGAATTCCAAGAGAAGAGAGCTTAAGCAAGAGAAGATTATGGGGAACCCGGTCAAACGCCTTTGACAAATCCAGAAATACTGCGTCCACTTGGAGGTTGTCTTCCATGTAGTAAAAGATGTCATATGTAAATTCTGCTAACTTCGTTTCGCAGGAAAATGACTTTCGAAAACCGTGTTGATGTGGATAGAAGAAGTTAATTGTTTCCAGGTAATTCATGAGGGCAGATGGTATTATATGCTCGAGCAATTTGCAGGGGACACTTATGAGGACGATAGTTGGCGGGGTCTGCTCGATTTCCTGTTTTAAAAAGCGGCACAACCTGTGCAACCCTCCAATCATCGGGAATGATGCTATATTCTAAGGATTGCAAAGTCATTGGAAAGCCACATTTCCCAACTTTGTTTTTGCAACTAAGCCATGCGTCAATTCGAGTTGCATGGAAAAAATCGCGTTATTTGTGTTCTGGGTCGTATTTTTGTGTTCGCGTTTCATTTGTCCATACTGCACGTATGTATGTATGTATGTATGTATGTATGTATGTATGTATGCATGCATGTATGTATGTATGTATGTATGTATGTATGTATGTATGTATGTATGTATGTATGTAAGTATGTATGTATGTTTTCAGGTTTGCATGTATGTATGTATGTATGTATGTATGTTTGTATGTATGTACTTATTGATTATGAGGTTTAACGCGTTGATGCTACACAGATGATGAGGTGCGCCGTAGTGGAGGGCTCCGGATTAATTTTGAACACCAGGGATTCTTTACTTGTGCTACAATCTCGAACACTGGCGTTTTCGCTTTTCGCCTCCATGTGAATGTATGTATGTATGTATGTATGTATGTATGTATGTATGTATGTATGTATGTATGTATGTATGTATGTATGTATGTATGTATGCATGCAGGTATGCATGTATGTATGTAGGTATGCATGTATGTATGTAGGTTTATATGTTTGTACGTACATATGTGTGTGCACATGCATGTATGCATGCATGGATATACGTGTGGGCATGCATGCATGCATGCATGTATGTATGTATGTATGTATGTATGTATGTATGTATGTATGTATGTATGTATGTATGTATGTATGTATGTATGTATGTATGTATGTACTTATTGATTATGAGGTTTAACTCGCCGATGCTACACAGATGATGAGGCGCGCCGTAGTGGAGGGCTCCGGATTAATTTTGAACCCGAGGGGTTCTTTACTTGCGCTGCAATCTCGAACACTGCCGTTTTCGCTTTTTGCCTCCATCTGTATGTATGTATGTATGTATGTATGTATGTATGTATGTATGTATGTATGTATGTATGTATGTATGTATGTATGTATGTATGTACGTACGTACGTACACCCGGGAACAAAGTTTGCAGGGCGCGATTTCGGCTTTGAACGTTAATTTCCCCGCTTTCTTGTGGCTCATCACTTGATATGTACCTATTTGTAAGCCAAGCATCACCTTCCGGAAATCATCAGCATTCGTGTAGCAGGAGCTTAGATACCAGTGTGAAGATAAATTAACTTTGATTATTCAAATAACGTCCTGTAAACGTTGGTTCTCAAGTGTACGTACACACGTATGTAATCATGCTGGTCAGCGTGAAACAAAACGCATGGAAGGTTTTATACCTCTCACCAGCAAACAATTCGACATCAAAATTTACGCAGTATGTTAGGAGTGATGTTTGATGTAAATATTTTGTGTCTCGATACTCACGAATAATGAATGCTGACAGCGTAATACCCACGTGTGTATGTGTCTATCTGAGAGAGAGGGAGAGAGAGAGTTGGGAATTGGTGTTGGGAATATTTGTTTGGTATTTAATAATATTCTATGATTTATTAAACATAACTACCTCGCGATCAAAAAGTTTTTGCAAATCCGCATGCTGATTTGTATATGCTCACATTAAAATGCACAGTTCCGAAATTAGCGCTAATATTCTTATATTTGCGACAAGCCCACAGGCTCTATCGGAGGGTTTTCCTCTACTGGTTATAAAAGCAAGAAGAGCAGGTGTATTCCCGAGTATGTATGTAGTCGCTGTCCCCATGCATCCCGTTGGTTTTCTTGCACAATTCACTTTATGGTCCAGTGTGACTTGTGTGTAATGAATGTGTCTGTATGTCATGCTGCGCTCTCTGCCCATCCCCACCGTCACGCGTAGCTCCCCTGCCCACACCCTTATGTTAGGTTGTTGAACACCCTTTTTAAATGCGAATGCATTTCTTAGCCGCGGGGTGTCTTGCGTCGTTGAGCGGCGTGCGCCTAGCAACAGCTGTGGCGCGCGCCTAGCAACCGGAGCAGGTGCGGAGTAGCGGAGGGTAAGGGGAGAGGAGGAGAGCGCTCGGCGTGTGGGGGCGCTCGCATCGCGGAGCTCGGGGCGGAGAGAGAGCTCACGCGCGGGCTGGCGCGGGTCTCTCTCTCCTCTCCGCGTACCCCTCTCCGCTCGCTGCGCATATAAATGCAGGGAGCGCGCGCCTCTCTCCGTGACTGCTTGCCGACTGGCGCCTTGATAGCGATGGAAGTCGGTGAAGTCGAATCCCTCGCGGCAACGATACCGCAAAGAAGAATTCGGTGCACCCAATGCATTCGCATTTCCGCACGATCCCCTTCGGGGAGGTGGGAGGATTTTTTTTGGGTGTTCACACGAACATCCTTTTCATCACTTAAACCCTTTAATCCTTACACCCTTACACCTTAAACACCTTTTAAAGGTGTTCGCCATGGGACAATATTCTTACACACTTTTCCTCCAGAAAGGGCGTAAGAAAATTTAGTGTGCAGGGTGCCATACCAACTCGCGACCCCGATGCCATGGCTTCTCCGGGGATCTGAATGAAGAAATGCGCGCTCAGTGTGTGTGTGTGTGTCATTCGGCAAGTGACGGACCAGCACATGGGGAGGACGGGCACGTGATGAGAGCAGGTGCACTAAGTCACGGTTAAAGCTGAATCTGGGGAAATTAGTAACGTGAAGTTCCGCCGGTCTGCCAGTCGAAGTCATTCGCGGCGTGTGTGGTGATTGAAAGTGCTTCTAGGTGAAATGTATACCACCACTTTCTGTGCCAGGTGAGCGCGGTCGACCACGCAAAGCGACCAACAAGGCTGAAGCACATGGGGCAGAGAATGCAGCGAGGAGAACCAAAAGACGAAGAAACGAAAGCGAAGAAAGAGATACACACTGGATGTAGCCGTAGAGAAGTCTTTGATAAGTATCACCATGGGGAGCCGTGCTGCTTTCGCATTCAAAGCATCTGAGCAGGCTTCAGTGCCCGAGAAATTGACTTGCCCTCCACCGTAGGATCACAAGCGCATCAGCCCCCGCCGCGGTGCCTCAGTGGGTACGGTGTTCTGCGGCTGAGCCTGAGGACGCGGGTTCGATTCCGGGCCGCGGCGGCCGCTTTCCTGACGGAGGCGAAAAGGGAAAACGCCCGCGTGTTCGAGATTTCAGCGCACGTTAAAGATCGCCAGGTGGTCAAAATCAATTCGGAGCCCTCCACTACTGCGCGCCTCATCGCCTGCGTTACGTCGGTGCGTTAAAACCCTACAATCAATCACAAGCGCATAAGCGAAAAGACCGCAAAAAAAGGATAGGTGGTAATGCACTAAGTCCACTCGGCTTTCACGATAATTCGAAATATAAAGATGTGTTTTGGTCTTGTGCTATTCTCTATTCTTCTGCATCCGAGTTCAACAATGAACACGTGGGTACATTTTACCAGCGAAAACAGGGCACGGGTGAAGAAAGATGCACACAGGGTGATCGCTAGACTTCCACTGACAATTTTTACCTGGGACACGTAACAAATGAAGTAATAATATCAACAAGACTAGTATAATATTGCAAATAAAACAATGGCCGAATATTTTATAACGCCGCTGCAAATTTCGTCGAAAGAAGAGTCTTCTGCTGCCCCTACCACGTAACTTCCTGTCCTGTCTCATCCACCCACCTCTCACGATTTTCGCTTCTTGTCTCGGTCCACCCATTTGGAATTTCACGGACTTGAATTTTGCCGTGTTCGCACTTCTGTCGAGCCTTCTGTTGGGACTGTTGGGCCTTCGGTCTCCAGCCACGAGCGCGAGGCTCGGGCTCCAGACTTGTTTTAAAGCCGATTGGGCTACTTAAACCCAGAAATTTTGGTCTGTCTGTATGTCTGTCTGTCTGTCCATCTGTCTGTCCGTCTGTCTGTGTGTGACTCGATTCAGCCATCCAGCCAAAGTAAAGCAAGGCTTGCGCAAAGTCTTATATACTCACAGCCAAATGTAAACGTCTAAGCCCGGTTTATATGTTCATACTTGTCAACTTTGTTGAAAAAGAACGAGATATTACGCAAATATAAGGCAGAAAATTAGTACACAAGGGATATTTACAGTGTTCCTTTATTTAAAAACAATTCATGGGTGCTTGGTTTTTCGTTAGCAAATGATATTCTACATCTACTGCAGAAAACCGCCGCTTGCTGTTGCCCGCGCCACCTCCTGGCGGCATATGAGGAATCACGCGGCAACAGCAACGAAACGTTCCACTAGCTAGGTTACCCTTTCTGCTTGGAACGCACGTGGAGCACGTCAACGCGGTTCTATAAAGCTTGTAGTAGGCCGCCTCGATTCACGCGCGTCTCCGCCGTACTGCAGCGCTGGCAACGAGGAACCCGGCCTGTAGCAGTGGAACGCGGTAAATTGAAAACGCCTTGAGCAAACCTTTAGTGTGTTTACCTTGGGATGAGCGCGACGGGGCAGGAACAGCATGAGAGGTGGGCGGGAAAGCAAATGGGGGCATTTTCTTTTGAAATGTCTACAAAGACTATCGTCTGTTGACGACATTTGCAACGAAAGGAGCAGATACGCGGCCAATTGTTTTCACCATTGTTTTCACCAAGTTTTTTAGATGCGACGCATCTCTTTAACTCGTCTTGTCCCTCCGGCATCTTCCGTCGTCCGTAGTCCGCATCCCTCCCACATTCTCCTCACCGCGCGCTCTCACCGTAGCGCCATCTGCGTGTTAGCGCTCGCTCCCGTCGCCGTGCCAGATGTGCGTCAGCGCGCGTCAGCGCTCGGTTAAACATCTAACACATGCGCATGCGCTGCTCTCTCTCATTCCCCTCACCGTTAACGCGCGGTACATATAAACGCAGTAACTGCGCCGCTCCGCTCAGTCGTTCCGCCGCTCCGATGACATCCGATGACCACCGATGATTTGAATGGAGGCTAACAGGCCTGCTATCGCGATGGTCGGCGCAACCGTACGTAATATAATGGAAACAACAACAAATTGACACGCTAAATGGAAACAACATAACGGAAACGCAACGTAAACTACACGATGCGTCGCATCTACCCATGGTTCTCCTCGCGGGAAGATGGTGTAAATTTTATTTACTCTCGCAAAAATCTAGCACACCCATACTTTTTTATTAAAAAGACAGTGTGAACACCAGTTATGTAACCCAGTTTCCTTCAAATAAGCCTAATATTATCATTTGCTGAACAATGTTGACAAATATGAAGCAAGTTCTAGATTTATATGAATGAAAATGTTTTCCCTACATAATCGTGTCGCTCAAGGATTCTTTTAACTTTGTCAGGGCGGGTGAATCGAGGGACAGACACATACAGACAGACAAGGAGATCAATTTTTTTTTTTGCATATGAGTAACTCAAGCAATTTAGGCCCACTCTATCACAGCGTCTGGGAGTTCGACCGAAACCCCTACCTTCCTCTCATTTTCAACCCTTCCCGTGAACAGTGGCAGGGCATGTTATCCAGCCCGCGCCCGGAAGACCAGATTGCCCGGGTTGACCGAGCAGCCTGCGCTAGGATTGCCCATGGACTTCCGGACTAGGAAGCTACCTCCAAATTTATTTTTGCTCAATAAAGTTTTTTTTTCTTTTTATTCTTCGTCTTTAAAGATTCAAATCCCCTCCGTCTGACAAAGACGATTATTGAAACACGAAGCTTTTTTAATCGATCAGATTTAGGGGAAATCCCCAAGGTTGAGTAAGCTTTCTTGCGCGCATATCAAATGGCGAAGAGCCAAAGTCAAAGCTACTTCAGTCAAAATCCAAGCGTGAACGACCAAAGTGCAGAGTGCCTGCGAGAATTGAATTGAATGACATTTATTAAGATGGGGGAGGCCACATGGCCATAGTTGGGGAAGGGGAAGAAGGGAGGAGAGGGGGAGGTGATCACTCGATCGTTAGAGACGACACGTTGGAGATAGATAATCAGTGATTTTTTTGGGAGGGGGAGTGTAGACCCCATCTCACAATACCCTTGCCAGGCCACTCTAAATGGAAACACACCTAGAGCATGCAGAAGATTTGGGTCTTCGTATGGGGGGTCTCAGGGGACGAGTTGGGGGACATAGCACTGAGCAAAGAATCACGAGAAGATGCGAAAGCAGCACAGTGCCAAGTGAGGTGCTTGAGGTCTGAAAAAACATTTTGCTGGCAATGGAGACAGTATGGGGAGCTAGGCTGAAGAGTCCAAGTGCAACCATTTCTGCAGTGTGGAGGGTGTAAGGGCAGCATTAGCGATTGTCTTGTTAACAAAGACTTCTGCGGAACGGGGTAGGGGGTGGGGACACCATGCAGGTAGCCCTGCCGACCCCCTGGGTCACATGCCCCGGAATCCATGCTACGCGGACTTGCGTTCCATTTTTGGCCAGTAGGTTTACCATGGCCTGGATGTGAAGAACGGTAGGGTGATCATAGTAAGCCCTATTGAATTATCTGATGGTGGCGTGGGAATTAGTGAGGAGGCGGACTCTGGGTGGTGGTGGTGCACGAGCCATGTAGGTCATGCGATCCAGAGCTCCTAGGAGACCATGGTGCTCGGTTTGGAGAGGTAACGGGGCGATGGTAGCCATAGTAGTGGCGCCGCTAAGATCAGGGCATTCTTCACAGTGCCACGCCAAACCGATATAGTTGTCTTGTAGGCTGGCGTCTGTAAATATGTCCACCTCGTTTGGTAGCCTCTGTGCCATGCATCGGCGGGGAGCGTGCAGACGACAGCAAACGAATCCCTCACGAGAAACCTGAGCGCCCCCACCCCCCACCCATCGTCGTCACTCAAAGTGACGCGTCTAAGTTCGCTTTAATATCCAAACTGCTTCCACAGTGCCGGAATGGTGCAGTCGGATAGACGTCGACTTCATAACGCGTGGGACCCAGCTTCGATTCCGACCACGGGAAGCGTTTATTAAAGACGACAGTCTTTCTTGGGCTACTTAAACCCAGAAATTTTGGTCTGTCTGTCTGTCTGTCCGTCTGTATGTCTGTCTGTGACTCGATTCAGCCACCTGGCCAAAGTAAAAAGGGTACTGCGCAATAGTCTTGTATACTCACAGCCAAATGTAAATTTCTAAGCCCGGTTTATATTTTCATACTTGTAAACTTTGTTGAACAATAACAAGACATTACGCAAATATAAGACAGGAAGTTAGTACACAAGGGATATTTACAGCGTCCCTTTATTAAAAAAATTCATGGATGCTTGGTTTTTCGATAGCAAATGACATTCTACATCTACTGTAGAAAACCCCCGCCTGCTGTTGCCCGCGCCACCTCCTGGCGGCATATGAAAAATCACGCGGCAACAGCAGCAAAAGGTTCCACTAGCTAGGTTCACGTTCTGTTTGGAACGCACGTGGAACACGGAAACGCGGTTCTATAAACCTTGAAGTCGGGCGCCTCGATTCACGCGCATCTCCGCCGTACTTCAGCGCTGGCATCGAGGAACCCGGCCTGTAGCAGTGGAACGCGGTAAATTCAAATCGCCTTCAGCAAAGCTTTAGTGTGTTTAGCTTGGGATGAGAGCGACGGAACACGAACAGCATGAGAGGTGAGCGGGAAAGCAAAGGGGGGCATTTCCTTGGCAACTGTCTACAAAGGCTATCGTCTTTTGACGACATTTGCAACGAAAGGAGCACATACGCGGCCAATTTTTTTCTTGTGTCCTCCTCCTAATCATCCTCATGTGTCCTCCCGTGGTCTAAAGTTGGCTTTTCTGCAGTGCGGTTTAGCTAACGACACCGCTATCAGTGAGACAAAGGCAGCTTAGCTTTAAGATCTATTACGCAATGTAAGAACCATTGCGTAGTTTAGTGCAACCCACACACGCCAAGTTACATCTCGCGTATGCTCCCTTGCAGGAAGCTAGTGTCAAAGTGCATAAATTTGTGTTGTAACCAATCCCAAGTACACAATAAATACCCACATCATTCATTGCGAACAAAGACCGGGTGACGCTGAAGAGTGACCCGGTTATGTGGGGCCCGGCTCCCGTGGCCGGCGACTGCGCACGTGCTGCCGACCCCCCTTGCGCGCCGTGTTCCGGCTTCGCATCGTTTCTCTCTGGACCACAGCAGTGCACTGTCAGAGACGCATGTTATCGCTTGCGGTGCCCAAAGGGCCGCCGCACGCCCAGGTAGGTGCGCACTCTATCAAAGAGAGCGACACGGAAACCGCTCCTGGAGCTGCCGGGGGGCTGTTCCCACGCCTGGCCCTTCTTAATTGCGGAGTCAGTGCATGTACTAGTACGACGCTGCGGGAGCCGGCATTATGCACTGGTGTTTCATCCTCGTTTCCTGCACAAAAATAAGGGTTGCCCCAGTGGCAAAGTCATTTTGACACTGTGCAAGAGGCTGCAGTTTCTTAGGTACACATTGATGGTCGCTGGCCGCCTTTCCGACAGAAGCGATCAAAAGAATTCTTCTTTACTGGGTACCAACAAAAACTGAAAGAAAATTTTCTATTTTTATGAAGTCAGTCATTCGAGAAAAAAGAAATGAGCAAGAACATATTACTATAAATTGGCAAGACAATGAAGAAGAAAAAAGCATGCAGGTTCTGTCTCGCAAGTTTTGGCTTGGTCTAACCCGACATATTAAAGGGGAAATAATCCTAATGCAGAAAATGCTTGGTGCACGTGTATTACCTCCAAGAACTTTAAAAAGGAGTTTATGGTTTTTTGGGTCGAATTAACCGTCCACCACAAGAAAACTGTTTTTTTATATAGTTGTCTCGGGACTTGTACATCCTGCGTGGTTCAGGTGCAGTAAAATAATAATTCAACAGGTTGGTCAAGTTACATAACTGACGAGCGTTATTTAAAAAGTGCCGCGGTTTTTTCAGTTACTGGACACAGACCTCGACATGCAGATGCAAATAACGATCGCGTGGCCCCCATGTAAACCTGTTGGAAGCCTTTTAGAAACGTGTGCTTCCCTAAAAAGCTACATGCGCTGCAAAGAGTAACAAATAACCAACCTCTATCGAGAAACTGCTTGAATAAGCAACAAATCGGGCGAACTCTATAACAAAAATTTGTAGTCTACTACGTTATAATTTACATTGCTCACACACCGTGCAGACATAACTTACGCGCATGTTGACCCTAAAAATAACTGATGCATCGAACTCCCACGGCTGCTACGCTGTTAAATAAAGGTTAAACCGGAAAGTTGTTTTAGGATGCAGCGCTTCACGTGTATCCCAGAAACGCTACCGCGCCAAGCGAAAAGTGTCAACTGATGTCGTTTTCGTGAACAAGAAATTGCACTTTTCAATAGCTTATAGAAGCATGAAACCGATTTATTGCCTGCTAGGATAGATAAAATCAGGGAGGACAGCAAGACACGTGATACTCCTCAAGACCATGCTTCACAAACACGTTCACGTGAATCTTCATCTCAACAATTCGCTTTCAACTCCCTACCGAATTACTTAAGGAAATGAGCAGTCTTTGACCTCGATCTCGGTTTGCCCCAGAGACACATCCGCTCCCCCAATTACGGTCACCGTATCTGAACAGAACTAGAGCCTCATGAATATCGATGAAAGAGGCGGGCGCGGTTCAAATTTCCTATCACTCGTGGAAATCTAATCGGCCTGCCCAGTACACAGGTGTGCGAAACACACCAGCCGCGGGATGCACGTGACAACAGAAACAGCAAATGGCTTCCGAGTAGTCCGGCGTGCCACCCGCCGTTTATTATGCCGAATGTTGTGTGTGCGTGCGAGTTGTGCCTTTGCTGACGACCTGTCACATGCGACCCATGAGAAATGAATAATGGCACCAAGGAAATTTCTGAAGCCCAATAGACCTAAACGAGGCCAGGCAGGCTGGGCGACAGAACTGGCACAGGCATTTACCTCATATGCGGCACACGCCCTTCTCCCGTGCCTTAGGTTGTGAACGTCTCGGTCTCCCTAAAGCATTTCTTAACAAAATATCCCACATTTGGCTTCACAGTATAGGGATTTGGAGAGCGCCAGCGCTACTAATACATTAAAAGTATCGATAGGACACCGAATTAACGCACATTGTGTTGTGTATGGGGCTACAATATACGCTCCTATGTTAACTGAGAAAGAAATTTTTCGAAGTCCCTCAAGGGGATTTTATTTCCCCCAGTGACTCATGGGCCCTGAAATCATGACATAACCATGCCAACGATATGATCATTCGCAAAGAGAGCTCCACATGTTTAAAAAATTAGTGCGATTTCCAGTCTGTGAAGAAGGATGACCTGCAAAGCTGGATGCTGTCCACGGAGTTCGCAAAACCAAAAACGTTTATCGTAATTAGCGATGGCGCATATTTCCTAGCCAATTAGCTGAATGAACCTCTGACGGATTCAAGCTTTGTTCTTGCAGATAAACATGGAACTGCCTGTGTCCCTCCCTCGTCGTAAGCATCTTACTGTTTTCGTAAGGCGGGTTCAGACTGTTGCTGCAACTGTCGTAATAACTTTAAAGAATGACGTCATTTCACGTGTCATCCAACCCAAGTGCATGACATGACATTTTTTTACGTCCATAGATCATGATACGGGTTTTGCATCGGTAATCTGAACATAGGCTAACACAAACCCAATCCACTCTACCACTAAAGACTGCGGACAGGTCCGTTTAGGTCGTTAACGTCCGCGTTTAAATCTCGCACCAGCACAACGGACGTGCCATCCATAAGTACGGGCATGAAACCTGTGACTGATGATGACGATTGCTATTGGTTTCCCCTTTGTAGCGGGGTGATGACATGTCATCTTGCCAAAAAGGACTAATATACCCATGTTTTACACTCTTGGTTTAGTAGTAGTGCTGCTTAGGGCAGGCACAAAAGCTTATTAGGCACAAAATACTTTTTTTTCCTGTTACAGTTGGTAACTGTCCTAGGCAATATCCCCCTCTCTGATTTTCGTCCACCAGCATTCTAATCTTCTTTTCGTCCACTCGACAGCCTTGAAGTTAACTTCCTCTGTGATACCCTTAAATCCTAGGGCTTCTGGGAGCCCAATATTCCCTTCATGTAGATTTGGATGGATACCCTGAAATTCTAACACTATGTGCCACATAGTTTGTTTCTTTTCCGCAGACCACGCATACCCCATCATTTTGTGAATACTTCCCCACAAAACTCTTAGTTCGCAGGCAACCTGCTCTAGCCTCAAAAAGCAGAGCACTGCCCTGGGAATTATCGTAGAAATTTTCCTTTCTGATGTTCAATTGCTCAGCCCTGTACACCTCTAACGACGTTTTAGCTTCCATTTTTTCCCTCCATTTATTCGCTTCAATCTGCCTTGCCTCTTTTTTGGTTGCGCGTGCACGCCTCCCTCCTCACTCCCAGTAGACTCCAATACGAATCTGCGCACGCATAAACCGGCAATCGGTCGTGTGTGCGTGCTTAAAAGTGACAGACGCCGTCGAAAATATCTCCCGACAGCCCTCTAAAGAAGTTATATTGGCTCACGCCGGCGTTCCAAGCGGTCAATTTGCTGTTCATCCGGGAGGGATTCGCCGCTACTCCACGAGCTGAACTTGAGGCAGTAACGGCGCTGCCAGCAGCGTTGCGTTGTTTTTGCACCCATTCGCGCCTGTGTTCGGGCCAACACTTGGATTTTTCTTCTTCTTCCAAACGAACGGCATGCATCCGTCCCATAACGATTTAAAACCTGGAAGCCCTTGAGCTCTATTCCCACGTACAAATATGTGGCTGTCCGTTTTCGTTCCCCCTCATATGCATCCTACTGTGTGTGTAAGATGTCTGTGTAACGCATCAACCCACACCCGCACCCACTCGATTGGGGAGGAGAGCCGACTAACCCCACTGAGCCATGTAATTTCGACATCTAAATACCAGCACAACCGGCATTTCATCGGTAGCGTCATGAAGCCGAGCTGTGCGTGCACGCCCCCCTTTTTCTACCCGCAAACCGTGCACGCATAAACCGGCAACCGGTGATAACGCATACTTAAGCGTGAAAGACACCGGCGAAAATGTCGCTCGGAAGGCCTTCCAAGCTGAAAAAGAAATATCGGCTCAAGCCGGAGTTCCAACTGGGGAAGTTTCTCTTCTACCGCGAGGGATTCGCAGCTACTTGGTGAAGTGAATTTGAGCGGAAACGGCGACTGCGGGTTTCGGTTGTTTTAGGGGGCAGCCCTTTGGCAGTCCTTACCTGGGTTTCGCGGGAGCGGCGTATGCTTTTGTCCGCGCAACCGAGCGAGCGAGCGAGCGCAGCAGCGACAAAAGAAAGAAAAAGAGGAGGAGCGTCTTGCGAAGCGTGAGGTGGAGTACGACACGTGCGGCGACGGCGTCATCTCTCTCACTGCCTTTCCCTCACACATGTTTCATGTGTCGCCACCAAGGAGCGCCCTCCCCCTGACACTTTCCCGAGACGCTGTACCATTATCTGATATTCGAAACCACGTGACAGTTGCGCGGGAGGTTCAAACACGATTTGCAACATGCTGGCCGGCGGCGGCGGCGCACTGTGAGGTAGCAGCAGAGTAGCGCACGCCGCCGTACGTTCGCTGATCACGCGAACACTTCCTGAGACGCAGCAGAAATGTGCCGTGACCGAGAAGACCGCAGCTCGCACCGAGCACAAATTTCATATTAGGGAGTGTAGTAATTGTCAGTGCATTTTTTTAAATGCAGAGCATTTCAGTAACTCATGATGTCACCCGCGTTGACGTCCGTCGTAGTCCACACCGTCGTTGTCCGCACCCTTCCCCCTACACTATATAAAAAAAATACTATCCGGCGCCTGGTTTCGATCCCTCGACCGTGCGGGCGGAACGCAATGTACATGGTGCTCTACCCACTGCGCGACAAAGCCGACACAGAATGGGAGGCTACGAACGCGCCTTATATCCTTGACTCATTCAAACTACGTCAAGAAGCTGCTGATACAACGCATTCACTACCACCTACTCCCCAAACACTAAACGTTAACGCAATACACCCACCCCCTATGCGACGCATTTACTCGAGTCCCCCTCGCGGGGAGATGGGCCCATTTATTTCTGGCCTGAACAATTTTGTCCAATGGTGACTTTCAGTTTTGTTTGCATGTATTTCTGTTCTTTTACGCCCATCCGTGCTTCTGTTTATTTTTCGCGAACATCTGATAACCGCACTACCGCCGTTAGCTTCCGAATGCGCAACTTGCCAAAGGGGCATCGGGAAAGGCGAGGGGGAAAATAATTGTGAAAGAGGTGTCAGCGGTGGTGAGGAGGAGCCCCGGAGCGGCGCCGAGTAAATCGATGACACCGGAATGAAAACTGAGGGGGGGGGGGGGGGTTAGACATATACTGCTTTGCAGTAATATAAGACAGGAATTTAGTACACAAGGGATATTTACAGTGTCCATTTATTCAAAAATGAGTGGATGCTTGGTTTTTCGATAGCAAATAATATTCTAGATCTACTGCAGAAAACCACCGCCTGCTGTTCCCCGCGCCACCTCCTGGCAGCATATGATAAATCACACGGCAACAGCAACGAAAGGTTCCACTAGCTAGGTTGCACGTTCTGCTTGGCACGCACGTGGAGCACGGCAACGTGGTTCTATTCGCCGCGAGCTCGACATGTAGGTGGCGACACCGTCGCGCTGCTAGTGTGGATGCTCCGCTGAGCGGCCCGTAAGAATGCACACTGTGGGCGCGCTTCGTGCTTTTTTCTCGCAGTGTGTGCGCACGAAAGGTGCAAACAAGAGTGGTATGCTGTAGTTCGGTTCCTCAACGTTCAATGTATAGCATGGAAGCGGCAGTCAGTTTTCATTGCTACGCCAAAAAAAGCGACGGCTCATCGGGAATCTCAGAATTGCCGTAATTGTGACAATGAACTTGTACGCTGTGGCTCGTAGCAACCTAGATCTTTCCAGACTATGGCTTTGAGCCTTCAATAAAAGCATAATTAGAAACAAATCAGGAATCCTCGATCTCTGAAATTCAGTTTACAACGGCAATCTCAATCGCTTTCACTGGTAGCGTGACGCATTCTTGCATTTGTGGGATGCCCTGAAATGGTAACACTACTTAACTGCCCCGAAATTCTTTCTAAGAGCTTACGATATTTTTTGTGGGTTCAAAAGGCAACATAAAATTACTGAATTTTGATCAACGCAGAGATATAAATGTAACCGCTCTAACGGGTCTTTTAAATTAAATTTTAGCGACTCTGAAGGTTTGATGAATAACAGGTTCGATTCCCGGCCGCGGCGGCCGCTTTTCTGATGGAGGCGAAAAGCAAAAACGCCCGTGTGTACGAGATTTCGGCGCACGTTAAAGATCCCAAGGTGGTCAAAATTAATCCGGAGCCCTCCACTACGGCGCGCCTCATCGCCTGCGTTGCGTCGGCGCGTTAAAACCTACAATCATCAATCAAATTGATGAATAACGGTTTCAGATCACTTATTTACGGCTTTCGTCGCAAGTGAACTTGCGAAATTAATTGCCAACGCACGCAGTACAATCAACATCTCATGTTTAGCTAGGTTTTAGCAAAGTGACAAGCAGGTTTACAGTGTGCAAACCAAGCTTCTGGGACCTCACAGTGAGCACAAATTTTCTGTTACGGCTGCTCTGTTGACCATCGTTCCTTTTAAAATCTAACAGGTGCCTGCAACAGCGACATGTGTTTGCATTCTTGCGTATAAGGTCACTTACGAACCCTAAAGATGGCAATAAATGATCGAAGTTGCGCTTTTGCAGATGTAGTAAAACATTTCCTTTTTATTTCTCGTTGCGAATCAGCGCAACGGGTTCCCGGTGACTACTTTGTTTTGTAAACTGAATATCGCCTTTGTCTTGGCATTTAATTCTTGAGGATTGGTTAAAAAATGAAATTATGTGCATTTCTTTTTTTTTGTTTTTTTTTTCGGGAAGAGGGGGGGGGGGTCCTGCCAACGTTGCAAGAACAGAGAGAAGAGAACGCATGTAACGCGAAAAGCCAAACTATGGTTATCAATACTGACAATCGAAACTACACTAGGAGTTGTGTTCTGTAGCGGTGAAAAAGCAGTACTTTAACACGTATTTTCAAAATTAATTAACCCCCCTTTGGTCCGAGATTGTCCAGAAATTGTGGTTCGCCTTTTTCAAAAATGTATTGAAAGCAAGCATTGTGGGAAAAAATTAAGAAAAAATCAGCGAGTCAAGGCACACACCCCTCACACATGTGGGCAACAACGTGCATTATATTACACGTTTTCTCCTCTTTCTTTAAACTTAGGTCCACCTTAAGAGGTTAAGACGTGACCATATTAGGCATTTGGTTATGCTGAGTGAGACACGTTTCTGGACAAGGTGATTCATGTCGGATTTGAAAATGATATATATGAAAATGACACACGAAATGCCACATGACAGACGCAAACTCACAACTGCTTAATTTTACCAAAAATCCCCCCTAAATACTCTAGCGCATCCATAGAAACGTATTTTAAATAATACGTAAAATTAGCAACTCGATACAGTTGAATAAATGTTTATTCCTCCTCCTCAGTATAAACACGACTAATGGTATTTATTTTAGAAATATACGGGAAGGACACGATCACACAGGCGTTTGCTGGTGTAAAATACGTGTCCGGTAATGTATGGGCGATAGCTCAGGGGTCGTGTGCAGTGTAAATGTGTTTGTTTGTTTCTTCTTTCTATAAGGACACAGCGCAGTTTTACAAGGTTGTGGAATTTGCACGCGTATGCACAGGTCTTGTCGCTTCTTACCCGTTTCGCGTACTAAACTTTTATCCTTTAAATAATCACCACGCCACCTTCAAAAAGCACCCTTCGACGTTCCCGAAACGGCAGACGACTGCACTCAGCAATAGGAAAAGTGCAATGTGTGGAAGCAATTGATGTTCACACTCAAGCCGCGGTGACCACGGCGAAGATGTTTCGCGGAATTAAACCAGCGCATTAACCCGCAACGGCCGCTGATTATTGCGTTTCTAGAGGAAATGCACAAGCAGAGGTAACTATGTCATTGCTTACTGCCAAACGAGCACACATATTGGTTGTTTCGTCGTGTGCAGCACGCGTCTTGCGCCGCACGCAACGTGAAAAAGCAGACGACGCGAGAGCGCCATCCACACTAGGAGCGGTTCGTCCCGCCGCCGCCAGGGGCCGACTCTGTTCGCGCTCGGGGCGAATAATCCTTGAAGTCGGACGCCTCGATTCACGCGCGTCTCCGCCGTACTGCACCGCTGGCATCGAGGAACCCGGCCTGTAGCAGTGGAACGCGGTAATTTCAAATCGCCTTGAGGCAACCTATAGTGTGTTAACCTTGGGATGAGCGCGACGGAACAGGAACAGCATGAGAGGTGAGCGGGAAAGCAAAGGGGGACATTTCCTTGGCAAATGTCTACAAAGACTATCGTCATTTGACGGCATTTGGAACGAAAGGACGCCGCCATTTTTTTTTGTAAACAGGATGTCGGTGAATAAAAGCGAATGCAATTTCGGTGTTCGCAAAATCACTGGGTGAAGAAGTTCTAAGTACGTCTTTAGGAGTCCACTGCACGCCTCGGTCCTGTGGCGCAACGGATGCCACGTCTGAGAACGGATCAGAAGATTCCAGTTTTGTATACTGGCAGGCTCGCTTCTTCCTTTTGCTGTTTTAAGTGCGAAGGCACTTTATAAGCGACCCCAAACCATCCACCGCCGGCGTCGGCGGCGGCGTCGGCGTCCGCAGTGCTCCTCTATATTTAAAGAAGAAACAGCATCCGGCGCCAGGTTTCGATCCGAGGACTTTGCGGCCGCAGCGCGACGCTCTACCGACCAAGCCACGGACGCGACGCTGATATCAGTGTTAGTGACGGCCTTATATCTTTAACGCATTCAAACTACGTCGTCAGCGGCGTGCGTTGGCGACTCAGCGGCGTTATAGCGGCTTGATAACTGCGTGGTGTACACGTGCTACTACAAACCCGATGGAAGAGATGGAAGAGAAGGCGGCGAGGCGGTGGGCTGCGGGGGCCGAGCGCAAGCGCCGCAAGCGGGCCGACAACCGTGCATTCGCACTTTCACATTCTCCCCCTCGGGGAAATGCGGGGGAATTTTTTTTGTTTTTGCTGGCCACTACAGACCACTCACGTTCGAGCTGCTTCAGGCGTTGTTCATCATTGAGCCCCGGTGATTCTCGCGGCCGCTTTGCAGCTGCGGCAGCAGTGGTAGCCTGTGACGTGGTGGAGTCGTCGCCAGCGGTAGCCGCCACCGCTGGAAAACCGTCGCTCTGTTGCGTCTCCGTCAAGGTTGCGGCTCGTGGAGTAGCCTGGTCTTCGTCATCGTTGGAGTCCAGCAGTTTCTGGGTGGAGTGGTTGCCTTCTTTTTCTTCGGCGCCGTTGCCTTCGCGTTGTATCGTCTTGGTTGCTCTTGCTGCCTCGTTGATGGTGACGTCGTCGGTGTTTGGTGGGGCGTCGAAGGGGGCGTTTCCGCCTACCGCCTCGTCGCTTTCCTTGGCAGGGGACTTCGTCGTACCGGTAGTGGCCGAAGCAGCAAGCTCAGCCTCTTCATCGTCCATGACTTCGGGGAGGACCTCAGCCTCTTCAGGATTTCCAGTCACATTCCCGTAGGTGCGTACGCATTCTTCAGCCAGGTGGCCAAACGCTTTGCATTTTGAGCACCGCGGGGTGCGACAGTCCTTACGAATGTGGCCCGTACGTCGGCAGCGAAGGCACTGAGGCGCCCCACCGGGCACGACGACCAGGATGGAACCTCCGTAAAAACGGAGCATGTGCGGGAGGTCGTCTGGTGTAAAGTCCTCACGCAACGTCATACGTACGAGGCGCGTAGTCGACTCGGCGGCTTCAAAACCGGCCGCACCCCAGGTGTTTTGTCGGACGTCCTTCACTTCGCCGAAGTCAGCGAACGCTCTCGCTAAGGCAGTGTCGGCGACGTGGAAAGGCACCCAATGAACCTTTACTGTAACTTCTTGTTGTATCGGGTCGATGACTGCGCAGTACCGCCCCTTTACTTGAAGTCCGCCCGATTCCAAAAGTCGTTGACGAGCCTCGGGAGTCTTCAACTTAATGAGCCAGACGGGACCCATTTGAAAAGGCCCAATACCGGCGATGTCCTTCAGCACGCCCAACAGAAGGAACGGCGTGCGAAAGTCGTCAATCCCGTAGGGCCGTCCGCCAAGGTCGCAGTGCAGAATTAGGCACGCCCTCATCGAGTCTTCGGACGGTATCGAGGGTAGAAGGAACCGGTAGCCCGAAGGCGCACCAGCAAACCGGGCACCGCGGCTGGACATAGCCGCTGAAACACCTGGCTCGGAGCCACCCATCGCACAACCGCTCCGCTCGGAAGCCGGAAGTGGTATGGGACTAAGCCACGGACGCGACGCTGATATCAGTGTTAGTAACGCGCCTTATATCTTTAACGCATTCAAACTACGTCGTCAGCGGCGTGCGTTGGCGACTCAGCGGCGTTATAGCGGCTTGATAACTGCGTGTGCAACAACCCTTAACGGTCCACTTTAGCGACCACAAGGCGGTCGTAATGACCGTCGCATACAACGACAACACAAACAAGTGCTGAAATAAATACTGTCTTTTTTACTTGTTCCAGTTATTTTGCACTTTTCCCTTTTTCCCTCACCCGCCGCGGTGGCTCAGTGGCTAAGGCGTTGCGCTGCTGAGCACGAGGTCGCGGGTTCGATTCCCGGCCGCGGCGGCCGCTTTTCTGATGGAGGCGAAAAGCAAAAACGCCCGTGTGTACGAGATTTCGGCGCACGTTAAAGATCCCCAGGTGGTCAAAATTAATCCGGAGCCCTCCACTACGGCGCGCCTCATCGCCTGCGTTGCGTCGGCGCGTTAAACCCTACAATCAATCAATCAAATCAATCATCACTTTTCCCTTTCCTTTGGCAAGACCGTGGGACTTGCCACAGAGGTTGCATTTTTTTTTCTTCAGAACAACGTGTTAAGGAACTGTAACTTTGTCCTAGGAACGCTGCGGCACTGATTCGGGCCTGTGGCGCAACGGATAACGCGTCTGACTACGAATCAGAAGATTCCAGGTTTGAATCCTGGCAGGCTCGCATCTTTGTTTTGCTGTTCTTACTTGTGCGACTTATTTTGCATTTTTGGTATATGTCATTTCGCCGTGCGACTTGCCTAAGCGGCTGCATTTTTTTTTTCAGAACTGCGTGTTAAGGAGCTGTAACTTTGTCCTAGGAACGCCGTGGCACTGATTCGGGCCCGTGGCGCAACGGATAACGCGTCTGACTACGGATCAGAAGATTCCAGCTTCGAATCCTGCAGGCTCGCTTCTTTCTTTTGCTGTTCTTACTTGTGCGAGTTATTTTGCCCTTTTGCTATATGTCCCTTCGCCGTGGGACTTGTCAAAGCGGCTGCATTTTTTTCTTCAGAAGAACGTGTTAAGGAGCTGTAACTTTGTCCTAGGAACGCCACTGCACTGGTTCGGGCCTGTGGCGCAACGGATAACGCGTCTGACTACGGATCAGAAGATTCCAGGTTCGAATCCTGGCAGGCTCGCTTTTTTTTATGTGCGTCACTTATTTAGGCATTTCAAACGACGCTTCTGAGCATAGCGTAAGTTGGCGCTCAGCATAAATCGAAACTTTTTTATATGCGACGGCATCTCATTCACTCGCCTTGTCCCTCCATACGGCGTTGTTGTCCGTCCACACCCCTCCCCCATTCTCCTCGCCGGGCGAGCTGCGCTCTCCGCCGCTCACCCCCTCGCCTCTCCGATAGCGAACACTGTCTCGCGAGGGGCATTGGATTGGATTCGATTGTATTGTATTGTATTGGATTGGATTGGATTGGATTGGATTGGATTAAAGTGGATTGTGTTGGATTGTGTTGCGTCATAGCCGCGGCAGGGGGTTCGCGGCACGTTTCACGCGATGGTAGAATCAACCTAACGGAAACAACAACGGAACCCCCTATGCGTCGCATCTACACAGGGGTTCCCGTGAGGGGAGGTGGAAGTAATTTTTGTGATTCATTTTTCTCCTCCAATAGAACAACAACAGAGAAAAAAGGGCCCAGCAGTGATCGTTTCGCGGGCTCGAATTATTCGGGATGATGATTGTAGGGTTTAACGCGCCGACGCAACGAAGGCGATGAGGCGCGCCGTAGTAGAGGGCTCCGGATTAATTTTGACCACCTGAGGATCTTTAACGTGCGCCGAAATCTCGTACACAAGGGGGTTTTTGCGTTTCGCCTCCATCAGAAAAGTGGCCGCCGTGGCCCGATCGAAATATTAATGGCGTGCTAAATCTGCACCATATATTTGTAGCCAAAGACCAATTACAGTCCCGTCCTCGGAGGGTTTACTTGCATGCTCACCCCGAAATCTGCAACTTTCTCGCGACCAATTTCAGTCGTGATTATTCGCCGATTTTTTTTTTTGTTTGTACTTGTTGTTATTGTACGTACATGTTTTCATTCAAAAAATTATATCCCGTAAATAGTTGACATCCCATGCAACGTTTGAGAAGTACATATTCTCACTCTCCCATGAAGATGCCAGTCTTGCTTTGTTCATGTCCCTTGAGCTTTTCACCGGTAGCTCGTAATATCGCACGCGGACAGCTATAGATGACGTTGTTTCTGTATGTGTCGTTTCAGCGACCTAGAAATTTGGTTTATTGGTCCACCAAAGTGCATTTATAGGACCCTACGACATTCGATTTTTTTTCTTTTTATCGGTTCTTGGTATGGCCTTTTCTGACGGCGTCATTTCCGACATATACGATGACAACTTAAAGCAAGCAGCGACTTAATGCCGTTTCCCGCGGTGCACTTTAATCTCGATAGCCGGGCTGCCTGGCAACTGGAGCGTAAAAGTGCGGTTGCCTCGACGAACGGGAGCACGAGGAACACGTGCGTCTCATTGTATAGGAGAAAGTAGCCAGCCGGCAGGGTCCGAGAAGACGGCTGCGCTTCGTGCTCCTTCCCTTCATCGCATCGTTCCTATATAGCGTACTCACGTTCGTGGACTTTCTGCCCAAGCGGCTTTGTTTCCGTTTCTTCTAAATGGAGCAGAGCCGACCCGCACGCTTCAAGTGCTTTTTTCCCTGATCCGCGCCAGGCGTGCAGGCCGCGCGGCAAACCAGACCCTGTCCTGCAGTAGCCGGGTCGTATCTGCATAAAGCTATTGCGACGCTCTGCGCAGGAGTGCGGAGCTGGGCTTCTCGGAGGAGGATGAACGTGGCCGCAGGGAAGCCCGCTTTAGATCTTCAGCTATAGCTCCATCGGTCGTGCGCTTAATTGCCGCGCTCATGCTCGGTGTCTGGGCGCTAAGGCATATCCCGCCCGAGAGAAGCATCGCGCGAGTCCATCGCTTCGAGTCGTCTTTATTATTGATGCGGGTGTTCCTTCCGCTGTATCGATCGCACGCGTCCCCAAGCATGAAAATGAAATCGTGCCGGAAAACTGGTGGTTGTTTCCTCCAACGATACTGTTCCTGATGTATGCCCATAACCTTAAAGGTACGACGTTACACCGTACGTTTAAAGTCAGGCGTACTTCCTCAGATGTACCTCAAACGTAGAATCTCAGGCGTAGGACGTTAAATGTTAGAAGGCGAAGAAAGGTTATGGGTTTGAACGTAGATGGCACAAAAATGGCATGGAAAGGAATGATAGTGCTTCCACGCACAGGATTGCCCTGTTAGAGCTGCTGCTTGATCAAAATTCAAGCATCCGTGCGAACTTTTGCTCGGGGATAGACGAGCTTCACGTAAAAAGACAGCTTCTCGACGTAAAGCCAAAGTTAATAAAGTTTCCGAATGTTTGAATATACGGAAACGCTCAAAAATAAAGAATGCTAGTCGAGCAGACAAATACGGTAGCAGTGTGGTTTACTTGTATCCGTTGAAGTTCTTAGAGCCAAGAAGCAGGCCTAGAATGAGCAGTAAATCCTCGTTGCTGGCCGGATTATAGGTCGTTGCAATCAGTATTGGTAGGTACGGCCGCTACATTTTACGCGAGTAGTCAGGTGTCGCTCTGCGCGCGAAGCGACTTTGGGGATGTTGGGGATTAAATTTAGCACAACCTGACATGGTGCGCCATCCCACCACATCCAACTTTTTCGGCACATTGGATCCCATTGTTGCCGGTTTCTATGGGTATGTCGCTATCTATAAAGCGGGTCGTGGTCTCATCAAACGCGAAAAGTGACCGTGGTCGTCGTCGGCGGCGTCGTCAACACGGGCGGTATAAAGATGGCCGCCGCTGTAAATAGAATAAAGTGCACATTTGGGTTTGTGTGGAATTTGAACCCGAGACGCCAGAGCAGGGGCCAAGTTTGCTAACCGCTGCGATAACCCGGTGCCCACCTTAGGTGAAGAAGAGTCAGCCCGGTGCACGTAAATTGCTGAAGAATTAATTAAACGTGATTGCAGGTAGTGACACGCTAATTAAGTATTGATTAGTGATTGATAGTAATGTTTATTAGGGCTAGATTACGGTGGATTAAAAAAGTGTAATACGGACCTGGGTGGATCAAGAAGGGTTAAAGCAGGTTTAGGTGAATTGAGGTTATTAGCGCGGCTGCTGTGTCAACGGATGTACGTGTATATAAAAGGTACACGTCACAAAGTGCGCCAGGCCTTCGCTGTCAAAGCGCGCAAGTAGACTGAAGTGACTTGAAATTCTTTTTTTCTCCAAGATGCCAGTGAAGCGTCCGTTGCCCCTCCTCCCGAATCACAGTGATCGGACCAAGATGAATGCAACGAGTTTTATGCTTATTGCAGTCCAATAGGCTTCTTACCTCCCAACACGAGGGCGTATACGGCCCCTGCGCTATGACTACGGTACGAATTCAATGCCCCTCGTAACATTATGCTTACACGTGTCTGTTTTGCTCTCTTTCAAGGCATACGACACACGCATCCGCCGTGATATGTGCTGCGACAGGCCAAACTTATACACCAACCACGACAACTAAACTTGCACTTGCGTTTCGTTGTCGCTTCTTTTTTCCACCACTATCTTCCTAACATGCGGGTGCCGCACGGCGCGCACAATGGAGGGGGAAAACGTGAGCGGCCGTTGGAGAGTCGAGAACCCGGCGTGCGGACCGGCTCGCGTGCTGGAGCAAGCTCGGAGTTTTATGGCGCACTCAGGCGTGGGTCTCTCGATCGGATCCTTCCGCAGGCGGCTCACGCAGGCGGCCGCGCACGCATTCGAGCCGCTCGTATGTAAATTCGCGGGCGAGGGGTGGCAAATAAACGCGCCTGCAACCGGCGGGCGGAATCAGATGCAAAGCGAAATGAAAGCATATCTTCTAGGGCGCAATAAACACGCGTGGTGCCGTCGGACCCCCCCCCCCCCCCCCCCCCCCTTCCTCCCCTTGCTCTCGTTACGAATAATTTCGGCAGCTTCCTGGGCACGTCCCAGGCAGGAGAGGAAAAAGAAGAAGAAAAAAAGCGACTCGGCAGCGAGCAGGCCAGGTCAATGCTTCGATCATGTCGTGAGCTCCATGCGGTCGTGATGCACGGCCCGGGCGAGGAAGCCACTACAGCCGCCGCACGTGCGCACGCTGCTCGAGGGGTCGTCCGCATCCAGCAGACCGCTGCTGAGGAGAATGGCAAAGGCAAGAGAAGGGCGAGAAAAATAAAGCACTCGGCGCAGAAGCAGTTCGCGATCACTCAGGGGTTTTTTGACTTCCAAAACAGCCACCTAACCGCTTCATCGTGAGGTATTAGCGCCGCTTGAGACGTTTGATTTAAGCACTTCAACAGCGGCAAATGGGTGGTACTTAAAGGTATACATGCGCATTTTAAAGAGCTGACAATGAATACACGAGAAATATATGTTTGCAGTGGTTGTTAGACATTTGTAGGCTAGATAGAAATCCGCTCTGTTCGCGCGGTGATGACGTTTCTGAAGTGCCGGCACCAAAGTTGCGTTTCTGATGGAGGCGAAACATACAAAGCGCCGTGTGTATGAAGTTTAGGCGTCCGTTCCCCAGGAGGGGGAAATAATTCCGTAGCCTTTCTCTGCAGCATAGCCCACCGCCACCGGCGACCGCAAATTACCAGCTGCCTCAGCGCTAAGTTAGTTGAAGCTTTTATTAGAAAGGAAGGCCATAGCCAAAAGAGAACTCCGATGTAACCACGCTATCGGGCTCGTGAAGGAAGTCCGATGTCGGAGCGTTCCCCCGTTCCCCGCACTGCGCAGCTGCCACCTACGTGGAGAATATATCGCTCGCTGAGATGGACAGCTTAGTGCGTTCTGTCATGCCCGTGAGAGGGAGAGAGAGGGAGAGGGAGAGAGAGAGAAGTAATGATTTATTAGAGAGTTTAGCTCGAAACTAAAAAGAAGCTGGCTACTCCAAACTTTCGAGTGATTAAAACGTACATTGGTTGCCGCATGATTACCGTTCGCATGATTACGTATGCTGGACAGTGAAGAGCGGCGCAAAGCTCCTCCCTTTTGTTATGTGTTTCGATGGCGGTTCAGAGTACTGCAGATTGCGATAACGCAAGGCAAGACTGAAAGGGCGCCAGTTATCACTTTTGCCTGTGCCTCCACCCCGTTGGCAAACTGAACACCGTCCACAGCAGGAGTGTCACAAGACGGAGGGGCTCTGCGCCGCTCTTCGCTGTCCAGCATGCGTAATCATGCGAAGGGCAATTAAACTTCGCGGTTCTATATCTCGGAGTATGGATGCACTAGAATAATTCTGCCAAATGAAACTACGTGGAAACACGATTGCGTCCAACTTTTCAATACAACCATGCCCGCTTACTGCAGCCGCTAAAACGTTAATTATTCAATTTTAGTTTATTAATTACCCGCCGAGATCAGTAATTACCACCTAATTGTGTGTACCCCTGGGTGCATAGCCTAACCGTAGAGGTGGTCTTGCCGTACATCTGAGCGCGTAATTTAAAAAATACCGGTCGACTTAATTTTGATCACCCTGTATATTAGGCCTACGCTGTTCGATACCCTACGCATCGTAGTAAGACATTGCGTACCCGTAACGCCTGACGTTACCTGAGTTAGGCTGGCAACTGCCGTAATAACTTTAAAGAATGACGTCATTTCACGTCTCAGCCAATCGAACTGCGTGACACGCCGTTTTTTTACATCCATAGATCACGATATGGCTTTTGCGTCGTCTGAACGTTGCCTTAGTCGCACGTAGAGTTTAAAGTAGGCTCAGTTATCAACGCTCTGTCGTGCGTTCTTGTCAGTCAGGGAGAGTGAGGCCACTTTACTTTAAATTGGTTATTACATCAGAGTTGCCAGCAGACCATAGATCAGAAAAAAAAAAAGCGTCAGAGAGAACGCCGCCCAAAAATGTTTGTTGGCCGTTTTTTCCTTCCTGCACCATCAAAATGGAGCTAAGTACCACGTCAATGCACCGAACCGACAACACCCGACCATGCCAGCGATGGCACGCACAGATTGAATAAACGGTGTTAATTAAAAAACCTCGAGTGTCGATTGTTCTTCCATCTCTCGAGGAAAAAAAGCAGCCAAACCAATTGCAAAAACCACCGCTATTGCTCACTGTAGGATTAATTATACTGGCGTCTAATGCGACCCACCAGCATGTTCTTTTTTTGTTTGCATGTGCTGTGGCGAGTGAAGATAGCCAATGAATAGAAGTAGGCAGCAGTTTATTTCCTGATTCTGATGACTACCACCAGCGACAGTCTAGTACATGCAAATATATCGTAACAACAGAGAATTACCAACGCCCGTCTCCCTATCCGGTTACATCTTAATTATGCAGTTCCTCATCATCGCCAGAATAGAGCTTTGGTAATATGTAGACACAAAAATGATGTGTGAACTTTTTCGAATCTGTCGTGTCCGATTTTTGTGCAACTGCTCAGGCCTTCAATTTGGCACAGAACGATCCGAGGGTGCGGAATAAACCGGAACCGATACCCTATACGCGAGGCGATACTTGTCGGCTCTGGGTCCATTACTGGACAGTAAGGCTGAATTGTTGGTATATACACGCGGCTGCAACTTTGCACTTACCATAGCTACAGCGGTGCTGTGTGGCACACCCTGCATAATGTCTCTACGCGTCTATTTGACAAATTCGGCGGAGATAATGGCCTCGGTTTTGCAAACCCTGTTGTCATAGCGTCGTACGAACACATAAAAGATCCCACCGGCCCAACGTCACGCGATCCCTTCCAGTCTTTTCGCTCTCACGCAACGGGATGCCGGGCCGCGCCGCTCGCATGCACACAGCGAGTGGGCGCACGGGGGAAGGAGGAGCGTCCACGCGATGACTCCAACGTGCATATCGTCTCAGGGTACGTGACTTCCACAGCGTTGCTACCCCGGATGCTTACTAGCGACACGATA
Source organism: Haemaphysalis longicornis (assembly GCF_048455015.1). NCBI lineage: Eukaryota > Metazoa > Arthropoda > Arachnida > Ixodida > Ixodidae > Haemaphysalis > Haemaphysalis longicornis. The sequence continues at coordinate 373,962,817 of NW_027526203.1, read as the reverse complement.
CAACGGGCGGCGCTCTCGTTAACACCTATCGTGCATGCAACGCGGCCGGCAAGCGCGCTTCGTTTTGCAACGCATGCTAATCACCCCCGGACGCTCGCTCTTAATCCGGCGACCGGTAGGAAGGAAAGCGCCCAAGCCGGGAGAAGGGCGCGCAAATAAAGCCGAACTGAGACGCGTTATATGATGTGCTACGGCGTAATACAGGGTGTTGCGACGATAACTGAAACACTTTAAAATTTTTTCCTGATCGAACCGCCTCTCTGTTAGCGCTCAAACTTTCCACGAAGGTCGCATTTTGTGGTCTACTTTGTTTAACACCGGGAACAACGATGGTACTTACTTGGTTATCCTGCAAATAAATAAAAACGATTTTCGCCTATGGGAAAATGGCCGCTTATTTGGACGTGCGAGCCCGAAGACCGGGTTTTCTGATCGTCTGCTAGCTCATTCCTAGGTGCATTTTCTGATCGTCTGCTGCACCATTTGGCTCCTTCCTACCGTGAATCCCAAACGTGCGTTTCGCTCCGCATACCCCAGGTGGTTCCGTCGTTCCAACATCAACTTACGCTAGCTCGCACGTCCAAATCAGCCGCCATTTTCCCATAGGCGAAATACGTTATTATTTATTTTCAGGATAACCAGGTAAGTACCGTCGTTGTTCCCAGTGTCAAACAAAATAGACCACAAAATGCGACCTTCGTGTGAAGTTTGAGCGCGAACAGAGCGGCGGTTCGCTCAGGAAAATCTCTTAAAGTGTTCCAATTATCGCCGCAACACCCTGTACAGTTTACGGTTGTTTTCCCGCCCGTTTTAAAGGACGAGACGTGCGCTAGTAGGGAAATAGCGCACTAGGCTTGTTTGTGCTAAGACAGAAAAACAGAACAATACGACTCAGCCAGTTTCGCATCATGCGCTTTCTTTGTACCTGTGGTTTTGTTCGTGCTCTAGTTTGTCCAACAATACAGTCCATTGAGTGCTCAAGTAACTCTTCCTTTAGTGTATTTATGTACCTATGTATGTATGCTCTTCATATATATATATATATATATATATATATATATATATATATATATATATATATATATATATATATATATATATATATATATATATACAGTCAGTCGAGTCCACTTATAACAATACCGGTTTTAACAATATATCGGATATAACAATGGACAGCCGCGGCACCGTCAGCTTTTCATTGTATTCTATGGCAAAATAAACCGCTTATAACAATGCTGTCATGATGCAATATCAGTTATAACAATTAAATGTGGGCACTGGAACCAACCCTGAACGAAACAAAAATGCAAAAACGCTGCGACAATGCCACCCCAACCCCGCCTATTACGCAAAAGGGCATGAGAGCATACGCGCGGCGGCCAGGCGATAGTGCACTTGGCCTCACACGCGGCGAGTGCGCGCCGAAGAGGCTCGCATGCCACCGCTGCTTTCGCCTGCCGCGGCGACGCGGAGGAGGGGGAGTAGGACCGGATGGGCGCCTCTACGGGTAGTGGGGCAGTCCATTCTGAGGGTGCGCCGCCTGTAGAAAAAGCACCGGGGTGCCTAAGCCGCCGCAGCAGCAGCGCTGTGTGCACTGTGCCGACCTCCCCTATTCTTCACTCATTAAATGCTCTTGTTTGTCACGTTTTCTTTGTTATTTTCGGCATAACCCGCTTATAACAATAACCGGTTATAACAATGATATTTTCATGGCACCTCAATATTGTTATAAGTAGACTCGATATATATATATATATATATATATATATATATATATTGCCGCATATATATGTACGTTCTTCATATATATACATACATACAGGGTGTAGAACCGGAACTAACCGAACCGAAAACCGGAACTGAATCGGTATTTTTCCCTGAACTGAACCCGTACCCGAACCGTTATTTTTTGAGCACGCTGAACTCGAACCATAACTGAGCCGAAAAAAAAAATGCGGTTCCCGGTTCACGACGAAGCGGTTCGGCCATCCGCAGTTGATAATGCGTGGTCAACGCCATTCGGGGCTTTTGTCTTTCACGCCCCATCAACTTCTCGCGCATTTTCCCCTTCAGATCAGCCACAACACTATCAACGCTCTCTTCATTGTCACAACATAAGGAAAAGTATGGGCCAATGTTGCAAAGGTAGGCTACTACTGGTCCCGCGAGCAGAGTGCAGGGCTGAGAAAACGAAATTTCCCACTCGGCAGCCTGCAGGAGATGTAAAACATCGACTTTGCCTTTCCCTCGCGCTGCGCGACTGTGTAATGACAATCGGGCCGCAAGATTGCTGCACTGCGCAAAGGCGAAGACCAACCCCGGCAATGTCCATACTTATTGCATTTCTTACTTTTCTTTAGAAACGTACGTCCCACACCTGGAGAGTGTAAATACTTGACCCTCAAAAGCTGCTCGGAGTGTAAGCCGTTGGCTACTGACCACAAGGATGCGGGTTCAATCACCGCACCCGGCTGCCGTTTTTCTGATGTAAAGGAAAGGAAAAACGAAAACATCCATGTGGGGAGATTTCGATCCGCATAACGATACCCTGTTGGTCTAAATTGTTCCGCCGGCCTTCAATATACGGTGGGCCTTATAGCACAGGAGTGGCCTCGCGGAATCAAACCTGCCATGATTATTTGACACGTGCGTTTCCACGGGCCCATCTCATGCCTTCAAATTATTCCACGGCGAGTTCCCACACGAATCATTTATGCTCTTTGTTGCTGCCTTTCGTCATGAAATAAGCGAAACACCAAAGAGTAGATGTTGCTGTAGACACCCCTTCTTTGTCCGACCTTTAACATATCCAAACGTGTCATCACGTCGAATGCAGCGAGTGGTGATGCCTGGTATAAAGGCAGTTTTTCATGACGCGTAGAGCGGACAACTTCGCGTTTTTTAACGGATTTAAAAATATGTTAGTGTATAGAACGCACTAGTTCTCCTTTTCAAAAAAAAAAAAAATTCCCCCCTACCTTGCAGGCGCTACGTATTTCGTCTTGGATAGAAAACGACCCTTAAGAAGTATCACATACAGAAAGGCAGGCCGGTCCCGCATTATTGCATTTTCCCACCGCTTATACTTTGCGCTTTTTCTGCTGTTTTGTCTTTTGAGGGATGCTTTGTTTGGATATGCGCTTCACTGACCAGTCTAACTCACTGCTCTACTGGTATACTGCTACTAGTTCCGGGAGGGGGGAGGGACGATACCGCTGTCGACAAAATAAACAGCGCTTCCTCACAAGAGCTGTATGTCCTGCTTTACGAGTCCCTCCGTCGCCCTGGGTTGTATGCTGGTGAACGTATCCTTAGAGAGAGAGAACGAGAGAGACAGAAAGAGAAAGAGAGAGAGAATGATGTTATTTTGTCTTTCGGGATCAGGTACTGGGGGTGGAAGAGACCCAGGGCCGCCGCGACCGCAGGAGCCCGGGAGGTAGTCAAGACTTGGCCTGACCCCCCCCCCCGGTTTGGGCGTCGCGACAAACCTGCTCCCAAATGGGAGGGGAGGGAAGGGGGCTCTGGGTCCGCAAGGCATTCGCAGAGATAATGGTAGTGAGTGTCGAGTGTCCCGCAGGTGGGGAAGGTAGGGGTAGTAAAGAGGTGTAGATGAGTGTGTATAAATTGTGTTCGGTGTGGGAAAGTGTCTGTTTATAGGATGCGCAGCATGTGGCCTGCCTCCGGGGAGAGGTGTGGGTGCGGGGTTGGGTTTTGCGGCGGAGGACGCGGTACGCACACATCCGTAATAGCTATCTCAAAATGAATCCCGCTGATCAGAGTAATAATGAGTGACTAAGCGTTAACTAAAAGCTCACTTTTCACCCTTTCAGTCCCGACCTTTTTTTAAGCACAAAAATGTTTTATCTGTGTTTTACTCGATTCTACGGCTCCCCTAAGCCCATAAACAAAAGCAATAGAACTGTTATTGCAAGTAATAACTGATTTATTAATGAGCCCAATAATTGAAGACATCTGGCCATTGAAAATGTTACTTTGAGCGGAAAACTTTTTCCCTGTTTTGCTAAATTTTATGACCACCTCAGCCTTCAAGAAAAAGATGAGCTTCGCAGTTCAAATATTTACAGATTTACAAGCCTGGGAATACAACTAAGACCTCTTGTTCTTTTAGCCTCGACGTCGTAACTTCGTGTTCACTGGAGCTTTTTATTCTTTGAAGCATCCGGCTCCGCTAAAACGCCACAATAGTGATGTATACCGCGAATCTCATCCTTGAAGGACAATTCCCCCTTAAAACTAGCAGTTTTCTTTTGTTCTCTATGCGCTAGAGTGACGACAGCAATTTGATTCCATTTGGAATCCCCGGGACAGAAAGGGTTAATACAGTTTTGGCTCGCACCCTCGAGTAGGTGACTGCTAACAAATTATCCTAGGTGGCAAAACCGTCGAAATCATAGATACCATTCACCTGTCTTCATAAAGGACTATTTTTCTTGCGCTACAACTGATGAAAGTACACCGCTGGATTTAAACACGTCCTCTGCTAATATACGCAGGGAACTCCGTATATTAGCCGAGGACATATTTACTAGTATTTATATCTGATGGAAGGCGGGTAATCTGCTCCCCACCCCATACCCCCACATGTTGTAGTGGTGGTGGTGGCCCATAGAAAATGTTGCATATCCACTTATGGGGATGGGCTATGCAGAGCTTTCTTAAATCATAGAAACCAATTCGTGCTCATGACCCATGCCCATGCTCGGGATTTCTTTCTTGTTTTAAAACGTCCACTTTAGCATGTACTCTCTAAAATATTGGCTTCAGAAAATCATCTTAATCGCATAGCCATTCTTCACCAGATTCGTTCTATGTCGCATCACTTTTGGAGTGAGCAGTCCGAAAGCACTATTTGCTCCGATGTAAAACCTGACGAAGTCTCTGAAGCCTCCCGTATTTCTGGCTTACAACTCGCTAGCGCAAAGCAAGCCACGGATATTTCGAGCTGACGAAACGCTCATTGCCGGGCCTTCTTTCTCACACGTTTTTTCTCACCGGTCATTGGGGGAAATAATTAACCACAAAGCCCTTTCTAGCACGAATGAGCGCCGAGTGATGCTGTGCACAGAAGGTTGGTTGTTCCGAATGTCTAAAACAACTAAGGCAAGAACGAAATAAAAAAAAAGCGAGCCTGCCAGGATTCGAACCTGGAATCTTCTGATCCGAAGTCAGACGCGTTATCCGTTGCGCCACAGGCCCGTCTTTTTTGTAACACAACGTTTATTTACACAGATGCAGACATATGCATGATACACAGGCAGGAACGAGGCATTGACAAGTGTGCGTGTACATACTGTCGGGACATAACCTTCGGCCACCTTCAAGTGAGTCTTCGCTTAGTCACAAAATAGACAACACATGACTGCGGGTGCAAAATTAATTACAAGCATGAAACTATGATGTTGCAGAACACCGTAAAATCAAAAGTACTGAACAGAGAACGCTGGAAATGTATAAAGTTACCAGGCGGTTGTATACTTTTGGTTGATGTGAAGGGCGCCTGATAAGTGGAGAACAGCGTTGAGAAAACGCAGTGGTAGGACCACGCGCGAGTCACAGCCATTCCCAAACACAGTGTTTGAACAGCTTAAGGCAATCTGATATATTCTTAACGCGGAAAGTAAAAAAAAAAACGAAAAAACAAATAAGGAAGCAAACCTCCGAAGATTCGAACCCGAAATCTTGTGATCGTAGTCAGACGCGTTATCTCCATTGCGTCACAGGCTTTTTTTCTTTTTCTTCCGTGGTATTTATTTCAAATCTCGAGAATGATATGTACAACTATTTATAAATCATGGCGCTTAATATACGAGGCGGAACGGGGAATCTGGAGTTCGGCGAAAAAAACGCGGACAACAATTCTCGCTAGTAAGAGTGCAATGATACACACCGGAGGGAAACAGGGCATCAATCAGGCCTAAAATCAAGAAGAACTGCGAGTTGGGCTTGTTGATATAGGTTCATGATGGGAATTAGCGCAATACAAAACTTGGACAAGAAAGACTACGGGACGAAGCACTACGAAGTAGCGCTACTTAGTAGCGCTTCGTCCCGTAGTTTTTCTTGTCCAAGTTTTGTTTTGCGCTAATTCCCATCATGAAGGTCTAAATTCATTTTCATCTTTCGTCATATTGGCCTTTTAGCTTAATTATCATTTGACTAAAATGTGGCTAGGTAGATACCATCGGCTCATCGTTTCTGACTAACATGTGCGTTTTCGATAAACTGTGTAGAACCATTAAAAAAAAAGGTCATAAGGCACATCATCGCATGGGAGCTACAAGATATCCCGTACTGTGAGGTGTTAATTTAAGGTGCTTTTGGAGTGTCAGTTAAAGTACATCCCAGAACAATATAGCGTCTTTGCAGTCAAGGAATAGTTATCAATCGCTTCTAGAGGATCACGAAGTCGACAGTTAACAGAAAACGCAAAAATGTTCCTACTACGCAGCCATGTTTCAACGGGCAAGGTTTCCGTATGTAGCTTGAAAAAGAAAGATTTTGTACATGGAGAAAGAGGCATGTTACAAAATCGCTTAATAACACCATGACCGGTTGAACTATCGTAAAGCGATCTATACAGGAGTGCAGGAAATAGCATTGATATTACATCTCTGTAAAGTCTTTTGCGCGACACCGTAAATAAATAGACGGTGGAAAAGCCAGCCATTACATATCCGACAGGAGAACACACCTTGTGCATGAATCTCCACAAACATGGTCACGTGTGAGGAAGATTTAGTAGAAACAATAATACCAGAAGAACATCTACATGGTTCACTTGACAAAAAAAGGTTTCATAACGGGGTGGGATTCGTCCAGAGTAAATCAAAAACGTGCGACTAGTTGCCGCAAATTGAGCTGTGTCAACCCGAGTCCTCCAGCACAGACGGGCCTAAACAGATTATCCCGTGCCATAGGTTCCATAGAAGAGGACCATACAAATGTCGCGAAGGTCCTGCGAAAACACTGAGTGGGAAGCTAAGCGCAGTGCAAAATTTGCAAACAAATACAGTAATTTTGTAGCGAGAAACATGCTGCACGCCTTAGCTCTACCGAAAATAGAAAGATTCTGCGGCACAAAACTCTCAGCGTAACGACGGAGGGTCGATCCCCCTTTCCGCCAGAAGCGTACGTGTGCTGTTCTTACAGCAGTCCATTGGTGCGCCAAGGTCTTTTGACGGCCGACGTCACCATTTAATGCCTGCTTGGCTCGGGTCGGCGCATTTACCTCCAAATTCCATCTACAAAAACAAAAAAACAAAGGTAAGTTAAAGTCAACTTTTAACCTATAGTTACCTGCATGGTATTGACAATTATCGCTTAAGTCACTTATCGCCACTTCCACAAGGACTCTTCCAGTACCTAAGTACAGCGAAATTGTGGCTTTGTCAATAGTGTTTGCGTAAGAAGGTAGATGACACCTTCAGTGCGAAAGTGCCACTAGCCTACCTCGCCGGTTTCACACGAACGAGCCTGGTTCATGAAGCCTTATTCGTGTAGCGTCTCGTATTTTCCATTTAATGAGTCACTTGCGCAAAGGCTGATGCGCAGCATAGGCAGGGGTGGGGGAGAGTGGTGCTTTGAGTGTGCGACATCCTGACATAAGGTCTAACGTCACGCTCAGAGGCGTAACTTCAACTCGTACCCGCATCTCGGTGTACAATAAGCGTGACGTTGCTTGTCATATTTTACGGCTCAGCAAATGAAACGGCGTAATGATAGACTCGCTTTAGCGGCCAAGTATCACAAACTTTGTTGGGGGATAGTTTTGATAAAACAAGAGTTATAGCCGTTTTCTGCTGACCATTCGCGATGAAGTTGGCTTTACCGCAAGGCGTTGTTGCTCGCGCACAGGAAAAATGCACGGAACCCTAGCCATATAAAGCAGTGCTTTCAAAGCCGACCTGTATTCGAATAAATATGGAGATTAATAACGCTGTGACCACGGGCATTGCCGACCGAAAATCGTGTATGGCAACACAGGTGCTGAGCCCATCATATTTGGTCCGTGATCGCGGCCACCATCTTAGCGAAGTGAATGATTGCATACGTACGGCACGCCAGGTGGTCTGAACCAACCGGGTCAGTTAGTGGCGGATTTTCTACACGGACCAGGCCCTGTCGCTGTACCAGAGTGTGTAAAGCTGCGACTGTGGAATAATCGAGCGTCGCTAACGAGGCCGCGCGCATCGGGGGTGCTCGCGTTCCTGCAGGTGTCCCTGCTGCTGTGTGCGGCCGTCGTGCTGGCGTCGGGACGACGGCGCTACCGCATCCGCTATCTGGACGAGGACGAGGTGGACGAGTCGCCCGTGGTGTTCCGCCGTAGCCGGGACCGGGACTTGCTGCGGGACCTCGAGGCCATGGCCAGTAGCTCGGAGCGGTCCGGCCCCGTCTACGTTATACGCAGGCGCAGGCCCAAGGAGCGCCGGCTGCCAAACCACGGGAGCCGCGAGCGGGTGCGCTTCGAGGAGCCGCCGGAAGACTTCGACGCAGAAGTGAGGGCGCGCCCGGGATTCGGAAACCACGCGTCCTAGCGGGCTCATAGACGAAGGCTCAGACTGGCCGAACACCGAGTGAAACCTGACGATGCTCCCGATGATTTCGTTAACGCTATCAGAACGTTTTAGCATATATCTGTTGCTTGTTCGGTGTCGATCTTTCATGTTATTTAGGAGTTTTAGCAACAGGCTAACATTGTTCAGTGACCATGGTGGTGGCTTTATCGGCCACTTCATTCAGTAATCTTACCATTATTTTTGACACTTGTGTAATATATAGAATTTATGCCTTTAAAAAAATGCGTGGACCTGCCTGGCCACTGTGCCCCTGAATGACCAATCGCAGGGTCCAATGAAGCAAACTTGGCGAATAGCAAGGTCCAATTTACGGTTTCATTCAAAAATTTAGTTGTTCATTATCGGGCTTTATCTTCGTTACAAGACACGCCTTCTGAGTTATTTAGACCCCGTGCATGGGGTTTTTCCCATCTCTCAGAAATTTCGTACGCGCTGGCGCGTTCATATTGTGACTACAGCAAAAATACAGGAGTGGAGAGTGGCTATCAGGGGAGGAAGGTGGTGGGACAGGGAGTTGAAGGGAGAGAGTGAAGTGAATTTCGTTCGGCGGCACGAATCTACCACACAACCGGAACCGGACTGCTACAGAGACGAGCCCGCATCAATCTGAATGATTGCCCCTAAATTTTTAAACACGAAGGTCTTTCTTCGGCTACTTAAACCCTGATACTTTGGTCTGTCTGTCTGTCTGTCTGTCTGTCTGTCTGTCTGTCTGTCTGTCTGTCTGTCTGTCTGTCTGCCACTTGATAGAGCCTTCCGGCCAAAAGCTAAAAGAATATTTGAACGAGAGGTTTATATAAACAAAACTCTTCCAAACCACTAAATCTGGAAACATACTTCGTACTTGTCAACACTGTTCAGCAAAAAAAAAAAAAAAAGATAAGACATTGAGCATATTTGAGGCAAAACATCAATACATAAGTGGTATTTATTTGCAGCGCTCTCTTAATAAACTATACATGGCAGCTCGATTTTTCGCGATACAAAATAGAAAAATACGCATTGAAAACAATGTTTCGGCTCCCAAAAATAGAAAAAGCGCTTGCGTCCATGCCTCATGCCTCGTGGCAGGATTACAACAAACCCCTGAGTAACAAATGGCTCCAGCAGATGGCGCGCGAGGAGTGGGACGCACCGAAATTGAATTGATTGGAGCGAACATCCACCGTTTTTATCGCGGAAGGAGCGAGACGGGACAGGGGAAAGCGTGACAGGTGGGAGGCGGAGAGTAGAGAGGCAGTTACGCGGCAGCGGCGGCACAGGGCTATCGTCTTTCGACGGCTTTTTGCCGCGAAGTAAGCAGATACGCGGCCAATATTTTCCTGTATACACCTTTCATAGAGGGTAAGGTGGTCATGGTGAACCAGCCTACAACATATTGTGAGCCACCACATCTTTTTTCACAATGCTGCAGCAAAAAATAAAATCCAAGCCCTTTTTAAGATACAGGTGGTTGAAACGCGAAGCTTTCTCCCATGCAACCAAAGTCAAAGCCGAAGTACAAAATCCGCTCTCCTAAAGTTTATAATACACTATCCCAAAGTTCAAAATCCAAACTGCCAAACTCCAAAAGCCAAAGTTCACTTCAACTCAGCCAAAGTACAAAGCCAACGTCCAAATCCACACCACCAGATTACAAAGACAAAGTCCAACCCGGCTTAAAGAGTGTATTTCATCATCATCATTACTCACAATGTGTACTGCCAAACTATATTTTGCGTATTACGAGGGGTCCGTCAGATGTGCAAAGACGTCCCATTGTTATGCTATGCGGTGTACGATTGACGTGCCCCTTGTGAAAACCTTGTGTGTGTGTGGAGTTGGCTTTCCTGCAGCGTGTCTTAGCGGACGTCAACGCAGTCAGTGAGGCAGAGAAAGCTTCGCTTTAAAAACATCTTTTTTTCTAGAATGCCTCTTGCCGGCTCCATTCTTGCCTTTCTTCTATAAGACGCGCGTGGGTGGCTCGGCGCCATAGCCATAAGCAACGCCAGCCTTTCTTACGGCTGGCCATGGTCGTTGGCCACAAGACAGCACGTAAAATCATCCACTGACGCTACTACTAAAGCACCCGTAATGTGGAAGCCAAGGACGCCTCCGTTAAAGCCACCACTTTCCATGCAACAGTCGCACCGCTATCGGCACTTAAGAGCGACCGCTTACGACAAGCCGCCGGCAAGACCGTGTGTGCGCTTGGCGACCCCGCTTTCGTGACATTTCGAATTACGCAGTCAGCGCGCGCTCGGTCAGATAGGACAAACGACACCGGCGTAATTAAAAGCGCGGTGCACATAGCTCGGTCAATCTGGGGGAAGTGAAATCTTTCCGGAGTCATTTGCCTCGCGCTGTTCCCTGTAAAGATAAACGTGATCATGAAAAGAGTTCGCTCGCTACAAGGATACTCGACTTTGATAGGGCATTGGGCTATGCCATTTCCTCCGTGTTCGGCACCTGTGGAGTGCCTTGCCCACGCTTGATAACCCCAGTTTGCCGCATGAGGACGGTGCCGTGCCGACACGGTACGACGACTACCCACGCACCCAACGGACGTGCAATGACAAGATCGGTTCGCCGCGAACTTTGGAGAGGCTACACGCGTGGTTGCCCACAAAACGCCTCTGCGCGATACGAGGCGCTTTACGACAAGCATCGAACCGTTGACCAACACGCACGCTTCCTTTCTTTCACCTTCCCGACGAAAAGCTGGGCAAGCAGGTGGGCCACGATTTCGGCACGCTGTTCGAACCGGAAAGAAACAGGCGTACATGACCGAACCTCTCGATTTGATTGCTCAATATTTCATTCTGCTTTGTTTCAAACTACTGGCCGTGTTTCCCTACGCACGCAAAAAGGAATCGCCGCATTAGACTTACCATTTTATATTTATCCAGAAATATGATAGGGCGTGTTGCTGCCAACCGCGGAAAAGGGGTCGGGGGTGATTTTTACTTAATAGCAGGCTCCCCTCCCCCCCTCCCCCCCCTCCCCAATAATAAAAAGCGAACCAGAACGGCTGTCAAGTTTTAAAAAAAAGGGGGCAAGCAGCGCTGTCGTACATTGAGGTCGTTTCCGGTCGTTTGGTCTGACAAGAACCAAAACGTAGGGGAAAAAATCGCAAATATTCCTTAGAGCGATTCTTGCGTAGCGTTCAAGATGCCCACTAATAAATTGATCGATTGTGGGGTTTAACGCGCCTACGCTACACGCAGGCGATGAGGCACGCTGTAGTGGAGGTCTCCGGATTAATTTTGACCACCTGGGTACCTTTAACGTGCGCCTAAATCTCCAAAACACGGGCGTTTTCGCTTTTCGCCTCCATCAGAAAAGCGGCCGCCGCGGCCGGGAATTGTCCATAGATGACGGCAGTGCAGTTAAAAATATGCTCACAGACAAAGCTGAACATGCCCCAAAACGCGGTTTCTATCTCCCGCCCCACACACGAGCTGAGCACGCATGCGCCTAAGGTTTCTTTTGTTTTAAATGTTCAAATGTATGAACCATTCTAGTAGTTTGGAAAATGCTAGTAATTTGGAAAGGTATTTTCTGTATCAAATTCACGTTCAGACTTTTTGTAATGGAAGAAATGCCTTTCGCAATGCTGTGCGGTCCCCCGGGAATGGTCTATGGCTTCAATTTAACGGTGACGCCAAATAACCTGACGGGGATAACCAAGATACGCTTCGCATTTAAAACAAGCTTTGACACTCAGCTCACACAAACGGGGACAAGAAAGGAAAACACGGACAAGCGCTTTTCCTTTCTTGTTTCCGTTTGTATGTGCTAAGTGTCAAAGATAAAAAATTTCCGATATAGGCCGGCTCGCTGCGAAAAACAAGCGCCACGCGGTTTGTGGCGAACACCGTATTGAAATGCACCAATTAGCTTAAACAACCAATCTCCTATTGAACTAGGTCTTACATAGGTACCTGGTGGGAAGAGGAACTGCTTTGCTTCGAAATCTCCGTGCTTACTAACTTGCTTGTCTTGGCGTTCTGCGCGCAGGAAAGTCGGCGGCCAGGACCTCCGCTACCCGGCTCAGACCCATTCCGGCCTTCGTTCGTGGTCCAAGGAACGTACGCCCTGCATCCAAGGTCTCAGAAGCTGATGCCGTACGAAGGGCGGCCGCACATACCCATACCCCGAGAAGTGTTCTCAGAGATCTCGTAGAACCGCAGGCGGACCGAGACGGCGCCGTATTCGTCCAACCAACATTCGGCCACAGTCAGTGGATCACGGGCAGTGGCTATTCCCAAAACGACGGTATATCAGGGAACATGACTGGGCATGCCGCTTCACCGGAACTCGACGAAAGCCTGGAAGATAACATGTCAGGGCCAGACTGGAACACCTTGCAGCGTTATTCGGGGTGTTTTGTATGCTCTTTTCAACTCGTTCATAAGCAATGTAGAAGCAAACTGCCACGACTGGCCGGAACAGTTACAGCAGTCAGGGTAAAATAATAGGACATCTCATGTTAGTTTTTTTTCTTTTTTTCAGTAAACAAACCGATAACATCAGCCTCTTTGGTCAAGCAATAAATATTTATTTTGTCGCTTTTTCAATAAACAGTGTATGCCTACCGGAGCTTGATTTGAAGTTATTCACCTGCTTTTGCCTTATTCTTGTTGGACTTAATGCAATTTGATTTGTTGCATTTATATTTACGGACGAGAAACCGCATTCGGAAAATAAGCAACCGTTTTGCCCGATTTTATGCACAAAATGACTGTTAACACGTTTGTGTGTGGAGAACTAATGTACACGACGATCCAGTAGTTGACTTTTCGGGGGGAGAGAGACCCCATTTTCCACTTTTATATTATTTATTTATTTATTTATTTATTTAAAATATCTTACAGGCCCGAGATTCAGTCAAGGGTATTACATGAGAAGCACAAGAAGAGCAAGCAGCCATCGCAAGGCAGAACAGATATATAAAGAACTGAAAACTTCAATACACGTACACAAAGTGAAATGAAACAAAAAAAAAAGCCCCTCATAGGCACATTACAGGAAACTAAAGCGAAAATACTACATCGGTTCAGTACAGACAAACCAAATCAATGAAGAGATGCAGTGCTTGCAGTAACATTTAAGGAGAGAACATTTCATGCAATAACTGCAATTAACGTAGACTTACCCTTCCCTCTGCTACATGTAGTTCGTTTAATGGAGAATGCGCTGACGTTCGTGAATTCTATACATTCGCGATCACCTACGAAAATACCGTGCTGAAGAACAGCCCGCTCACTCCGGCTGTAATTATCTCTCTTTATCGATTAGATGACTCGAAGGGCACTCCGACTGCATCCCGATTTTTTTGTTTGTTTAGAATTGATTCCTTGGTCAGCTTTGTGCTTTTTTTCTGTTTACTATATTTCTGCTCATGTTGTAAATCACCTTTTATATGAGATACATTGCTTCGGCCTCGAGCTCTCGAAATTCGCTTCGCGATCCCCTTACGCCTTACGCTTACAAATGAATTCGATGAGTGTACTGCGCGTTAGACCGCTGCTTGTTTCCTTAGAGGGACATTGTAAGAAAACAGAAAGTTGGGCTCAGACGAAAGTTCGGCTGCCCCGAAGCTCTCTCAGTGTTTATTCGGCGGCGAAAGATGCTTTAATTGCCGACAAATTGCCAATTGAAAACCCACTTCATTCCTCGTGCCATTTTATGACGCTTCGCGTGACGTCAATGGTTGCCGGAAGCGAGTGAGACAGCGGTGAGGTTTAGTGGGAAAACTAAAGCCTACCGAACGAACCATCGCGGCCGCAAGAGCCACTGGTCGCTGGCTCTACCATTACTCCGCCTTTAATATACTTGTCATAATTAGTTAGGCCTCAGTGGAGGTGCGAACGTTACAGAATTCTTGTTTATACTCCTCCAATATGTGTGTACCAATTTACTGACAGCAGACGGCAATTCTGTAATGTTTACAACCGCACTATGGACAAACTAGTTATGACAAGTAAATGAAACTGGAGCAGCGATACAGCTGTCTTAACGGTGAATTGTTGTATGTTTTTCAGACAGTTTTGATAAAACAAGAGTCACAGCAGTTTTGTGCGGCGCATTTGCGATGAAGTTGTCTTTTTCGCAAGGTGGTTTTGCTCGCGCACATAAAAATTCACGGAACCCAACCCGTATACAGCTTCGCTTTAAAAGCAGGTCGCAAATAATATCATCCTCACTGGGCGCAACATCAAGGTGGCGCCTACTTTGGCCAGTCGAGCAAACGAATGTTTCGGGATTTATTTGAAAGTCATACAAAAAAAAAAGTGGCACATTTCCAACCTTATGCAGCTCAGTTTTCGGAAGTGATGTTGATGATTGTCGCTTAATGGCGCAAGCCCCCAGTTGGGCTCAGTAACATCCCCAGTGCACTTCCTTATTTCCTTTTCACCCGAATCACTTAGTAGTAGTAGTTGCAGTCCAACTGAGGGCAAAGAGCGCAGTGCTGCTGCGCAGTGCGGCCTTGTGCTGCGGAGCCCAAGGACTCCGGAAGGCGGCTTTTCTGCTGAATGGGCCATTTAATGTCCCCCCATTATTTTATAATTGCAGGAAATCACCGCCCTCTTTCCTCTCTTCCGCCCGAACTCTTAGTTCCATGCAGTTGATATACTCACTGAGTCGTCATTAATTTACAAGCAACGAAGTGTCTTTGCTGACAGTTTTTACTCGTAGTGGGCTGTCAAATTTATAGGTAGGAGGAGGACTTACCTAAAGCAGCGCACGAGCGTACCTCAAACGTGATTGCCATGCAGAGGAGCCCTCTTACACAGGTGCTGCCTCTTCCTCACCACCAGGCTCACGGGAAATGCTTCATCTTGATCAAAATACCGTACGATCCCTCTGCTACCCCGACATCCCCTGCTCTCACCAAACGACGCTTTCGGCGCTGTCGCGGATGCCATTCTTGAAACCGCGCCAGAGGATTGGGTATATAAGCAAGGCAATATTCGGTACCCTTAGCGATAATGCACGCAGCCTGGAAAACACCGCGACTGACACTGCAACGAAAACAATCTCAGCTCGGGAGCAAGGTAAAGTTGCTCCGCCAACGAGCATGCACCAGCCATCTAGATAGGTTGTTTGGCACATTGTTTTCAGACTACACCGCAAACTTGCTGTTGCGGATTGTGTGCGCTCAAGCGCGGAAAGAAATCACAGAATAAACGCTTCTGTAGACACTTTCAGATGCTGTGCGCTTCCTTTCCTTTTTGTTTACTCGAACGAACAGGTGATCACACGGTGTACACAGCTACAAACTGAGTCTTCAGCAGCTGTTCAAGTACGGCAGCGCATGCACACAGCAGCACACAAAAGAAGAGATACGTTGTTGAAAGGTTTGGTTTCTGCTACAGCTCAAAGCCTCCTGATTGCCGTCACTACAGGCTCTGTGCGCCATCTCGCGATGTTCCCGAAAATATCTTAGCCGCTGACGGGGAGTGTCGTCTGCCGATCACTTCAGCCTGGTATAAAGCTTTTATGACGCGTTCCTCCGAGAATATCTTTCCGCCTTATCTAACGAAATGCTTTTGCATACAAATGTCGGAGACGTTGTCACATTACCTATTAGCGCAGCCTGTCCATGATAAGTGAACGGCAAGGGTGTGAGTCAGTATTTACGGTATGACACTGGCAAACGCAACTGCGAGCACTTTAGGTAACTAGTTGAGCATCCTACGATTGGCAAGCGTAACTGCGAGCACTTTAGGTAACTAGTTGAACATCCTACGATGCAAAAATTCATGAGAGACATTGCGAAACGTCCATGATTGCAAGTGTGCTGTTGTATGCCGCGGCCAGTCAACACACCACGTCACAAGCTTCTATTGGGTGTCACCACGCGGCGCCACCTTATTGCTGCACGCTGCCCATCCTTCTTGCATTAGCACAGACGGTGGTTTCTATGGTGGTGTCAGAGCCAAACAGCTCCCATGAGTTAAAGTGGGCCTTAATAAAGCCCGCAAAAATAAGGGAAACTGACGCCAGAAAAACCTGTCAAGGTACACCGAGATATGCTTCGCATTTATATGCCGGCAAGAAAACGTGATCGAAACGCTCCAAGAAAACCCTCTTCGTTCTTCAGTTCAAGTAACAGAAGAAATATTGGTGCCCCAGAGCTAGGCATACCTCGTCGGCTGGTCTTCATGTCTACTCATAAAATATCTCGTCGTCGTAGTCCTGTGGACAACGATCGCTAATTGGTTCAGGAATGGGGTCTTGTTTCACAGCGGAATGATATAATGCCGGTAGCATTAAAATACGGTGAATTCCCGCATTTCTGGGGCCGATTTGCCGGTGATTCAGCATCTAAATGCTGTGAAGATTCTTAAGTGGATGCCAGGACACTGTGGCATCACGGGCAATGTGATATCTGATCGGCTCGCGCGCGAGGGCCATTTCACGCGCTCACCAGCACAACTCCCTTTATCCAAGGAGGACGTCAACGGAATAGTTACAGCTCTCGGATGGCGCATGCAATTGGAGCACTGACGGAACCCGGACCTGCAGTACGCCCCCCTTTACGTTCTCGACCCGCAGTGTACGTTTCGTATACCTTACGGTTTATCTATAGGCAAACAGAGTGCATCGCCTGCGCCTCAAAGTAGCCTATACGAAAAGTTTTCTTAACAAAATCGGTCTGGTGGCATCACCCCTGTGTCCGCTTAGCGATGTACGAGAGGAATCTGAACACCTGTTCTGTGTTTGTCCACGTTTCAACTCGGCGCGAATGACAGCGCGAAGTTTATTACGAGCGAGAACTCTCAGCATGAAGGACTTTTTAGGCCCCTGGAACAGCGAAGAAAGTGCGGTGCGGGTTTTTATTGCTCTTGTGCGTTTTTTTAGAGACTCCGAACTCTACTCCAGCCTGTGACTGCCTCTGTCGTTTTTTTAATGTGTGTGCGTGTGTCCATCTGGGGGATTTTCTTTCCTTTTTTCCTTTACTTATTTGTATTATTCATGTTAGCCTTTAACACTCATCCCATGTTCACCAACCATCTGAAGTAGCAAGCCCAGCATTATGCAAGGCTGACCTCCTCGGTCTCATTAAAGAATTTTCTCTCTCTCTCTCTCTCTCTCTCTCTCTCTTAAGTGGATAAAAAAATCATGAAAAGGACTCGCGGTGTTGGTTTGTTACATCTGAAATACGACGCATCGTATGAAGCCCCGCAGGAGGACATTACCACTGTAATGCGGCAAGTAGACATGCGTAGGATTTTCGGTGCTTGCAACCTCAAATTACTCCTAAATTGAGTGATGCGAACCGTTCCGGGTAATCAAATCATAGAACTCACATTTCATTCATTATACGGCAGCTTCTGAGGCTCTTTTCTGCGTGGTGATTCTGCACTCGAAAAAACGGGTCTAATCAGGCCCCTGTGAAATAGGGGTTACAATATTCTTTTATGCGCGGGAACGCTTCAACGGCAACACCTGTTGAAGTGTTTGCGACACTGTAGCTCTAGTTAAACTATACTGTAAACTGTACTTAAACTTTACTGTAACTGTACTCCAAACTGTACCTAATTGTTTTTTTACGGATGAATGCTCTTTAGCCTCCTTTTCTTTTTCCTATTTTCGCTCCTCAGTTTTTCAGGGAAAGCTGCAACAATTCTGAGAATTGTCAATTAATTCTTGCGCAAGCATTCTTACGCCGACTTTTGGCATTCAGAAACACGTTTATTTTCTATTTTTTAATTACTCCGTCATGTTGCTGGATTAGATAGACCTTCTCGATTTCCTAAGTTAATTTTCAGTTTTTTCACTTTCTAAATTGTATTGTTAATCGCGCAGAACATTACTTCGCTTTAAGCTTTATACGTTATGCCTTTGCCTTTCAAGTTCCCTGTAAAGTACGGTGCTCGCCAAATGAGGATTTCAATGGACAAATTGGACGAGTTTTCTTTTATCTTGGTTATATTTCCTTGTTTTTATGTTTATTTTTTCCCGCATTGATCTATATTTACCCTGGTATAACGATTAAATGTCATCACTTAACCGGTTGTACTACATCATTGTGCAGATACAAGGCACCACACCATTCACGCCTGGGTTCTCAGCACAGAATGGTTTGCCTTAACAATAATCAGTAACACTGTTTATAAGTACGAACTCCCAGTTTTGACATCAAGTTTACAAATTATAGAGGGTCATGGGGTGAACGCGCGATCGCGTGCCAGCGCTCCACCCAGCGCTGCTGCAGCCAGCACAGCCGCGCAGCCAAGCATGACCGCAGGCATAGAGCACGAGAGGTTGTTAGGTGTCGTCTCCTACGGCGCTTGGGCGCACCCAGCATGCGTGATGGCTTGCCGTTTCCCGCGCGCCGGAGCGTACTGGTTTTGCGGGTAAGCCAGAATCGCGCTCTAGCGGGGCCAATGTCAAGGGCCGGTTCACTCTGGAACCGCTCATTTGCATACCGAAGGATTTTAAAGCAAAGCTTTCTATGCCTTAGTGATGGCGATGTTACGCCAAAACGCACTGCAGGAAACCCAACTTTAGACAATGAGAGGGCCCATGATGATGATGATAAAACGCCACGCTTTGTTCGTTGCAAATACAAAGTCGACAGGCCAATAAGCCAAAGTCCAAATCAACGGCAACGCTTAGCTAACCGAATCGGCCCATGCAGATGACCCAATCACAAACTAATAGCTGGAAAATCATATCACATTCGCTTAGTTCAGCGTTGCCGTAGGTTTGGGCTTTCCTTGATTGGATTGAAGACTTCGCATTTGTATCGGAAAGAGCTTCGTGCACCAAGCATCTTTCTTCCAGAAAGGGGCGTGATATTTTTTTCTCCCGCGAAGCTTCTGGGCTTCTTAGGGCAACTCACTGAAAAACGATGACGAAAAGTTTTCTCCTTTGACTCGGCCAAACCAAGGCAGGCCGTGAGGTCCTTCAACGTATCGAGTGGCCATGACCTGACTAGGCTCACCTGGTCCCCATCCGCCACGCTTTGCATCAGTCCGCCTTTGTGCGTCCTTCCCAGAAATATGCATCTGAACCTTCACCCTGGTCGTAGGGAAACCCGAAGTTAAAGGGGCCCTGAAAGGCATTTTGAGCACACTAAATGAACTAGCGCAACCGTTAGATTGGGTCGTCAACGTCCTCTGTGCCAAGTATTACTCTTTTACGCGCAGCGGAAAGCTCACACTTTTGTTGCAAAGTTTGTCGTTTTTTTCTCACCCTTTCCTTCGTGTTTTTGGACGCCGCCATCTTCACATGTCTACATCATCGATTCCCAGATGTTCGTCATGAGCTAGACATCCTGCTATTGGGCGGCTTTTTCACGCACTTCCGGCAAAGAGATGAGTCGTCTGCTCAGCGTCGGCTCGCCGGCTGATCTGCCAGCGGAGTGCCGGAGTGCTTGGGCATTTTACGACAAACGAAACAAGTGTAAAACAAACCCTTAACCGTTTGTATTGAATGCAACACGGCCATAACACGACATGGATATTCTCTTACCTGAGTACGTTCCATAAAGAAAGCGTTCAAGCCCCGTGGCACTTCTTTCGTGCAATCGCAGAGAACGCCCTGAGCCGAATGCCCGGGTTTGACGCATACATTTTATTCAGCTTCAAAACAATCCAGA
Organism: Haemaphysalis longicornis; assembly: GCF_048455015.1. Lineage (NCBI taxonomy): Eukaryota > Metazoa > Arthropoda > Arachnida > Ixodida > Ixodidae > Haemaphysalis > Haemaphysalis longicornis. The sequence continues at coordinate 373,942,621 of NW_027526203.1, read as the reverse complement.
GATGCGTTTCTAACGAATACAACGTCACAACATGCGTTGAAAGTCTGAACCACGATTGACAGAGGATGGGCTGCCTCCTGCCCGTCGTAAATTCGGTACTCACCTCGCGCGCGGTTTGCGGGGACGAACAGCAAGTCACTTAACTCTGGCGCACAAGCCGATGGCTTTTAGCCACGCACACTGCACATACCCCACGCGAGGTTGAGTCGTACGTCGCTCGAGAAAGATAATCCAGACCATGGGAAGCACTATCCACCCGCAGAAGCACAACGTCGCATTTCATCGCGAAACAAAGGCGTCCACAACACACACACCATCGCCTCCTGTAATGCCAAACGCATCTCGCACTTCCCAATGGGAGTGAGTGGTACGCCTGCAGTGCCCACATGTCGCGAGGTGGGGCCCCGAGCTGAACCGGGATCACGCAACCGTAACTGAACTTTAGAGCGGTTTGTGCCTTGTTGCCAAGGCAACCGATGTTTGAGATTGTCAAAGAAATGGCGCTCGCTCCAGCGCTAGAAAGCTCAGAGCCGCGGCGGAGAATGTTTTGCCAACGTTGCCGCTCTCCACCACGCGTCGCCCCAAGCTGAACTGGTCACATGATTGAAGCGTTTTGTGCACGGGTTCTGTATCGGTTCAAAATGTCTTTTTCACATGCCGCCGGCAGGAATTACCACCGCCGCAAAATAAGACCCGGCACCAGCGGGGCCACATCTGATACGGGCCTTTTTGGATAAACAGTGCGCGGTGCATCAAGGGAACGAGCACACGACCCTCCCCGTGCGGGTGCGAGTTCGCCGCCGATAAAAAGTCATGTGCCGCCAGCAACGTATACCGCGAAAGGGCAAGGCCAGGCCGCCGCACACATGCGGCCAGATTTTTCGTTCGCTTTTCCAGCCTTGAGCGGAGTGCTTACGGGAGTCATGGTGTCAACAAAGCTTGCCCGTAGCAGACGACAGTCTGAGCAGCGCAATAGCGGAAGTACGTCACCGCTGCGGAGCGCAGCATCATGGGAGGCAAGGCTCGCGCGCCGTCAACAGCGGAGAGTAAGTCGAAAGGAGGAGGAAACTCGGAGCGACGATAATGCGCGGTTTTTGATTTACGATTTCTCAGCTAATACTCATCGCTTTAACAAAATTCTTGCGGGAGGAGATTGCAAATACATTGCTTTATTTGGGTGCATGTACATCCATGCATCGGCGGAAGGTATTTCAGGACCCCTTTAAAGCCCATGAAAAACATTACAGGAGCCTTTCCGACGTAATCTACACTGATGAGGCCACTTACCCGAATATTCAAACTATGGTGGCAGTGGCAACGACCTCATCACCAGAGCCTGAATCCGGACAACCTCCTTCCGGGAGGCCGAAGAATTGGCAATTAATTGCACTCGCTCTTACCCAACCCACCTTCAAAATCATACTGACTGCTCCCCAAGCCGCCTGCCACAGGCCCCTGTCGGGACGGATGGCTCCGCCACACTGCGACTACTGAAGCACCATCCGCCTGCCCATCGGGTGGACGTCGTCTGGACTCCCGCTCAGTCTGCATTAACGGGCAATAATTTTACTTATCAACAGGCTCAAGACCTCTACCAGCGAGCCGCTGATATCGGAAAGGTTGCCGTACCTCTTCTCACCTACCAAGAAATCACCCAGTACTATCGAATAACGAGACAGACCTTCCCCAGACCTCACACATCTTTAACCAAAAGCCAAGAAGTCACACTCAGAAAGATTCGAAGGGGCACTTTTCCCCACTCATTCCGTATGCATTTACTCTTTCCCACACAATACCAGCTAAATGCAAATTCTACTTGGATCCCGGAAAGATCGACTGTTAAGAAAATCTAGACCTTCCGCCCCTGAACCCTTTCCTTCTTCTGAGCAGTGGGAAATACTGCTGTACAGCTGTCGACCTGAGGACTAACTTCTGCTTGTGACCAGGGCTAGAGCAGCCCTGACAGCACATGGGCTCCTTTAATGAGGAACCACTGTCACATTGTGGTTTAATTAAGTTTTTTCTCTCTCTCTCTCTCCTTTCGTTTTCTTGAGCCTGTCTTGAAATACACAATATATTGGCACAGTATCGTCACGATTGCTGCACTTTCCTCCTATTCTGTCCCATTATTAAAATAGATAGAGAAATCATTTTCCGTGCGCTACAGACCAATTCCTATCCGCACGGCACTTTATTAACATCATGTGCCCTACCCTCTGCCAGCAACTTGTATACTCCGTGATAAGCCCCGTACTCTGTTCCACGCCATACACCACACCTCACCCCAAATCCCAACCCCAGGACGGCCCGGCTGACTATGTAGTTCTGACCCCTCTCACCAGCGAGAACTCGTGACCACGGCACGGTCTGCCCCCGAGGACTTCGGTTTTCTGGGTTTTCGCGACTAGGGTGGATGCTCCTGCAATCAGGCTCAACTGGATTTTCTCATTGACATATTGGATTCCCTGATTGATAGATTGACTTTTCCCATTGGCTTTTCTCAATTAACATGTATTCAATCAATCAATCAATCAATCAATCAATCAATCAATCAATCAATCAATCAATCAATCAATCAATCAATCAATCAATCAATCAATCAATCGATCGATCAATCAATCAATCAATCAATCAATCAATCAATCAATCAATCAATCGATCAATCAATCAATCAATCAATCAGCCAATCTGTAAGTCAGTCAGTCAGTCAGTTATAGTCAGTCAATCAATCAACCAATCTTCTTTGCGCACGATGTAGCAACATTGACCCATGGCTGCCACTGTACACTAGAATTTACCGTACCGGAAATATCGAATGATTTTCTTACCGATAGAATGGAGTGCTATGCGAACATGTGATGGACGTACGATTCCTTCCATGTGGCAAAGCGAACAAAGAGGGGAGGAAGAGACACAAAGTTTGGCTGCTCTGGCGAGTAGCGGGGTGATGCCTAATCATCACACAGCATATAACGAGCCGGCTGTGATAGAAAGGGGCGGATGAGTACACTATAGAATTCGCAGATCACTATGGGTAGGGTCATCCAACTGAATTCGAGCGTCCCACCCAGGATCTCTCACCTGAGTAAAGACCCCACGCGCTCATTCCGTTCGTGAGAAGCCTATAAACAACGACCATGTGTTTATTGTCGCGTGTGAATAACCCCAGGGATTTATACACCCCCAACATCACCCATCAGGATCTCGACACCCCCCAAGAAGATTCCACAACTACAAGCACCCCGCCCACGGATTTATACACCCCACACCCTAAACATCCTCGCAACTATCCCCCAGGAGAATTTTGACACCCCCCAAAATCGAAATTCTGGATACACCCCTGAATACCGCAACTACGCGCCATCATATTGCAGGTTCTTACCAGTTTCTTAAGAAAAGAAAGAAACGCAAATTTTTTTGTTAGCGCTTCTAGTGAAGTCGCTTGGTACCAAAGTCGTAACGACGGCTATAATATCGCTGTCAATTTAGTTTCCTTGCACCTGCTCTCAAGAGAAAAATAATACATGCAGGTTATTTACTAAGCAAGTCTACATTTTTTTCCCAGCCATTCTAAGGTTGTACGTGAACTTTATGCATCCTTCAAGCAAAAAAAAACATAATAAGTTTACATGGAGCCAATATGCCATCTCAACGTTTAACGTGTTAATTGCTGGTGTTGCGGGGAAACACAAAATTACCGAATTTCCGTCTGTATACGAAAAGAAATTCTGGATGTAGGGAAATTTGGGACTTTTATTTTACCCGCAACACCAGCAATTAACACGTTAAACGTTGAAATGGCCTACTGAGAATCGCACGTTGAAAGTGGCAGGTCGCAGGGCCAGCGAATCCGGAACAACACGGTGTACTTCAATGCTTCCAGCATGACAATATTTTCCGCGGTAATAGCCGCCGAGTGCCCAAGTATTGCGGCAACTAACGTGACGAAATTGCGCGATTCGTGAAGGTTTACGCCCAGCGGAACATGAAAGGAACGGCGCTCGAATCGGATACGCAATATTTGAAGGCCTACTATGCACTGAGGATCAATACGCGAACTGACTCGACCCACGCGCTTGGCCTGGCTGCTCAGTGGTCTATCCGATAACGCTGTCACGAAAGACCGGATGGGGTCGTGCGAATGGGCACTTGCAAGGGCCTTCTGCCCGGCTGTCTACTCGCGCGGGCGCAATCGTCTTGCCCCACGGGTTTCCCCCTTTCTAGCTTTCGAGTTTTTCGAGCCCTGGGGGTGTCCGCTGTATGCTCGTATTCCTTATTGCCGTGATCGTGCGGCACGTGTAGTCTCTTGCAACCTTCTGGCTCTGTCTCCCTTCTGCCTACGCTTTGACACATTTGTATAATTCACATTTGCAGGCGATAGGGATAGTGCTAATATACCTCCCACTAACCCTAACCGGGCCATTTATCCGTAGTATTTTCATTTAATAAAAGCGTGAGCACGCAGTGCCAGCACCAATGGATACTTTGGACAAATAAAACTAAACAAAACACGGAATTTCATAGAATGGGAATTGAAAGGTGCAGCACAATGCGTCAAATGATACAGACAGACAAGAAACAACAATGAACTTTGCTTACGTACGGCCAATGAACAGAACTTCATCAAAGTTGCGTACGTGCAACACTGACGGCACACTGCTGGTATTTTTTCCCACGTGTGTCCGACTTTCCACTCATCCTATTGAACACACACCGCACACACACACACACACACACACACACACACACACACACACACACACACACACACACACACACACACACACACACACACACACACACACACACACACACACACACACACACACACACACACACACACACACACACACACACACACACACACACACACACACACACACACACACACACACACACACACACACACACACACGCACGCACGCACACACACACACGCACGCACGCACGCACGCACGCACGCACGCACGCACGCACGCACACACACACACGCACGCACACACACACACACACACACACACACACACACACACAGAGCGAATGAATAGAAAATGAGGGGCTCGTTGAAAATAAGACAGAAATAAGGGTTGGCAGTCAAGAAAACTTCGGTAAGGAAAGGGGAGAATGTGGCAGGTCATTGAAACAGATAAAGAATTTGGAAAGCCAGAAAGAGAGTGGAGAAAAAATGCCCGCCGGGTGGGATCCGAACCCACGACCTCCAGAATATATATAAAGGGGATTTTTGCGTGAACACAGACCGAAAAGTCATCAGTCAACATCAGCAAGGAAGGCTGAGGGGAAATAGTTAATCATTTTGCTTGAGAAAAACTTAAAGAAAAACATGCCCTCGCCCCCCCTCCCCCTCGAGGGAGGCGGGAACTGAACCCGCAACCATCAGAAAAAGCGTACGAAATACGCGACCAATGGTATCACGAACACGTCTCCGCCGTTCAAAAGCGTAAAATGGAGTGTGAAGTGAGTGCATGGTCGTGTAGACGCAAAAGTGGAAAGGATGGGTTGGCGGCGACGAAATGCTGATACAGGTGGACAACGAAGGGAGCGACAGGCAGCCAGGGCCACTGCTACAGCGAGCAAATATGATGACCACGGAGACGGTTAGAGTGCAAGGCATTGGCACGGTGTGCGATAGGTGTGCGGCAAACGCCGTGTTGCGGGCCTTTAAAGCGAGGACAAGGGGTACGCGTGAGACCAAGCCTGAAATTTGTGAGGGGGAGACATTAGATGATGACGGCGATGATGACGATGATGATGATAATCGCGATGTTGATGATATCTATCCAACCTCTTTTACACTGGAATATCCAGCCCGCTTAAGCCAATGAGGTTTGTGGGCGAAGCTGGGAAGTCACGGCGAAATACATTGAGCCGAAAGAACAAAAGTAGCGGATTAAAACACAGCTGAAGAAAGTAAAATTTAAACAATAAAGAGAAAGAGAAAAAGGAAGAAAAGAAAAAAGAAACACTTAATTGCAATAAGTCGATCCCTCTAAAAGCACAAAAGATTAAAAAATGCTTGCTTGTGATGGTTAATGAGCTACGAACGAAATAATAAAAATAACACGAAATTTATACACAGTATAAAACATTAACCTATTCAATATTCCCTTCGCGAACATCCGTTTTCGAAATAGTTAAAGGTCTGTCCTCCATAATTTGTATATTTCTATTTAATAAGCTAGAAACAATCGAAGGGAGATTAAAATACTGCGAAAGAAATAAAATGTTTCTGTTAAAAAAACTCGGTATATGATGCGTCCACGGCAAAACTCGAACTTGAGATCTTCCAAACTGCCGATCCGGAATCAGATGCCTTTTCCATTAAGCCACGCGTACTTTTTCTGTAATGCTTATATTTGCAAATTGCCCCAACCCATCTGAAAAAATTAATCTTTGAGGAGGAGAACAATAAACCCATTGCAAAGCTTTACTTGTCAGTTACATGTTGATGCACTGTTACCATTAAACTATGCTCTCAACTCATTCAACAAATGCAAAACGTTTCAGTCACAATCACCATTTTTGAGAACTTCTCGAAGAATACAGATGTCTTGAACAAATTAATTATTTACACATCGAGCGTCAACAAAATTGTGACGGTCATCGATCATATTACGCCATATTACGTGCAAACCGATACGAACAGCTTATTCTTCTCAGTTTGCACAATGTTCCCGAGCAGGCTCTTTGCAAAAACTGAAAAGAAAAAGCAGGCCGTATGGAATGCTGCTGGAGCTCACAGAAATGTATCGAATACCTTCGGCTTTCAGTGGCAAGTTCTTTTTGATAGTTCTTTGAAGGGCATCCCCAAATAATACGGCTTTTCAGTAATATAGAAACATGGGATTCACACTTTCCGCCTTTTTTCTTAAAAACAGTTTGATCCCCACAACAAAAACCACCGCTTACACAGGCCAGACGGACGCCTGTAAGGTGGTACCTGTCAACATCCAGGTGTTGCAATATGGCGCGCAGTCGCATATTTTAGCTAACGGAGTATTTTGAACGGTGTGCGAGAGGCATGCGAGAAACGCTGTGCTGCGGGTATCTAAAGCCAGAGAAGACGTACGCATCGGGCCGAGCCATAAGTTCGCAGGGGAATCGATAGGTATTCATAAAATTCTTGAAGGTCATCCAATGCCTGAAGATAAAAAAGAATTAACGAAGAAATAAAATTGCTAAAAACATGGGGAAAAAGAAACGTCAACGGCAGGACTCGAACATGCAATTTCCTGATCCGAAATCGGACGCCTATTAAGCCACGCGGACCCACAGCATTCGCCTAATTGATTGAGTTGTTACGAATATATTTTGGAAGATCACGGCAAGTAAGAACAATTGGCCTAGTACACTCTAAGTTAGTCCTGTGAGTCAGCTTCATCACAATGCACTCGAGTGACCAGTCCACGAAGGCAGCAATACAAATTTCGGCAAATAAAGATGTCGCTTCAACTATTTCAACCAAAAGTTCCGTCAGCGCTGTGGTATCACCCAATGCAAGCATGACTTTGTGGTCATTGAGAACCAGTTGGGGTTGTTGGTACATAGTTAAAATGGTTGCAGCGCAAAAACGACGACGGACGAGTGAGGAACAAACGGGACGAGCGCTAACTTTCAACTACCAAGTTAGCGTTAGGTAGTTGAAAGTTAGCGCTCGTCCCGTTTGTTCCTCACTCGTCCGTCGTCGTTTTTGCGCTGCAACCATTTTAACTAAGACTTTGTGCTTTTCTCAGTGCCACGTCACGCAAAGCCTACTTTTTAGTCAATTTTTCTGTCATTCTCCGAATTTGCACTGAACCACGAGATTTTCTTCGAGTGTGCTTTTCTGCTGTCACCAGGAAAGCACAAGCAATCAGCTTAATTCGTATCTGTCGTCTATAAGCAGAAAAGAACCAAAAGAACAAAGCAAGATCAATGAGAAGAAAAAAAAAACAGGGCAAAAGAAAATAATACCCGCGACCGGACTCGAACCTTCAATTTTTAATGGGGAATCACACGCCTTATCCATTACCCCAGGCGGACGTCATTTCCAGTTATTGCATTACTTCCACTTCCATTTGTTGCATTACGGTACTGACTCGTATATTTTTGCTAATAGAATATTTTTGATAATGTTGTAGCAATTCACAGCAAGCGGAAAACAAGTGGCCCAGATACACTCTGAGGTAGTTCTGTGGTTCCGCTTCATCACAATGCATTGGATTCACCAATCCATGCAGGGAACCCTGATGTCGAGCATACCGTTTGACTTGAGTGCCGTGTGCGCTGTGGCATCACGCAGTGCGAGCATGACGTTTTGCATTGCGCGGTGCCACAGCGAGATCACATTTTTGGGTCAAATTGCACGCATGTTGCCGTCATTCGCCGAGTTTGCTTTGTGAGCGGCATGAGGTTGGTCTCTAGAGTGCGTAGTGGTGAAGCTGAACCCCGCGATTGCCTTAAAGTGTGTTCTTACCGAGTCTTTGCCCAATTTTGTTACTATTTCGTCCCTATGATTCAGTTAACCGTCTTCCCGTCTCTCGGGCAACTCCAGATGCTATCCTGGTGGTACCAAGGTTATCATTTCGTCGCATGAAATGTCCAGCCAAAGTGCATTTAACTCCTAATTTCGGTTTGATGTATTTCACCCGAATTTGTTCTCTTATACAAAACGCTCCATTCCTGTTCCTAAGCGTCCCTCCCGTCGGCCTCGACGACGTCGAAGCAGTGGTTGGTACGTATCCATTGCTCGGGCTGTCAAGGCCGATCAGTAAGTCTATCGCATCACCTCCAACCATCGTTAACGTACCTTGTCCTGCTTCCACGTAACCATAGTAATGATGGGGCTTGTTCTGACTCGAAAACGAACATTATAGTGTTGTCTCGTAAAGCTTATTCTAATTCAATTTCGAATGTGCTTATTAACAAAAAAAAATATCGTTTTGAAGATATTGCCGCGAACCATGCATTGGATTTGTTAATTGACGTTTTGTTTTGCCGATCGGCTGCTCCGGGCTGTGTTATGTGTGTTATCCGTAGGCCAAGCGGAGCGCGTGTTTCATTTTTTATTTTTCATGCCTCACGTGTTATCTCTTTGATAGGGAGAGTGTTTCGAACTAACGTCACCAGCCTACAATAATCTTATTTTATCTACAGTGTTCTGGATGTAATTCGACGGTTCGAGAAACACTCGCGCCGAGAGATAAATGCCCGCAGAACGGACGCCGTGGTATTACATTCGCCGATACTCGCCTGCGCACGCCACTTTGTTGACTGCTGCTTCGCCGCCTGCGTATTCTTTAAGTTGTTGGGGGAGCACAAGTTCGCTCCAATAATCTTGTTTTTCCTTCAAGACAGCTGCGTCATCTCAGGGCACGTGTCGATATATAGACGACAATCCGGTTTGCGAACCGTTTTCACGTTCCGAAATTGTGTGGGAAACGTTGCTGAACCAGAACGAAGTATTGTCAGCGTGAACCTGAACACGAACCCTAACCGGTCAGTACGACAGGCTGTTTTAGTGTGTGCCGAAATCGGGTACACACGAGCAGTTTAGTTTCTCGCCACCATCATAAAAGCTGTCGCCGCGCAGCGGTAAATCAGACTGGCGACTTCGGGCTCAAACAGCACCTTATGTTAAAGACCGTGTTAAGGCGCCCTTATCCACACCTCATGACGTCGACGGTTCTGCCCACGGAGGATACATTTCCCGTTGTACGGTTATACTTCTCAGATATCTGACACACACACACACACACACACACACGCGCGCGCGCGCGCGCATACAGGCACGAGCTCACGCACCCACACACGCGCAAACACGCACAAACACATGCGGGCGCCTGGTTTTTTTTTTGTGTGTGGTGCGTACGCATGCACGCATACGCATGCGGACGCAAATCACAAATGTGCACGCACACACGCGCCCGCGCACACAGAAACACGAGCTCGTGCACACGTGCGTGAGGGCGTACACACACTAAAGATAAATCACAAAATGAAAATAAAAAAAGAGATAAAAGTAACAAAAACAAATAGAATACAAAAAATAAAAATAAAACGAAACATAAAGTACACGAACATAAAAACAAAAGACCTAAACTAAACTAACGCAACCTTAAAGGTCTGTCTAATCAACTGTCCTCACACGATTGACAAGCGAATATAGTAAAAGTACTTTTACAAGACTATACTATACTTTTACAAGAGTAAAAGTATAGAAGAACTGAAAATGGAGCTCCCTCACGCGATTTACTTAAAAAAAAAGAAGAAAAGAAGACGTCCTCTGGCTTAAAAACAGCGTCAGGGAGATAAAACCAGAACAAAAAAAAAAAGACAATGAAGAGTTGTGAGTGGTATCCACCCCATGAAAATTCCTGAGGAGGAGGAGGAGGCAAAACGTTTTATTGAGCAAAAAAAAAAAGAAAGAAAGAAGGTGGGTGGAAAATTCCTGAAGAAAATTTATAAGTGCCACACTCAGTTATGTACTTCTGTTTCGCCTTAAACGTGCCCACGGTTTCCTTTGCGCTGATCAACGCTGATACCTCTGAAACGTTTTCTTATCAGCAGTGCGCGAGAAAGGAGTATATATAGGCTGACAATTTGCCCGAATGGAAGAAGTACTTTTTGAACCGGCATGGTTCCCGTGAGCGCCGGTGGCTTCAAAAAGCCACACCAAGAAAGCTGGGTAGAAAAGTGACGTAAAAAAAAAAAACTGCAGAAGTTCCCGAAGTTACTCCTGCCGTAAAACAATTAAGCAATTAAGCCGTCCTATTACGGCATACAGTTATAACACCGAAAGTTGGCGCGATTCACAATATTATGTTTTTTCACTGCTGTAAAACCATCAAGATGTTTCCGATTATTTGTTCACTTTGGAATTCCATGGCGATTTTCAAGCCAATAGTATTTTCTTAGTCGGGGCGACATGTTTACCATGGTCGATCTATTGAAGAATTCACGCTATTTGAAAGTGTTCTCCTCCCTGCCTAAAATAAAGAGCCGTCATTTTCACCGAGAAGGAAAAAAAAAACCGTATACTTGAGAAAATGCAATTGAGGAATAAAAAGTGAGGAAAGCGTCACGAATCTGCGAAAAATAGAAAAACGAATTAAGAGAAAACATTGAAGGCAATGCCATAATTACAGCGCGTAGTGTACGAATGCCCCCATGTCATTCTGATGTTTCCCTGGCAAAGGCAAACCCCTCTTCTTTCCCACCCTCCTTGGGGAACATAAATAAAAAAACGAAACAGAAATTCGCTGGCGCTAAAGCAAAAACAGAAATCTATTTCGAGGAGCAATGTAGAAACCAAGACGCAATCATTTGAAGGCCACTGGTACACTCGAATATCTCAAGGTAATCACGACGCGTGGGGTGCGCAATGACTTTGTTTCTTCTCTAGCTGCATCGAGCTCTTTTGATACTGAAGCTTTTAACCACGCAAAAATCCCCGTAAAGTTGGCTTAGATCACGATACTTTTTAATATCCGAACTAGTTCAGAAAGCACACGCATGTTCTTCGGCAAAGCAAATGTTCAGTCACGGACAAATGAAACGCCATCACGAAAATATGAACCAGAACTCACATATATCGTGATTTCTTTCCATGAAAATCAAATTGACGTGTGCATTAATCACAGTAACAAAGTTGGGAAATGTGGCTTTCCAAATATAACAACAGCGCGCAAGTATCGGACCTCCCCGAACAGCATTTTTCAATTTTGCGTGTTATGGAACTTCATATTTTCGTGTTCGCATTTAGTACACGCTTCATTCAATTCGCACGACCCAACTTTCGCTCCGCGGAAGCTTTTCCTTCTCGGTACGCTGAAGCGTGTAGAAATCTGCATAGACTGGAATAATGCGCGTGCATACGACGTCAGCCGTCGCAGCATGAAGCGCTGGGTTCTCGCGGCCGCCGTTACGGAGGCGGCTCCGCCCGGCGCCTTCTCTCGGAGCGGTGAAAATCGGGTCGTAAGCGACGGTAAGCCGGAGAAAAGGAAGCGGCGCTTAAAATCGCCCGGCTACTCGGCGCAGTGCTTTGATAGCCGCGATGTATATATAAACCGTTTAAGCAAATGTTTCGGCGGGACTGACTCAAGGAAAAGGCGCCGCTGTTCTTTGTCGAAACACTTGGCCACAATGAGCCGGCGCTTCCCGCAGTCTTCTCGGCGCTGGCGGCCCAGCGGCACGACGCGGTTTTTTACCGCACTGCTACGACTCGTAATTGACGGCCGTTAGGGCAGAATGCAGTGATGGCTAGGAAACAATGCGCTCGGCGGGGGATAACACAATGCGCCTAACGGCCGCCTGTTCCGCCCAGAACAGTGCGGGATAATTAGACGTGCGCCGAACTACGCACGTTCCCGTCGAAACACTGCGCCAGTAGCCGCGGCCGAGAGATAATCGTCTAGAGCAACTGACTGCTTCACGGCGGCATTTACGTTTAGGGTTCGCGGCACGCACTATAGAAAATAATAGAAAAACAACAATTGTCTCGTCAAGAGTTACATCTGAACACAAGAAAGTCTCGTTATTTTCTGTGCGAGGAACAGGAACTTTGCGCGCATTTTGAAGATTTTAACCTCTTTTTCTTCTACAGTCAAACCTCGATATATCGAACACGGGTATATCGAATTATTGCCTATATCGAACACTTTCTATATCCCACGGAAAATCACATGCATTTTTAATTTTTTATTTCGAACTGGTACGGACATGAAATGGGTATATCGAACTCCGCCACCCCAGACTGCCCAGACCGCTTGCGCTCTGTTGACAGGCGGCGAGCTATCCCGCAGTACCCTCGAAGATAGCGGTGGCGCGATGGACGTTTCTGACTGCTGCGCATCGGTTACACCGAAGCAGAATTGGACGGTGCAAATAGAAGAATGCGAGCTTGAAGAAACCTGGGGCCAGCTGGAGCGCTTTGTTGGTGCTGAGCCACGAAGCATGTGCATTGAGGACTTTGTTGGCGGTGACGACAACACCGGAACGACGGCGGAGTTGACGGATGTGGAGATCCTAGCGGAGGTTACTACTAAGCGCACAAACAAAGACGCTGCCGAGGTTGTACCCGCAAGCGCTGATAGTGCCCCGCTCCCGACTTCGACCGAGGCTTCAGCGGTTTTGGCCCTACCGCACCGCTACTGCAGCGCTATAGAAGGCACCGGCCTGTCGCTTGTGGAACGTTTGGACTACGTTGACGAAGTCGTGTGTAACACGCCAGGCTACCCTGCTGCAGTACTTTAAGCCAAAATAATAAATACTTTGAAGCACCAAGTGAGTATTTACTGCACAATTCGTTCATTTATTGATTTGTACCAGTTTATGACGCGTTTTTTACGTGATTCTATATATCGAATTCTGGTTATATCGAACTATTTCACGGGCACCGCGCTGTTCGATATATCGAGGTTTCACTGTATTAAACCATGACTGCTGCTTCAGGTGGTACAATTACGCCCAAGTGAAATGGGATCACGCGCGCATGGTTTTCGATACAGACATGGGGAAGTTTTGCTCCCGCGCAGTAAGGGCGAGGGCTGCGAGGAAGTTGCACATTCTATTCATGTGGTGCTTTGAAGTGTGCTTCACGTTTCACTTTTGGGCTGGCGCTGCTTGACACGCTGCCAGTTCTATCTCGGCTTCCTATGGCTAGGAGCACCGGACAAAGGGCATTATTTGGAGGCACTGATGTGAATTCGTTCGAACTATTATTAGAGCATGCTTGCAATTCGTTTTCTATGCACTCCCACGGCGGCGTCTTGGTTCTAGCGCACCTCCTCGTACACGAGGTGAAACCTCATCGAAACCTTTCCGAAACCGGCGACGTGACGTTCTGAGGCCGCTTGGAGGAAACGTTGATCGCGGGCCCCACCCACCGCGAAAAGTGATGGCAAGCGTCCGTAAATATGAAACGGGTGGCAACACGACCTCAGTTGGCGGACCGGAAGGGCCGTCTGGGAATTGAAACAAGAACGTTGGATCACCAGTGAACGAACGTTTAATATAGAATTCTCTGGTGAAACTGGCACGAACGAAACAAAGACAGAGTGAAGGGTACACGAGAGTGGCTGCTGCAATTATCTGTCTACACTCTAAGAAGTCCCCCCTAAGTGTGTCTTCACCACAATGCTCCAGAATGAGCAATCGAAGTGGCCAAGTGTGCAAATTCGGCGAATAACGCGGCCGAGCTTTCAATTTGAGTGAAGAAAAGGGCGTGTGCGAAAGTAAATTGCGCAATGCAAAACATCATTCCCGCCTTGCGTGTTGTCCCTGCGCACGTGCACGTTTTTAGTGAAATCGTATGTTGCGCTTTGTCATTCACCGAATTTGCACACTTGGTCACTCCAATTGGTCATTCGGGAGCGCTGTAGTGAAGACGACCTACGGCGACTTCTTAGAGAGTAGAGGTTATTAAGCAGCAAAGGGGTACATAAACACAGAGCACAAGACAACGAAAGTCAGTGCGCGTGGGCGTAAAATAAAGGACAGAAAGGGCGAGGAGACACTTTGATAAAAACCAGCTGGCAACCAAGAACAAAGCCTATAGAACGTTCCAACCAGGGCGCCGCCATCTTGCGTGCGCAGCGCCCTCTGGTAGCTGGCCGATTTGCTGGCTTGGGCGTTTGCTCCCCGGCGCATGGGCGGCAGCGGCGCTCGGCGCGATTTTTTTTTTTTTTTGCAGCGTAAGCTACTCTGGCCGAGGTTGAGCAGTTTCGAGTGGACCTTGAAGGACCATGCTGCGCAAGCGCGAGGAGCATTGGATTGGATTTGATTGGATTTGAATTGAATTGGATGAAATTGGATTGTATTCCAATCCAATCCAATTGGAGTACGGGTGTTTAGAGAATTGGGTCTGCACATTCGCTGGTCTGCGCATTCCAGAGGATCGACGTCATAGCCGCGGCAGACGCACTGGCGCCGGCGCGTGCCCAGCTGCGCGCCTCCGTTGTGCAGTAGCCAAGTCTAGAGCACTGCACGGGCCTGATTTTAAGGCCCGAGCCCGGCCCGAGCCCGATTTGTGAAGCCCAAACCCGACCCGGTCCCGTAACACCGAGCCCGGGCCTGCCCCGGGCCCGGGCATTCATGGGTGATCCTAGCCCGGGCACTGGCCGGCCCCGTCGTCTCAAGCCCAGGCACGACCCGGGCCCGTCAGTTTTTTTTTTTTTTTTTTTTTTTGAGCCTAGGGAGGGCGCGTATGTGTGTGACCAGGCCTAGTCTTAGACGCTGAAGAAAATTTTTTTTATTATATTTGGTCGAGTGTCTTCGTAGCGGGAAATCAGACGCAGCATCTAGTCTGTACAAGCATGTCCTGAATTGAAACGCAAAAAATAAGGATATAAAAGTGCACGTTGTTTAGCTTACACCGTTTGCAGTTCACGCCACATCGGCGTAATAATAACATCGGCGTAATAATTTGATGACCAGACTCTTGGACACAAGTCTCGGTCACAAGTTGGTATTAATGAAATTTCTTGCTCCCAATATGAATCCACGAGTATGTGGGTGCGTTGAAATATTTTCCCTGGAGTGGTTGATAAGTGGTGGCGCGTCTCTAGCACGCGAGTTTGATTTCCAGCCACGGCAGCCGCATTTAGCTTGGTTCGACATCTAAAACACACGTAAATAGACATAGCTGCACAGCTCCAGGGTTGCTTAATTAATTTCTTCCCCGCTAGGGCATTCCTTGTAACAGTATCTTTGATATGTTATACACCAAAATATAAAATCTTGATGCAATACATGAAATGCCATTAAAATTACAGTATAGTGACTATCAGCCCTAGCAAAACGCGTTTTTAAAACAATGTGTACAACTAACATCAAGAAGCGCGTAAAAGTAAACTCAGAATATTCATTTTTATGCACTTTTCTACACTTCACGTCGGAACTATTAACGGCCGGGCCTAGGAATTCAAGCCCGAGCCCGGCCCTTGCCCGTGGCGTCGAGCCCGAGCCCGGCCCGGGCACGCGGCACTGAGCTCGGGCCTGGCCTGGGCCGCCGATAATCGACTTCGGGAGGCCAGGCCCGGCCCGCGGGCCGGGTCAGACCCGGGCTTTCGGGCCGGCCCGCACCCGTGCAGTGCTCTGCCAAGTCTGACGCTGCGCCGGAGCCGCTTGATAGCCGTTTCTTGTGGCTCCTGGAGAGCCGTGCTGCGCATGCGCGAGGACCAGTGACTGGACTGGACTGGATTGGATTGGATTGCTGAACCTTAGCTCACGCTACGTATATCCTGGCATAGCCGAGCTAAGCCACTGCTATTTTTTTTTTGTAGCACGTTGTACGTTCTTTTCCGTAATATACTTTAAAAGGGAAAGTTGTTGCATAGGACCAGTTTAAGCGATCTGGTGTAAATTGGCGGATTTTAAGGCCGCGGTGGAGCTGAAATTCGCCTCGAGGTAGCGTAGTCCACGGTGGGTAAACGATGCCGTGTAGAACATATGTTTGCAATACTTCGTCACAAGTTTTTTTTTTTTTTTTCTGTGTGTGTGTGCCTGGGATCAGGTATCGCGGGTGTTTTGATCGATTTGCTGCAAAAACTAATGTTCAAATGATCAAACCGTGATACGCTCTGCGCAAAAGGGCAACAAGCAGAAGCACGTGTCATTGTAACAGACTTCTGGCTTCATATCAATACAGGTAGTTTTGGGTGAACTTAGTATTCGGCATGTTATATAGTTTGTATTAAATCTTATCGATATATCAACACCTCATCCTCTGTCACCACTGCCGCCAACTATAAACAAAACTTCCTCTCTCTAGAATTCACAGATGCTCTGCAGCACAATTTAGCCGTGCAACTAATGTACAATATAAATAAAATAATCAAAGCAGCTCCTGGAGAACGTTATATATAAGGACGTATTAAGCGTCCGCCGTTCGGCAGTCAGACGAGCGTTCGCTGTTGCGTTGCTTAGTTTGATGTTGCCGACGAAGAGGCACTACATTTGGCAATAGACCGAACTCTTGGCTGGAGCGAGTGAGTGAACAACTTTATTTTGCCGGAGTCGGGGATGGGGGAAGAAGGGAGGTGGAATCCTCTTCAGTACCCCCCATTCCCCTCAGATTGGCCTGGGAAAGGGACAATCTACGGAGGTAGTAGGCACTGTGAAAATCGCCAAGGCCAGCCCACGTAATACTTGGAGCTGGGTGTGCCGCAGTGTGACCGCAGCAACGGCGGAGATGGCAATTAATACCCCCTGCGGCGCACGCGAGTTTTAGTGACCCTTTTCAGTTCGGAATAAAGAGGCGTATAAGGGCATGTAAACCACCACTTTTTCTATTCACCTGCGCCTAGGTGCCAAGTTCTACAAGCTTTCGAGCACAGCTACTAAATGGTGGCTATAATCTGAAGAGATGTTACACTTGCCTAGTTTTTTGGTGCCGCTTATTCCTTTTTGCGGAAGAGGCACGATGGTACAAATTGCGTCCGCTACCGCAAAAACAGGACTCCGTATGCGCGAGACCACGATGGAATTGCGGCAGGGAACAATCGATTAAGTTTTTATTATATTCCCTACAAGCAGTGGGTGGTACTACTGACTGGGTCTGACCTCTCCTTCCAGCGTAGCCTGGCGGGGAGGGCCCGGGTGGCCAGCGCGGGCCAGGGTATTCCGGACTACCGGAAACCCCCACCAGGCGGGTGCCCAGATATCAGCACGCAAGGCTCGCTTTAAAAGAGTTTACTTTTCCCCGTCGTCCCTGCCTCATTGTGTCGTCAGCCTACAGCACAGAAATCTGCGGTTCCAGGCTCCCAGACCATTATATTTTGCCCAATTTTCTGCCACGACTTCAAAGTAGGTGTGCAGAAAGAGCTCAGCAGAAGATAATTGCCAAAAATCTTCTGTTCTAAAGTGCGTAACTCACAAGCTGCCCGTCTAGCTGCCTTATTAGCAACATCTCATTAATAATTCGTAAATTAGTGGCAAACCCGCCCGCGCGATGCCTACAAAGCGTAGTCAAGGCGAAAGAGCAGCCGCGCTAGGCACGCCGTGATCGCCGCGCGCCCTTCAGAGAAGGGGAAAGGCGGCCCGCGCGCCGCGACCGCTGAGTGCGAGAGTACATTTCCCCCTCGCCCGATGGAATGGTCTATAAGCAATCTCATCTGGGTGGAGACACATACTCGCTAACACACTTGCTCGTCGTTTTGCAGTGTGGAATGAAATTCTTCGCGTGTCACCTGCTGTCCGTGGCGGGACACTTCTGCACACAGCCACACTCAAGGCAGTGTGATGAAAGATGGGAAGAATCAGCGCCTTTTAATGAAAACTAAAGGTCCCGAAAACACACATTATTTCAACGTCCAGTATGGCCGCTGTACTCCGGCCACAAGCCAAAGTAAGGCTGTTCTCAACACGGCCATCCTTGTGTATCTGGCACTCTGTCTTCATTTCGTTCGCGCTGGTTCGACCCAAGAATATCATTTCAACTTGCCCATCTTGCGACACTTCTGCACTTTAATGTAAAAGAATCCATGCTGCTGAAAATTTTCAGTTATGAAGCATTGCATGCTTTGGCGGGGCGCCCAAAAATAACTGCCAGTTTCTTGCGCGTCTGCGCAATACGTTTAACCTTTGAGTTCGCTTTTTAGCGGAAGCTATGGGCCTGCTCCGTAGAAGAGAAAACACTGTGCATGCTTTATGACCATACCAACCACCGTTGTGATGTAACACTGGTTTGCAATGGAAGCTGACGCTGTAACATTCTTCAAAATTTTAATTTACGCACATTTCATGGTTTATATTGTCTTTTTTTTTTGTTTGTTCACGCGCAGGTTGTGGAGGTTCAACTTTCTAGAAATACGCTAAATTTCGCCCGGATTACTTGACAGGGCGTTGTCAAAGCCGGTATCAACAAATCGATCAGAATAACGACGCAAAGGAAGCAGCACTTTCAAACTGGATTCCCTGGCGGCATGGCTGTAAATTAGGAGGAATAACTGAAAAATGTCCCACGCATTCCAGGGTTTAATCTGACAATGTAATCAGACAATGTAGCTCCCATCAGTACTTTTTTAAGAGCACAATGGAAAGTGCCATGCTCAAGAGGAATGACGAAGCTGCTGTAGGTGAGCATTTCCGGACACCTAGTTAAGTTTCACTATCATTGTTTATAGTATAGTTGCGGTGCTAGTAATCGCCGTCACATGCATCGAATAGGTGGTCGTCGTCTTCGCGGCGAGTGGTGGATTCAAAGTCATCCTCACAATCGTATACCTACACCAGCTCTTCGTCATCGACTCGAGGCAGCGGTGGCCGGATCTGCGATTCGCCTCGGGAAAGAGTGGCGCACTCTATATGCCATGTCTCCAGTTATCCATAATGGCTTCTAAGGAATGCGGCAGCCGCGGTGGCCTCTCACAAACAGGGTGTCTTTTCAGCTTTAGCATTAGCGCTCGAGTTTATTTTTTACATGCGGGGTAGCTCTTGACGACAGCGCTACAGGTTTTTTTTTTTTTTTTTTTTTTTTTTTTTTAAGGCAGTGCGCGAGCCGGGAAGTCGGCGGGCGCCGCTAGGCACGCGCTCACAAGCGCTCGGTATTTTCTGGGTATTTTTTCCTGCAACTGCGAACTTACGGCTTGTACAACAGCTCCGCTGTTAAAATACTGGGACAAACGTGACCAGCGTAACAACTGAAAAACGTGTGGTATTGACAACGTGAATTATGAAAAGGCAACTGAGAATCGTAAGGTTTTGTATTTAATCTTGGGAAGGTGGCACAGATATCGTCACGCAGGCACTAGTGAGCATTAGTCATGGTATAAAGAAGACAGTGGGTACATGGGGGGCCTAAACTAAGCTGATGTATTGGGGAGACGTGTGAAAGGAATGATGGAATGGGTAACTCTAAAAATTTGAGGCGGCGTGTGCCAGCGCACCAGTTTACCCGAGGTGTTTCGAGCTCAAGGATACAGGACGAGGGTTATGGTGCTCTATAGCTGCTTCTTGGAGATTGTCATACGGGCTAAGACCAGCGTTCACAGAACAATTGGCTGCTGTCTCATTTATCGCCAATGAAATAGTTCAATCTCTCTCCCCGTTTTTTTTTTATTCGTGCTTGTCGGCGTGTTTGGGGCGATGTCAAATTGCCTCTGTTTCCATGTTCTTCATAAACGCCAAAAACGCAAAACTACAGGTGAATTCACGAGTTGAATTACATAACATTAGTGGGTACAGCATTTCGGCGCTAGTTTAAAATCCCTCCACTGTATGACAGGCCTCATATCACAGGTGTTGCTTCGGCTTTGAAGTTAACCTGAATGGAAGAAACGCCACCTGTCTTCTAATCTTAATGTCTAATTTTGAGTGCGTATCAATGCATGTTGTACAAGGGCTACTATGCGCGAAATTCGGCTCTTCTTTACCTCGCCGTACTGATAACAGCCAATGGTGCATTAACAATTAGGCCACTGGCAAGCGATTTTACACGCGCTTTCTCAATTAGTCGACCTGCGTACAAAGGGATAATTGCCACTCTGGTAGACACGCGCACTTCCCGTTGGTCGCCTTACAGGCATGACGTTCATCCTGTTCGAATGCATGCTAATTGAGGCGATATTTTTCCTACGTGACGCTAGAAATATAAGTACATTCCAGCACGACCTGCACTGCTGCACCCCTGCTCAGTAACGTGAAAGCTTCGTGGAGTGGCCGAACCGCATGGGCATTGAGCATGCAACTTCGCCACAACTGCGCATATACGAGCTCCAGAGGGGAGTCATGTCAGGTGGTTCAGACTGCACCAAACTTATGCGACGCACGATCATGTTTTATGTTCCAAAAGCTTAACATTTAGGAATTAGGACAGGTTCTTGGGGAATAGTCCGATTTAATCATCGGAATTGAAATGTATTACACGCAGGCAGATTTACAGAGCAGTCGTCCCCTTAAGGTTTCCTGCGGGATTGTGCGACCATTTAAGCTGTTCTACTTCTTAGGCGTCAAATTGGTTGATGTATTAGGAGGTACCCATTAGCGCTTCCTGGAAGCGTTTTCTTGGCGCGGGGAAAGCTTGTTCTCCACGGAAGGAAGGAGGGAGAAGAGGCGCAAGAGGAACAGCGCGCACGAAGCGCTTCCAGCGAGACCGTTGCTCCAGTTCAAAGGACAACTTCCTCCCCGCGAGAAGGCGGACTTTGCTTAGCTGATGTATTCGTATATCGAACCTCTGACAATGGACGGGCCGACCAACTTCCAGGCTGGCACGCGCGGCGACTGCCAAGATAGAAAGCGGCACGGGCATCCACGCCCGTCCGTTCTGACAAAGGTTGGGCCGGCTCCCTTTCGGCGGCCACGTTCACTTTTCAAGGTGAACAACCTGAGCGTGCGAGGCGCACGCGCTTCCTCACCGGCGGTCCTCACCGGCGGCCGCCGAACTGTAGCGGGTCCCTGCGAGGGTCAAAACATTTGCTGTTTGCAGATCCTCTGGACGACGCAACAGCATGTCCTTCTCAGCGGCCGTGGGAGAAAGCGGCAGACGCCATAGCAGCGTCCGCTGCCTGTGTGCTCGCTTCCCCCTTGCGCTCGGCAGCTTCATCTGCCTTGCAATTCTGCTCTCTTTACGTTTCGCTTTTTGTTTCCTCCGCTAAATATAGACCGTGATGCACGTCGGCGGCGGCGCCGCATTATTCAGCTCTTCTTCCCCCGGCCGCAGGGATGAGATCCTGGTACGAAACAAAGAACTGTAGCGCCGCATCGGGCCGCTCTTGGCCGTGTCGTATGCGGCCAAATCTAGGCCATGATTCGCTGGACGGGGGTCGAGAGGGGCTGTTTCTGGCCACACGCTTTTCCATTTATTTCGTCCCGGGGAAAGGGCAGCGCAGGGGCCACGCGTTGGCCGTGGTGGTGTCTGCTGACCGGTTCATGGGCTTGCTGCGAGAAGGCGCCATGTTGGCGATGCTGCTCGCGTCGTTTGTTGTTTGCTTCGAGAGCTTCTCTCAGCTGGCAAAAGCACCCTGAGAGGCACTATCCCTTTGTTGCTTTTGCCGTGGAGGAGGGAAATTGAACGCCACCAGGAGAGAAGGGTCCAGGATCGGCGCTTGCCTTATAAAAACCAGCGGGCCAAGGTTGTCTGCGAACAGTGCCCCTTGAGGAGTGAAACTGGTCACAGTGAAGCTGCTACACACAACAACAACCATGGGTCTTCTTTTGGTAAGCGAGTCACATTTGTGGGATAGAAGTAGGTCTGTCTAAGCTGGCTCGAACAGCTGAATGGTACACTTAGGGTTTCACGAACACTAAATGTACCATTTAGAGTCTTTTTTGAGAGACAGGGGTTGAGTACAAAGCTAGAGGTGCACTTTTTGAGAATTCTTCGTCATGATACCTTGTAGCTCAACAGGAAAAACAGCGATTTGTAAATTTCGCGTCCACAGGAACCAGGCGAAGGTGTTCTGTTAAGTCTGTTAATTGAATACTTCAACAGAACATTGTCTAAGCCGCAAATATAAATAATAGACTCACAAGATGACCTAGACAACCTTACGGTGACAAAGCAGCCATCAAAACGGGGGGGGGGGGGGGGGTGGCTCTTGAATGATCCCTAATCCTTTTGGCGTAGAACTAGTTGGTTCAGATTCAGCTTTATGCGCATGAGGATACTGTGCAAACGTGCTTGCTGTGGCATGGCACACTGTCAATCAATGCTTGTCCATGGCTGTAATCATCGAGAACAGCGACTTTAGTTTGTGTTTGCATTCATAAAATTCCCCCAAATTATCTATGGTTTTTGCATGGCATTCATCTCATATATGTTTCGCGGCGTCTAGAACAAAAGGTCATGAAGTCATGAGCTAGTGCCGTGAGAAGTTGGAAATACATGCTCTCCGGGTATTCGTACGCCAACCGTTGCCTCTGCTAACAATGTCGATGTTTCTTTGCGGAAAATGCGGAGGAGTATATCATATTCATATTTCTGTATCTACCTAGTTATTTGAGAAAAGCTTCTCTCATTTTACTAAGTGCCTTTAAAGAATCGGTGCCAACATGACTTCAGACAAAAAGTTGCCACCATTTAACCAGCATGGCTACTTAACGCTGAAGCCCTCAAACAGAGCATGGGGAATCTGTACAGAGCGTCATTAACGAAAGCCACAGGCTGCTTTACGAACCAATATGTTAGCCAACTATGGGCCCCAGACGCAGTGCGCACGTGGACACGCCTTCCCAAGTCAATAATGTGTGATTTAACGGGCCGGGTTGTAAGAGGAACCAGGCCCTTTTTCAACAACCACCCCAGACAAGATCACCGCAGTATTGTTCACAAGCTTAACCATTATGAGCTTAAGTACCTCACCTCCAGCACACAGACACCAGTACTAACAAATGAACCTAAACACTACAAATTTGGTACTATTGTTGTGCACAGGTAATTTATCTTAAAGGAGGAGCTGCATGAAAACAAGAGCGCTCTCTAAAGCATGATATCGTGAGAAATGGTGCCGTATTAAAAAATAAGGGGGGTGGGAAAGGTGACGCCTATCAATCCACAACTCAAGCGCCCCTTCGAAACGAGCACTACCAAGAAGATACAATACGAATGCACCCCCTCAATACCATGTTGCAAATCATTCGCCTTCCAAACAGGTTGCTCTGTACCTGCCTCTGCCACCCTCCTCCAATTGTGGTTGAAATTCCCATATCATGATATGATGCCTGCCAGCGCCTTGCAATGACATCCTGTAGTACATTAAAAGTCACAAAGGGAGAGGCGAGCTAAAGATTTATACCACTGACTTGGTGTTTCATAACTGTACACAGCCTGAATACCAAAGAAATTAACACAACTCTCCCTATGCTCAGCTTAACAAATCCGCGATGTTGTTCTCTCGTGGCCATTGCGATGCATTATTCACCAACATGCAGCACCCACCCCTTTATCGCCATGCTCATAAACCTTCTCCTTTTTTGTTTGTTTTCAGGTTATAGCCGCGGTGTGCTGTGCCGTTCCCAGTGTCATTAGTGGTGGATTTGGTGGATTCGGAGGAGGTGGATTTGGTGGTAGTGGCTACGGTGGTGGCCTCGGATCCAGTCTGGGCTCCGGCTTCGGTTCCAGTTTTGGCTCCGGCTTTATGTCAGGGGCCGGTTACGGTGGCGGTGGTGGCGGCTACGGCGGTGGCGGCGGTGGCGCCCAGGCGTACGCCGTCGGGCCCGCCTTCCTAGTCAAGCCCCTGCAAGGTGGTGGTGGATACGGCGGCGGCGGCGGCTTCGGAGGTGGATTCTCATCTGGCTACGGCGGAGGAGGCTTCAGCTCTGGAATTGGATCCGGCTTGGGAGGAGGTCTCGGCGGTGGCTACGGCGGAGGCTTCGGAGGCGGCGGATTCGGAGGACACGGTGGTAGCTCCAAGGTCGTTGTTGTGAAGGCAAACGGCGGTGGTGGAGGCTACGGCGGGGGAGGCTACGGTGGGGGACTCGGAGCAGGTGGTGGCTTAGGGGGTTTCGGAGGAGGACATGGCTTTGGAGGTGGAATGACAGGCGGATGGTGGTGATCTCAGAGTTCAGAAGGAGGTGCTCAAAATGTCGCTATGGTGCCACTTGTGTGACTGGTATGAGGTAAAAATTGAGCTTAGGGGTCAAAAAGGGCACCGTTTTTTTCAAATGCCTTACTCGAGAAAAATCATGTGACAAGAGACTAGAACAATTACGACCAATGTATGTAGTGTTTGTTCAAAAAGCCTGCCTTACTGTTTCGTTTGCTGATAAGCCGCACCAGGCAATGTATATTTGTACATAGTTATTTCGTATAATCAGCGTTTAGATTCTATGTATCGGTATTCATAAGGAAGATAATAGGCTACTTTTGTGCGTTATGACTTTATTTCTTGTTCGATGTCGTTTCTTTTGCCTTTGTTTTTCTTCTTAACGCGCAAAAACCGCTCAACCAATATAGAGGGTAAAACAAAAGAGTAGACTGCAGTGCCGTATTGAATATTCTGCTAGCGTCAAATTAATTTACACAGTTTCGAATGAAAATATATAAGTAGAAAAAATAGGCCTTTAGCAATTGCAGGGTAAATGTGCTGACTGTAATGTGCGAATTTTCTTCTTCGCGTTTAGTACACTGGGCTCCCCTAATGTTCGTTTTTGGGCTAGAAAGCTGATACAATCAATTAGAAGGCTAATAAAATCAATAGGAATGGGAATCCTTGGCTTTCAGGGAGTGAGGAAGGACAAATATCAACAGCGATCCCTCTATAAAAAAAGACCGTCATCTCGTCGTCAGCATTCTAAGGCACATGACCGAAAAACTACTATCGAAACATTTATCCATAGGGAAGAACGACACTCAGCTGTATTCGCCGAAGCTCAAGAAACAAGCGCAGAAAGTACATGCTCTATGGTGGGCTGTCAAGAGGATAGGAAAAACAACCTGTGGGAGTTATCGTGATTGCGTCAACGATCAAAACAGGTCATGTGTTCTCCCTGACGTTGCTGTCGGCTCCTTCAAACCATCTGTCGGCCTGAATCCGATGAAAAGACGAGTAACAAGAAGACTTCCCCAGAAACTAGGCTAGCAATCGAAATGCGATCCCCGGAAGAATAGGCCTGCCGGGTACAAAGCGTGTTGTTTCGTTGTTTCGTACAGAGAATCGCTGTGCCAATGCAAGCCATACATTTGCAAAAAAAAAAAGTCGCACTCTTATACGTTTGGATTGTTTCATCTACGGATGGGCCAGTTTTTATGGCACTAATTGCGCTTATTGTGAGACTGCGATGCCTGGAATAATTGCTTAGGCTGGGATTAAAATCTATAAGGGCTCCAGTAAGGAAACAGGGGTGGTCTTGTTTTTCTCCAGGAGTGGCGCTATGTAAAAAGTGAAAAGGAAGGGCTTTGTTTCTCGCAAATGAAAGAAAAAAGAAAACAGAAACAAAACGTAATTTCTTGTGATGTTTGTATATTCATGCCTGTATCAGTAGTTTTCATAGCAGCATTGCATAATGAACCTATAAATATTTTAATGGATTAATAGTACTCTAAGTTAGGTACAGCACTGGTAACACCTGACACCTTTGGTGTCAAACTGCAGGTTTCGCTGGAAGCTCAGTTGCCCGCAATGACTGAATCTTTCTCAGAGTTAAGACACACCATTTTCTACGTAGTGCAAAAAGTAGGGCCCATGTTCTGGCAGTTAACGAAACATTTCATTATTTTTCGTTTTCGGCTAAGGAATATGCAATACCTTTGCTGACTATTTCTTATTAAATTAGCTACTTGTCGTCCAATTCTTATTAAACTAGCTAGTTTTCGTTGAGTCTGTTTCTCCCGTAGTACTTGAGGCAGCAGTAGGTCGCTAGAAAAGGAACGTGTGCAAAAGATTACAACCAACGGAATCAGCGTACGACATTCGCCTGCTGGAAAACTTCCCGTCTGTATTACTCCAGACTGCTATTTGCTTCCTGTGATACTGGGCTGTAGTTCTACATGTATATTTACGAGAAATGATTACTAGATATGGGGCGGCTCATAGGAACCCACACCGTTCCTTTCATGATAAATGCTGTGCAGAGATGTATATTGGAACCCAGATATGAAGCGCTTAGTCCCATTGGCTAGACAATTTTCCCCTTGATAAGCATGCAGATATGAAGATTGTTTCTAATAGAAACTGCGGCCAAACATACACGCACCCAAAAAAAAGCGTGGTGGTTACACTTTTGGTTTGTAAAAAAAAAAAAAACAAGATCAGTTGGCTCTTCCTCAGCTTGCTAATGGTTTCAAAAACGCAAAAATGGGCCACCCGTTCTAACCCAGTGTTTCTAGGTGCAATAATGTTTCCCAAGCAGGCCTGCTAATCTCACTTTGTGAATTGCCATCCATGTACTTTTATCTTGTTGGTACATCACTTTAGGCTCTATGTGCACCATCAATGTTCATGCACTGTTACTGACGAACTGAACGATAACCAGGAAATATGAAGCTTACCGCGCAAAGATCAAGCTTCTGGTTAAGCGATGACAAAAATGATGTTTGAGCAAATTGTTTTACTGTATATTTATGCGTGAAGCAACTATGTTAAGCGTGGAAATAAAAAATAGTTACGTTGTTTCATTTACTTCTCACTGTACTTCACATTTTCATGAAAACTGCTTGCAGGAAAACTAGGGTGGGATTTCATTGCATGATCAAGTTCCAAGCATGACCAAGCATGATCAAGTCATCAGGTAAAATGCAATAACTTTACCTTTTCAGGGGGGAGGGGGGGTACAACAATTAACTCACATAAGCTATGGTTAACCGCGGTGCAATAACGTCGCCAAAAGTTCAAATAATCAGCTGTACCCGATGCAGGGTTAGTTGGCGATTACTCGCCTGTAACGAGTACCTGTAAGCAAGCAAACAAGCCTCTTATTTCTTAGAAATGGCAGCCGCATCGTTGCAAGGTTTTGCGCCAAATGGGAAGGCGAAGGCGCCACCACGTTCCTGATGTTTCACGGAGTGTCTACGTATTTTGCCTCGATTATGGGTTCGGTTTGTTTTAGTTTGCATTTGGCTTGAGACGGCTAATATGCAGTTTTATGCGGTTTTCCTTAAACCTTGGTGTTAAATACATTTCTTTTATACGGAGATAAATTCTCCGTATGCCGTAAAGAATATGTTGTATTACATTGTCGACACACGGTCTTTCAAGCATTACATTCCGTTTCTTTGAAATGTTAGGTGAAAGTTATTATTCAGGAGAGGTTTGACAGATGGTTTGACTATTTAAACTTTGTATTTCCCACGGAAAAATAGGGGTCAGTGTCTTATTTTACCTTGAAACCCTTTTACTGGAGCAGGAGCCGATATTTTCCTAGGTTCAGGCAAACTGGAGACAAGCTGACGTCTCCAGAATTGCCCTCCAGGCAACTTCCTTTCTTCATGAACTATTATTTTTTCTGTGCTTGTAATATTTTAAAAAGTGTTTATAATTTACTCTGCCCATACTACACCTGTACTTGGGATACCCCAGTAAATCGTTTTTGTTGTACATAAATACATGATTGTTGAAATAAAGCCTGTATACGTACCAATTTGGATAAATGTTCTCTAAACAATCAATGCGCGATTTCATGCAAAAATAAAAAAAGAAAGAGAATACGGAAGCCGGTACCTGCTACTGCGCTTGTTTCAAAGGCTCATCTCGTAATGTGCTTCAAAGACTGCTTCCGTAATGCGCCGAGCTTGTTGAATTTCACGTATACGCAATCATATTAAATGCCTAATAAGCGAAGCCGTTATCAAAGCAGCAAGTTGCTCATTAAAAAAACTATAAAAAGAAGCTGCAGGCATTTTAATGAACAGGAAGTGTAGGAATTCCAAAAGTTCACTATTTGAAGTTCTGAACAAGTTGACAGAATACACCGATAAGTATGATCATCACGGGGTGGCCCCGCGGGATGGCTAGCCCACTACAACAGGTTGGGGATAAGTGCATTGGGGATAAGTGCCAGAAAGAGGAGCGCCTAAAAACTGCAGCCAACATGGTAAATCATTACGCCAAGTCTTGCGGCCTCCAATGTGCTCCACAAAAATCAGAGTGCCTCCTTGTTTCTACAAAAACGAAACTCCTCCAGAGATCACCCACTGTCACTATCCACATAGAGGGCCACACCATCGTTCCCTCCTCACATATCAAGATGCTGGGTATGACCAAGCCCATCGAACAAACTCCATCCTAATAAATAGGCTGAAACATACCTCGGACCAAGTCACACATAGGATCAGGCGTGTAACCACCGAAACACGTGGAATGCGCGAGGCAGACACCCTCCGCCTCAACCCAGCATTCATAATCTCAAGAATTCCATACGCCATATTTGCTATTCTCTCCAAGTCAGGAATGGAACGGCTGGATATCATCATTCGGAAGGCCTACAAACAGGTCCTCGGACTTCCCGTCAGCACGGCCACCGACAAGATATTGAAGCTCGGCCTGCACAATACGGCCGACGAGCTCATAGAAGCCCATCTTTCAAGCCAAAGATTGAGGCTGGGAGTCACAAGCACAGGGAGGATTCTTCTCTCTCGCCTGGGGTTCACATCCCCTCTGCAGCGTCAGACATCTTGAAGGAGAAATCTCGACCACAATATCAGGAAACCGCTCTACATTTCACCGGTCTCTAGAAACAAGCTGCCCATGCATCACACTGGGCGCAGGGAAGCAAGAGCCAAGGCCATCCACACATACTACAGGAGGGAACCAACCACAGCCTACACGGACGCGTATTCCTATCCCGGCATAAGAGGAATGACAGCCGTGGTTGTCCAGCACAATAAACACGTCAGCAACCTAACCCTACCCGGATACGACCCCTTACAAGCGGAAAAAGCGGCCATCGCTCTCGCCTTCACACTAAAGACAAAGTAATCATCCCAGATTCGCAGCAAGCGTGCCGTAACTTCTAGTGCGCGGGCGAATTCACCTGACAACCCACCAAATCATCTGCCAGCGTCCACTAGATGGATCCATCATGATCATATGGGCACCCGCCCACTCTGCCGTCCCGGGCAACGAAACCGCCCACCTGTTAGCCCGAGAGTTATCTCGTCGGGCCCTGGAAAGCGAGCAGGAGAGGCCAACCCCGCTGATCCCGTATCACGAGATAACACAGCACTATAAGTTAGGACGTATCACCTACCCAGCACCGCATAAACACCTAACGAAAGAGGAGGAACGGCAGCTCTGTGCACTCCAGACGAATACTTTCCCCATCCCACTAAATGCCATATATTGTGCCCCACCATATATTCCCCGCTATGCCGCTTCTGCGAAGCCCCCGGGACGCTCTTTCATATGGTAGGGGACTGCGCCCACGCCCCACTACATTCGCGAAATCCCTCCATTTCTTCTTACTAGCTTTGGGAGAGAGCTCTGACCGGCTCCGACCTCAATGACCAGCGCCAGCTGGTGTTGAGGGCTGTTGAGGATGGGAAAGCTCAAGGGGTCTTGGACTGACGACTCCGCGCCATTGCTTTTCGCAATAAGCACGTTTACTCTCTCTCTCTCTCTCTCTCTCTCTCTCTCTCTCTCTCTCTCTCTCTCTCTCTCTCTCTCTCTCTCTCTCTCTCTCTCTTCCATCTTCGGCTGTGTGCTTGGCGCTTTCTAAACGAACTCCTGCCTCGAGTTTTCCCGGACGGCAGCCAACGACAGAGCAGGCTGGCGCATTGAATTGAATTGGAAAACTTTCATTTCTCGTCTGAGCGGAGGGAGACTGGGAGTGAAGGTACGGACGGCCTGAAGGAGGTCCTCAGCTCCTTGCACACAGTTTCAGCAACGTATATCTCAGTACACTTGTCTATGTATACAATCGAACAGAGCAATCGCTATCACAAACAGGGGGATAAGAAAAATCGATAAAGCAACTAGAAATCGAGAATGCATAATCAGGTGAGGAAACAAAAATACAAGAAATTAATATTTGCCTGCGTATAGATGTACAGCCATGAACAAATGAAATGAGAACACGAAAATATGAACCAGAACACGTAAAATCAAAGAATATGGGTAGTGGAGATGAAATAATGTCTCTCTAGTGGTATACTTGGAAAGACACATTTTCGATCTTTGTTACGGTAATCAAGCTACGCGACCATTTCACTTGCATGGAAAGAGATCGCGTATTTGTGCGTTCCGGTTCATATTTTCGTGTTCGCGTTTCATCCGTCTATGACTGTGCGCACACTTATACACATTTCGACACAGAAAAAAACGCGCTCAAATACTAACTGCAAGACAAAGACCGGAAATGTAAAAAAAATTGTAGGTGTCTCGAATAGTACTTTTTAACAATCAGAGCCAGGGGTAGCATATCTCCTACTTAGGAATGCGCGGTCACTGCGCAAAGATCACTGCTAACATTGTGGTTTGGTGGAAAGTCGTCTTCTCTCGGTAAAACCGGCCGATGTTCGCAACCGGTGGAATTGTGATTGTTGCGTACGTGGAGGCATGGCCTAACGAAGAGGGAGCGAGTAGTGAGTCGGCTCAGATGAAAGGAGGACGCAGAGGGAGGACCGGACTTCAATATGCCAGTCCCGGAGAACAAAAAAAAAAGGTAACTATCCCAGGCGAACGAAACGCCGCGCTTTCAATTAAGTGCGAATTTTTTGGAGTACTGCGTATAAATGAACTCCATATATGAATACAGAGCAGGCTAGGCACAAAGCAGGGTGAAGCATTAGAACCTTCCCGTTTTTCTGTTTAATGCTAACTGTCGAAAGTAACGTGTACACATGATGGTTTAAAAGTTTGTCCCTCAATTTTAGGGTAGCTGCTTGATGAGCTGCTTGATGAATTACAATTACATAAATACATACATATATACCTGCATTATATTACATACATACATACAACATACATACATACATACATACATACATACATACATACATACATACATACATACATACATACATACATACATACATACATACATACATACATACATACATACATACATACATACATACATACATACATGCATGCATGCATGCATGCATGCATAACCCGCCGCGGGGGCTCAGTGGCTAAGGCGTTGCGCTGCTGAGCGTCGGCGCGTTAGACCCTACAATCAATCAATCATGCATACATAAACCCATCCATCCATCCATCCATCCATCCATCCATCCATCCATCCATCCATCCATCCATCCATACATACATACATACATACATACATACATACATACATACATACGCATCCGTTCGTACGTGCACGCACGCGCAAGATACCCACGCGACGCGTGCACGCACGCACACACGCGAACCGAGGCACACCGACATACACTCATAAAACATTTGGATATGGTCGGAACGTTCATTTACCGCGGCCATTCGAGAGTGAGCCACCGGTTACTGCGACATGAGGACGTTAAGTGCTTAGGAACTGAAATGCTGGCCTTGTGAATAGTCCATTGCGCTGCATACTGTTGCGAAAGCTGACGTGCTCGCCTTTCAAATACGTTCGCTGCACTCGCTGAATACGCATGGCGAACAAGCACACCACTTCCTGCATTATATGATTCGCCGCGTGGGACCTGCTGCTTGCACTGAACTACAGTTATCTGTCGTGTTCTGGGGCCAATTAAGATACCGATGCACTGACCGCCTTCGCGTCAAGAGGCCGGTCATTGTTCTCAGCAGGACAAAAGGAAGCCTTTCTTGTCCGCGATTCACTATTAGCTGTCCTCTCTGCTCTCGACGCTGATTGCTTAACGACACGGATTGTTGCATGCTTCGTAATGACGAGAATCCAGGACACATTTTCATTATCTTTCGTCTGACGTTGCTTAACAGAAACGTGCGGGACCAAGGACCGAAGTCAATGTTTCATTTTTACTTGCAGCCAGCATGAAAGCAATATTTTCAGAAAATGAGTTTGAGCTACGCTTGTCCGATCTGCAATTAATTTCTCTTTAGAGATTCCGTGGTCAACCTTCGCACCAGGTTGTGCCAGCCGAAGGTTCACTGCGTTGGCCGGGTACATGAAAAACGTGGTTTTATCACCTGTAGTCATTGTTTTTTTTTTTGTTGTTGTTTTAGAAACTCGAAACGTAGTTTGTACCTCCTGCACATACCTATGGGCAAGAGCGACGCGGATTATTATCAATTCGCATAGAATAGACGTAAAATCATATGCGATGCTTTACTCCGTTGGAAGCTTTACGGATTGAGCAAAAAATGGCCTAATTGGGCTTTCGCACACCAAAAGTACATTCGGACTACGCAGCGCAACAACATTGAGGGTTAAGGGGACTCTGCAAGATAATTTAAAAACTTTCTCAAGAAAATTCAGTTGCAGCATTTTCAGTTGCCGCAATAGGCACGTTCGATAGGCACTTCAAAATTTAGTTCCCTCCCACTGTCTGATGAAGAATGAACTGCAAAGCTGGACGCAGTCCACGGAATGCACTTGTAATTTGCGATTGAGCATACTTCCTAGCCAATTAGCTCAATCAAATTTGGAAGGACTCGAGCTTTATTCTTGCGGACAAACATGAAACTGCCAGTTTCTCTCAAGCGTCGTAGGCATACATTGCTGTCTACGTAAAATACCAACCCAATCCACTTGAGCGCTGAGGACACCAGGTAGGTCGCATTGGGCCGTTTGACGTCTACGTTTGAACCTCCCGCCAGCACAACGGGAATGTCATCATTGAGAGCATGAAACCTCCCCCGCCCCCTACTTGTGTACGCATTAACTGCAACCGGTTGTGTGCGCGCGGTTTTTAGAAGCGAAAGACACCGTCGAAAATGTCACTCTGAATGCTATTCAAGCTGAACAAGAAATAATGACTCAAGTCGGCATTCCAAGCCGGCAAGTTGCTGTTCACCCGGAAAAGATTCGCAGATAGCTACTCGATGAGCTGGAACTTGCGGCCGCAACGGAAGCGGCAGCAGGTTTCCGTTGTTTTCACGCCAATTCGCGCTTCTTGTCCGGTCGACGCTCCTTCAATTCTTGCTCTTATTCCTCTGAGCGAACGACATACGTCCGTCCAACAGAGAGTTAAAACCTGTAAGGACTCGGACAAACACGTGGCTGCCCGTTTCCCTCTCATGCCGTAGGGATCTTATTGCCTGTGTAACATACCAACCCAATCCCATACCGCTCAACCGTGGAGGACAGCTGACAAGTCGCACTATGCCATGAGACTCGTATGTTTGATTTGTCCGCCAGCACAAGGGGCATGTCATCGGTAGCGGCATGAAGCCCAGCTGCACGCGCACGCCCCCGTCCTTCCATCCCCAAGCTATGCACGCATTAACTGGTAAGCGGCTATGCGCGTGCTTAGGCACTTAGGCATGAAATACACGGGCTGAAATGTCGCGCAGAAAGTCCTTCAAGCTGAGGAGGAATTATATGCTCACTTCGGCGTACCAAGCGGGCAGGTTTCTCCTCATCAGGGAGGGATTCGCAGCTTCTCGGCTAGGTAGAATTTGAGGCGGCAATGGTGGCGGTGCCTTTCCGTAATTTTTTACACCCATTCGTGCATCTGCTGTTGGTTTGCAATCATCTGATAAAGGCGCTACCGCTGTTATCAGCCGATTGCCCAACTTCTGAAACTTGTGAAGAAAAAAACGCCGCAAAAGCAAAGCAGAAACAGAAGGCGGGTTTTCTGCGAAGAGCGAATCACGCCGTGCTGCGCCATGCCATAGCTTTCACAGTGCTTCCAGGCGTGAATGAAAGAGTGAAAGAGTTCATCTGAAATGTTTAAGAGTCCCTTTAATGATGGATGTGAACGTCCTCCCGATCTTTATCTTTCCTAGAAAACTGGTACACGTGTGTGTTCCTGTTTTTGTTCTTGCCCCCATCACATAGGCAGCCACCGTAGTCGGAAACCTAACCCGCTACCTGAGTGATCACGATCAGTGTCGCACACATTGCAGTTCATTCCGCGTACGACAGCGACTGCCCCTCCCCCCCGGCGTTCTCAGCCTTACCATGGTTTTTCGTCCATGGGAGGAGCGTGAAACAGCCCTGCAAGCATCGCCTACGGTCGTCCCCTTGATCAGGCACGCATGTATTCATTTACCCAGAGTACACGAGCTCTTTGACCAGCTGCCATTAGGGCCGGACTGATTTTGGTAGTCCCATTTTATTAATGAGGCAGCAGGATTATTTTTAGTCTATGAACGAAACTTTATCGAAACAGGAGGCCGGTGGCCCTGTATTGGAAGGGAGTAAAGGTGGGGGTAGAAATAAAGAAATAAAATTCTTGGAAAGGCCTCATCATGTTGAGTTCAAACAGGCAATTCAAAGTCCTTACAAGGCGCTGTAGTGCTCGTAGAATGGTGTAACACAGCTACAACACGCTTTAAAGTCTTTAAAGTCGGTCACTCTTCATTCGACTCTGTAAACCGATTGTAATGGCATGCGTGCGAATGTTTTCTAGTGAGAAGGAATCTTAGCCCACAAGTTGTGGGTGGTCTGTTTTATTTTCCTTAACGGTACCCTCGCATAGGAGACGCTGCCTGCCCAAGGCGAAGACAGTACATGGCCAGAATAAATGGAAATGATTAGGAAGGGTATCAGATTGAAAAAAAAAAGAGTATTTGGGAGGAAGAGTACGATGCGGACGAACCCATTTGGAAAATAATTGTACATAATATGCGAAACCTAACGTTTAATTACACCCTGCTACCATATACATAAGTGACTTATTATATTTTTAATTGGGGTAAATTAAGAAATATGCCGTATAAATAGCGTGCCCTTTATTTCTCCATCGCTCTTACTCTGATGTCGTCAACGAAAACGCAGCCTAAAGGACACGATATTATAGAAAATATTTTGTAAGTAACAGAAAACACCATGCCTCGTCAATGCATGAATCTATAAATGGTATACAAAAATACAGAAAAAAAGTGGATAGAAAATCGACGCCTTACTGCCGTATCTATAGAACAAGAACATCTCGCCGCGCTCTTCAGAGTGCTAGAATGTGTCCTATAGAATTATGGACATGACCGCTGATATGGAGGAGGCGAAAGAGGATGATATATGATTCAACGCTGTTACGTGGACAAGGCGTGGAGAGAGTGACAAGGTACGGACACACACGGACACGATCGAACCAGTGGCAGCTTGCCACGTAAATGGTATCACTTTTAATGTGTTTGTGGCAAGTACTGAGCCAAATATTTCCGGGATAATAAGTACGCACCCGAAAATTTAACATTTGGTGCCAATTTACGAGGTGAACTTCGATATACAATGGAATCTCTATAAACGGAAATCGGTTTAACGGAACTACCATTAAAGCGGAACAAACGCTTCACAATTGGTTGGTTTTGTATTAGGGCAATGTAAAAAAATTCGTTAATCGGAACAGATTTTCCGGCCACCGCGTAAACTGATCCGAAAACATACTCGAAACCGCAACTATTTTGGCTAGCGCTGCACAGTCGCGGTGCGCATCACTGTCCCCCCCCCCCCCTCCCCCCCTTTCCCCCCTCCCCCCCCCCCTCTTGTTTGGTTTCCTTTAGTAAGGTGATGAATTGGCTCTAGTTGATTTTGCATGTTCGAAAACTGCGCTTGAGGTTACTAAGCACACACTTTTAAGGAATACAAACGAAAGACGTGGACAGCACGAGCGTTTCCTTCTCCAGCGGTTTCTGATTTTTTCTGACATTGTGCGGTGTATCTGTGGTGACACCTCTGGTGTTCCGTTGTTGATCCTGCAGTGACACCTGCGCAGGCAGAATCGGCAATTGAAACGGTGACAAGTTTCTTACGAGAAGAAAGTTCCGAACCGTTCCTGCGCACCCTGTCGAATATGGGTGATGCAGCGGCTGCGAGAGCTAAGACAAGCAAGTATCAAGTCGTTTTTCTCAAGCAAATAAATCGAAGTTCCGACTGTATTTTACCGGGGGAATAAGTGAGTGAACTATTTACTTTTTTTTTCAATCCAGTAGTATACTTTGAAAGAAAACGTTCGCTGGTTACTTTTGTGCAATAAAGCTTGTGCCCATAATTGCCTAGATTTCGCATATCGGGATCGGCTTCCGCGGAGACCAATTCAGCCCCCGCCCGCCGCGGCGCGACCAAGCGGCGTGAAGAGGATTGTACAATGCTGAATCTATTCTCTCTCTAAACGAAACTCCTGATGAATGCAACCGATTTTCCCGGCCCCTAGAGATTCCGTTTAACGAGAGTCCACTGAATAGCGTGAGAGCGGGGGCTGCGTTTTGGTGATTCTTGGTGATTCCGCCCGTGGAGCACGTTGTTCAGGAGTTCCCGCATCCATTTTAGCCCGCAAATTGGCCTGCTGTTCCTCCGGAGGTTGCTCAGCATCTATCCAGACCGTGTGCTGCATTGGCATGTTTCCTGGATCCACGCATTTCAACCACGGTTGGATTTGTTGATTCCCGTCATCGTTTCCGTCGCGGTCGCTGGTGCTTTGCTTTCATCGCACGGGGTTTGCGGTTTGCTTTCTCCGCAGAAGAGAGCGGACAGGTGACGAGGCGGCGCAGGGAAGCTCGAGGAAGGCGCGCCTCATTATTTTTTTTTTTTTTTGCTGGCTCCGCATTATTTCTTTCAGCAGCGAGCCTCTCGACGCACGGCTAACGTGCCTTATTGTCGCCCAGTGACAGAGACGTACCCTCCTCATACTTGGTGGCTCAGCATTCCCTCTATCAGATGGCGTCCCAGACTAGACGAGGTTTTCACTCATGGCGCATATTGTGCTGTCACGCTTGAAGTTTTGAAGTCGATGTATTGTGCGGCATTCCAACCACCCTCCGTGCGCATACTCGAGGAAACGAGTTGCCCTGGCAGCAGTTAGTGCTCCCGAGCTTATGCCATGGCCTGAGCTGTAGCGAAAAAGAAAGGCGCTAGCACCCTCACTCCTATGCCACAGGTGTTCGCGCAGCGAGGGGGGCATCGATGAAATGATGAGCACGTGAGCGGTATAGATTCTGTTGTCAATGCGGGCTCAAAAATTCGAGGTTGCAAACAGAGCATTTTCGGAGCGGATCCTCACGAAATCGCTTGAATTTTACTGTTCGGTCATTATTGTATTGAGTTTCCGGACGATTTAAGGCCATCTATCATCGCAATAAAGTGCAGTACAGTTGAACTCAGTTGATATGTTCCCGGTTCATACAATTTCCCGCCTACTACGGTCTCAATTGTGAACACTAAAAATGCCCCATAGCGTTATGGTGTTTTTTTTTTTTTTTCGCTTACTACGTTCCTGGATAACACGATTTCCCGGTAGTACGTTCAAAATTATAAAAATGTTATCCAACTACGACCAGATGATACGTTTTACGGTGAACAAAAAACGAGCCTTACAAGGACGGTGAACAAGGACCGAGCCTTAGAGCGCGAGGCGCAATAAACAGGCGCCAAGCTGCGGTCAGGGCGCCTGAGTCACCGTGGCGGCTTTCCCGCTGTGAAGAGCTTGCCGGAGACATTTGGTAACGCAGCTGCCTTTAGCCAACGTCTCCTGTACAACGACGTCCGGTACAACGAAGGAAAAAAACTCGGGGGTCTCTTGCTGATACGTCAGACATCACTAGGGGTAACAGACGCTTAGGTTCACGGTGAGTATATGTAGGAAATAGCAGATGAAAAATAGTTGGGATATAAAATGCACGAGTGTCCCAGACTGCTTTTGTAATTTTGGTAAGTTATTTGTGTTTTACTATTTATTTATTCTTTGATGTAGTCTATGGAACAGGACGGGCTGAGTCTATCTCAGTGCTTTATTTTTGTGATGAGCACCCAGCTATGGATTGCATCGCAGATAATCGAGAGTGAGCGCGCGCCGAGGGTTAGCTGTTTCGCGAAAGTTTTTTTAAATGCGAATGCATTTCTTAGTCGAGCCATGTCAGGCGCCGTGCGGCGTCCACGCGCCCGCAGGTGTTATCTCTCCGCTCTCACTCCCTCTCCCATAGCAACAGCTTCGAGCGCGCGCGCTCCTCTCCCCTAGCAACCGGAGCAGGTGGTGCGGGCGGATCAGCGGCGAGTGAGTGGAGAGGAGGAGCGCGCTCGGGCGTGTGAGGGCGCTCGCATCGCGGGAGCTCGCCGGAGCTCCCGCGTGGTGTTAAATAAATGGTTACGCTACAAATCACCGTCTCCTCATTAATTATAAATTCCGCGCACTCTCGCGCAAAAGAAATGCATTCGCATTTACTCACGATTCCCTTCGGGGAGGTGGGGTGAATTTTTTTGCGGATTCCAGCCGGGTGCGCCATCTGTGGACGCCATTCAAGTGCGCGCTATAGCCAACCTATACAAGTAACGCTTTTACGCTAAACACTTTCTTTTAAGCAATCCATGTCAGGGTTTCCGAAGGCAGGGTATTCTGGTTGGCCAGAAAGGAGGCTACACTGCTGTTTCGAAAGCTTTACCGTGCCTCACGTTGGCAATGTGCAGGGCGAAGCGACACGATGGTACAGGTCGAAGATCCAGTGTGGGAGTCCACCTCCCCCAGGGATCGTAGAAGGGGTGCATGTAGGAAGTGGTATGATCGCCTCCACGAGGAAAAGATCGGCAGGTTTCTCGTCAGATAGGCGCCACACCCTGACAGTAGGTGTGCCAGTTCGGGTGGTAATGTGATGATGGGCACTCACATCGCTTTGGGGGAAGAGTATAGAGTTAGGTGTGGGAGAAGAAACGTTGCTGCTGAGTCGTGAATTACAACCACTTAGCCACGAGTCTTCCCTGATTTGTTTGTTTTTCTAAAAGACTGGAAAAATTCATATTTGCACCATTAACAATTTGCGCCATAACAGCGAAAAATGCGCTGAGTCCCAATTCGGCTTCCGAGCAGGAAGGTCTACAGAATCAGCTTAATTGAGACTAAAACCAAACATTCTGAGAATAAGTGTATAGAGGTTATATACAGCAGGCCTTTTAGGGCTTTGGTAAGCCTTTTGATTTCCTTGA
Source organism: Haemaphysalis longicornis (assembly GCF_048455015.1). NCBI lineage: Eukaryota > Metazoa > Arthropoda > Arachnida > Ixodida > Ixodidae > Haemaphysalis > Haemaphysalis longicornis. The sequence goes on along the minus strand of NW_027526203.1, from coordinate 373,903,249 downwards.
CTACGACATTCTCACCACAAAGCGTACACCATACTGGTTTCAAGAGATACCTTTGGCATTGCCTGCGCGGCCGACAGCAGTATGTTAATAATCTCTTCTAGCTGTTTCTCATTGAGCGCACCAGGGTAGTGCATTGAGTACACGGCTATTCAATACTTATATCTCTGATATTGTCCTAATTGACACCGAAACTAAATTTATATCCTAGGCCAACGAACCATGCACTTTTACGTTCTCTGGTTATTATGTAGATCAAAAATTTGTAAAATGCGATGAGTTCTGAACAAGGCGTCCTTGCGGTCCAAAATAATAAAATCAGAATTCATTCGACTAAAATGAATCCCAGCAACTTCTGTGCTAAAAGCAAGCAAGTGTTTTCGTCTGACGAGCTAAATTATGAAAATCAGCCTTTTGCCATCGTCAGCGCCCAGAGAATTCAAGGACAATATTTTTATTTAAGCTTGAACTGGGATACTCACATCAGCTTTCCCAATAGAAAGTTGTCTGCCGTGGCGAGAGTACTATCGCGTTGTCGCAGTATTCGTACGGTACAATTAAGCAAAGCTTCAAATTTAGTATGTCTTATTTTATTTGCACATAAATTACTCCAAGCTGTTTTGGGCTACCACAACTTAAACTAACCTGAAGGGGATTGTTCCTAGCAGAAAAAGATTATACGACAAATATCAAATCTTAAACGCACAGACACAAGAAAAGAAGCATTTCTAGTGCATAATTTACTTCAAGCCGATAAAATGTACGAATTCCGGCTATTACAATTTTTTTTAAATTTCCCACCAAATAATACAGTTAATGACCTCTCTTCTATGTCCTTGTTACATTATTACTAATCGGCTCTAAACATGCTGCACCGACAAATGGGCGACGCCACATTTTCGCACGACTACAAGAAGAAGACACTTTGATTTCACAAGGATCTCCTAGTATGGAGCTCACGGGATAGTTGACATCTCTGCGCGTTCAGTCGGTGACCTTTGCCCTTCCCCGCTAGAGTCGGCCAGCCTCTTTTCCCATGAAGTGGGGGGTGGGGGTGGGAATGGGGGGAAGTTTTGGGTTCTGTATGCAAGTCCAGAGAGTATGATAGATGCTGGGGTAGTCCCCACGAGTTTGAATCTTTGACTCATATGGTTCCTCTGACCAAAAAAACTGCTATTTAGAGTAGAATTCAGATTCGCACACACATAGTGCAATCGTATCTAAACATAAGAGCGAGCGTGTTGCATGTCATGCTTGTCTTCGTTCGTGCGTTTCTGATCTCTTGGTTATGTACAATGTGCTTGAAATTGCTTAGTGTTGTACACCATGTGTTTTTTTTTTTTGTTTCTTATCTTGTCGGCTATTTCGTATGTACAGTGTACTTGGATTTGCTATGTAAGAATGAACACAAAATTAAAATCTCTTTGTCGGGACCTGTTACCAACTTTGTTACACACTTTGTTTCTTTTCTCCCATTCACCTTATTTGCTGTTGTTGAACGTATTTTGTAAAACTGATTGAATAAACTGAATACGTTTTGCTCCAGTATTTGCGATTACATGTGTTGTATTTAAGAATCATGTCTTCTATGCCTTGTACCGGCTTCCTGCGCCTGCGTTAGGCTACTTCAACACCTTTTAGCCAGGAAGCCGTCCAGTTGCTTCCGAGAAAAAATAAACTGGGTTGCACGAAAAGACAAGGAATAACTTACGAGTTGCTTTCTAATCAAGTTTCGCGGCCTGATTTAAGGTCTAGAAGGCGTTAGATGATATCAGCATTGCTTACATATTTCTCAGCAACTGAAAACAGCAACGCAAAAAAAAAAACGTGTCATTGCTGCCTCAAGCAAATGCGCGCTCACACGACACATCCAGCGAGAAATTAGCCAAAAATGGAAAAGCCCGTACTTTACTAATCATATCAATTCGTAATCCGCCACAGGCTCACACCCACGTATGCCCATTTTTCCATGCTTACGCTTGGTATTTTTTGTTATTGTAGTGCCGGCGTCACGGAGCGTGCGCCACCGAAGAAAATGTCTGGTTTTTGTCAAGCCTAGTGATACTTTCCCGCAATAAGTCTAAGCTTGTGGAGCTGCAGCCTTTACAAGCAACCAGACTTGTCTTCAGGTTTTTTAAGTGCAGAGTACTTTACATGCTCGCCTTGTCGTCGTAGCTCGCTCGCTGAACCCAAGTAGAGTTCTACGGCGTTCCGTCATAGCGGCTGTCATCGCGGCGTCCCACAGAGGCTTCGAAATCCAAGCGGTCCGTGAACCATTGGCGCTTGTCATCGCGGCGTCCCACAGAGGCTTCGAAATCCAAGCGGTCCGTGAACCACTGGCGCTTGTCATACTTTAACGTTTTGTTTAGCGCAAAGAAAACTGCAGGTACATTTGAGGCAAAATAAACGTAATTAACCGGCAGCGCCTGCGTTCATTTAGTTAGGAACGCTCGTTGGGTTGGCTTTTACGATAGTAAGCGAAAAAAAGTGGCAGTGCAATGCCGGCACGTGCGGGAGAAAAAGCAAGCACAAAAAGAACAGATTTCCCGCTGGAGCTGTTTCAGGCAGGGGGTGCGTGAGCACTGCGATGGCGGGAAAATTGAAATGCGTCGCACAAACCGCCTTTGAATTCATCAGGAGAGGGATGAGACAGGGCGGCGAAGAGCGTGATGGGTGGTAAGAGGGAGCGGATAACGGCGCCGCAGCCCATTATGGCGGATCACTACTCCGCACTTCCGACAGCTCTCACATTGAGTGGAACTGCTTTAATTTTTTTATAACTTGGTATTAATTATTGCGAAAGCATTGTGTGCGTCATAAGTAAGAAAAAAAATCCTTCGTCGTTGTTAGCCGTCCAGAGAAGATGGTATTAAAAACTTCCAACGGCGGAAGGAGTGAATGAATGAATAAAATTTTTATTCAACAACCAGTGCTGCTGTTCGGACACGCGCCCGATGGAGAGGATCCTATTGGCAAATCGTTCGTGCATTGCCGTCTACACCGACTCAGCATACAGCAACTCAGCAGCATCTATGTCCAACTTTGGCCATATACCAGAGCCGCATGGACACAGATGTTGCGGAAGACTTCAGCGTTCACGTTGCAGAGGAAAATGCTGCAGGCATGGCTTTAATACATCGCTGTGCTCCTCCAATTGCGGATAGCGGCCTAGACTTGCCGTTTACGCTACAAGACCTCACTGTAGCGCTCTCTGCTTCAGCTCGTTCTACAGCTCTTGGGCCTGATGGAATTACGTACTGGGCACTCTGTCATCTCGGCACGCAAGGAAAAAAAAGCTCTTTTGGACCTCTACAACTTCTATTGGTGTTCTAGGTTTGTCCCAAGCCACTGGAAAAGAATGGAAAAGAAGTCGTTTAGTGGCTCTCCTGAAGCCCGGCAGGTCTCCTCGAGACATTTCGTCCTACAGGACAGTGGCATTGGCTAGCTGTGTAAGCAAAGTGATGGAGCGTATGGTCCTCGCTCGTCTAGAATGGTTTCTCGGAAAACATGGCTTGTACCCAGACGCCATGACAGGCTTTCACATAGGACGTTCATCAATAGACAGCGTTATCGACCTTGTTACTACCGTCCAGAATAAGAAACACTGCCGTCGTCTGACAGTTGTGTTCCTAGACAAAGGGAACATTTGATAATGTATCTTATCTGCCATTCTGGATGCCCTTGTGTCTATTGGTATTGAAAGACGGTTGCACCAGTAAGTAGCGACTTATCTCCGTCGACGGATGATTTTCATGTCCACACATGATGGACAGATATTCGATGACTCCGTCAATCACGGCGTGCCAATAGGAGGAGTCATCAGCCCTACGTTATTTACCCTGTCTCTCAGAAGTATCATTAAAGTTCTTCCCAAAGCAGTGTTAATATCTGCCTATGCGGATGATATATACATTTTGACGTCAGGGTAACGCGACTTCACGGGCAAGCACGACTTCAGAAAGCAGTATCCTCCACTTTGACGTACCTACGCCGCAAAGGACTTGAAATTCCAACGTCCAAGAGTGTAACATTTGCATTTACCCGAAAACCCATGATATGTTACCCGGTAAAGATCGACGGCGCTGTTATTCCGTGTGCCACTTACCACAAATTTCTCAGCGTGACAATTGATCGGGATCTCTCGTGGTCACAACCTGTCTCTGCACTTAGACGGAAATTACAAAGTATCACCCACGTTCTTCAGCATATGGCAGGAAAATCATGGGGCCCATCGGTTTCGTCGCTGTTGCGCCTTTACCAGGCGCTATTTATTGGCTATTTGCAATACAGTGACCCTATACTTTGCAAACTACGGTGATCGCCACTACGCGTGCTTCAAAGTGCACAGGTACAAGCACTACGAATCTGTTTGGGATTGCCTCGACGTACATCGACATGTGGAACGATCGCAGAGGCGCCAGCCTGCCCAGTTCGTCTACCTCGCGCAAGAATCTCTTTGTGTACCTCTCCGACATGTGATAAGACATCAGTGTCATCCACTGTCAAGTGTTTTCAAAGACCGGCCCTACTCAAACTAGTCCCGAAGTATTTCGGCGCAACAACATTTGATGCCCTCCAGATTTGCAGTCGCCGAAATCTCAGAACTGCCTCTACGGCTTTTACCTGATCTACAGGTGCGCTTATCGATTCTTGGAATTGGTAAAAATCCCACTTGTCGTCTGCGGTATTAAGACAACTATCACTATTTTACCCATGTGAAATGTACAGGGAGGCATCGCATGTTTTCGTTGACGGTTTGGTTCCGGCGTCATCGTCGGCAGCTGCAATGGTTATGCCTTGGAAGGAAGTGATCCAACTTTTGAAGATTGCTCACAGGACGTCGCGAATGCTTACAGGACGTCACAGGTTTATGCGAAGCGCTCCGCACTATTTCTTGTGAAAGGCCACAGCAGTGGGCTATCTTTTCTGACTGCAAACCAGCCGTGCAGGTACTAAAGTACCCAATGAAGAGAGGCGCATATGATCCGCTGACCACTGATGTCGCTATGTTATTCAAAGAGTTGAGTCGAAAGGGCCACACGGTGGTACTTCCGTGGATACAAAGTCACTCTGGAATCGCTGGGAATGAGTTGGCGGATGCAGAAGCATAGCAGGCACACCACAGTAGAACTCTCGTGGCTATACCCATCCCAAGGCAAGATGCCAACGCGATACTCTACCGAGCACGCAAACAAGCTGCAGCCTTGCATTCGTCTGACCCGTAGAATCGATATGGACGGCTCCACAGGCTCGATCTAGAGAAAAAGTTCTGGCTCACTCATGCTCCTCGACGTCCCAGAAGTCAAGAGGCCTTGCTACACAGGCTGCGTCTTGGAGTAGCACTGACCAGAAAGTATCTCCCCACAATCGGACGAGAGGACAGCGCGGACTGCATTCTGTGCAGTTGTGCTGAGCCTATTGATAATTTGCTTAGCGTTTGCTTAGTGAGCGAAAGAACCTTGAGGCAGCATTACTACGCTTGGACACTCGCACTCTGTTCGAACAAAAGATTTTGGGCACGTGGGCAGACAACAGGAAATAAAGCCTAGCTGTTAAAGCCCTGCTTATTTGCCTTAGTGACTCCTATCTGGATTCTCGGCTCTAGGTTGCGGCATAATTTAACAGACTGCGGTATATGTCTCATATTTTTATATGGACGATAATCATGTGCTCGAAAGTGAACTGTGAAAATCTGATTCAGCGCCCAGTGAGACGTTTATTGGTCTTACTACATGTACTATTTTGATCACAGTTAGGGGGAACACGGGAGCGCGTGTCATTCCGTGCGCGGGATTCGCCTGTCGGCGTTCCGGGTAACTTCGCACACATGCGCATTTCGTTTGCAACGAGGCTATGTGATGCGCGCACACGGAATGGCACGCACTCCCTTGTTCACCCGAACTGTGATCAAGATAGTTCATTAGTCGATTTCGCTGTCATTTCTAAAGCCTTCTATATTCATTGCTTTCTCTTTTGTCCTCAGCACCCTCGTCCCAGTGGGAAGTAGCAAGCCCAAGATCAGTTTCTAAGGCCGACCTCTTCTCCTTTTCAACAAACATTTACCTCTCTCTCTCTCTCTCTCTCTCTCTCTCTCTCTCTCTCTCTCTCTCTCTCTCTCTCTCTCTCTCTCTCTCTCTCTCTCTCTCTCTCTCTCTCTCTCTCTCTCTCTCTCTCTCAGTCCGGTATCCCCTGCCTGTGGCTGGATGCGCGGGCCCCGTTTACTAGGTCAAGCTGGATCGCAGAGTCCTGTCAACCGCGTTGTTCACTCATGAATGGAGGGATTGGAGATTGGTTGTAGACCTGGAGTTTTCTGGCGCTCCCATACGTGATAGTATAGTGTACCAAGTGCTAGGCAGTAATTGCAGGTGGCTTGATATCCGGTAGGATATGTGGCATGGAGGAGGGTGCGGTGCGGATAGGTGTTGGTTTGGAGTCTTCTGAAGCGGGTAGCTTCACCTCTTGTGAGTTGCGGGAGTGGATGGGGGAACATTCGGCGTTGGTGTCGATAGTGGTCCAAACTGTCCGTGTAGCACAGGAGAGGTTGTTGATTAGATGCCAGGGGTGACGTTACTCCTGCGAGAGGAACGGCCCGGTGTATATAAGCGTGGTCAGCGGCGTGAGCCTCCTGGTTCCCCTTGAGGGATTCGTGACCAGGAACCTAGACTGTGTAGACCCCGGGAGTGTTCAGGCTTGCTTGGAGAACATGGAGTGCCATTTTGGAAATGCGTCGTGGTTGATAATTTCTGCAAGCGATCTGTGAGCCCGTAATTATAGGTGACTGTGTCGTGGGCAGTAGTTATTGCATGGGCTATTGCGGCTTCTTCTGCAGTATCGATTGATGTGGTCTTGGCCGTGGTGGACGTTATTTTCTGCCCCTCTCCGTTCACTACACAGGATACATGGGAGGGATGGTGCGGATAAGGAGATGCGTCCCCATAGAATGTATTGCTGTCATTGTTATATTTTGTGAACATGGCTCGTGCTCGGGCAATTCTTCGGGCCTTGTTGTAAGTCGGGTGCATATTTCGTTGTATTGGAGCCCCCCGTATGCACTGGCGTATCTTCAAAGGTATACTTGTTTTTTTATCTTTAACCAGTGGTATATTATAACCCAATTGTCGAAGAGTCGCGCGACGCATAGGTGTTATCTTCATGAGCTGTTTGGGAAACGTGGCGCGTTTCATGTAGTCCTTCCCAACTGTAATGCACGCCTAATTGTAGTAATTTTGATGTCAATGTTTTGGAGCGCCACCCAAGGGTGGTTTTCAGGCCTGGCAGATAACTATATTCAATCTTGCTTTTTCATTCGTTTTAAGTGCCAGGTACGGTGTTCCATATGCGATTCTACTAATCAGTATGGCTTATATAATTCTAAGAGCGTCCGATTCTTTGAGGCCGTAGGGACAGTGCGTGACGCGCTGAATAATGTGCATGAGATGGTTAACAGTCTTTTGAAGCGGGGTGATTGTGTTGATTCCGGAGACATTTTCTGAAGACAAATTCGCGAATGTGGCACAGTTGGAACGGATTGGCTATTGATGAGCAGTACCGGGTGTTTCTTTGTTTGTCTTTGTTTGGTTTTTCTTTGGTGGTCCTTCTTTGTTTCGCCGTACCAGCACGAAGTGTTAAAAGCGCTAATTTTTCCGGCGCGCATTCGGGGCCCCGTGCTCGGAGGTAGTTCTGTGCTTTGTTAAGTCGATCTTGCTGTTACCCCATGGATCCCGTAGGTGCCCATGAGGTGATGTCATCCGCGTAGATTGCATTTAGAATGTGAGGTATTTCTTGTAATAAAGAGGGAAGATCTTTCATGGCGAGATTAAAAAAAGGGGCGAGATAACTGAACCCTGGGGGGTGCCACAAGAGATCGTCTTGAACGGGGCAGTACGCAAATGGCCAATTCCTATGGTTGCGGTACGATTGGTAAGGAAAGATGACACACAACTGTACATTCTCGGCGCAAAATCAATGGATGCGAGACCGTGAAGAACAGCGTGGGGATTGACATTATCAAAAGCACCCTCTATATCTAAATCAAGGATTCAGTGCTTGTGTGTCTTGGGAAGCCGGTCGGTGATTTCCTCTTTAATTTGGATGAGGATGTCCTGAGTCGATAGGTATGGGCGAAAACCATACATCGTATTCGGAAAATATTCATGGTCTTCAATGTAAGGTGAAAACCGATTTTGGATCATATGTTCAAATAATTTTCCTACACAGGACGTTACTGAAATAAATCTTAGGTTCGCTGGTGCTAACGGCTTCCCAGGTTTCGGAATTAGTGTTATATCGGCATGCTTCCACTGAGAGGGTATTTCTGCTTTGATCCGAATATTATTTATGTAAATTAATAGAACATTTAAAGCTTCACTGTTGAAATTTCGGAGGAGCTTATTTGTAATTTTGTCCTTCCCTGGTGTAGTGTTCCGGGTGACTTTTCGAGCTGCGGCTTCAATTTCGACGACGATGAAGGGTGCACCTAATTCGGCGTTGGCAGCGCCATTATAGGGAAAGGCTGCACGGTGTGGGCACCATTGCCTTTCCATGGTTTTTGAAGGTCACTGAGAAGTTCCCCCTCTGTTCCCGGAGCTTGTCAATGCGCTCCATTTCAGGAGACGTTAGATTGTTGAAAGTGGTCTGCGCTGTGGTCGGGGTCTCAATGTATCATGGGCTCGCTGTGTCGGTACCGCGTGCTGCGAAGTTTGGTGGGTCAGTAATTCTTCGATGCGACGCTCTAGATTGTCGGTGCGAGCCGCTTGTATCTCGAGCTTCTTTTCGTGGTTGGCGTTTTCATATTCCAGTTACTGCATGCGAGGGTTTTCTGCGCGAGTCGTCTGCAATTCGAGCTGCTTCTTTAGTTTGTGTTTTCCCGTTACACTCACTTGCTGAATGCGAGGGTCATCAATGGCTGCCGGCATGGTGTTATGTTGGACTGGGCAAGGGGGGAAATAATGCGGTTCTGGTATCGATGAGGCAACTATGGACGACCAGCTGGCGTGCGGCATTGGCTGCTGTCCGTGAGCGTTGTTTTGCGATGCTAGCGGAGGTCATGTTCGAGTGCACATTGATAGCTTGGCGAGAAGGAAGCACCGGAAGTAAGACATGTTAAAGAAGCTCAGACTGACCTCACATTTCTCAGGCAGGTTCCTGTGAACATTGTTAATTAATTGGCTTTGAAAAAAATTTCGTCCCATTTCAGTTGCGCATGGGAATCGAATAAGGGCCTCTGAGCTGTGAGGCAACCAGGCCGTCCAGACGACACCGCGGTTACGCGGTAGTGGTTGCCAAAAATTGTGCCCAGTGCGTAAGCAGCGGGCCCGCAGTGGTACAGTCAATAGAGAGGAGCTTAACATGACGGTAAGTGAGGAGAACATATGCACCCCAGCTGCGGAAAATACTGATTCTAGCGAAGTAGTGGCGTGAAGTGTCGCCAGTCGGCCTGTCGAATAATTTCGCAACGTGTTTCGCGATAGAAAGTGCTTCTACGTTGTATGCACCGTCAGATTCTGTACCGGCTGAGCGCGGTCGAACGCGGAAATACGCCAACAAGGCCAAACAAGGCTGCAGTGAGAAAAGCCGAAAGATGACGAAAGAAAAGCGAGGAAAGCGACGCAAACGAGACGCAGCTGTTGAGAGGCCTTTGATAAGCATCGCCGTCGGGAGCCATAATGCTTTCGCATTCATAGCACTTCGGAAGAGTTGATAGTCATGGGAATTTTTTTTTTTGTTTTACACCTGGCATTGTTAACGAGATTTGTTGACGTTCTGCGGAAGTTGAGGCAACTTAACGCGACAAGGGGTAGTGTGGGCGTAGCCCCATTACTTTAATTAAAAGGGACACTGAAACGAATTTGTCAATCAAGCTCCTGTTTTTGCTTGCACTGCGTAGAATGGCTCAGATAAACACACTTTTTATCGTATATCTGGTCAATAAAGCGGTGTTTATTTTACAAAGCCCGGGAGAAGAAAAACTACCATGCACAGTTTGCGGAGGCCGCACCAACTAACAGCAGTTACTAAAGTACACGGTGCAACGTGATTGGACGATATACAAGATTCAAGCAAGTGTCGGTTTCGGTTCTGTGACACAATATGCTTGGCCTCCCGAGTTATCGTTGGATGGGCATTCTTGATATCTCAGTAATCAGAATACCACGCTTCTGCCACGTTTTCGGCTGTTAAGCGCGTCAGATAAGCCAACCAACACGGCTTCGAATCAAAACAATCACTAGCCGAGGCTTACGCATTGCATCAACGCCCCCCGCGTCACAGGAGACGCTGAAATGCGATGGGCATTTCCCCCACCTTTGGTGCTTATGCATGGCTCGCGCCTGTATCGTAAAAAGCGTGTTCGCACCAGGCCAAGGGTCGCCCGATTCGGGACTTTGCCCGCAACCTGTCTGTGCTTATTGCAACATCATTCCAACGGGAACCCGCCAGCGCGTCAGTGTCAGTCTGCACGCATTCTGCGAAAACATGCATTACTGGGATGCGAACTTGCGACTTCGAAAGCAGTTAGCTTTGAGCTCGAGACCCCTCGGTCACAAGCCAGCGATGGTACAGAAGGAAATGTAAAGCATATACCGTAAAGCCAGTTTACATTTTGATTTAGGTTGCGCATTTTAGGAAGCTTAGATGACTATTTCTTGCATAGCGCTCCTGCAGTAAGCGTCTTCCAAATTCTCACAATATCTCATGTCTACCTACTGCATTACAGAGACGGAAAAACGTTCGCAGTTGTGTGGTCGGGCTGCTGACCCAGCTCACCCAGCCCAAAAATGTGTTTACTGAACCTTGGTTTTAGGCTGTACGATAAAAGTTGCGGTTGATTTTAATTCTTTAGTATCTACATTAATTTCGCTGACTCTTTTGCCGCCTTCCATTGGCCTCAGCTTTTCCTACTAGCGTACCAGTCAGTGAAGCGTCGCATGTGCGCTTGTGCAGTGCTTGTGTGGAGTGACCTGGACTTAGGGCTTGATACAGCGTACAAACTAACCAACTACAGGCACATTCTTCCATGCAGAAACGTGTCGTGGCTTAGTTTCTCTTGAGAGAACGAACTGTGACGACCCGTGGGCGGCCGGTGGCCTAAACGCTGGGTCCACTGACTCTGTCGGAGGGTCGGCGAGCCATGTAGTAGCGCAGTCAAGCCAATTCACCTCTTTCTGACGTCATACGAAACACCACAGACAATGGGCGAGGATGCAGAGAGGAGGACAGCATTTCTGAATTGATTTTTCTAGTGAATAAAGTCGCGTGAACACAGCGAGAGTGGTCGAAACCTGGCCTAGAGACTCCAGACTATTGGCACTCGTCTGCAATGTTTACAAATCACTTTAGTGTCCCTTCAAGTGCCCAACTAAGAAGATATTTTCACGGCCCATTTCGGCTTCAAAGAAATCGTTTCCCAAATGCCAAGGCTGAGGCGGCACGCAACTTTCGTAAAAATCTGGCACTGGTGATGAGCTGCAGAGCTATTCTGTTTTTGAATCTGGATAAATGCAATCCCCCTTAGCGTGGCCTAGCACTGCAGTCATAATAAATGTTATTACAGGGAGGTTGCGAGAGATGGTGATTTTAGATTGGAAAAGTGTTTCACTGGGACAGCAGAGCTTAAGAGCTTTAAGCACGTATTTATAAATATGCCGCGTTCCCTCAACCACACGGGCAACCTCGTTGGGTGATACACCCATAATTTTTAATAGCATAAATTTTTTATGGTTACAACAAGCCGCGGGTCAATGTTAGGACTAGAAACAATGGCCCGACGAAGGTCAAATATGCCACAATCAGCGGTAATGTACGCTAAAAGGTAATAAAACGTTGTATTGATATATACCATGTCTCATATAGTGGGAATAATTTCAGTTTGGCTGAGGTAGCAATACTGTTTCGAAGTTAAAGAGAAATATCTTTACGAAACGCCCCTTTTCGGGCTCTCTTGTATACCATTCTGCTTACTGAGCGCTGTTACTCGTTGCGTTGCCCCCCCCCCCCCCCCCCTCTTCTTCACTGGCGATGTTTCAATACCCAAATGTATTTTTTCACCAGAGGTTCTGCAACGACAGCCATCAGTGTACGTCGTTAGCTCAGGGCCGCTTGTTGCAAACGTGAGGTGCGTTTGCGTCGAGAAGTCGTGGTTAGTCGACGCAGCGTTCAAGTCGACAGTCTGAACAAGCGGCCATTCACCGCAGCTCACCGTGCTAGCTCCCGAGGTCGAACAGCCTTGCGGGCAATGCTGGCTAACTGCACACAGGCAGACGCCTGAATTGTGCGCCTAGTGTACAAAAAAAAAAAAAAAAGATGAGAGATGGTCACGACGGCGCTTTTGTTACGTTGGCGGCAGCTCTTGTTGCAAAAGAGCTCCGGTCGGCGCTTGCGCTCGCCTTGGGGAAGAGCCCGATTCGCCTTTGTAACTGCTAGATGTTCACGGCCGCTTTGGTCATTCCTTAAATGACAATGTAAGCGGTGGAAGCATTGTGGCTCGCGTTAGTAAACATGTGAATACCATCACGTTTTTAGAATTTAGCGGTAAATTTTACGTGAAGTGACTTTGATGATGAGGTTTAACGCTCTCACGCTACACAGGCGATGAGGCGCACCGTAGTGGGGGGCTCCGGATTAATTTTGACTAACTGGCGAGCCTTTAACGACTTGAAGTCACTTAAGCGCGCTCTTGCAGATGCTCGCATTGTTATGCGCTGAATTCAAGCTTCGCTGTACCATCTCCCACTTCTTCCAACTTCGTGAAAACAAAGGGGAGTGTAGCAAATGCACGTGCCATAGTGACAAGTTGACACGTTCAAAAGCACCCCGTTTGATTGTTCTCTCCCAGCAAAATGATAGAGGTCAACCTCTTTTCGGTGGCCAGTTCGTTAGCCGTCCTTTGACAACATTAAAAATTGTCTTGTGCAGCAGTGATGAACAACAACAACAACAACACAAAAAGAACATATCAAAAGGCTTTACTGGTGAGTGCTCTTGATTGCTTTTGATGTTTTCGTGAACCGACCTCACGGCCCCTGGCTGCATGCTTACGCAATGAGCAAATGCATCGGGACACTGGCGCGTCCTGACATCGGGCGGATTTCGTCAGTGACAGGTATCGACATAAGTCAGCGGATTCCATCCCGCCCGAGGCAGCGTGGCAAACCGGGAGAGGCGACGGTGTCAAACGCCCCCGGGCCATGGTGGCCGCCGTATGCAGCGGACCCAAGTACCGCTTTATCTGCTTTCGGGGGTTCGGGGACCTGCCCAAGCGTTTAGGCTGCCCCAAACGCGTCTGTGGGTTCACCGATGATTGATCAAAACAATGAGGCCCCCGTGAAGTCCGCCAGCTGCTGTTCATGGGGCCGAGCGCGACAAGCGACAGCGGCTCGGGTGTACGGGAGATGGGGCTGGCTATCGCGCGATCGGCGGCGCATGAATATCGCGGAGTTCGCGCCGCTGCTGCTACCATTACAGTGCTGTCTAGGCACTGAGCAACCCGGAAGTATGCAAGCGTTACGCGAACCTTCCTACCGCTGCTGGATGCTTTGTCGCCGGGAACTTTATTTATTGTCCGAGACGACGCCTCGGGGGCTGCTTGGCGTGTAATAACAGCCTCCAAGTTCACGAATGCGCTGCCGCCACGAGGAGAGTCGCGCCCCGAAGGGATGACGCAGTCAAGCCGCTCGCGAGTGCGTGCTGAACGCGCGCTTTTGCTTTTTGGCTTTTAAGCGTGCAGGAGCGATGGTTTCAAGCGTCCCCTTCCCGGGCCGCGCCAACTAGAACACCCGCCTTCCTCTGCATTTCTTCCCTCTCCGCACGCTGCCTGGTTTGTCTTCGGGTTTTCGTCTTGCTTTCGCCGCCGAAGTCACCACCCGTTGCGCTCGCCATGTATCCTCCGCTCACTTTCTTTAATAGCCGGGGCGTGAATTGGCAATCTCATTGTGCAGTCTTCCCCCTCCTCCTCTTCCCGCACTGCGGTGCAGCGGCCATTTTGCAATCGAGCTGGCACGATGACCTCCTCTTCCGCTGCTTCCCGTCGCTATATAAGACAGAAGCGGTGGTCCGAACAAGCCAGACCTTGCAGTCCCTGCCGAGGAAGCAATCTCCAGGATGAGGCTTATGGTAAGAGCACGGCGGCTGCAGGTGGTCCGGCCTGAACGGCGACGCCTCGTGCGGCGAGCAGGCTTCTCTCGACCGCACGTGGTGCCCTGTACCAACCGGTCACCGTATTCAAGAGAACAGAAGCGCCGTAGGGCACCCAGGGGCTACAAAACAGACGTGGTTAAGAATGTTCACGGAGAAGTGCTTCCCTAATACACTTTGCGAGACTAACGTGCAGTTCTTCAACTACCTTCAGTTTTAAGAATCATGTCGGTGACAATTACAACATTGCATCATTTAAGCAAGGCCAGTGTGTTTTTGGAAAGGGCAGGAAAGTTCGTTTCAGCTGGACCTCGCTGAGCACCTTTTTGCCCTTGTCCGTGGACTGAAGCCATGGTGGTTTTCGTGGCTAATGTAGCCTGCCTCAGCTGCGTATAAACGTAGTAGGGCAATTTAGGTACAAAAAAATTACTTCATTCTTAACTTGGATTACAAATGTTTCACTCGCTACCGTGTTTTATGTCACAGTATCTTTGCAATGGAGAAGTTACGAAATTGCTATTGTGCCTCATTCACTGCAAAAGGAAGAAATCAGCTTGAAAAGAGCAGCATAAATGTAGGACGATAAGTTGTTATATTGGTTTCGTTTCGTTATGTCCACAGGTGCTAGTAACAATTTACAACAATGGTCGCAAACAAACTTCGTAGGAGCCATTTCACATCCTTGTATATTGCTATGCAAAATGTTTTGTAGCACACTCGTGGGGTATTGCATAGAGAAAGACGTACATTAAAAAGAAACTTATTTCGGGTATTTAACACACCGAATCTACACCTGGGTTATGAGGGGCGCTGTAGTGGAGGACTACGGATTAATTTAGATCCCATGGGGATATTTAAGTTGAGCCGGAACGATGTCCCACAAGCGTTTCGTTTTTCGCCTCCAATACTAAAAATAGTCGCCGTGGCTGGGATCGAACACGCGTCCTGCAGCTCAGTAGAGTACAATGCCTTAACCCCTGAGCCGCCGCGGCAGGTATGAGAAGATTTTTGGTTGCTAACATTTATGCATGGCGCAGCATTAGATGGGCGCAGTTTTTTAGCTTTGCGGGTACATCCTGTCGTAATGCTCAAGAAATGATCATGAGTTTTTGTTTTTCTTTTTACCTCATTGTTCCAGCTGAGCGCCGTGTTTTGCGGGTGCCTTGTGGCTACCGCGACCGCCGGTTCCCTTGGTGGATACGGCGGTGGTGGCTTTGGCGGTTTCGGAGGTGGCGGCTTCGGCGGCGGTGGCCACGGTGGTGGCTATGGTGGCGGAGGCTACGGCGGAGGAGGCTTCGGCGGTGGAGGCTTCGGCGGCGGTGGTTTCGGAGGTGGAGGCGTCGGCAAGATTATTATCATCAAGACCTCAGGAGGTGGAGGCTACGGTGGCGGAGGATTCGGCGGCGGAGGATTCGGCGGTGGAGGCTACGGCGGCGGTGGCTACGGCGGCGGCGGCGGCGGCTACGGTGGAGGTGGCTACGGCGGAGGTGGCGGATGGTGGTGATCGCGCCCTCAAAATGGCGATTAGGTGTGTACACGCCCGAGTTCTAATTTCTGCTCTCGTTTCATTCCAAAGCAGAGAGTCACCCCCTGCACCAGTTTTTTACCAAAAAACAATTTGTGCATCTTATGCATCCCTCAAAATGGGGTACGTTAAGAATTCTATGCATGAAGTAGCAGCTTTTTGGAGACAATATAATCGTCGTGTTGTACTGACGCCAACACCAGGCTAATAATATAGTCACGTTCTGTGAAATTTGAGAAGTAAAACTTCTCACGGGTTAGCACTCTAACTGCTAGAAAACCTGAGAGGAAATTGAAAGGGACCAGAAATTTGCCATCAGTTTTAAATCTGAACTCGTGAAGTATGAGAGTCGTTTACAAACAAATTTTGCATATACGGTACGTACTGTGCTCACAAGCAGGCATGGGCCTCGGCAGGGGGTGCAAAAGGGGCACTTGCTCCCCCCTCCCCCCCCCCCCCCCAGTTACCCCAGCACTTGCACCCTCTCCCATGCCTTCTTTCCTGTCCCCTCACGCTACAATGGGTTTACCCCCCGCAAGATAAAATCCTGCCGACGCTCATACAAGCAGGTGCACAGCAGTTCCCATGTAGGTATGTTCTAGAAGGCCGATCGTCGCCAGAGTGAGTGGCGATGATCGCGCCCCATCAATGTCGAGCGAGCTTCACGTGTTGTGAAATTCATCGCAGAAGCCAACCTTGGAAGCGCCAAGCAGGCCTGGAAGAAGTTCGTGTTTTGCGTCGTGCACGTGTCTCCAACTCTGTGACAGGAACTATTCTCGAAAGTGCCGTCAGCCAGCTGCAAAGCATCCACTCACCAAACACAACGTAGGCTCTGCCGACAGGAGAAGCTTGTTCGGAAGGCATCCCGCTGCGAGTCTCATCCTCTGTGAATAAAAACACGCTACACCCAATTTCAACGCCCATTGTTCGTTTGACTTCATTATTCGAGCGTATGACTTGGGCTGCCTTCTTCATGTACAAGGGCGGACCATTGTGTAGTTGTGCTTTAGACGCACCGAATGTTTTGTACAAAGAGCGGCATATGCAGACCTAGACTGCACTGAATAAAACTTGAAGCTGCACTAAACACGCCGTTCAAGAAGCAGCAGGCGAAAATTTGAACAATTAGTGATATTTTAAGCTTATGTCTTCAGTTAATCTGAACACCGCAGACGAAATAGGAGTACCGTAAAAAACCGCAACTCAGTATAAATAACTACAACCAAGACACCAAGAAGCACGTAGTGCAACCAGTTTTATGCAAAGCGCTTCATCCTGATTTCCATGCTTTACTGATCCCACCTTCCTCCACGCCGGCTTTCTCGCAACTGTCGGTGTTTCAACCGAGGAAGTCACAAACTACTCGTATGTAGGGCGAAAGGTATACAGTGCCCGCTGGCTTTGCATTAATCAAGCAGCAGGTGAGCAGAGTTCTATAAAGTGATGTCACATTCTGGCAGACGTTTATGCGGTCCGATTCCTTGTGGAAAGCGGCATAAAACATTCGGCTTACCTCTCCTTGAGGAGCTCGTCCAGTCAGGGAATTGTTTGAAATAGCGCTGCCCACCCTTCAGTAGCTATTGTAGTGCGTATCGGGCAAAAACAAAGTCACATTAGTTGCGATGTGCGAACACAAACACTGACGCAAGCAACCAAGAGAGCGCGAAAACGAGCGAGAAAACATTCAAGGAAGCAACCAACCTATTGCTTGTATTCACTAGCGAGGCGCGCATGCAGGCAACCGTGTTACTGCCCCGTCACTCGTTACGTCGGGCTCCGCGGGATGGCGGTACTTGTCCGTGCTAAGCTCATGACAGTGTTGCACGTTAAAAACTCTACCTCATTGAACGCAAAGTATTGCCTCAAGTCCAATGTGAGTGCGATTAATAGCATCTCTGTTGACACCATTGTTGAGAATGGTGCTGAAACGGAGCAGACACCGCACGCCGGTGTTTTTTTTTTTTTTTCTTCGGCGTGCGGGCGCAGTGGCCCAAGCCACGCCATGTCTGTGGCGCATCGGCCATGTCTGTGGCCGTTTCCAGTGTTGCTAAGCGAAGAAATTGACCACTAAACTTTCCAACAAATACCCCCTTATAGGTGAGGTAGTAGCGACGTGGCTAGTGAACTCCCTGCAAAAAAATAGGGCAGCTCCGCACTAGTGGCCGAAGACTGGGGAAACAGAGAAGCTGGCGGCCCCACCTATAGCTTATGCTCGGTTCGATTAAGTTTGTGCGCGGTTACGCTTCGAAACTCGGTCAAGTTTCCTGCGTGGTGTCGTCGTTAGCCCCCCCCCCCCAAAAGCTATATATGAACATTCAGTCACTAAAGTATGTACAATGTAATCGTGCCCACCGGCTTTGCGGTGAAGCTCCAAGAGTAGCGGAGGGCGCAGCGGTGCGAGCGTTTGCTCAGAATTTTTGAATTCATTCGGTGGCCACCGTTCGGCTTGTGGGGTCTGGTGTGTAAGGCAGTAAAGAAGTTGATTAACGTTATCGCTTACGGCCTTTTGGCTTCTTTAATTTTGGCACAAATTCTTCTCTTTGCACCCTCAAAACTGCACCACTCATCGAAACAAGCGATAAAGCGAGCCACCCCGCGGCGCGTATACAAAGCCGTGCTTGTACCGGTTGTATCGCGCCTCCAACAGGTGGCGACACGAGTCCCGCCCGAGCGCGGCGAGGCAAAGCTGCGGTGCCGGCGCGCGCGATGACGTCATCGCTCGGCGAGTTTTTCTTGCGCACGCTTGCCGGCCGAACCACCAACTTAAACAACGTCGCTGTTAAAAGTTCGTATTAAAATTGCGGTTTTACACAACCATGACACACCTATAGGCTATGTGGGATGTCGGGGTGGAAGGCTACAGGTTTAAAGATTTGTTTATTGGCTCCATCAAAAAAGTAGCCGCTGCTGCCTAGGATCAATTCCTTGTCCTTGTGCTCGGCAGCACGACGCCTCAGCCACTGAGCCACCGCGGCCGGCGTGCCAAATTCGAAAGGAACTTACGCTCCAAGCAAGATGTTGGGAAGATACAAAGTGTGTGGCCACCCGACTCCTGTCATGCCCGAGAATACGAGGCACGTGTGCGAATCTATCCCAGGCAGGAGCGGCCAGTTTTCTGATAGAGCCGACCAACAAATGGTGAAATCGGTAGTCCTCCACCATGACATCCCTCCAAGCCTCGGTGTCTCATCGGTGCGTAAAACCGCAATTTGACCACGAAATTTTTTGCATCAACCAACGGAACAGTTTTCTTCACCGCCACGGTGAGCACTCCTTCGAAAGAAGTAGCCAAGTTATTATTCAAGTTAAAGCAAATTATTCTAAACAACGCAATCCAGGCTGTCATGCTGTACTGGCTAGCGCCGGACGACGCGGTAAAGGGAGTCATCCGAGAAGTCCCCGTCGAATTCTCCGATGAACAAATCATTCAGAACATTGACCAAGACGGATTCGAGGTATACTCGTGCAGAAGAATAGGCAAGGAATCCTCGACGGTTATTCTGACATTCGCGGGGCCTAAGGTTCCTCATTACGTGAGACTGTACGGCGCAGAACACCGCTGTACGTTGTATAAGAAGAATGTTGCGGTTTGCACCCGCTGCCACGAGTTAGGTCATCGCAACACTGCCTGCCCTCAATCAAGCGTCACGGTCTGCCATCAGTGCGGCACCAGGGACCCAGTTCAAAACCACACCTGCGTAGCCAAGTGCTCCCTCTGGTCGGGCCCCCATCTCACGGCATCCAGGGGGTGCCCAGAGCGCTTCATCACACCCCACATCATCCGGCAACGCAAGTTCAGAAAGCAGCAGCAGTCCTCCGCTCGAGAATCACGGCGGGACCGGACCCCCAGCAGTAACCGGGCCCGGTCTTCCACCCCCCTTGGACGGAGCCATGATGATTCCAGAGGCCGTTCCACAGACCGGTCCACCACATCAGCCAAACGAAGAGACTGTCTAGCCCGAAGCCACCGTCCGAGATCGGGGACAAGTCAGCCGTCCCAACACAGACCCCAAGAAAGCGATGCAACCAAAAAGGTGAGCTAGACAGGCAAAGAATCTACCATTGCTCTCGATCTTGAAAAAGACTTTCCCCCGTTAGCTAAAGCATCAAGCAGTCCGTGCCACGAATGTAACCAATTACGCACTCTCCTCAAGCAACAGGCAAATCACATCTCTAAGCAAGCCCAGCAAATCGAAAAGCAAAATGAACTAATCCAGGCACTCCACACCCGGCTGGAGGCGGTAGAAAGGGCACAACCACACGGGTCCGGTGATAAACGCAAGAAAGCTCGAAAGGAAAACGCGGCCGCACAACAAAACTGCACTCCTGAAGGAGGAGCTGACATGGACCCCGAAATTACCGCACAAACCACGGAGGGCCTCGAATGTGGAAAGAACCCACTAAAAACAATTCTGGATGTCGTCCAACTCATGGCTGAACAGATGAACGCCTTTCAAAAGTCCTTGCTTGAGGATAGAGCCGCCAGCGCACTGCGGATAACCAACCTCGAAGCTAGCGTTAATCAAGTTGTCCTCACCCAGCGTGCACCCAAAAGGACGACTCCTTACAATAAGCCAGGTACCGATTGCAAGTTGTCAACCGGTAACAATCCCCTTTCGCAAGATGAGGCCGCGCACTGAACGAGTCGAAACAACGACCATTTTGCAGTGGAACTGCCGCGGCTTCAAAGACAAGGCAGGAGAATTGCAGCAATATATACAAACCCTAGAAGTGAAACCAGACGTCATTGCATTAGAGGAAACAAACTGCAAACCCAAAATCCCGGGATACGTCTCGTACACCGACCCATCGGGCAGGGCTACTGCCATTCTTGTTCACAAAAACATAGCGGCAACGCAGCAAATCACGGCCCAGAAAGGGTGCGAGCACACCCTGGTGGAAATCCACAACCGTCAAATAGGCAACACCGAAAACATTTTTATTCTCAACTCTTATTGCCGCCCTTCAAATCGGAAGCCCGAAATTATGGAAACCTTTTAAGACACCATGCGCGTTGCTAAAGACAGGCCCACCTTTCTATTAGGAGACTTCAACGCCCCCCACACATTATGGGGATACAAGTTCTGCTCCAAAAGAGGCAAAGAAATTGCCAACTTCATTGATCAATCCAACTTAGTCCTCCTTAACGACCCCCAGACCCCCACTCGCCAAGGTACAAGCACAGCCAGAGACACTACCCCCGATCTTTCACTGCTGGCTGGCTCGCTAGATGTGGCATGGACAAACACAAATGTAAACCTCGGCTCCGATCACAATATAATCAAACTCACCGTACGGGGGAACTCCTTCAGGGCCAAGACAGGGACAGTCAAGATAATCAACTGGGACAAGTTCAGAGAAGACCAACTCAAAACATCATTCCCAGAGAGGCAAACCTAAGAGCAGTGGGCTGTGGAACAAGTAGAGCACATGAAAAAGCATGCCCAATCTATTGTCACCACGCACCAGACTCCTTGTGTAGACGCCCGTCTACTCCACCTGTGGGAAGCGAGGCGATGTCTCACAAAAAGATGGAAAAGACAGAGACATAACCGCAAACTCCGCAAAAAAATTACCGAAATCAACAAGGCAGCAGCGGAATACGCCTCCACTTTGTGCAGAGATAACTGGCTCCAGCTGTGCGACGGCCTCCAAGGCACTCTGTCCACTAAGAGAACATGGCAGCTATTGAGGCATCTAATCGATCCACTCACGAGTAAGGGCGAGATCAACCGCAGCATGGTTCGCACGCTTAACAACTACCAAGGCGACACCGAGAAGCTAACGCAGGACCTCCGAGACAGGTACCTCAAAACGGAACCTGGAGAAGAACTCCGACCCTATTCTGGCAAGCCCAACGAAGAGCTCGATCGACCTATTTTCCTCCATGAACTCCGTGCAGCAATAGCCGAGAGCAGGAAGTCCAGTGCCCCGGGACCGGATGCCATCACCTACAGACTACTAAATAACCTTGGAGACGACTCCTTAATGAATCTGTTGGACCATCTCAACACTGTTTGGGAGACGGGACAGCTGCCCTCTCAATGGAAAACGGCTGAGATTAGATTTATACCCAAACCTGGAAAATCTCCCCACATTGATAATTTAAGGCCAATATCCCTGACCTCCTGTGTTGGGAAAGTCATGGAGCGGATTGTGCTCAGCCGCCTTCAGAAACATTTGGACGACACAGAGCAAATGCCCACGACAATGTTTGGGTTCCGCAAACATCTAGGAACCCAGGACGTACTCCTTCAACTCAAGGAGAAGGTACTCAAGCAAGCTACGCGCCACTCCCCCCGGGCCATCCTGGCCCTCGATCCCAAGGGCGCGTTTGACAACGTGACTCACGCAAGTATATTGAGGAACCTCAATGCCACGGACTGCGGAACGCGGACGTACGAGTACATCCGCAACTTCCTTTCGGACCGCACTGCCGCACTCAGGATAGGAGATGCCACATCCGACCCGATAAAACTAGGAGCTAGAGGCACGCCCCAGGGATCTGTGCTGTCACCATTGTTATTTAATGTCTCCTTGCTTGACCTCCCCAGAAGACTCAACGCCATAGATAACCTTGGGCATGCTCTCTATGCTGACGATATCACCGTCTGGACGGGAACCGGGTCCCTCGGCGATATTCAGGACACACTCCAGAGGGCAACGGACGTCATAAATCAATACGCCAAAGCCTGTGGCCTCCAGTGTGCGCCACAAAAGTCCGAACTCCTTGTTGTCCGCCCGAAAGCCAAGAACATCAAGGAAGACATCCAAGTCCAACTAGAGGGACATGCGATAATTCCTAGTCCCAGCATTAAAATCCTAGGAGTTCACCTACAAGCAGACACCAAGGGTGACATCTCCCTAAAAAAATTGAAGCAAACTACCGATCAAATAATGCACATGATTAGGAGGGTGTCAACTAGGAACAGAGGAATGAAAGAGGCCGATACCCTGCGTTTGGTCGAGGCATTCGTCATTTCAAGGATAACCTACATCACGCCGTACCTCTTACTAAGCAAAAGCGACATAAATCTCCTCAATATACTCATACGGAAGTCAGTCAAGCATGCCATAGCCATGCCATACCCATGAGCGCGTCCACAGACAAGCTCCTCAGGATGGGTATACACAACACCGCAGAAGAATTGATCGAAGGTCATCTATCCAGTCAAAAGGCCAGACTCAGCCGAACCAAAGCCGAACCCAGGGATCTGTGCTGTCACCATTGTTATTTAATGTCTCCTTGCTTGACCTCCCCAGAAGACTCAACGCCATAGATAACCTTGGGCATGCTCTCTATGCTGACGATATCACCGTCTGGACGGGAACCGGGTCCCTCGGCGATATTCAGGACACACTCCAGAGGGCAACGGACGTCATAAATCAATACGCCAAAGCCTGTGGCCTCCAGTGTGCGCCACAAAAGTCCGAACTCCTTGTTGTCCGCCCGAAAGCCAAGAACATCAAGGAAGACATCCAAGTCCAACTAGAGGGACATGCGATAATTCCTAGTCCCAGCATTAAAATCCTAGGAGTTCACCTACAAGCAGACACCAAGAGTGACATCTCCCTAAAAAAATTGAAGCAAACTACCGATCAAATAATGCACATGATTAGGAGGGTGTCAACTAGGAACAGAGGAATGAAAGAGGCCGATACCCTGCGTTTGGTCGAGGCATTCGTCATTTCAAGGATAACCTACATCACGCCGTACCTCTTACTAAGCAAAAGCGACATAAATCTCCTCAATATACTCATACGGAAGTCAGTCAAGCATGCCATAGCCATGCCATACCCATGAGCGCGTCCACAGACAAGCTCCTCAGGATGGGTATACACAACACCGCAGAAGAATTGATCGAAGGTCATCTATCCAGTCAAAAGGCCAGACTCAGCCGAACCAAAGATGGACGAAAAATTCTCCTCAAGATAGGGTGGGCGGCCCTCGACGCGATCCCGCAGGTACAGATACCAACCTCCTGGCGCCAGTCTTTAATTATTCACCCACTGCCAAGAAACATGCACCCCACCCATCACGACGCGAGAACAGCAGCGAGAGCTCGAACGCTCAACACGAGCTTTGGAAAAGACCCCGGAGTCGTATACACGGACGCCTCCCGCTGTAGAGGCAAGCCATACGCAACAATAGTGGTATCGACCAAGAACAGTCTCCTTGTAAGCGCAACAGTCAAGACCACGGACATCACTGAAGTGGAGGAGATGGCAATTGCTCTGGCCCTCACACAGACGCCGGCACAAAAAATTGTCACCGACTCGCAGCAAGCATATCGGAACTACCAATCAGGATGGGTGTCACCAGTGACCCTTAGATTGCTGCAGAACAAAATAGCAAATAGAAAAATCAAATTGGTGTGGACGCCTGCTCACGCCTCCATGGAGGGTAACGAGTTTGCCCACCAACAAGCCTGCGCACTCGCACCCCAGGCTGCGGAGGAAGGCGTGGAGTACTGCCCGCTTATCACTTTCAGAGAAATCACGCAGCACTACCGGCTAGAAAGACAGACACTCCCTCCACCTCATCCTAGCCTCTCTAAGGAGCAGCAGACAGTCTTTCGCCTCATTCAGTCTGAATCCTTTCCCCACCCAACAAGGCTACACCTCATGTTCCCGGAGCAATACTCGGCCGAATGCAAATTTTGTAAAAAACCAGGATCACTCCGCCACATAATTGGGGATTGCGACTTCAGCTCAGAAAATCCACCCCTCCTCCATCCCCCCACTCCCTCTTTTAGACAGCAATGGGAGATTTTGATGTCCAGCTCCTCCCTGGCGATCCAGCTAGTGCTGGTCGACCAGGCGCAGGCGGCCATGACATCATATGGGCTCCAGTGAATAAGGAACCACTCCCAATTTAGACGCTCAATAAATGTATTCTCTCCCTCTCTCTCTTCTTTTGACACCAGATTGCCCTCTAGCGACAGTATGTTAACTCTACGTTCACTTATTCCACTTCGTGGTATATATAAAGACGGTGGCTCCAAGTCAGCCAAAAAAAATTCAAGCCATGATAGACAATTGCCGTTTCTTCAACATTTTATGGATCGTTGAAAGTTGTATATATAAACACTGCTGTCGGATCGGCATGGGCTATTGTGGCGCAGTAGCTACGTTTTTTGCGTTGCAGTGTGTGAGGCGTAAGTCAGGATTACCGTACTGAGAACACATCCGGTTTATTATTGCGATTTGCGCTACAAATGTAACGGGAATGACAACTCGGGATATATATTATTAGCAGCCGTGCTGCAAATGATTATACATGCAATCCCAAACACACATACGACAAGAGGTTGGATTCCGCTAAAGGCATTTTATCCCAACAGCAGTGCTTATAGGCCAGGTGTAGTAAAATAATTTAGCTTACAAATTTTTAGACTTTCAGCGCTAGAAGTCAAGGAACGAAGAAGTAGCGCGCACACACATGAACGCCCGTATTTCTTTGTCGCGCAGTTTTGGTCTTCTGTTGCTGTAAACTGTAGGAATGGCTTATTAACCCGTAAAACTTGTTTACAACCGTTTTAGCCATCCCAGCTCATGTATAATAACACACTTATCTCCACTGTCACATCTGGCAGGTACACCAAGGCCCGAATATTGGGTCTTTGGTCTAAGTTTGCGTTAAATATAATTCGCTGCTTGTTCCCTTGTCCTCCAAAAGCAAGTGCTGACGAATGACTGCTCGACGATGCAGTGATACAGAAAGAATAAAATTAGTTGTCCACTGAATGGTATAAATGCGGAAGAGGGAAAGGTCCGTTTACGGTAGCCTGCATGGCTATGTCTCTACTCTTCGCCAGTTCGCTGAAGTGCGGTGCGTGCAATTTTTTTTAACTTTTAACCCGAAGACTTCTTCGGTTACCTTCGTCGCGCAACGCCTTCTGGCGTATGTGACCTACCAACAAGAGTCGAATCTAAACTGGCGCCTTGCGCGCGCGGAGGAGTGCAGAAGTAGGCACTCGTTAACGTTCCCGCCCTCTTCGAAGAGGGCTGAGGACGCATGCGCCCCGCTCTGGGCTTGCACGAGATTCCCCGCGGCACACCGAAGAGCACAAGCCATGCCCCGCATTCGCGAGTGAGGGACAGTACTTCACATTCTGACCCAGGCCAATAAGCTATTCCTTCCAAACTTATTTATAAATGCACGCGGCAGTCGCACTGACGTCAGTGATTACATCCTAAACAGTTCATAAACTCAATCTTGAGCTACTAGCCATGAAAAATGAGAACGAGCCTCACAAGCACCCCTCCCCCTCGCCCCTACCTTCCCCCGAGAAGTGGAGCTCCTCGAGAGGAAACGGCGCCGTGCAGCCGCCGAGCGTCGCAAACGCGCAAGGAAGGCGGGCGATGAGAAACAACGGCGCCTACAAAATCTGGCCACTTCTTGTAGGCAACGTCGTAAGTATCCCTACTCGATGCTTCGCATATCGTGTAGACGACCAGCGTAGGGGTTTCGACATGTCTTTTTTTTTTAAATGCCGTGAATTCACAGCAGTGTGTGCGATTACTGTTCACGTGCCACTATATGGGAGAGGAAGGTCTGAATACATGTGTTGTTGAAGCATAGTGTTCTTTTTTGTTTCCAGGCTTGATATTCACCGCTATTTCAGGCGACGTTGATGCCTTTCGGGTTTAACTACTTAAGGAATAGATTGATGTTAGAAATAAACCGATGGCCTCTAAAATGAACTTACATAACGTGCACTCAAGGATTTTTTGCATGCACGCGGTCGGTATCGTCTGGTAAAAATGTCACCTGTACGTAGGATTTCGGAGGGTACGCAAGAACTACATCTATTAACTGCCTCTTACTATTTGCAATGCATGTGTTTTTCTAAGAAATGAGGTCATCTGTAAATTTGCACCGAAATGAATTTTGTTTGTTTAAGCAGAGTCGCTTGGATTTTTGTTTTCAGAGCTTTTCGTGGGAATGTCCAAAAGGGGTAGACCCGTTCGGAGGAATCGTTCTTCCACAAAAAAAAAAGGGTTTCTCTACAATGTTGTCTGAACGAATATTTAAAACGTTATTTAATCTAGGCCTCCGTTAATTAACCTCCGTTAGTTAATCTAGGCCCACACGTTCAGAACAATTCTGGGGGTTTCTCATGCCTGTAGCAGACATTTTTATTGTCAATTGTGTCTCGCTTAATTACGATGGGTTCTGAAATTTTCTGTTATAAAGTAAAGCTCATGTTAAACATTTACAGATATACACTACAGATGCGGAATATACTCTGTGTGCGTTGTCAGTGACTTTCTGTGGAGGCCGTATAACAGCCTAAGTGTTTCTAATGCCAAGCGCATGAAACATAACGGACATTTGCAACACAACAGATGTCGAATAAACATTTGATTGATTGATTGATTGATTGATTGATTGATTGATTGATTGATTGATTGATTGAATGATTTATTTATTTATTTGTGACAACCGCAGGATTTAAGCTGGTAGGTTTTTTACAAAGCTTTTCTGACAAGCATTTTAGTGTGGTTACCCTTCGCCCTTTATGTCTTGTACCCGATAGCTCTTTCACAAACGCGTAGTAGCCAAAAAGCGCTTCTAGATTATTCTCCCAGACTGTTCTTCCCTCTTCCCCCCCCCCTTTATCTCTAGCCTTACGTGTAAATTATCAGCTCAGTCGTTACTATAGGGACAAACAAACATCATTCATTATGATTGAGAGAGAGAAAGAGAGAGAACAAACTTTTATTTTGTTCTCAGAGAACAAACTTTTATTTTTCCCGGTTCGCAGGACCTAAGTCCAGGTCCTAATTTGATTGTTCAATTCACCAGGTCCACGCAATACTGCAGAACCCCCGCCGGATCCGGTGCACATGTTCATAGACAGCTTCCTGGGCAGGCTGGATGTTTACTGTCGGCGGAGGAGACAACCGCAGCTCCCAGGAAGTGATAGAGGCGAGGGATGGGGCAAGAGATGGGGGGGTGCAGTCCCAATAAGAATGAGGGATGGATGGGTAGGAAGAACAGGTGGGACAGGAAGGATGGCCAGGGCACCGATAGATGCTGCGAAGAATGTGATGGGAGGGGAGTGAAGAGGTTTGAGCCTGCCGAATGAGGCACGCAGCGTGACGAGTTAGAGGGGTTCTGGGGGGCGGGTACAGGGTGCGTCATAGGCGTTGGGCGTGTAATTGGTAACGGCGGGAAGCGCGCTGCTGAGTACGAACCGTTGGCGGGTGGTACAGGGTTGGCCAGGACTTGGGCGGACCCGTGGAAGGTACTCGGGTGGGCGCGTTTGCTAGGGCGTTTCCTCACACGCCAGCGTGGCCCGGAACCCAAACCAGTATGAAACGTGGCCGAGGATTCGAAGCAAGTACCGAAGTGACGAAGTCAGGGGTGTGTGGGTTGGTCTCATGGTGAGCGAAATTACGAATGGCTGATTGACAGTGGAAGGTGATATATACTCCCGTGGTGGTAGAAACAGTGAGAGTAGCGTGGTCTATTTCAAGGGCAATGGCGAATTCTTCGAGGGAGGTCGAATCAGGTTGGAAAAAGAAAGGAAACCGTAGCAGTGTATGAAGAAGGGGAGTTGGAGAAATGAAGCCGTGCCCATTGAGTTTGAAGGAATGTCGCTGTCTTCAGTAAAGTAAGCGATGGAACCATGGGAGAGTAGAAAATTAATTCATTTGGAGTGGGCCTGAACGCGCAGTGCACGACGAGCAGGGTGTCGATCACGGTTCATGTTGCGGGGCAAAGACTCAACCCGTAAATTAGCGTAAGTGGCCCAAGGAGGGAGTTCCGGTGGTAGGGGGGGGTAATTGCGATGTGGGGTAGTTAAGTGTGTAAAGAATAGCACGACCTTGGGCAGAAGTCTGCAGGCATTCGAGTTGGGCCTGGCGGTGGCACTTCAAGAGTAGTGTATATCCCGAGTTCCAGAAGGGTGGCGCTGGGGGGCGTAGGAGGGTACTCCCAGAGCGATGTGGTAAAGTGTACGGAGGGAGACCTCGAGGGACGAGAGCTGAGATGGCGAGGGTTGCAAATACGGAATTGCATATAGCGTACGGGACGTAACAAAAGCATAAATGATGCGGAGCAGGTGATGTTCGTGCAGTCCAGCTCTTCGGTTGGCGACCCGGCAGAGGAGATTGGAAAGTTGAGTGATCTGATTGTGAAGTGCCCGCAGAGTCGGTACAGAGCTGCCCGCATAATGTAAGCTGAGACCGAGGATTCGGAGGGTGTCAAAGTGCGGTATACGGCTGCCAAAAATTTGTACCTGAGGAAGGAAGCGGTACGGTGCCACCCCACGCTTGTTACTGACTACGAGGAGAGCGGATTTTGAAGGCGAAATAGAGAGTCCGATAGCTTTGGATGACGTCACACGCTTGCTGAAGACTCCTCCAGTTGGTCTGGGCTGCCCTAGGTTGACCAGAGTGTGATGTCATCCGCGCATATAGAGTAGGAGAGAAGGGGGATGACATCTAATAGTGGAGGAAGCGAAGCTAAAGCGATTTCAAAAGGGTGGGTGACAAGATGGAGTCTTGAGGGGTAGCAGCTTACAGATAGAATTAGAAAGGGGAGTGGTAGAGCCCGGGATAGAAAAAGAAGCGGTACGGTTAGAGGGGAAGGAGCGGATGTATGAATACATCTGTGATCCGCAGTTAGTTTTGGTTGCGTTAGCGAGAACGACAGTGTGCTGAACATTATCAAAGGCTTTATGAATGTCGAGAGCAAGGATGCCATGGAGCTCAGAGGGGCTACGAAAGCCGTAAACGTTGTGGGAAATACGGAGGAGGGTATCCTGAGGGGATATGTAGTGGTGGAATCCAGTTTAGGTAAAAGGGGGGGGGGGGCAGAAGTGTAAGAAAGGTGTCATTCAAGGCACGTCAATGCCATACGTCAAGTAATTTACCAACACACGACGTAAGCAAGATAGGGTGAAGATTTAGAAGAGTGTGTGGTTTGCATGGTTTCGGGATCAAAATAATTTTGGAATGTTTCCCAGACGCTGGCAGTTCGCCACTAAGCCAGATGTGGTTAAAGAGAGACAGGAGTTCTGAAAGTACGCTGTCGGGAAGGTTGCGGAGTAGTTTATGAGTTATTCGATCTTCCCCGGGCATCGTATTGCGACGAAGGGTGTTAAGCGCTCGGTGCAGTTCTGTTACTGTAAAAGGCTGGTCGAGGGAGGACGGAGGGAAGTCTCGGGATGGAAGCGCGGAAGCAGAAATGTGTGTGCTAGTAAGGTACATGAGTAAGCGCAGGTCCTCTGCTAGTGTGTTAGGATGTTGCTTTATCGAGAGGAGGATGCGGGGAACAGGGTGGACTGGTGAGGAAGGTTGAATGAGCGAGCAGGGGAGGGACCAAGCCCGTTTGGTGTTCATAGCGGGATTCAGAGAGTCACAGAAGGTCCACCAGTTTGAACGAGCTAACTGATCCGCGTAGTTCTGAACTTCTTTTGTGAGAAGGTTTATTCGACGGTGCAGGTGACGCTTGGCTTTGTTTCAGCGCCAAAGTAGTGAGCGGCGCGCGTCCCAAAGGTGCACTAGATGGGGGTCGATGAAAAGGGCATCGACTGTTGGGGCGACATATTTAGTGTGTCGATCATGATTGCGGATGAGGCCACGAAGCCAAGCGTCGGGATTAGTTGGGTCAATGGTGGGGAGATCCAACAGGTGGAAAGGATGCCAGTCGGTGAGGGCCAGGCGAGATCCCGGACGAGGTTGGGCCCGCATAAACGGTAGGCGGATTTCAATAATATAATGGTCGCTTCCGAGGCTTTCGTGTAAGTGCGACCACGGTTGCCTGTGCCCTGGAAGTACGACAAGTCTGGGGAGGTCACGTTCTGCCGAGTTGCCGAGGCGGGTTGGGAAGGCGGGATTGTTCAGGAGAGAAAAACGGCCCTGACTGATTGCAGCGGCCAATGTTCGGCCCGTTGGGCTGGCCTTAGTATACCCCCAAAGGGGTTGGGGGCAATTGAAGTCCCCCAACACCAGCGTAACCTGATCATTGGGGGGAGAACGGGCAAAATAGGGTGAAAGAGAGGAGCGGTTTGTTTGGGTGATGATAGACGTTGATTATTTTTATGGTATGGACAGAATTCGGGTCTGGTTTATAGGGTCTGGATCTGACATGGAAATGTGGGGTAGTGTAGGAAGGGAGGTCTACGGGCGTGTAGATGAGGCGTTTTGCAATAAGAGTGATGAGGTTGGGGGTGGTGGGATCGTCAGCAATTCCTGTGTGATAGGTATCGTAGTCTGGAATTTTGGGGAGGGGGAAAGCTTCTTGAAGAAGAATCAAGTCTGGCTGAGGCGTTTGTGTTGAAAGGAGAGCTTTGAGAGAGGAGAGTTGGCGACGGAGACCTCGACAGCTCCAGTGCCATATAATTGGAGGATGAGACAGCATTATAATTTATCTTCAGTGTCGGAGGTGAAACTAACGTCTCGGAAGCAAAGTGGAGGGGGGCTGTTCTTGCTGGGTGGGGGGCGTTTACGACGGGGCCGATGGTCAAGGGCCTCCGCGATGGTGGTGAGGCGGCGATCGAAAGGCGAGAAAATATTTACCACGAGGGCATAAAGCTCACAGATTTTCTGGTGGGCGGTAAGTGGGAGCGATAGGGTAGGAGAGGTTTGGTTTGGAATGCCATGATTGGTGCGGCAGGAGGATGTGCAGGGTTGGTAGGTGCCCCGACGGAAGGCTGCTGGCTCACCTCCCACCGTTGTGCTTGAGTATCGCATGGCACGCGAACTCGAACATGCTTGGATGAAGTGACGCGGCGATGAGAAGATGGAGACCATGCAGTTGCGGCGGTGGTACCGGGAGCCGTGTCGCCGCTGGTGGGACCGGGGCTGTTGTCGATGTCGGGACTGGGATCATTGTCGTTTTCGGGACGAGGATCGGGGACGCTGATCTTGGCGATCTGAGCTGGTCATGTCGAGGGCAGGTCTCTGGGAGCGGCGGTTAGCCAAGCGACGTTAGTATATAGGCGCGACGTGCCGATTCTGCCGTCGGCATCCATGCGTGTAGGACACTTGGGTGAAGTGCTGGCGTGAGCTTTCCGGCAGAGGTGGCACTTTGAAACGCAGTCGTGTTCCAGATCCCCTGCCAGGCTGGTGATATCCCGGGAGCAGGTCGAACAGAGCATGGTTGATGGAGGCACGGGACAGACGTACACTCGGTGGCCGATGTTGTGGCAGCGACAGACAGCAGAACTGGGCTTTTGGTTTTTGAGGGTAGCACCTGAATTCAGTGTGACGGTAAATCACGCATCTAGGGATGATGGAGCCCGCGAATGTAATGAGCGCAGTTTCGGTGCGGCCCATAACGCGTTCTGAGATGACGGAAGCGACCGTGCTGATCACGTTAGCTGCGAGTTGTTCAGGCGGGGTGTTACCTTCCACGATATCATGAATGCGATATCATGAATGTGCAATTGAGTGGTCCTTCGCGTTCGACGGCGAGAGAAGATGAGGCCCCAGCACCACACCGCGTAGAGGGCCTTAGCTCACTGGAGACTACTGCGCCGATTGGCGAGGCCGCTGAATGTTTGTGTTTTATTTCTCAGGCCCGCGCTGTACGGTGTCACATTCACAGTAGTAATGAAAGCATTTGGGCGCACATTTCTTTCGGGCGAAATATGAATAATTGCTGAAGAAACCCAGCTGACAGATTATCCCTCTACCCTCTACTAGGTGTTCTTTCGCTCGTTAATAAAGAATGGGGAGTATACTTCATTTGCACAGGGTTCACTTGCAGCTCGAACGTATTTAGGCACATCAAGCTCCAAATTCAACCGAAATTTCAGTGCAGCGTAAAACCATATTTCCCACCTTGTACAGGAAACACAATCCGAAAGTTGTGGTCCTGCAACATACAAACCACGCGAGCATGCCAGGTCTCACTACAAAGAGCCATTTCTGCAGGAGTTGCGTGTATCGAAAACTAGATATGCGTGCTCTTCGTACTGCTTGCCGTGTCTTTGAATGAACGCACTGCCGTCTATTCGCGTCCTACGAGTGTATGCCGCCCTTTCCACCATTTTCCGCGGCGTTCCCAGTATGTACACACGTGAGCGGCTCTCTGTTGCAATGCGGAACACCAACTAGAAAGACAAGTAACCGAGGTGTGGGATTCCAACCACGCCCACGGAAAGAAACAGCAGGCAAACACATGCGCCTATAAACCCAAGCGGCTGAGACGCAAGCAGTTTCTCCGACATGAAGCCTACTGTTTTAACAGGGCCATTCGTCCAAGTGCGCTTCGTGAATACGAAGTGCTTGCGAAGCGGCGAGACCAGTTTCTAGCGCAGCGTACGCCGTTTCGTCGCCGCGGCGACACTACTAGTTCTGAAGGAAGGTAGAATAACATGCAGCAAAAGGTGCGCGCAGGAGTATTGATACAGACGGGTATTCTGCGAACTTAAGAAACACAGGCGTCCGCCACTTGAGCTACAAAAAAAGCTTTCCAGCAATGCAGATTCTTCCGTATTACATTTCGTTCTAAGTCAGGCTTCGAATTTAAAAAAACGATAACTGCTTAGGTGTCGCGTATGTTTTTCCAAAGCGCCACCGAAAGTTGGGCTAGTTGGCACATAATGAAAAGTTAAAAACCGCACGAGGAGCGGTGTACGGACAGTTTCAACCCAAACAAGCGCTTACTCTCTCGTCTATGTTTCTTCTGCCCGTCCACCGTTCCTTGCGCGGTTTTTAGCTTTCCAAATTGTGCCGCTTGACAAACGTCGTAAATTGTTAATTTATGCACCCAAAGCACGCATGAAATTCCAGTTCAGATTTAGGTAACCTTTAGAGCTGATTGCAGTTCGTGATGAACGGTTTTAGGTCCAGTTGGCGCGACTAAAAGCTTATCTGGCTGCTGTTTTAGCGTTTATTACCGTACAGGCAAGTTGTTTTAGCTGTTAATTGGAAAAATAATCGGCTTCATACAAGCAAATGCTCTCTGATAATATTGGAATTTTCTGCTAAAACTTCTGAAAACAAGGTCTGTCGGAGAAGCAGGGAAATCGCTCTTCTTTAATTCGTCGTTTGAGAAATAAAAATGAAAAGATATCCTTCTGAATGGTGCTTAGGGGATGCGAAGAACATAATTGATC
Source organism: Haemaphysalis longicornis (assembly GCF_048455015.1). Lineage (NCBI taxonomy): Eukaryota > Metazoa > Arthropoda > Arachnida > Ixodida > Ixodidae > Haemaphysalis > Haemaphysalis longicornis. Next base: position 373,869,517 of record NW_027526203.1, on the reverse strand, counting down.
AATGGGTTAAAATGCTGGCGGTGAGGGAGCGTTAATTAAATTTGACAAAGCAAGTCTTCATGATATGACTAGCATGATATTATTTCCCTGAGCTTCCTCTTACATCGAAGCGTCCACGTCCCGAACGAATAAGGACGCATGGGCAAGCCGAATACACTCAACCAGGAGAAAGGCACCCAAACCACGGAGAGCTTACTATTTGCGAGAGAGAAATCTGTCGATGTGAAGTCACGTGCTGTCGTGGGAGTTGTCCTAACAGCTGGCTTGGAACATATGCCTTCTTGTGGCCTGTGGCGGCAAAAACAATATATTTTTGTCTTGTTCATACTGCATGACGCTTTGGAAAAAAAAAACAAAAAAAAATGACGGGGAACACAGTTATAAGCAATATTTTTATGTCGATGAAACCGTCATAAAACATTTTTCTTAACAATATTACGGTTTTTACAGACACACGCCACTTTGGAGCTTCTTGGAAAGCAATGCCAAAGAGGAATGGAACGCTCCCCGGCAGTCCACGATTCCACTCTTGTTGAAGTGCGGGTCGCACAGACAATGGCGCCAGATTTCACTCTGGTTGATATTTCTTTATTTATTTATTTATATAGTTGGTTGGTTGGTTGGTTAGTTAGTTAGTTAGTTAGTTAGTTAGTTAGTTAGTTAGTTAGTTAGTTATTCAATACTGCAGGCTATTAGTGGCCCCAGCAGGAGTGGAGGTGTACACAAATTGTTACATTGATAGTAGGAACAGACATCAAAGGTAACCATACAGAAGTGCATTGCACAAAAATGCAAAGGTAAGAGAAAAAAATATACCGAAGATACAGGTGGGATGGAACAGGTCAGAAAAAAAGCAAAAAGGAAAAGGTGGGGCTCGGCGTGAGGGATCATTATACAAATCTAATAAAAGAGTATGTCTTGTAATTATTCAATAAAGAACTGTACATTTCTTGACATAAACATTTCGGCAGGCAGCGCATTACAATCACTTATAGTACCAGGGAAAAAAGAGTGTTTGAAGTTGTTTGTGCGAGCAAACATCGGAGTGAATTTTAGAGAGGGATAGTTCCTGGTTGGCTGGGTTTAAAGATGCTGCAAGTACAATGAAGGATCAAGTAGAAATTCGCGGTTCCAGAGTTGGTAGAGAAACTTACACACTAAACTTTTTTACACCCTTATAGCCAAAAAGGGTGTAGCATAAGTGGAAAAAAAGTGTTGGGAGGCCTTTACACCCTTTTTCTTGAATCTCAACACCCTTTTCCTAGCTCTACAACCTTTTTCTGTAAAAAAAAGGGTATTGATCAACTTCAACACCCTTGGTTTTTCTTAGGGTGTTGAATGGGTGTGGAAGAGGTGTTCAGCTGTTCACTGAATAAGGCCATGCTTCGATGCATAATAGCACTGTAAAGAACAAGACCTCCCCTCATATACTCCTCTCTACTCGCAAGAAATTTTCAAACGCAAAAAAAAAAAAAATTGCTCGTATGCAATGATCGCTCGTTTCCATATGCGGTGCACCTCATGCCCCAAGTTTAACTTTGCCACGTGAAACACCAATTTGAACCTTCAAAATTAAAAAAAGGCTATAGTCGTGTGGCGAAAAGGGTGTTGACCGACTGCAACACGCTTGGCTTTCTGGAGGGTGCTGAAACAGTGTGAAATAGGTGTTCAGTTGCAAAAAAACGAACAGCGGAGCCGGGGGTCGACCTAGCTTTTCCGGTGTTACTACGTTTTGTTATGTTTGCTAAGCTTTGAAATGTTCTTGCTAAGCTGGGATGACCGCTGAGGGGTGAGGCCAAGTTTAACTGGATTTTACAAGGCTGTTCCAGTGTGCCCCTCCCTCCCCCCCACTGCCAGGGGATCCAAGGCGGGAACAAGATAGGTCGGCCCCCAGCTATGCTGTTTCTCCAGCCTTGCACCACTATTGCAAGCTGTGCCAATTTCTTTGCCTTTTAGAATACTTTAAAGGAGCCATGAAGAGAAAATACAACTTTGTTTAATTTGAAAGAACTAGGATTCAGTATCTCACTCAGCTGCATTACAACAACAAAAGATGTTTTTTTAACGAAAAAAAAAGCAAGAAGTACTTAAAAACTTTCAAATTTTGCGCCACAGTGACGTGTTATGAGCAAGAATGACGTCATACGGGCCAACAATAAAACATAATTTTCAGTGCGTTAACTGCACGTTAGCATTCAAGTGATGCGGTCAAATGGAACTAGAGGCCCCATTACAGACGTCCAGTCATGTGTCGTCGCGACAGGTCAGTTAGGCGGCCGCCAATCGCACAAACAAGGTTCCGTGACGTCATAGAAAAGTTGCGGGAAATTGGCTAGGGGGTCACGACTGCTTCACACGTTTTCTTTAATATCTCCGTTATTTGTTCGAAGATGGCGATGATATTGGTATCAATGTTATCGGGATTAAGCAGTCTTTCTAATAAACCCAACTTGTATTTTGTCTTCATGGCTCCTTTAAAAAGGACTAGTACCTCAAAAATGTTATAGCAAGAGGTGCGCATACGCATATGCCCCTTGTGGTCACACTAACAAGCTCGAAAGCCGGCTTCATTGTTATAATACCCTAAATGCGGTGGTGCACCCTTTACAGGTGCCGCAGTTCTTTTTCTTTGTATTTTTTTGCTAACGCCACCGAAACTAGCTCAAGCTAAAGAGCTTGACTGGTAATAAATAATACCGGTTAATATTACTTTAAACATCGTGAGGTACAAAACACCCCCCGCTTTTAGAAAATGTTCACTCCGCCCGCGTAAACAGGTAGGTCAAGCTCTTTTCCGGTGAGCTTGCACTGTCATTGCGTTTTTTATTTTGATTTAATTGGTTGGGGAATCATGACGACGGTAACAGTTGTAAAAGAAACGTACGACAAGTCTCTGAATTCGCTCGAGTTTATTGATGTCCTTTTTATTGTGAGGATACCAAACAATAGCTGCGTATTCTAGAAGGGGTCTTATAAGTGCACTAAAAGCAAGCAGTTTGACATGGGATGGCGAATTCTTAATTTTGTGCCTCAAAACACCGGGATTAGTATTTTTAGAATTTGAATTATTATTAGTAACGGAAAACACCGAATATGCCGCAGTAACTAGCAGTACCGGGTAGAGACACGTATACTATAGCTTGATCCACGTCGGCAGCACATTTCATGCGGGTTGCGTCAACGCACGAAAGTTTCTCTTTCCTGGTGTTTTTTTTTGTCTGCTCATTCAAACAATGACCGGGTGGAGTTGGCCAGATGAGAGTAGTTTTAAACAGCCACACGCAGTTGTTGGCGCCGCTCTATAGCAGACAACGCGAGCAGGCGTCTTTTTTTTGTCTATTTGTTTGTCTTGCTTTTATCTCACCTTTTTTCGACGACGTTTCTAACACGTTTCTTTGTTTTTGTTTACTTAAAGACCAATCGAACGAGTACATTTATTCACAAGAATGCCGCTATTCACGGTTACGCAAAGGTTTAACAAGTTCGTTTGAAATATGCCCAAAGTTTCTCTCACACCAAATAGTGTTGACATATATAAGCCACTCCGCATATCAGGCGACCAAAAGAGCAACTCCTTTCGTTCGCCCACGCTTTGCGGATGATGACAGGAAGCACCTCGGGCTGCTCATTTTCAGAACTCTTCAGGCTCTAAAAAGCGCTCTTCGTAGTCCTCGTGCGATATAGCCTTCCGGCTATACATCCTGTGTCCAGGACAATCTTGAAGGTTCTGGAAAGCTTGCAGGCTTGAGAAGTGCGAATATGCCTGGGCTTTCCAAAATTCCCCTGCACGATAGGAACCCTATGTGAGGCAAGGTGCTTTTCTGCGGCGACTCTCCGTTCACAAGAATTGCTCCGTACTGGCCTTCGACATGTTTCTCGAGGCTTCGCTCATCCACTAGCTGCCGTTTCAGCATCTCGCGGGGGGCACGTCCTGTCATTTAATTACTTCCGACCCAAGCTGCCTGCTCTCTACCGTGGTTGTATGCGGCATGGGTTGTGTGAACCACTGTACCCTGAATAGGTAAAAAGTTGTCTATGCCTGCATCGGCCTTGACATATTCTGTCCTCGACCATATCCACTCTGGTTATCCATACCACATCCAAGTGTAGAACTCTAGATGTGACTTTGGCCTCTTCAGCGGGACAGTACATTAGAAAAGCTCTGCCACAGAACATCTTCCACCGCCACTCTGTCAGAGCAGCACTGCTTTACATACGCGGAAGTCCTGCTCGGCGGTGGGTAATTCTTTCTGACTTCCGGCCAGCCTTGCAACTACTAAACAAGCCTCCTTATTGCCGCAACCAGTTTGTCTGGGATATGAATGAAATATACTCAAGTGCGGTGCGCGAGGGACGCGAAATTTTCCTTTTGTGGCTACCAGGTCATTCTCGTATAACTTGCAGCAATCGTCTCCGAAACGGCCGCTAGAGAACCCCATGACCTAAACTACACCGTTGGAATCCCGTTTTCAACGAGGATAAAAAAGCAGCTGCATTTGACCTGGGATGGAAACTCCAGCTGCCGGCTTGGCAGGATACTCTGAGGAGGTATATGCGCCTCTCCATGTGATAGACCCTAAGTGCGATTTCCGGCATCCGCGGGGTCTGCCCAAGCGCAGTGAAGGCGCGCTACACCGGCTGCGACTCAACGTTGTGCACACTCGAAGCTTCTCGTTTAAGCTTGGCTGGGTGTGCTCTACTACTGAAAACATTACGAACATTTTAAGCCGTTGGCCGCGATATTCTAGTCAACGGGCAACAGCATCGAAGGTACTTGTGCAAATACGACGTGGAAATGCTCTAGAACTTTCCAACTTCCTTGGATCATGGCGAAGTCATGACGAGGCAGTGCTGGGAACAAAAACTCTACTTACTTTTCTTGCGGAAACCGGGCTAGAAAAGGTCTTATGAACCCTCCGAACAGATACATTTTGTATATGAATGCATCTCCCCCCCCCCTTTTTTTGTTTATTTTTTATTTCTTTCCGTCTCTCTCTCTCTCTCTCTCTCTCTCTCTCTCTCTCTCTCTCTCTCTCTCTCTCTCTCTCTCTCTCTCTCTCTCTCTATTTTCCCCTGTCATTTCACTGTATTCACCCCCATTTGGAGTAGCAAGCCCTACCGTTAGTGGGGCTGACCTCTTCAGCTTTCGTTAAAGGTTTTATCTCTCTCTCTCTCTCTCTCTCTCTCTCTCTCTCTCTCTCTCTCTCTCTCTCTCTCTCTCATGCTCTCATTCTAGTACTTTGCAAAGCCCTTGCCAATGTACCGTGTCCACAGTCTCCGTCAAATTCTTCTTTTTGAAATGGGATGCATTCTCCAAGGATTCGAGAACGCCTTTAAAAAATCGGTGCCAAAAAACGTGTCAGGTTTCTCCAAGATACGATTCACCTCTAAAGAAAACGTTCATAATTTTAAACGTGTTCTAAACCACCTGCCGTGACTGGTACGTTCCCATGTCATAGGAAATGTATGCATACCCAAATAAAGAAGCACAGAGGTGCTGATTACTTGAATTGTTCCTATTATGGCCTTCTCTCAAGTGTGTTTGGGGATAATAATAACCGTGTTAAGTTGCCTGAACATTAACCTGTTTTTAACACAGCGTTTCAGGGTGCCGTAACATAAAATTCATGCTGAGTGCTTTTGTGGCGTCGAAGAGCTTGTGTTGCGTGGAGCAAGCTCGATTTGCTCTGCGCGCGCCTTCTGTCAACACTCGCTCCTGTGAGAGAACGCCGCGGAGCTTCCCACGGCACGCTGCGGCGTTCGACACCTGGGAACGCGCTCACAGCGACGGCGCTGTGCAGCCAACGGAAACGATAGGTTGGCTTTCGTCCGCGAGAAACGAGCGCCGGTTCGTTAAACGCGGGACGACGACGTGCGCGAAAGGTGTGGATTTCCAGTCGGTGTGCGGGGCTCCCCACAAGTTTGGAGATGGCCTATCTCCGTAATGACCTTCCCTTGCTGGCGTTTTTGTGCTCAGTAGCTGGGATGCATACGACGTATTTCCGTCTCTCTTTCTTTTTGTGTTTTTTGAAGCGCTATTGTATTCTTTTCACTACAAGAAACTTGTGCCCATCTCGTTTTTCCTGCCAACTTTTTTTTCCCTCCAAATAAACGGTAGTTCTGTCTTTGGCTGCTGTGCTTTAATTTGTTTGTATATACACTGAGTGCGATTGTTTATACAACGCATACGATTCCCACATTCTCGCTGCTTTCGCGGATCCGTCCAACGTGTGGACGCACATGCACCTATACTTCAGGTAAGATTTTTCCGCATGCCTCATCCGAATCGGCGGCTCTTGGTTTTAATTTCGAAAACTCTCTAGGCTTCCCAATCGCCCTCTATGGTATTATCGTATATAGTATAGTATAGTATCGTATATAGTATAGTATAGTATATAGTATATAGTATATAGTATAGTATCGTATATAGTAAGCCAAGGTGGGGGGCACCGCGAGAAGGGACACAGCCATCGCGCTGATACGGGGCGCGCATCCTCACAATATACCGGTCTCCCGCACAGACCGGGTTATAGACAAGCGTTTTGCCGACTGTACAGGGCGAAGCGAGATTGGTGGGGCTTCTCAAAGCGTTTTCCTTACCGCTTTTTTTAAATAAACACTGTGACATTCACAGCTAACCATAAAACAAATGTATGCGGGAACTTTTAATCGTAAGGATGCCTCAACACAGGCGGAAGGTGTTGTTTCAGTTTCAATTTCGCTGATATGTTTTGCTTCGTGGTAGAAACGGCATCAAAAGATGCATGCGGGTGAAGGTGAGAGCCTACCGTGCCTACTTATGTATGTATATACAGCATCCGGCAGCAAAAGTCGGAGCTTATTAGCGCGATCGGTTGCGCTACTGGGATGCGGCGACAGCAAAATTCATCGCTGGTACATGCCGCGTGTATTTTCCATACCCTGTACCGGGCGGAAGCACGCTAAGTTTCTCTAGGAGTGGCATACAGGGGTGGGGCTTGATGGCCGACTTTGCCTGAACGCCAACACAAAGATGGCGGTTTTCATAAATGAGTTAAAGTAAATAAGAACAAACATAGCATATAACATGCACGGGGAGTATGCCAAGAATGCGTAGACCATTCTGTTTCCAGAGCGATCCGGAGCGCTATCTCGCGTCAAGAGAACATTGAGAGAGAGAGAGAGAGAGAGAGAGAGAGAGAGAGAGAGAGAGAGAGAGAGAGAGAGAGAGAGAGAGAGAGAGAGAGAGAGAGAGAGAGAGAGAGAGAGATAGAGACAGAGCGTGAATGTTCATTGAAAAGAAGAAGAGGTCGGCCTGAGAAAGTGATCTTGGGCCTGCTACTTCCCACTGGGGGAGGGTACTTGGGATAAAAAAAAGAGAAATGAATGAATATGGAAAGTATAGAAAAAGACAATGAAGCCGAAAAATGAACTATGTACAAGAAGTAAAACCAATAAACGTCTCACATACAACGGGGCGCTGAATCAGATGATTACAGTACAATTTTCAGCCCATAATTATCGTCCTTTAAAAAATGATTGAGACATTATTTCGCAGTCTGTTAAATTTCGTCGCAACCTAGAGACGAGAATACAGAGAGGAGTCACTAAGAAATATAAGCAGGGCTTTAACGGCTAGGCTTTGTTCCCTGTTGTCAGCCCACATGCCCAAAATCTTTTGTTTGGGCAGAGGGTGAGTGTCCAAGCGTAATAATTCTGCCTCAAGGTTTTTTCGCTCACTAGAGTACCTTGGACAAGCACTAAGCTAATGTTCGATAGCCTCAGGACCACCAAAAAGAAGTCAGCCCGGGCTGTCCTCCCGTCCGACTGTGTGGAGATACTTCCGGGTCAATACTACGCCAAGACACAGCCAGTGTAGCAATGTCTCCTGACTTCTGCGAAGTCGAGGAGCATGATTGAGCCAGAACTTTCGCTCTGGATCGAGCCTGTGAAGACGTTCATGTAGATTTTGCGGGTTCGACGAATATAAGGCTGCAGCTTGTTTACGTGATCGGTAGAGTATCGTGTTGGCATCTTGCCTTGTGATGGGTATAGCCAAGAGAGTTCCATTGTGTTGTTGCTGTTTGTTCGTTTATTTAATAGCCTCAAGGCTTAGTAGACACCAAGCGGGTCCGATCTATATCCGGGAAACTAGGTTAGCCTCCCGGATATAGTTGTGGTGTGCCTGTTCTGCTTCTGCATCTGCCAAATCATGTCTAGTGATGCCACAGTGACTTGCTATCCACTGAAGCACCACCGTGTGGCCCTTTTCATTCGACTATTTAAACAGGATAGCGACATCAGTGGTCAGCGGATCATATGCGCCTCGCTTCATTGGGTACCTTAGTACCTGCTGCGCTGATTGGCAGTCACAAAATATAGTCCACTGCTGTGGCGTTTCACAAAAAATGCTGCGCAGCGCTCTGCGTAAACCGATCTCTGCTGCGGTATATGACGTCCTGTGAGCCATCTTGAAACGCTGGATCAGTTCCTTCCCAGGCATAACAACTGCCGCTGCCGACGAAGACGCCATGACCGAGCCGTCACTGAAAATATGCGACGCCTCCCCGTACATTTCAGTGACGTAAAATAGTGAAAGTTGTCTTAAGACCGAAGACGACATGTGGGATTTTTCACCGATTCCAGGAACCGATAACCACACCTGTAGATGAGGTACAACCCATAGAGGCACTTCTGTGATTTTGGCGACTGCAAATCTGGAGGGCATCAAATGTTGTTGCGCGGAAATACTTCGGGAGTAGTTTGAGTTCGGCCGGTCGCTGAAAACACTCGACACTGGATGACACTGATGTCTTCTCACATGTCGGAGGTGCACACGAAGAGGCTCTTGCGCGAGGTAGACGAACTGGGCAAGCTCGCGCTTCTGCGATAGTTCCACATGTCGATGTGCATCGAGGCAACCCCAAACAGATTCATAGGGCTTGTGCCTGCGCACTTTGAAGCACGCGTAGTGGCGATCTCCGAAGGCTACACAGTATAGGGGCACTATATTGCAAATATGCAATAAAGAGCGCGGGGTAAAGGCGCAACAGCGATGAAATCAATGGGCCCCAGGATTTCCCTGCCATATGTTGAAGGACGTGGGTGAAACTTTGTAATTTCCTCCTTAGTGTAGAGACATGTTTTGACCATGACAGATCTCGATCAATTGTCACACCGCGAAATTTCTGATGCGTGACACATGGAATAACAGCCCCTTCGATCTTTACCGGGTAGCATATCATGGGCTTTCGGGTAAATGCTCAAAAGAGAACATTACTACTACAACCGCTTGCCAGATAACACCAATGAGTGGCAAATGTACACGTGGGGGATTGACAAAAAATGCGCAAAAGCTGCACACATCCGGTTACGAGTTCCGGCTTATTTTCTTGCTCACCCGCCTTCAAACTTGCAGACTGGCTTGCCCGCCTTGTAACTTGCAGACTTGATCAGTGAGACTGTTCAAAGTTCGTATTTCATGAGCTGGGCGACTTTCTCATGGAAAGGTTAACTGAGACTTACTTATTTCCCTGGCACAGCCTTATTTGAACATCAGAACATCTTTAAAGGGCCATGCAGACAAAACACACTTGGTTCATTCGAAAGATTGCCTCATTAGAATCATACTGGCACCACTTTTAACGCACAATTTGCACAAATAAGCTATATAATTAGAAAGAAATGGAATGGCCATGTGACCCACTAGCTCATTTCCCGCAACAGAACCTATGATGTCATACGTGCCCAGCTGTGCGATTGGCTCAGGCCGGCAAAAGCAAACGCAAATTAGGCACGGCTTATAAGCTTGCAGAACAAGCTATTTGCGCTTAGATGGAATGCATATTCATTTTACATCAATAAGGATAATGCAGTATAACAATGCAAGTTACGAAAATACCCGTAAGCATAGAAGTACCGATGCGCACTGATGTTGGTACTGGGCGCACTATGCTTGTTTTAGCTGCACAGCAGTTCGCCGCTTTGGAGTTGTCTTACATAACACTGGCAGATTGGCGTAAGCGACGTTGTTTTACGTGGCACTGGTTGCCAAGGCTACCCCATGTTTCATGAAACGATTACTTTCTACAGTCCCAAAAACAAGCCAGGTGCAAATACGGTCCAAAACAAAGCAACGGCGGACAACGGTCCGTGGATGATTATGGAAGCTCCCTCTGGGAGGACTGACGGCAAGTAAGGCTGCAGAGCAGAATGACGCAGTGGAAGTTCGTTGGAATACGCGCACTTATGACTTCCTTGCTGACGTCCCGAAAACACACGATTTGGCGGGAGAATCAAAAGTTTAACCTAAATTGATTATATGTCTCAGTGAATACGGCACCATTTGCTGCCGGAGAAGCGCTGGGGGCACTATAAAACACGAACTCTTTCGAATAAAACAAACTTGTATTTAATCTGCATGACCCCTTTAAGGTTTCACGAAATAGACTTGATGGGCCGACATCTCTGGGCTATTGTCATTGAAGAGGTTGCATTGAGATCATCTCAATCCTGATTTTTATACTAATACTTCGGGTACGACATTGCTGGCAAATGTTATGGGGTCACTACAGCACAACTCAACTCTGTGTGGTTGCTATTAATACTGAAGGAGTGCAAATATGAAACGTGCAAAGTTTACGCGTACCCCAAGTGATACACCTATAACACGACCCGCTTTGTTAAATCAGTTCTAACCATTCTCGTCTTCGCATTGAAACTTGACCCAAAATGTGGTTCCGCCATGCTATTTTTTTTCAGGTGTGCAAGCGACCCGCGTCTAGCTACTCACAGAGTTTCTGGTCTGTCCTTCCAATTTAAGTGCCAATAAAAAGAACTTGATTTCTCCGTTGTTTTTAACCCTCACAGTGTAACTCCTAGTCAGCGATTGATTTTTAATTGTCATGGGTTAACTATCATTAGTATAGAAAGTTTGGGTGCACCAATTGTCCATAAGCAAACAATTATTATAGTTAGTAATTGTTAATAACGCCTTGACACAATTACATTATTACTGAAACCGAGCATAATTACCCGCTGTTAGTAAATACTACCAGTAGTATCACTAACTACATACATATGAATTGTGTCAGTCAAAAATTACTACTCGATTAAATCATAATTTTTTTTCCGTGTCTAACTGAATTATTTAAATTATATCAAATTCTCTGGTGCCCATTACCACGACTTAATTACTATGAATTAATTAAGTTGCTAAATATTATTACGTGCTTGTTACTAAACACATTGTATTTATACGTGGTCCTTCGAACGAGTATCCACTTAGCATTATTATGCCCATTCATTATTTATTATTGAACGCATGAAGAATGTGCCATTAACTTACAGGTTATATTTGTACATTTCTGCGCATGTGTGGGCGCCGTGCGAGTTACACGTACTATACGTTGATGGAAGGGTGAGTTTCGCATCAATTATAACAACAGCACTGCGTCGTCTCGCTGGTATACTCTTAACGCGCGCTGTGAGGCTACGGCTATATGAGCCGAGTTTTGCTGGCGTCGCCGCTGTGATCGTTCCCGGGACTCGTCGCACTATTTCTTCAGAGAAACAAACGTGGAAGAAGTAGGCCGAGTGGCAGGACCTCGACCGCTAACACATCCCGAGAATAAAACCTGTCTCAAGAGCAGCCGAATCCCGTGCTTTGAGCCAGGAGAAACCATTTACCCCAAGGCTGCCGAGGTGCGCACGTAATTTTAGCGCTTCCTGAAGGATCAAAACCAACAGGTTAAGACTGATGGCTCCGACAGGAGCCGGTTTGCGCAGCCTCTTCGCGGCACGCAGCAGTGGTGGAACCAAGCGTCGCCATACTGGAAGAGCGAACGAGGAAGCCCCGCGAAGGATGCAACGAATAGGCAACAGGAGTGACTCGGGCCTCGGGCATCGACGGCAGATGCCGCTCACTCGTAGGTGAGAAGTGATTCGTTGTAAGCACGAGGAGGCGCCTCAACGTGCTTCATCTGGTCTTTCCGTAATTTTCTTCTCTCGACCATCCGCGCGTATACAGTAAAAGTACCCAGCGAAATCCACTTTCAGTGTTCTCGTAACTATCAATAATGTTAACGTGGCAGAAGCCGCACCAATATCTTGGCCTAGCTTAAGTTTCAATTTCCAGCGCAAGTAAGTTACAGGAGCCAGATTTACGAAGCAATTGCGGCGCACGTTTGGGTATGTTGAATGTCCCGGCGGCGTTTCCTTAGACATAACTAAGATGGCTTGTGAATTTCCCATCGGGCGCATAAACGTGGCCGTTTGCGCCTTCACCTGCGTACGGGCTGTGAGAAGCTTGGATTCTTGATATTGGATACTTTTCGCTGTTGTCCCCTTTTTTTCGTCGGCAGATAAATCGACTACGAAGCTTGACATCTTCAAGGTGGGCAGTACTGTAAGCTGGACAGCAGCGAAAGGAAAAAACAACAACAAAGGGTGGCAGGGCACTCCGGATAGACACGGAAAGGAGAACGCCACACGCGGAGAAAGCACATGGGTATTGCATCGCGACGAATTCGCAAGATCGACCGGGTGGTCCACAGGGATGGCAGGTGCTGGACGGGTTATTTATTTTTTCATCTTGACAAAGATATTCAAACGTATACCAACCTTCTTCCGCAAGGAAGAAGGAGAAAATAATCTTGACGGCGGCTGAGCAGACTCCGGATGCCAGGCAGACTGGGTCGTCGGTGTATCAAAGTAGAACGGAGCTGCCCGAGAGGTAGACACAAAAAAGAGCAAGCACGAGATGAGGATGCTTTTGCGACCGAATCCGTCGTCTGAAATCATCGCCTACGGCCACAAGTATGCGCGTTGAACCAGGCTTCGTTCCATAAAGGTAGCGAGGGCTCATCGGGCGACACGCCGAAAAAAGAATGTGTGTGCCTGCGCCCTTTCCCGCCTCCGCTTTGGTGAAATTTTGCTCACCTCTCCGTGATCGCTGTGCAGAAAAAAATAAACGACAAAAATTCAGTTTCTGATCTTGCGTTCTTTGCGTGCGTGCGTGCGTCTGCGTGTGCGTGTGGCGCGTGCGTATGCGTGCGTGCGTGCGTGTGCGTGTGCGCCCCCCCCCCCCCCCCTCGGGTTGCGTGTATGGTATATATGTAACACTAAACTTCCTAATGTTAATTCCAGTGTTCAATGCTTATTGCTCAGGTTCTAGGCATCTTCCCGCTAAATTGCGCATTGAATTCTCAACGTTAACTTATACAGCTTGGGAACATTATTTCATTGGATACCTTTATATGACTGAATATCGAGATGCCTCTTCCGGGATCAAGAATGTGAACTATTCGTTTCCCCATACTGGCTTGGTGACCATTATATAGGAGCATTTATGCAGAAATGCTGAAATGAAGTTGTGACGAGGTATGACCTTTTAGTAGGAAGATTTTTTGCGGCTTCTGTTACTTAATCTCGAACGCGCATAAGTTGGCTGTAAGGGTAATAGGTAAGATCAGGTGTCTGTATGAGCTCGAATTATCCATTATTCATTGTCCAGTGGGGGTCGAATCGATAGTACGAAAATTCTTTTAGTCCTCACTTAATACTCTAGAATCGTGATCCGTAAAGATCTCTTGACGGCTTGTCATCGCAAAATATAAGCACTTTGTTAGCAGTAATAAACTGTTATAAAACTAGCGCTATGGAACTATCAGCAGCCTTCTATACTGAAGCTCCAGCGATAATTTTTATATGCGATGATCATAAAGAGCGTGTATTTAGTGCTTGGACGCAATAAGCTCGTCTCATCAAAAACATTGCAAGTGAAACATTCACATTATTATTAAGCAACACTCGGAACACTAATGAACAGCTGAAAAAAAAAATGGTCGCGTATCTGCTCACTTCGTTGCAAATGTCGACGAACGACGATATTCGACTGGCGTCCCTGCCAAGTAAATGCCTCCCTTCTCTTTCCCGTTCCCCTCTCATGCTGTTCCTCTCCCGTCTCGCTCCTCCCAAGTTAAACAAGCTCGCGCTTGGCTCAAGTCAATTTAAATTTACCGCGTTCCACTGCTCCACGTCGAATGCCTCGATGCCAGCGCTTCCGTACGGCGGAGGCGCTCGTGAATCGAGGCACCTTACTCCCCTAGTGTTCCACGAGAAACATGAAAAATATCTAAGGGAACATTTCGGTATTGCCGTTTGATTTTTTAAGGTGCCGCTAGAAAAACCGTGGGCGACCGCTTTCGTATTTTTCTGGATGTATAGTTTTCTTTAGATCAAACATCCGTGCACTTTTGATAAAGAAAACACTTCGAATACACTTATGATGTCTTGCCCCAGATAAGCGCAATATTTTCTTTTCGCTCAACCATGTTGACAAGTATTAACATTGCCACGGGACTTAACCGTTATGTTTGGCTGCGGGTATATTGTGTAGCATCTGTTTCACTTTGGCCAGGCGCCTGAATCGAGGGATAGACAGGCAGGCAGACAGACAGACCAAACTTTTCGCGTTCAAAATGCCCTAGAAAGACTATCGTCTTTAAAAATGTCTGTATATTCTATTAGAGAACATGTCGATGCGTTATTAACATTCTCAACGGTGGATTGTCGTTCGATGTATTCGTAGTTTACGAATTATCAGTGAGTAGCGTCTCTTAAAAAAGCCACGAAGAAAACTTCAACTTTGTCGACTTTGAAAGAACTAGCGTTTGATAACTCACTCAGCTTCCTTACAGCCACGAAAGACGTTTCTGAACCCAAAAAAAAAACGCAAAAACAACGTTAAAAAAAATCTTCGCTTTACAGGGACACAATTTGGCCAGGAGTGAAGTAATATGGGGCAGCACTAAAATATAGTCATCAGTACGTTAACTGCACGTTAGCTTTCAAGTGATATGGTCAAACGGAACTACAGGCTCCCCTGTAATCGCCCGGTCAAGTTTCTTGGCGGTACTTTCGTCGGCAGCCGCAGATCGCACAAACAAGATTCTGTGACGTCATTAAGAAATCGCCGAAAAATGGCTTGGGAGTCACCTTTGTTAGATATATTTTTAAGTATAATATTTGTTTCAAGCTCTCGATAAAATTTCATCATTGTTATCAGGACAAAGCAATCTTTTTAATCCACAAAACTTGTATTTTGCCTTCATCGCCCCTTTAAAACCTTAATATCGGCGTAGTACAGCGCTAGCGCATGTGATTGAATGAAAGTCGGTCTGACCGGTGTCTTCCCTTACAAACACATGCACTATCTGAAAAAGGGCGTCAGCGAGCAGTTTCGCATTTGTAGGACCTCACTGTTAACCCCTGATATGAAAGACGTTGTACGTGAGAACGCACAAACGTATACGGTACAGTTACATTTCAGAACATTACCACAGCTTGAATTTTCATATCATCATCATCATAT
Organism: Haemaphysalis longicornis; assembly: GCF_048455015.1. Classification (NCBI taxonomy): domain Eukaryota; kingdom Metazoa; phylum Arthropoda; class Arachnida; order Ixodida; family Ixodidae; genus Haemaphysalis; species Haemaphysalis longicornis. Next base: position 373,854,165 of record NW_027526203.1, on the reverse strand, counting down.
TTTATTTCCTTAAAGACCCCTCAAGGGGGTATTGCATAAGGGGTGAATATAGAGTATAAAGAACGTTTGCCACATAAGAGGTTGATACACAGGATATAAAGAACATTTGCTACATAATGGGCGGGTATGCAAGGTGTAAAAACATTGCCACCTAGGGGGCGAATATAGTAGGTATAAGAATATTGCCATAAACTCTCACTGACAGAGATGACTGGTTACATTTTTAATGAAGGTTGATGGGCAGGTGATTGTGACGACGTGGTTTGGGAGGAGGTTCCAGTCCTTCGCTGCACGGGGGAAAGAAAGACGCGGAAAAGGTAGCAGTTCTGGCGCCGTAACGGGAAACTTGGAAGGGGTGGCTGGTGCAGTGCAAAATGTACGTCGGGGGGATGACGTATGGGGGATGGTTGAGGGGCGAATGAAACAGCTCGGGAAACAGAAAAGGTGGCTATGCGGCGTCGAAGGGAAAGTGGGTGTAATCCAGATTGGGCTTTTAAGGATAAAACACTGACCTCAAAAGAATGTAACGAATGTGTGAATCGGGCAGAGCGATTTTGAATTGACTTGAGGTCATTGATTAGGTACGTTTGAGGCGGGCTCCATATAGCTGAGGCGTATTCCAGTTTTGGCCTGATGAGGTATGTGTTTGCGAGCAGTTTTACGTCTTGTGGTGCGCAACGCAGACGATGCTTCACGAATTCCAATATTTTGTTTGCGGATGAGATAACGTTTGTGACATGCGCATTCCAAGTTGGATCGGCGGACAGTGTGACACCTAAATATTTGAAACCCTGTACTATTTCTAGAGGGGCGTTAGTGATTTGGTATGGGAATAGGACAGGGTTTTTGCGGCGAGTGAATGGCACGACTTTACATTTGTTGGGGTTAATTTTGAGAAGCCAATTGTACCACCATTCTTGAATATTATTCAAATAGTTTTGTAGGGTTACTTGATCCGAAGCATTAGCTATCGTATGGTAAATCACGCAATCGTCGGCGCGCATGCGGATTTTGCAAGACACAGTTAGGGGTAGGTCATTTATGTAGATGAGAAATACCAGGGGGCCGAGGAGCCACCCTTGCGGTACTCCTGACGTTACTTCGAGAGGTTCAGAGGATTCGTTATTTACGCGCATGAATTGAGATCTCGGGGCTGCTGCTGCCCACGGAGTCACGGAAATTAGAAGCTGGATTGGATTGTAAAGTCATTTTAGTCGAAAAGTCTCAGGTGAGCCTCAAACGTGCATGAGCCGGCGCGACGAAGTAAAAAAAAATACTGACGGTGTAGAGCGCCATCTCGGAGTCTTCTCAGAGCTCGTGGGAGGAAGGCTGCAGTGCAAAAGGGGGCGACGTTCCGGCATTCGGTTGAAAAAAGGTACATGTAAAGGTACGTGTACGGGAGCACAACAGCTCGTTGGTTGGCACGCCGTTCACGACCTGGCCGTGCACTGTGAGGAGTGCGAGGTGAGTGGCTGCAAGACCTTCTTCGAAAAACAGGCACAGTATCAAGACACGGAGGGGGGGTAATGGAGGCCTTCGATATCAGCCGGGAGGGGTAAATGTGCGTAAGCCACCCATCCTGCATACTTTGGTGTTTTTTTTCTGTGTGCCGATGAGTATGCGTTATCGGGTAAACTGCATTATAAGGCACTCTTTCATAATTAAAGTTCCCAACTGCCAGGAGCGGGTCATCCTGTATTTTCCGCTCTTTGTCGTCGTCAATACCGCGCGGAATGGAAAGGAAGGGATGGGGTAGATTAGGGCGGGAAGCAAAACCAACTAAAAGCAGTCCTCAATGTCAGCTTCGCTGATGAAGAGCAACACGTTTTGTCTGTGAGGTGGAACTCCAAGTGGATCGACCCAAGATTTATAGCCAGTCTGTCGTAGGGAGGCCAAGTGCCCTCAGGCAGCATCCTCTGTGAATAGAACGGAACAGCTCCACAGGAGGTGTCGCGCGCTGCACAGTGCCCCATTACCGCACTGCGGACAGTTGGGAGTGCTGTGAAAGTTGCCCCGTCCTAAAAAATAAGGTGAACGAAAGAACGCAATTAAAATTGGGAAGAACGGAAATAAATTTGCTTGGGATTGCAAATAAAATCAAAATCTTTTTATCCGCAGTTGATTCCCGTGGATTTCCCCTTCGTTAATTCGACTTTTCGTTTAAGTTAGTCGCAGCGAAAGGTCTTTTCCGACCTCCAACCGGCGGGGTGAGCGCGTTCTGTTGGGCACGCACCACAAAAATCATGAGCAATGCGAGAGTGAGTAGGGGGCGAAGCCATCCCATTTGACGCCCTTGGCGTAACGGCTCCTTTACTGGCACACGGAACGTCTCAGGAACATTACTTTTCTTATAGTGCGAAGCTGGAGCAACGTTTAAACAAGTCGGGGCCCTTCGCAGCATGCCGAATTACGCTCCAATGCCATTAAGCAAAGAAACACAGCAAGGTCATTACAGCAGTGGAATGGATTTCAATTAATTCGTCCAGCTGCCTTTCGTTCATTCAACCTCCCGATTAATTCGACCAAGTCCTTCAGTCCCACAAGGGTCGAATTCATGCCACCCATCTGTATTTATAATTGTAATATGATTTCGTCATTTATTTATTTTCATATGGCTGCTTAAATGAACAAAGCCGGGTTGTTCACTTCACAAGAGTAGATTACCCTCCTCGTTTTCGAAACTTTGCCCTTAACGCACGCTGCCCGCACTTAGCTCGAGGAATACCACGAGTGGCATCCTTATACTTCGCAATTCTTCACAAATGATCGCGCCGAAGCTACACCGGGGCTATGAGGCGCGCCGTAGTGGAGGGCTCCGGATTAACTGTAACCTTGGGATGTTTGAAATGCACCGAAATCTCGAACACATGGTCGTATTCGCTGTTTGCCTCCATCACGAAGGCATCCACCGCGACCGGGATCGAATTCGCGTCCTTTGGCTTAGGAGCACAACGCCTTAGCCACTGAGCTACCGCGGCGGGGATTGGAAATTTTTCACAAAATGAAAAGCAAATGAAATGAAACTGAATTTACTGAAACGAGAAATGTATTTGTCAGTGGGATGATATGTTATTCATTATTTTACTTCTTGCGGGGTGGAGGAGAATTCGTTATAAGCAGGCAAACAAACGAACAGTGCCCGTAGACAAAAGCACAAAAGTTTACACAACACATAAAAGAATACAGGAATGTAATATTGAGTACCGCAGTAGAAAATAATTGCATCCTTTGCTGGGCGACTGAGCTTATTTGGCATGTGAATGTATGTTGAGGCCAGAAGAAACAAAATGTTAAGGATGGCTGCAAAAGATCGGTGTTGGTTAGCTCGTTCCAATCATTAATAGTTTGGGGAAATAATAAATGTATAAAGCACATTGCTACGGGTGGCGCAAAGCGTTAGCACATGCCTTCATCGAGTGACCTATCCTGACGAAAATGTGAAGTATAAGGAAAGGTCTGTCTAGCAATCTCCTTTTATTAGTTTATCCGCCGCGGTGGTGCAGAGTTTAAGGCGCTGCGCTGCTGAGCCCAAATCCAGGCCGCGGTGGCTGTTTTTAGATGGAGGCAAAAAGCAAAAACGCCCGTGTACCGAGATTTCGCTGCACGTTAAATATCCCCAGGTGGTGAAAACTATATTCCGGAGCCCTTTACTACGGCGCGCCCCATAGACAGGGCGTAGCTACAGGGTGTTAAACCCAACATCTGAAAAAAACATAAGGATCTGTAATTGAAGTGCACCCAAACCTGCTATAAATTAAACGAATGTCCAGTTTGACCCTTTCTCACTTGTTATTAGTTTCGGTGGCAAGGGGGCTAGACAATAGAGGAGTTATTCAAGGTCGGCATAATAACGACATTATATACAAGAAGGCGGACCGAGGGAAATGAATGTTTTAACGCTCTTCTGAGGACGAACACACTCCAAGGCAGTACCGTAGTCCAGCTGGCCACAATGCACTAGAGCGACCATTCCATGCGTTGAACAAGGCGGATTCGGCGAATAACAGAACGTGCATGCCCTTTCACTAAAAAATGTGACCCGTGATGTGGCACTGCGTAGTGTAGAACGTCGTGCTTGCATTGTGCAATGCCACAGCGCAAACCGAACTTCTGAGTAAAATCGTGTGCTCGTTATTGTCCTTCACCGATATTTTATTTTTGACCGCGTGGTTGGTCGACAGAGTTCGTTGTGGTGAAGCTAGCCCAAAGGAATATCTTAGAGTGCAGCTTACGAATTGCAGTTCAAGCAACAGTACCATTGTGTGCAGTCCAATTGATTGATTCGATTGATTGTAGGCTTTAACGCGCTGACGCAAGGCAGTCGATTAGGCGCGCCGTAGCGGAGGGCTGCGGATTAATTATGACCACCTGGGGTTCTTTAACGTGCCCCGAACTCTCGCACACACCGGCATTTTTGCTCTTCGCCTTCATCAGAAAAGCGGCTGCCGCGGCCGGGAATGGAACCCGCATCCTCGTGCTCAGCAGCGCAACGCCTTAGCCACTGAGCCAACGCGGCGGGGATGTAGTCCAATTAGGGTCCTTTGGTGTTCATAACCCAAGATAATTGTAATGTGGAACTTTGGAAAGTTCAGTATGGTTAGGGCAATGATCTAACTTCATTGATTATTTTTTCGTGATTTGCATTAACGCTGATTCTTCCAAGTTGATTGACATTTGCCATTCGCCACACCAGGAGGCCACTTTTTCTGAGGGCCGACATAGTCATGTATAAAGCCCACATTCATCAGCGGAAAATCCTATTGTAGCAGGGACGCCTTCAACAATATTATTAGTAAACAAGAGAAACAGACGTGGCCCTAGCACAGAGCCCTGGAAAACGCCAGAGTCAACAAGCTGCCTTTTGTAGCAGTGATTATTAAAGACAACAAATTCTTCACGTTTTCTTTGGTATGCCGAAATCCAATTTGGTAATGCTTGATTAACTTGTCGGTATAATACATTAAGGGGACCCTGTAACGCTTTTTCTCGTCTTCCTTATATCCTAAGTGCTTTCAGAACGTAGTCAACAAACCCACTCAGTATTCAGAATAAGGGGTCACAAATTACTTTAGCCAAACATTACGGCTTTATGTTCGTCAGATAACTTAAAAACTTACTAAAAAAATTGTCTATCTTTCCCGGTCTTGCCGTGCTTCGACCGCTGGAATTACGTCATCACAGCGCTGTAGCGGCTATTGGCCGGCTTTCCTTCAGTTTCAGCAATAAACACATTTTTTTCGACCTTTATTGCTTTAGGAACAATGTTTCAGTAATTATTATTTTTTCTTTAAGTGCTTTAGTCGCCTCTCCAGGTGATATGTCTCCCTCGAGATCCACGGGTGCAATTGGCTTTCTTTTTTTTTCAATCTTGGGCAGAAAACTCTCGATGCGTTCATTCACAATGTGTTTAAATCTGTCCCAAAGATGCTGTACAGAACAAGTGCTATTATGAAAATCATGAAAACTAAAGAAAGCCGGTCAGTTATGGATACATCATGACCGAGAGAGGTGTTGGGAAACGGCAAAATGTTTCGATTATCACATAGGGTAAGCAAATGGCCTTGTAGTTTGAAATTTCCGGAAATACCTCGCGATTACTTTTGGCACTAATGGATTTGCTTACTATAAATAGATCTAGTATTGCTTCACATTTTCTTGAATTCAAGTCCACAATTTGTAACTTATCAAAAGTGAGCGGTAAGTTTAGCATTACTTCTGCTAAGGGATCATTCTGATTTTTCGCGATAAATATGGCCCGTCCTTATTCGGCACAGTCAAAGCAACTTTATCATCATGTAGATAGATACTCTTGTAATGATTCTGACATTGCAATATCAGAGTTAAGGGTGCACACTCAACTGCTTTTAGGAAACCTAAGCTTATCATGATACGATTTGCCGAATATGCAATCCGTGATGCTAATCACAGAAGGGCAGGCTAGAAAACGGGAGAAAGGGCACTGCCAAGGTGTTTAACTGCTGGAAATAACAGGTGCAACTGCAACCATTCTGTGTCACGAAGAAACTAAAAAAGAATTGCGAGGGCGGCTGGATGCATATGGGGGTGGCAGGATTAACGAGCGGGCGCGATGCCAGCTGCAACCTAGATATATGCGCAGAAATAGGAACAGGAAGACGTCCGCTCCTCCGGTAATGGCGCAGCATCGGCAAAGCGCGAAGCGGGTGTGTGTCACGCCGTGGGAAAATTCGGACGGCAAATAAAAGTGGGCCCTGTCCGACACAGCGCCGAAGCTAAACCGAACAAGCAAGAATAAACGGAGGAACCAGCGCGGAGACTGCGGGGCAACTGAGCTCGCTTAATAGAAGCAGCCAGCGGCCCAATTATTGGTACAACCTGCATGACAGGAGCGAACAGCGCCCTCCTGACGGCTTGTATACGGCTTTTAACAGGCAAGATTCGGTGTGTGATCTCTGAACCGGAGCAACGGACGCTGTTAACGACGAGACGGGGTGCGGACGAGTTGAAACGGGCCAGCGCGCCTCTCCGGCTACCTAGATACTGTGCAAAAAGAGCCGGGTAACATGAGGCGGTATGCATTTGCCGCAGAAAGGGAGGAAAAGTGCGTCCAGGGATGCCGTCGCCCTGCGCCATCAACTCCAATGTGAAACACCGTTCAACGCTGTACCTATATTCTTGCTTTTGAGTTTGAATTATCGTGCTGCGTACGGGAAGGAAGCCTAAAGAAATACATAAAAAGGTGCACAGTGAAAAAATAAATTGTCGAAATGAAATGTTTTTCTGCGCAGTGACGCACCGGTCGGAAACGTAGGCAACTTGTTTCGTATGCGGCTTCGTACAGGTCCTACGTTTCTGCATGGCTCACAGAGCGTCAAAAATGATGTGTTGATTGGGGCTCTTGTAACGAAGGAAGAGGAAGTTACTTTTTTTTTTAATTGCCTCCCGAACGTATTACCCCGAGGAGAGATGCAAACGAAAATTAGGTTTATGGTAATAGGCGGCAACTTTTTCTTTCTGCAACCATAGTTCAGCCCAATAAGATTGGGTGCCCTGTACCTAGGCACTCGAACGCGTTATTTATTAAACTTTTCTCATATGCAACATAAGCAAGAGTATAGAAAAATTTGCCAAAAGCTTAGAAAACGGAAAAGCATGGAAACTCACGAACGCTTCCATTGGGATGGGCCTTAAAAAAGCCACGGAATTTATGACAATGGGAAATTAATGCGAAAGCATGCTAACGCCGCTTCTCCATTTCACCAACCCTCCGCTTCCTGGATGTCACCAAATAAACACGTCGATACGGACAAGGAACTTTTGTTTGTTTTTGTTTTGCTTTTTTAGTTATTTTGTAGGGGCACAGAAATAGGTAGACCTTTGGGGAATCGGGTGTTAGTTTTCAGTTTTTTTATTTACAATTCTGTTAGTTAATCCCGTCAGGCAGCAGCTGGATTAGGCAGACACTATCGATATAACTTTGCTATTTCTTTCGTGCATTTCGAGTTTTTTTGTATTTTTTGCATTTAGTTTTCTAGGTAATCACATGAGAGCGCTAATTAGCTAGAACTTTGCGATTTTGTTACGCCACTTTAAATATTTCTTTTTGTGTTATCTTGCTCTTTGACCAATCGGTGAGGATTAGACACCACTTCATAATATCGTTAGTTCATTTTTAATTTTTTTATGTTTCGAGCTGTTAGCGTCAGGACAATAGATTATATAGATCTTATCGATGGACTTTTTGCGATTTCGTGAGTTCATCTTCAGTTTTTGCCTAATGCGTTAAAATTTTACCTTCAAATTAACTGCGAGAAGACGCCAGATTAGACGCCCCTTTTGATTTTGCTAGTTCTTGTTCAGTCGTTTCCTTGTGGTCTCTTTGTTGCTTTTAGTTGATTAGTTTGTCGCCCGACAGCGTAGTTATTTCAGAATCAGGTAAAATTGCATGATTTCGAAATTTATACCCCAATTTGGCGACTATTCGTTTCATTTGGTTATTTCATTTTCTTTTTTTTATGTGACCTACATTTACACTATAATAGCGAGTAAATGTCTCAACCTCGCCAATTGCGCATTTGTGTGCGGATACAAGGCATTGATTGCAATGCTAGGGCTGGGTCACTCGGAAAATAATTCCTACGCGATAGAAGCACGCTAGCACGAGGTAGACGGAACCGTAGCTCAAAGGTTTTCTGAGCGGCGCTCTCCTTTGGACTGCGCATGCCAGCCTGCCTCTTTTCCGGTTTGTAGTGATATATACATATACACACACACACATATATATATATATATATATATATATATATATATATATATATATATATATATATATATATATATATATATATATATATATATATATATATATATATATATATATATATACATATATAAATATATATATATATATATATTGTGAGGCCGTAGATAGAAGGTGACGGGACCGTTGCTTTCGCAGCTCCTTTATTCCGAGGCGTCAGGCGGAGACGAACCAAGATGGCGACTCAGCGTCCCTGCTGATGATGATTAGCCGAAGAAGAGGTTGTGCCCGTGATGATGAGTATGTACAGCAGATGATGCGGTAGCCGCAAGCTACTGGTAATGATGATTAATACCGATGGGGACAAATATCTCCTAGCAGGCAGCAAGACCCAAACTCAGCTCACACTATTGTCCCCCTCGTTGAAAGAAGCGGCCGCCTGGTCGCGTTTCAGAGTTCGTTGCGGCGGTTATAGACCTTGAGCCGGGAAACATGAACTATCTCGGTGCCACGATGGCGGCGGTCGGAACTTGGGCATACCGGTGTGACGCGAAAGTTTACAGGAGAGGTCGCCTCGAGAACCTTGTACGGACCAAGGAAATGGTGCAAGAACTTCTCGCAGAGGGCCGGAACACGAATAGGCGTCCACACCAAGACTTCATCACCGGGTCGGAATTGAGGAGAGCGATGCACAGCGTCGTAGCGTTGCTTTCGATCCTGCTGGCTCGCTTCAGTGCGCATGCGGGCAAGTTGGCGGCAGTGTTCAACGCGAGCAACAAATTGTTCGGGAGACGTCGCAGAAGGTGACACGGGAGCGGTGAAGAAGCAGGTATCCAGAGTGTGCGAAGGGTGACGGCCGTATACAAGGTAGTACGGGGAGTATCCGGTTGTGGTCTGAATTGCGGTATTGTAAGCATAGGTAACAGGAGGTAAGATGGCGTCCCAGTTGCGATGGTCAGGTTGAATATACATAGAGATCATATCAGAGAGAGTTCGATGGAAGTGTTCTGTAAGGCCGTTTGTTTGGGGATGATAGCTGGACGTCATCTTGTGACAGGTGTTGGAAGCTCGAAGCAAGTCGCCGAGAATTTGAGACAGAAATGTTTTGCCTCGATCGCTTAGCAAAATTCGGGGCGCTCCATGGCGTAGCAAAATGTTGTTTAAGAAGAAGTGAGCGATCTCGGTGGCGCTAGCTGAAGGAAGTGGAGCGGTTTCGGCGTAGCGAGTCAGGTGGTCCACTGCCGTAACTATCCAGCGATGACCGGCCGCTGTCGGAGGCAAGGGACCGTAAAGGGCAATACCGACCACTTCAAATGATGATGCGGTAGCGGTAGCATGATGATGCAGATGATGCGGTAGCCGCAAGCTACTGGTAATGATGATTAATACCGATGGGGACAAATATCTCCTAGCAGGCAGCAAGACACAAACTCAGCTCACACTATATATATATATCTTTTTTTTAATTCTTCAACATGGCTGCGGTGGTTTTAATTTGAAGCCTTAAAAATCAAATCAAGGCATCACTCCACATACTTCAGTTTCGCAAAAAAGATGACATTTTATTATTAATTTTCATCAGCCACTTGTAATTTCCTTTTTGCCAATCCCTTGGATAATTGGACAACAGTACTTGGTGTCTGAATAAAATATGAATCTCAACCGGAAGTGCCTTTAACTCGACCGCGTGACAGTGGTGCGCCTCTGGTTTCCATCCCGCCCTCTGCTTGGGAGCTGGGTGTTTTTGCTGTTGTTGTTCTTCTTCTTCTTCGGACATTGTCAGTGTCTCTGGGGCTACCAGATCCTCATTACCAGATCCTGTCGCGTTTCAGCGGAACACGGGTAGTCATATAAATGGTAATTAATTGGGTATAGACTTCTTAACAGGGCGAAATATTGCGAGCGGGTGCTTGCTTCAAAGTTAGTTTATACCAAATAAAAATGCGCATCTCAATGCAGTCGCCATCGGGTTGGATGCAATGTGGCGTATGCTCTCATTCCTCTTCAGGGGCGGTATATTCCGAGCATCAGTGCATTCAGACCAGTCTCTCGTGATTCTTATCGGCAAGCTAAGAGAAGTGGCATAAATGGCACGCAGCCGGCCGTTGTCCACTGGCCTTGCTTGTTGGGCCATGTAACGTTATGTTTAGTCACACGGTTTAACGAGAACAAATAGCACGCTCATTTCATTCCTTCGCTCAGCGGGGAAGAAGAAAGTTCATCCGAGTGTGCAGGGGAAATCGAAAATGCCCGCCCCCGAAGCGATTTCCCCGATAAAGCCAGGGCGTGGCGAGGGTGTCTCGCGTCCTAGGCGCGCCGCGTCTCCCAGCGAACAAGCATCGGCCCAGACAAACGTGCAGCGTCGACGCCTGGCCAGCTCCACCGAGGACAGGTCCTCCGTGCGGAAGCGTCGCGGGCGGCCGGCGAAGTCTCCGTCCACAAGACGGATGGGGTCGCGAGCGGGGGATTGCCAGCCGCGCGGCGTTCCGGAATATCGGAGCCTTCATCTCGCTGCTGACTTAACGGCATCTCACGGTCGTTAAGCCTGCCCAGATCAGTTTTGAGCGCCGCTCCCGTGCCAGCTCATGCGCTCTGGCTGAATTCCCGTTACGCATGCCGGATGGCGTGATTGCCGTCTCCGCCTCTCGCTGTTCTATTCTGCACGCGCGTGCTACCATGCCTTTTCCGTTTCTTCGTCCGGCGGTCTCCTCAGACCTCGGAGGCGGCATGAGCAGCCCACTCGTCCCGGCCGAGTCACTCAGCGCGTGCACATCAGACTCGCCGGTGTTCTCCACGAACCATTACACGGAGCGTCCCATTGTAATGTAGCCCCATGCGCGTACGATGACTCTATAAAGCCGAGAAAATAAAATTGTTGTGCTTGGTTTCAGGGATGAGGTGTTCTTTGCGTTCTTTTGTATTTTTCTTTGAGCCTTAGATTCTGGTGAGTCTTGCTGGAACGAGCGTTATTCAATAGGATCTGCCATACGAAAATGATTTGACGGCAACAAAGGCAACCGAATTACGAACCAAAACGAAACGATTGCTCTTTGCGGGTCAAATCGAAGGCGGACAAATGGACATCGCTTACGTTGTGGAATATACTGCGTGTCTTTAAGAATGGGCTGGACCACTTTTAAAAAAGGGGCATGGGGCAGACGTTCTACAGCCTTTTTGCTAGACTTTGATGTCGCCCCGCAATGAAACTTGCCTCAGAACTGCCCGAATGTTTTTAGTCATTATTTGCATGTATCACCGCAGCGAAACTTGCCTGAGAACAGCGCGAATGTTTCTACGCATTATTTGCATGCATCATGGCACCTCCAGGTACGAAATTCCCAGCGGAGGCTAAACGATCTCCTACTTTCGCAGCGGAAGCTGCCTACTCTTTCCCCACCTCCGTTGTTCGTCGTCGTTGTATGCGTCCGCCCGCAAAAACACTGCAGTGATATCCTCGATCCCATGTGCCGCTTTCTAGAGTGATGGATTGGCCGCGGCCTTTTAGCACGTTGCGCTGCTCTTCTCATGGATTGCGCAAAAGTAAAAGAGAGGTGGGTTTAATGGTGTCTTTCGGCACATGGGGCGCCTCGCCTCTTCACGCTGGCATACACCAACGTGAAATGCAGACGGTTTTGCTGGTGCCTTTAGAAATCCACAGTTTTGATTACGACTTCCAGTATGGGACGCGAGACAGCAGCGTGGAGCGGATAAGGGAGCGGCGTTCACATTTCCGGCAACGACGTCTGAGCAGCAAAATCGGGGCACATCGGGTTTAGGCGCAAACATATGAGCAAGCTTCAAAAAAAAAAATTCCTGCGTTTTTCCAGCCACCCCTTTCCATAGGGGCGATTTCCCGTGCAAGCCGGGTGAACTTCCCAAGCGTTGCAGTCCCACACAAGGGCCGAGCGCCAGGCCGGGGAGTCGCTTGTACCTATTTTACCGGTAGGTGCCCGGCGCCACCAAGGCACACGAATGCACATGGTGCCTTCCACAGCCACGGTGGACGCTCAACTCGCAACCGCCTGTGGCAGGAAATGCCGCCAGACACTTTCACCCCCGGCAATGGCGCAACGCGGCATGATGGCCGGGTGCCCCGCCAGATGGACAAGGGTCATGGGCACCTCGAAAGGGTAAAGGCAGCTTTCCAGGAGTGGATTCCCCTTTCAAGGGTCCGCACTCGACCAGGGAAAATCGTTTATGTGTACATCATAGGCGAAAGGAAACAAAGTAAAACGACAAAACAATAAAATAACCCAACGTACTTGGCTATTTACAGCCAAATGTGGTTGTAGAAAACTCAAAGTGAAGACAAGCGGCGTAGAATGTTTCGCATAGAGAATGCTCTAAATTTCTGCACATTTTTTTACTCGCTTAGTTTCTTGATAACTTGCTTGCTGGCTGCGTTCGTAGGAAGGTTCTCAATCGTATAGCACGCACTCGAATACTTACTTCATACAAAGTGAGCAGCACCCGTCACCAAAACTCTGTTATCCTCTACAACCGCAACGAACAGCGAAGTAATCCCTCACGAGAAAGCTGGGCGCTTCAATCATCGTTGTCGTTACATGAAGGGGTTGTTTGATGTTTCAATATGAAAAACTTCAAGAGAATAGTTATTTTAAAACATCGTGTTTGCTGCAAGGCTTCAGAATAGACATACAGAGCGGTTTTGTGTAAGATACGTTTGATTTTGTCGTTCCGAATAAAAATCGCGAAAACAAGAAATAGTGCCCAACCCTCACCCCTCCGCCCCCCTCCCAACGAAAAAAAAAAAACACTCTTATCAGCCAACAATGTTAAATATGGCCATCTACAGCTCACGGACACTTCGATTACAGCAACGGTAACTAGTTTTGGCAAATCTAGGTTAAGTAATTTAATAACATGCTTGTTGTAGAATACGTCGCAGAGCATGCGAAACTAAGCAAAAAAAAAACGTTGTTATAAGCTACAAATCCGGAAAAGTCCTGGCAATTATGTTTCTTACAAACATTCTTTCCATTTAAATTTTGTTTATCGACCGAAAAGACACGTGCTTTGATTAACTTTGCAAAGAATCGAGACATGTACATATGCCCAAGTATTATTTATGAAAGAGACAAAAGAACACAGCGACGAGCGAAACGTTGAGCAGAGTCTGGAGTAGGGGAATACTGTCAGCGAAATTATTGTAACGGCGAAGGACAAACTTCTCTTCCTTTAAACGAAAGTATCGGTTGGGCAAAACGCCCCAGAGTGGGCCGTCAGAGCATAGTGTTTCATGAGGCAAACGCACGCCAGTCGGAGCGGTGCAATGTTTTCCCAGAAGGACATTGCCGAGGGCTGCACAGTTTGGCCGGGCAGGGGCGCCCGTGCTGCCTCGGCTTCCGTTACGTGCACGTTTTCTGGGGACCCCGGGGACGTTCAGGGCGTATTTCATTGCAGCATTGGAAAGGCTTTAACAGAAGCGAGAAGTACCTCACAAAGTCCGCAATCTAGTGTTAAAGACAGCTTAGCCCCGATTGTTGACGCATGTAGCGTGCGGCGGGGACCATTGGGGGCAGCCAGTGCCTCAATTAATGAAGGGCGCCTCGGGAAAGCGGGTCATTAACCGAGGGCGCAAATAAGACGACGTAATACCCATCTACGCCTGAAGGCTTATGGACCTTCTCCATTACGTGTGCGTGCAGCGAACGTAATCAGGCGGGCACGATGTGGCTGCGTGCGTGCGACTGCGTCATCTGGTGCGGCAGTGCGATAAGATTTGGGGCAACCCTCCGGCATTGTAGTTAACGCGTCCGTGCATAAAATTTCTTACCTTGAGTCGTTAGCTAAGCCATGCACGGCAACATACGCCAAAAAATTAGTGAGGCACTCTTCGGAGTATATAGCCCAGATGTTTCGAAGCGCATATCTCCCGTGATCATTTGTTTCGTTTGAAAGCAAATGAGCCTGTATGATATTCCCAGTAAGAATTTACGTCCTCAGGCCGCAACTTACGTCACATCCTTTTACCAAGTAAATGAGAACGCATGGATCACTAGAATAAAGTTAACCGGGTGTACTCAACCGGAGCTAGACAACCAAAATCATCGACCGGTGAGGCGCAGGTATAGGTGAGGTGCCGTTGCCCACGTGACGCGACATTTGCGGCGCTAATCTTGCGAGTGGCGCGTGACAGCCTTGTTTTCGTCATTAACAGTCAGCAGGGCGAACTCGACCGTACCTAGGTTGCCGGAACTGCCAAGGTGTGTGACGCAGTTATTGGGGGCCGTGGGCCACGTGACGGCGTCGTCAACGGCGCGGCTCAAGCGTGGCAGCTTCTATTGTAGATGCTGGAGGATGGAGTATTTTTCCTTTCATTGGACCAATTTAATAAAAATCAGTGTGCATTTTAATTAATCGAACACTTTTGTTGCCAATCTGAATTTTGCCTTAAATGTATCCATGGTGTGCTATGTGTCAAACCACGTTAAAGGAGTGCTGAAACAAGATTTTCAAGGAGTTGAGATTTATTTTTATTGAGATTTATTTTTATTGAGATACCCTAAGGGCCGAAAAGGCATTACATAGGGGGGGATTGCACATCAACCAAAAAATTGCATACAAGTCACATGTGTCAAATGATTGCAGGGTGAAAAGCCAGTACAAAACATAAATGGCGTACAAGAGAAAAGTACAAGAGAATAGTACAAGAGAATATGGATACAGAACTAGAGCGGATGTTCATTTTCTAAAAACGGTAACAGAGCACTCTGGAACGAGGACAACTCGGTTAGGTTTGCCACACTGGCAGGCAACAGATTCCACTCGGCAATACTAAGCGGTAATGGTGAATTTTGGTATTTGTTAGTTTTCGCGAATATGGGCCTGACTTTATGCGCATGATCGATGCGTGCTGATACGTAAGTTGCTGGATGAACATGACTGCTTGAAGGCAATAAACCGTTGTGATAAAGAGCATGAAAAAATGATAAGCGACAGTATTTTCTCCGAATTGCGAGAGGCGGAAGTTTGAGGGACGCTTTTATTGCCGAAACACTGGTATAGCGGGAATATGATGAAAGAATAAACCGAGCAGCCTTGTTCTGTACTGACTCGAGTAAGGCTGTTAGATATTCCTGGTGCGGGTGCCATATAATAGAAGCGTACTCTAATGAAGGACGAATTAAAGAACAGTATGCGTGCAGTTTAGTTTCGGAGTTTGCAAGGTGTAAGCGTCGTTTTAGAAGGCCCAGTTTTTTAAAAGCTTTACCTGTTAGGTATTCTATATGAGTGTTCCAGGTCAAGTTTGAACTAAGAAATATACCCAAATACTTAAATGACAGCGCTGACTCTATACGGGTATTCGAAATAGTGTACTGATTTGGGGTGAAATTGTTAGAGGAAGTAAACGTTACATGCTTAGTTTTATCTGTGTTAATCTCCATTTGCCAGGTGCAACACCACTCTGACAAACCTGTTAAATCTGCTTGGAGCGCAGTTATATCAGCCGGATGTGTTATTTCTCTATAAAGAACGCAATCATCTGCGAAAAGGCGGACGTTTGAGGCTAAATTATGAGCAATGTCATTTACATATATTAAGAAGAGTAGAGGGCCTAGAACTGAACCCTGTGGTACACCGGATTTTACAGGCATGCGATTAGATACATGATTATCGAGTTTGACTGACTGAAAACGGTTAGTTAAAAATCCTTCGATCCACTCTGTTGTGCGGCTGTCCAGCTGAAGAGCGGAGAGCTTCAGCAGTAATCGCTTATGGGGCACACGGTCGAAGGCCTTAGAATAATCAATGAATATAGCATCGACGTAACGTGAAGAATGCAATGAGCGGTGAAGGTCATTCAAAAGCTCGAAAAGCTGTGTTTGGCATGATCGCTCACGCCTAAAACCATGCTGGTTTTCAAACAAAAAATTATTTTTGTTCAGGTGAGCCATGATGTGGTGATAAAAAATGTGCTCGAGTAGCTTGCAGCAGATCGATGTTAGTGATATAGGACGGTAATTACTGGGTTGGGCGCTATTACCAGATTTATAAATCGGGACTACATGGCCGATTTTCCAGTCCTCAGGTATGCATCCTGTGTCGATTGACTGTTGGAAGATTAGAGTAAGTATAGGGGCTGAAAGATGACGCGTAAATTTTAGCAATTTAGAACTGATACCATCAGGACCCGGGCTTGTGCTGTGAGGCAGGCGGTCAATCGCCCGAGCTACACCATTTTCAGTGACAACGACGGGAACATCTGGGAAGGCTATCGGAATTAGCTCAGTGGTTATAGAATTTCCTAATGGCTGTTCAGTGGTAAATACTCCACTAAAATATAAGTTAAAACGTTCAGAACATTCAACATCTGTTAAAGGGGTACCTATATTGCTTTCTAAAGAGGGAGTTTTGGCTGTGCATTTAGGGTTTATGGTGCGCCAGAACTTTTTGGGATTAGTTTGAAGCATGCTGGAAAGAGTAAAATTAAAATACTTGTTTTTTGGCTTCCGAAATTTTGGCTTCCAGTAAGCCTGCTACTTCTTTGTACTGCACCCAATCCTCCGGCTTCCCAGACCGTGTTGCTTTTCTATAGCACCTTTTCTTTTTGTTTAAAACTGCCTAACTTCATGCGTAAACAAGGGTTCGCTCACTTGTGCTCTGATGATTACTTTTGGCACGCATGCACGTTCTATTTCCTTGAGCTTATCGCGAAAGAGAGTCCAATTTTCATTAGTTGTTCGGGTGTTAAAACTTTGGTGAACGTTTGGCCAGAAAGCCGCTAGCATTTCATTCATCTTTTCTTCGTCAGCGCGTGCGTAATCAAGTATACATTTCTCGAATGTTGTTTTATCGGGACGCGGTAGTGGCAGCGTGCAGTGAATGATGTTGTGGTCGCTGATTTTTTCTAGTATATGAACAAAGGCATTATCAGGATTGTTTGTTAGAACTAGATCTAATGTATGGTCACCGCGTGTTGGCTCAAGTACAAGCTGAGTTAACTGAAAAAGCTGCATCAAATGAAGAAACTGTACACATTGGACGCGGTTATTCTGAACATTAATAGACAATGTCGACCAGTCTATGGCAGGGTAATTAAAGTCTCCGGCCAAGATAATTATGGAATTCGGAAATTTTGCTGTAACTTCCTCGAGCGAGGTGGTTAGGTGATCGATGAACTGGGATCGACTGTCAGGAGGGCGGTAGCAGGCACCAAAGATGTATTTGATCCCATTGAAGCAGGCAGACACCCAGACAAGTTCAAGAGGAGAATCTATCGTAATTATTTTTGGCTTATGATTTTCTTTTAATGCAATCACGACACCTCCACCGCGGGAGTTAAGCCTGTCTTTGCGGAAGATTACAAATTTTCTTGGAAGAGCAAGTTCACTGTTATCTATGTTATCCGAAAGCCACGTTTCGGTGCCAATGATTATGTCAGCTGAGCAGGTGTGAATACACGTTTTTAGAGCGTCGATTTTCGGAAGCAAGCTTTGAAAGTTGGCCACAAGAATAGATAGTCCATTGGAAGTAACCGGTTTATGTGCAACCCGTACGTGTTGTCATTTCACTGGCTGTTCCTTTCTTGTGGAAACCTGGAGGACACTGTCAGTCGCCGCGTCGTAACGAAAAATAGCGCCTCGAAAGTGGAGGCTGTTGAAACGCACTTAGAAGCGCTCATTTACCTCGCGATTTGCCTTAGCAAACTCTCGCAGTTTTTTCCGCGCGAACTGGATTCTCGGCGAAAAATCCTCCTCCAGCCAAACTTTTGGTGAATCGATGTCTTTAAGCTTGCTGGCATTGCTCAACGCTTCACTTTTTGATTTGAAATTTAGGAATTTTATAATAATAGGTCGTTGGAAATTTGGTCGTTGTTGGCCTACACGGTGGGCACGTTCAATCTCGCCAATGTTAAGCTTAAGGTGGGTGGTGAAGAAGTTCCTTACAATTTTTTCAGATTCGTTATAGTCCTCCTTCTCGACCTCAGGGAGGCCTTTCACAATAAGGTTATTTCTTCGCATTCTGTTGTTTACATCGTCAACGACGTTGACGAGTTCTTCACTAGTTTTTTGGATGCTCAGTTTGGTTTGTCGAACCGAATCATTAACAGCACCAACATTATCTGTGAACTGGGGGAAAGTGCTGATTGTCTGCTGAATTGAACTAATTTTGGCATTTATGTTTGCTACATTTTGTTTTAATTCGTCGAGTACAGATGTAGTCTCAAGATGTTGCTGCTTGAGGAGTGTGAGTACATCTTCAGTCTTAGGTCCAGGGTTACTTTCGACGTCGCCCGCACAAAGCAGAAACAACGCAAGGCATGTTGCAAGTACTAATGAGGCCCTAGGGCACAGAAAGCGCAGAAGGCACGAACATTTACTGAAACTTTCAACATGGCAACAACCAGACCGCTGGCGTAGAAAAAACGTGCCGATGCGTGCACGGTACGTGCACACGTCTACACCCATCAGGCTACAAAGAATACAACGTCAGATCATATTTCAAAGCCGGGGGATTGACGGCCACGAAAAACCACAAACAGAGCGAAGTATATGGATAATGAAGTTAGTGCCTACCTAGAACGGTGAAAGAGTGAAACTTAGCGACTGTACAGCGTGGCCGCAAATCCCAGGTGGACGAAGCACAGCAGTCCTTTAAGTAGGGTCCGATGAGGAAGGACCGCCTTTCTTGTGACGTCACGGGTGATGACGCACTCCCAGCTGGCTCGCTGGAGTCCACGAGATACGATAAGGACCACGTGGTAACAGAGTCGTCGGTCGGCAAAGCGGCTGTCTGCACGGGTGATGCACGGAACCTAGAACAGTGAAAGAGTGAAACTTAGCGACTGTACAGCGTGGCCGCAAATAGCGACTGCAAATAGCGACTGTACAGCGCAAATAGCGACTGTACAGGCCGCAAATAGCGACTGTACAGCGTGGCTGCAAGATAAGTACGTAAATAGCTTCCTCTGTATGTTGAGATATATTCAAGGAAGTTTGGACTGTAGCCGTTTCATATAATGTATTTTAGTTCAATTTTAATCTTTGCACGCTCGAGAAAGACGGCAACGGAGCTCTTACCTACACACGCAACTACGTGACGGGATGAGGGCTTGGCGACCAAACTGATGACTCTCAGGCCTCGCACAGGACGCAGCGCACCTTGAGCGGCGCGCAAGTCAGTGGGCCTGTTCGATTTTCCACTTCTGGCTGTCCCGGGCTGCCCGTGGTAAGAGCCGGTCATTCGTTTTTCTCGGGCAGCTCTATACGTCCCTTCCGGCGGCGCCAGATTGTCTTCGATTTTCTCTGGTCAAGCGATTCTGGCTCCCCGCAGGCGGCCAGAACTGCCAGGACGTTTATGGTCTGGCGGCGAGCTGGCTCCAGTCTGGAAGCTAGCAGACGACAACACTCTTAGCAGACGACAAACGGAGAACGACTTGTGCCTTGCGGCCAGTTTCAGCATAACATTGGAGAGTTGTTTGGTTTCCGGGTTTTAAAGTTTAAGGTTGCTTTAACTGATGCGCAGCTTAATCTTGCAAGCACAACATTTCACTTTACCAAACGTTGTATTTTCATAGTCTGTTTTTCTTGCAACAGGCGGCCCTCTTTTTTTCGTCCGGAAGTTTCAAATGGGGGCGGCTTCAAATCATTGGAAACAGAAAGGTGTCCCTGCCTGGACGATTACGGCCGACATTTGATTGCCGCTTTTACTACCAGTGCCGACGAAAATTCATAGCAAGCTTTTCACCCGTATTATCAACTATTTTAACGCGTAGCGTCAAGGGTTCCGCGTTTCAGAGAATCCTGTATCGCCAGTGACATTGATCGTGCGCGAAAAATCGGCCTGAGTGAAAAATACAGTAGCGCCAGCTTGGGGTACCCACAAAACCCCTCGGGCTCGCAAGGCGCTGGCCCAACAGGTGGCGTCGAGCAGGAGCGGAAAGTTATCACGGCTCGGAAAGCTTTCATCCTATGCGCACGGAGCCCGGTAACTCTATTGGGCTCCACGCTAAAAGGCGAACCTTAAGCCCCCTCCGATCTTTTCCCTAATGTGAAACTTGGAAACGAAGGAAAGGAAATAACAACTAATGCAAGAAAGTGGGGAAAGAAAAGTAGTTGCCGTTTTGGTTCCGTCGTTTATGTGTAGCATCATTTGGAATAAAACCAGCTGCAAGAGCGCCGTCTTCACGTCAAAGTGCACGTCTCTTTGTCCTGTCTGTCTCTGTAACAAGTTCCAACGCAATCTCCCTACGATGCTACACCAACTAGCCCGACACGCAGCTTTAATGAAGGACTTCGAGACTTGTTTCGCGTGTTTAGAAAACAATCGCCCCAGTTGCTAGTACCTCCAGCATTTTGAAAAACCGAGCTGTCGGAAAAGCGACGCATAAATAACATTTCGGTAGTCGCAGGACAACGGGCGTTGTTTAATTAAAAAATGAGGAAACGTGACATATAGATCATCCCCCCCCCCCCCCTCGTCGTCTTTTGAAGTGCCTTGTTGCCCCATTTCTCTTACTGAATCCCCCCCTCCCCTTTTTTTACAGCAACAACTGTCACTAGCGTACTACAGGAGTTACCTTTTCTTGACTGGACGACTGGACTGGACTCAACTGGAAAGACGTTTCTTTTGAGTGGATTGGCGGCATTTCACCGGGCACTTGTGCCGCGTGCTGCAGTTGTCGACGGGGTTCAGCGTGTGCCTTCCGCCGTGTGTGCCACCTTGTGTCATAGCCGACAGCACGGCGCAAATGTGGCCAGGCGCAGATCTCAAAAAAAAAAAAAATGCTCGTGCTAATTAAGAAGCTCTAGGTATCCGGTTTTGTACTGCCATGTGAGGAATGCAGTTTTAAGGCATAGAACGGCGAAGAAAAAATATTCAGCGCTTGTTCGATTCGCCGCAACTTTAATCGGCAGCACCGAAAATACATACTCCCTCCCATGCACCCATGTCTCACGACTATATAGGCAGGATTTTGAGGCCTTAAAAACGCACGTTTTATGCGCCCAAAGTAGGCCGGAAAAACAACGTTTAAGGTCTACAACACCGTAAATGTAAGTGCCATAGAATTTTTACATAAATGCAAGAAAGTTTAAACGGAAACGTGCGCAACCTGTATCTACGACAGGAAAACCAAGATTGTGTTGTTTATGGCAGCACATAGGAGCCAAATGTAGAACATAGCCGTTCAATTGTTCCCTTGAAACTTTTAGACTAATGGTGATCTATTGGCTTAATTCAACTAGCGCTCTGCTCCCATTCGTGTTCAATGTCCCCTATCGTTTGCTCAAGCGTCACATATAGCGAAACAGGCACGCAAAAAAAATTCTTGAGGGCTGTGTATACTGATCAAAAGCGCTAATTTATGTCTGCCTAACGCAACTTAATCACCGCACAACAAAAACAGACACAGCTAATAAACGCAAGAGAGACGACAATTTATCAAGAAATTGACAATCTCTTTCATCAGGACTGTTTGGCACAACTCTGGCAATTTTATTATGTACAATGTTACCCGAATTGAACAACGAAGACATCTCAACACTGTCAAATACACTTCTACATAGTTCAAGAGCATTTTTCAAAAGTAGTCTAGCAGCCGAACAGATTTTTGATGGAAAATCTTGTTTTTTAGAGCCCTTTGGCAGTGGAAGTTTTAAGGCGTAAGGAAATGCAGCAGCGCAGTTATGTTTCGGCGTTGGCTCTTCAATATAGGAATGATTTGCTAACAAAGGCTTTGTTTGATGCTCAGCCTTCGCGTTGAAAATAGAGTTGGATTTGAGTATGCTTCTAGAAACGAGGATGCGACTGCAGATATTTGAATAAATATGTTTGGAGAGCACACGGAACGTAGTCCAAGAATTGTGGAAATTGTGGAAACAAGAGCAAACTACCGCCATCTCTATATTCTTGGATTAGAAATTGCGTCTCTTGTCACTGCGAATAAGAATCCCATTCTACTGCTACTAGGGGTTGTTTTCTGGGTGTTCGTTGGACGAGAGGACTATAGGTTGAACCGCATAGAGTTCCGAGCAGTGAATGCTGCCCGGTAACATAAATAACTATCTCAAACTGCAGCCGAAAGCGAAACTTGAGGCTAAATAGTGTTCATGTAGGCGCTAATTCTGAAAATAGGCATTTACAGGCATTTATAGGCACTTCGGCCCGAATGCCAAAAATTGGCATTTATAGGCACTTTAAAAACACAGTAACAGCCCTTCTTAAACTCTAATTTATGCTCATCTAATAAAGTGAGGATATAGGAGCGCAAGGAACAAAATAGGCATTTGCCTAAAATCGGGTTTCTACTCATGAGACATATCCACGCAGAGTATTGGCCAAAACTGCAGCGCCAGTGCCCTCTAGTGTATCTGGAATGACACCCATTACTGCTAGTTTGATGATGTCGGTTATGACGGCACACTGGAATATTTGCAGGGCCAAATTTAGCGAATTATGTTTAACCAGCGTAGCCTGTGTACTTTGTGCGTAAATATTCAAAAAAGTCAATATAAACCACGAAATTAGTGAACACCTAAATTTTGAAGGCCGAGGTGGCAAAAAATCACTTTTATAAGCAGTGTGACATCACCAAACGGCGCACTTATACAACACTGCTTTATGCCACGAGGACTACATCAATGTCGAACCACCCATGCAATCTTATTGTGAGTGACATCTCATCCGCTGATTTGTATTCAGCACACCCGTCGAATCCCACACCCTCGTCCTGCGAGTGAGAGCCTATGCGGAGGAATTGAGGTTTCGTTCGATGAGAGCTTGAGGTCCTCCAGTGCTGACGTAGTCCCACCTTGGAACATGTTTACCAATGCTTGTGGCATATCTTCCAAAAAAATTGACAAACGAAATTCGCCCAGGGACATTTTACTTTCCCTTCTTAGTAAAATTAGCACTTCTTACACTTCTTACAGCACTTCTTATACTTCTTAGCACTTGTTACTTCTTACAGCAGTTTTTACAGTTACAACACGAATGCTCATGCACTGCCTTTTAAACGGATGCTTCCAAGTCTTCGTATGCCGTGTCATGTGCAGCCCATGTCCCCCCATTTTGCCAGCACAAGAGCACCGAACAAAAAAGTAGTATTTTCCCGCGAAAAGCACGTGACATTTCAATCGCTGTACAGGTCATCACAGAAACCAAAACACAACAATCCGTCATCTTCACAGACTCCTGC
Source organism: Haemaphysalis longicornis (assembly GCF_048455015.1). Lineage (NCBI taxonomy): Eukaryota > Metazoa > Arthropoda > Arachnida > Ixodida > Ixodidae > Haemaphysalis > Haemaphysalis longicornis. The sequence goes on along the minus strand of NW_027526203.1, from coordinate 373,830,763 downwards.
AGTGTCGTGGCAGCTTTGCCTCACGGTAACACAAGTAAAATATTGTTCTAAATTGTCTTATTAAAGCTATATTATCGGCACGATAGCTTAAACTGATAATAGCAGTTTGCTGGATTCCGCGACACAGCGGCATTTTGGGCAGCACAATTGCTTCCCAGAACGCCGCTGTGGCTGCACTTCGCAGTAGTGTGAATGTACCCCCTACCAGAACTAGAAACCACAAATGCGAAGGGAATTCCGAAATTCTGGCAGCAAACATGGGGCACGCAAGTAGAGAACAAAGTCCATATGAAAAAATACCACATAGGAAGATACCCAACAGAAAAACAACACATATTTACGGGAGTATCCATTCGCAGGTCGCGAATTGGCCACACGCACGTGAGAGGCTCACGCCTCCTTAACTTTACATAACCACCAATACGTCACAAGTGCTGTGAACGTCTCTCTAGGCTCCACATTTTAACAGAATGGAAGGCATTGATCCCTGAAAAATGACAGCACTTCCCAGAGCTATGCGCACAGAATCCCATTGCCCCCTTCACTGTATTTAGCGGACGAACCAATGTTTTTGACCAAATGACTTTTATTTTACCTGCCCCAGGCCAGATTTTTAGCACTCATTCCTTATCGTGCGTAATCTCAGACCCCCTCGGGAACTAAGATGGCTCTTGGGGTTCTGTGCCAGGGTTCTGCGCCAGGGTTCTGCGCCAGGGCTCTCACTGCCCTCGCTAGAGCATTAAAGGGACCCAGAAAAGCCTTTTGGAAAAGTTACAAAAGGCCTTTATTGTCGCGTAGTACCAATATAGCGATGCAATGCCATTGGAATTATTGATCTACATTTAGTATTAGCTGCGCCAGAAGCAATTAATTGCACCTCTCCCCCCTTGCCGATCGATTCCTCCTCCCTCTCTGCTTCTTTCAAAGCGGCTGGAAACACTGGGAATAGCCATGTGACATCGCGACGCTCGACTTCCGTTCTCCGCTAGCTACATTCCTGCGCTTAGGCACGCGTCAATCGCTGCAGACCCGCCTTTGCCTCGGGATCGCGCAGGAAGGAGGAAGAGCAGCCGGAAGCCAATGGCAGTGACGTTGCCGGCGACCGACGATCGGCCGAATCAGGGCGGCGCCTCGCCGTTGCGTCAGCCTCGCTGCGGCGGCGCGCTCATTGGCTGTGAAAGGCGATCTTCAAAAATTGTTTACAAATTATCCGTACAACGTATGGGGCTCACACTTCACTCAAAAATCCCCCGTTATGTGTTCTACCACCTGAATGCGTTTGATTGCCACCTTCACAAAGCTTTTCTGGGTCCCTTTAAGGTGCATGCTCTGAAGCTCCGGGGGCCCTCTAGGCCTTGAAATCATCACTTTCCATTTCTAATTGTGGCCATCTTCAATTTTTACGGTAAGGGCCCCTTACAACTAACAGCGGTTTTAAAGGGATTTTGAAATAAAACTTGTCAAGCTTCTGTTTTGCTTGCATTGCGTAGACTGGCTTAAATAAAGTTTTCATCGTTCAGCCGGTGGATGAGGCGATATTTATTTTATAAAGGCTGAAAGATGAAAAACTAACATGCGTGGTCTGCGACGGCCGCATTAACTAAAGCAGTGACGTTAATACAAGAAGCGGTGTGATTGGACGGTGTCCAAAATTAGAATTCAAAACAGTTTCGGTTTCGGTTCTGTGAAAGAATATGCTTTGCATTCGACGTTATCGTTGGCTGGGCATTCACGGTATTTATTTATTTATTTATTTATTTATTTATTTATTTATTTATTTATTTATTTATTTATTTATTTATTTATTTATTTATTTATTTATTTATTTTACCTCAAAGGCCCCAGTCGGGGTATCACATGAGGTATCCCACACATTTGGAGCTTGCCTGTCTCGTGCCTGTATTGTAAGAGGCGTGTTCGCACCAGGCCAAGGGTCAGCCGATTCGGGACTGTGCCCGAAAGCAGTCAGTGCTTATGGCAACACCACGCCAACGAGAACTCGCCAGCCCGTCAGTGTCAGTCTGGACGCGTTCTGCGAACTCACTCGTAGAGCAGTGAACGTTACAGCACAAAAATGGCGAATTCAGTATAAAAACATTGCCAAAAAACAAATGAACCAACTTTTAAAAAATGTGCACTGTCGGGGATTCGAAATTCGATTTGCAAAACAATTGACCTAGAGCTCCAGACTACTCGGCCACGAGCCATCACTGCCGGGAGCGGAAATATAAAGATCGCGCTGTTTACCTTTTTATTTAGTTTTAGCGTTCCAAGCAGCTTCGATAACTATTTCTTGAATAACGCTCATTCAGTGAGCGCCCCCCAAATTCCCGCGAATATCTCACCTCTAGCGACTGCATTCCTCAGGCAGAAAAGCAATTCGCAAATGTGTGTTCGTTATGCTGGCCGGTGTGTTAGTTCACAGACAGTCAGACAAAGAACTTTTTTCAGGCCCTGAGGAACTGCCTTGGATCGCCCCTTTCAGGGGGAGTCCGTGACAGTCGCGGGCCGCTCCCACGCAGCGACCGGAAGGCCGTGACCCTCCGCCCTCTCGCAGGCCCTCTGGACAGCCCGAAGCTGAACCGAAAGGTCGCTGTTATTTAGGGCTTCCTCCCAGTTCTCTTTTTTGGTGAACTCTGCATCGCGTAACGCAGCACATTGCCAGAGCATATGTGCTAGTGAGCAGTGCGCCTCCCCGCAGTCCGGACAATGCGGTTCTATGTTGGGCGAGAAGTGGCTAATCCTTCCCCTCGAAGGGAAAGATCCCGTTCGGAGCATCCTGAATTCCGACGATTGCGGTCGAGTGAGGTTAGGGTGAGGAAGCGGAAAAGTCCTCCGAGAGAGTTGATAATGAGTCGTGACCTCGTGGAAGGTGAGGAGCGAGTGCCTGTACCTCCCGGCGACCCTGCCTGCGAATTCGCCGGTACCGTCGCGGTGAGCGAAACCTCGCGCACGGTCATGGGCAAACTCATTAGCATTGGGAACATCGGGATGTACGTTGGCCCCCATGTGGGCTGGGAACCATTTTATGGTGTGAAATCCGGCAGCGCCCACGCTGCCGAGGATGGCCGCTGCCTCTCGCGAGATCGAGCCCGAGGTGAAAGCCGCAGCTGCGGACCGCGAATCTGTGAAGATATTTGGACGCAATGGGTCTTTCATTGCTATGGCAATGACGATTTGCTCAGCCACCATTGCCGATACCTTTCTAACTGAGGCCGAACATAGGAGTTTGCCACTATGGTCGACCGAGGCCACTGCAAAGCATTCAGAGCGCTCGTACTGGGCTGCATCGACAAAGGTCGTGAGTTCCGGACTCTCTGCAACCGAGGTCTATAAGGAGCGGGCCCGAGCTAAGCGGCGCCCTTCATTGTATTGCGGATGGACATTTTTTGGAAGCGGATGTACTGTATTCACGCCGCGCAAAAAGTGCTTTCCGCACTATGGTTGTAGGCTGCACGATAAAAGTGTCGGTTAATTTTAATTCCTTAGTACCTATATTAACTTCGCTGACTCTTCTCCCGTTTTCAATTTACCTTAGATTGTTTTACTAGCGTGCCAGTTAGCGACGCGTCGCATTTTTGCGCTTGTGTCGAGCGACCTGAACTTAGAGCTCGATACAGTCTACAAACTAAACCCCTGAAGGCACATCCTTTCAGGCACAAACGTGTCGTGGCTTCGTTTCAACTGAGCGAACGAATTGCGACGACCCGCCGGCGGCCGGCCGACTAAACGCTGGGCCGACTGATTCTCTCGGAGGGTCGGCGAGCAGTGCAGTAGCGCTGTCAAGCCAGCCATCTTGTTTTGACGTCATATGAAACGTCATAGGTAGTCGGCAAGGAGGATGCAGAGAGCAGGAAAGTATTTTATAATAGATTTTTCTTCCGGATAAAGTCGCGTAAACGCAGCAAGAGTGGTCGAAACATGGCCTAGAGGCTCCAGAGTACAATTTGCGCTAGTAATCCCGCAATGTTTAGAAAACACTTCGGTGTCCCTTTAAGGTAGCTTACACTCATTCAATCACTATTTTTAATACATATTTACTCAAAGACCATGAGACATAGACCTAGCGCTCTTTGGTCTCAGTAGCCCTTGCACGTCTAAAACACATGTACTACTGGAGTGACGGCATTACGATGGTTAGTGCGACGATAGCGTACTACGCAGGGGGTCTCTGCAGAACATCACAGCTAAGGCTGTAGATTCGCGTTATATAGTTAAATGATTGGTAACAAGGGGGGAACTGTGCAATACCGACAGAAAACATATTTGGATTAATTCACTGAAGTGCTTCATTAAAAGCGCCACATCGTTTTCCCTCTGCAGCGTTCCCAGTTATTGTTGCGATTCGCCTGGCCAATAAACGTATGAAATTTACAAAACGCAAGCAAAGCCTTCCGTAGGGAAAAAGTCTAACATAAAAAATTCATAATTGCTAAGGAATAAGGGGCGTGCCTAGAGCTCTTGTCATGACGTAAGTACAAGAGACTAGGTACCCCTTTGTCTACTACAGACAGTCAATCATCGAATTTACGTAAACGTGTTCATATCACTTAACATCGACCGTGTTCCTTGGCAACTGAGTGGGCGAAAAAAACCGCCTGCTCATGTCTCTCTGTAGAGAAGGGTAAGGTGACCGCTCCTTCTTTAACATTGTACACGATTCGTTACTTCTTTTTCCCCGTCAGGCTTCATTTGGGAATCGGTAAAGTTTTCATCTTTCTGTAGCCTCACACAATGACATCGCCGCTCGAGGTCCGGGAAAGCGCGAGGACAAAGTGGCACTAAATTTTCCCTCTCAACAGAGGCAGTTACCGAACGTAGGCAGGGCGAGATTAGTTCCAAGAAATAACGAACGCCTGTTCGAACGTTATGCTACGGCTCATTTGACAACTAAATCTGTTCCATACGATCGGAAAGAAGAATAGAGGCTGCGACTTATGGGTGTGTTCCGAACAAACGGAATAAGAGCCTTCAAACTGACTTCAAACGTCCTTCGAGGCTACATGACCAACGAGTAGCCTACTTCACTGTACAGGCATGCCTAAGCAGACAAGTTTAGATTTATTTTCCCTTGCGTACGTAATAGAGGCGCTGTGAGTATAACAGCGATCACTGGTTGCTGGATTCAGCAAAAGGAAAAAAATACATACTTAAATGGTGATGCAGCTTTCCAGACAGAGGACAATGAACGGGCGGAGATATATGCTAAAGAAAACGAATTGCTATCCTTGGCAGCTACGCTGTTTCGATGGGAGAGAGAAAGAAAAGACAGGAAACGTAGAAAATATTCAGAACTGGTAGTCGCGGCAGTCCGGATGCCGGAAGGAGAGCCTCTGAGTAAACAGGCGGCATGCGTGCCTCACGAGCGGATTGTTTGTCGTGGGAAGGACGTACGCCAGAAAGAAAGGCGACGCCAGCGCGGAGCTTTGCGCACGTCTTAATTTTTACTTCAAGTTATGACACCGGGATGTACGGTCCTCGGAGAATCGACCGAGGCGTGCAGACGCGTACCACTTACGAGACGGCCACGCCGCCTTTTCTCGCGCGAAAATGAAAACCGGCTCGTGGGACGAAAAAGCGTCTTTGGGGAAAACTGGTTTCGTGACCCCCATACTACGCTACATGTGTTCGGTAACGTATTTATGACGGGTCGCTGGGCACGCGCGTGCGTGGATACCCACCGCCAGCATTCTGTATGCAGATGGAACTAAGATAAGGATGGCCGGTGTGAAACACGCGCCGGGCGAATTTCGCCGTTCCTCGTTCAAAGTGCGGCCAGTGAAAGCTGACCGCCGAGCTATATTCGTCTGGTAACGCATTCACGAGCAACCCACGCGGTCTGAAGATAACCGCTTTTCGAATGTTCAATGCATGAGGGCACGCAGTAAAAGGCCGAGGCGAAAGACAGTGAGTAGGGAGATGCAGTAGTCGCGGTAAAATCGACTTAAACTTCCAGTCAAAGACACTATTTGCGTACAATAACTTGTGGGGATAAAGCGCGGGTTCAAATTGAGCCGCCAAGGTGCAAGGCTGGGCTGGTTACTGTATAGCCTGCTGTTTAAAATCTAGCACAAGAGTGAAGGAGCATGAAACACGGTCCTTGCGGCTATTCTCCACTTCGGGCATTTTCCGCGAAATTGCCGGATGTGTAACGCCGTAAAACAGACACTTGTGCGGGGCTTTCACGCCCGCTACGAGCCGTTTAGGGAAGACATGTTGAAATACGGTGAATTCCAAACAAGCCTACCATCGCCCCCCGTGGTAATACTGTGAGTGAGTGAGTGAGTGAGTGAGTGAGTGAGTGAGTGAGTGAGTGAGTGAGTGAGTGAGTGAGTGAGTGAGTGAGTGAGTGAGTGAGTGAGTGAGTGAGTGAGTGAGTGAGTGAGTGAGTGATCGAGTGAGTTAGTGGGTGAGTGAGTGAGTGACGGATTGAGTCCGTGAGTAAGTGATTTATTGAAATATAAAGGGAAAAAGAAGTGGACTGGGCATATTTTGAACTCATTTGGGAGTTCACCAGCATACAACCCAGTCCGGGGGAAGGGCAGAGGGGGAATGAAAGGGGATAGGTGAGAACAAATGGGGACAGAGAAAGGGGGAGAAAGAGTGCTAATCCTTACACTTCAGTTGTATTGTTGAACTGGTGAATGATCCACTAACTACATGCTGCTTCCGGAAAGTTTCCTGACCCCTTTGATAGCGTGCCGATATTTTATAAACCACTAATTCTTATGATCTCCTAAAACAATACCTACAGTAAATAACAGAGGGAGACGTATAATTAGAAGTTTCTGTGTCTCGACAAAACAACTAAAAAAAGACAAAGACTGAGGGACACACAACAATGACTGCGCTGAACTATCAACAGGTTTTATTTCGAAAGAGATACAAGTGCGTTAACGATAGGCTGCTGGAGCACGTGAACAATGTAAAAAATGCGCGAGGAGGGGAAAGATGCGGAAGGCTTCCTGGCAAGCCATTGTTTCAATTGCAAGGACTGCTCGCCAGAATTACAATACACTTTCCTCATTAGAAAGTGGAAATCAAAGCTCTCACGTGAAATTGCAGAATCAGAACGAATTTTAGCGCTTGGTGAGGCATGCGTCAGCATGGCCTCTATCCCCTTGTCAGAGAAAGAACTTAATTTTATACGCACCGGCAGAGAAACCTTAGGTTGGACGGGTTCATATATTGTGTATCTTTCGAAATAAAACCATTTGATAGTGCAGTGCAGTCCTTGTCGTGTGTCTTTCTGTCTTTGTCTTTTTTTTTTTTGCGCTGTTTTGCCTGGATTGTGCACCAACACGCCCAGTGTAGCACGTTAATAAAGTTTCTGTGTGGTTCGTAAAACTGGGTTTCCACCTCTGGTTGGGCTATGACTGCGCACTGATCCGCACAATCGGGGAGTCATTCACTTGTGGATTATCAGCTCCGCCTCGTACACGGGGGCACAAAAGGAAGAATTTGACATAGTTAGCCCAGTACTGCAAGCGCACACGATGGCGGGGAAAGTTTCAACTATTTTAAGGCACGGGACGATCGGAACGTCCTCCTGACAAAGACCGCTGAAAATAGAACGCAAGCGTTGAGTATGAAGGGAGGTCGTTTGTCATGTTGATATTGCTGGACTGCTCGGCGTCTACATTTATCGGCAAGTGGAATCTAAATAAGAGCGAACTCCAGCCCTCTCGGCAGGAGCAACTAAAGGAAGACAGAAGACCTTTAACTACATCTACTGCAGAAGAAACCCATGCCATGAACGAGAAGCACGAAAGTCAGCCTTTCGCAGAGTAGGGCCGTGAGCGCACAGCAGTATCCAACCGAAAACGGATAGAGATCACGCCATAGAACCTCAGCCGAGCTCTGCCCTAGCAGCGCAAAATGAACTGGTCGAGCGCTTGGAAACGCGACTGACACGATGTCCGGCAGTGCACCGAGCGCTTTCTTTTTAATTTTTTACAGCAACAAACAGAGTAACTTAGCGGGCCATGTGAGAATTTCCTGATGGATTACATCGGCTGTGTTTGTTTTTGCCCTAACGGGGCTAAGCAACTACAGCAAGAGAGTAAAATATGTTCCAAAACAATAACAACATAGGGGAACCACCGTGCCCATAGCACGCATATTTTCACAGAACAGCTGTTATTTCACGGCTGCAAACTACTAGGCGAAGTGCCCATGCCTGACCTCAAAACAACCGAAATATGTGCGAGTTGCTATAAAGCTGGCATATTCCGGGTACCGAAACGGTGACGGACAAGGAAAGGCAGGCGACGGAAGCAATGCTGCACTCCGATCTCATTTTCATTGAGGCATGCCGGCTTTTTAAGCAAACATGTAGGAGGGTGCACACGCCCCTCAACTTGCGATGGAGAAACAGGCCCACGACAGAGCTCAAAAAAGTGTCTGCAAAAGGAAACAAAACAAAATTAACGTTTCCCGGGGAAGAGAAATCCACACCAACGCACCACCAAAAGCTGGCTGGCTGACCCTCCCATAGTTACTCATGCAGAAAGCTTCCGCACATTCTGTTGCGCACCTTCGTTTGCGACGGAACAAAATGACGGGCTGGCCGAACTTGGGTTATAGCCGTACTCGTGACAATGTCCGGAAATAGTGCTCTTGTCGACGTGCTATCGGGCTCTCTAAGCCACGTATTAACAGGCATGTTTCCCGCTGTCCAATATGTTTTCACAGTTGCCACAAGAGAACCGCGTCCGTTACACAACTTCTCGCTTACAATCAACGCATTGATTCACAGGTGTCACCAGGCGAGATCTTGCACCCTTTATTCTTTTATTCTCACATACCGTAACGGTATACCAGCCCTTCTTATTCGCCTTCAAACACGGAAGCAGGGCAACTTTTCATTTTAACGCGAGAGCATTGCTAGGCTCATTGAGCAATTTTCCTCCGCGGAAAAGGTGCCATCAACGGAAACGGAAACAATCACAGCGGCAGCGAGCACCTGCCTGCAGCTGGAATCAGGCACGGCGACAACTGCAGCGTGGAAAATAGGAGTCATGTCCGTGCGCTCGCCGACAATGGTAGCACAGCGAAGATGAAATAGGGGAAGCGCGGATTGATTAATTGTCGGGTTTAACGCGCCGAAGCTACTACACCTGGGCTATGAGACGCACCGTACTGGAGGACTCAGGATTACTTCAGACCACCTAGGGATCTTTAACGTGCGTCGAAACATTAGCACACTGGCGTTTTTCGCTTTCCGCCTCCATCGGCGAAGCAGCCGCCACAGCGGGTGTCGAATCCGCGACCTCGCGCTCAGCAGCACAACGCCTTATCCTTGAGACGCGGGGCGGGTAAAAAGCGGCAACGTTATACGAGCAAGCGCTCCGTCTGTGAACTGGGGTTCGTTCTCCCGGTTTCTGCGCTCGCGGCGATGAGTCATTGTTTTCGGGTGGCCGTGTATATAGAAGAATTGCTGCTAGTCTCGCTTTCTTAGTTGACTTTTAGCGTTTCGAGAATATGGATGGCGAACGTAGCATCTCCGTTCTAAAGCGTCCCCTCGACGACGAAGTAACGCTTTCGCGTCTCGCATCTTCAAACCTAGTCGTAGATGTCCTCTGTTTCTTTTTGACTCCCTAAAATAAGAGCCTACGGGCAGACCGCTTCCCCTTCACCTGCACTAATGCACACTCTCGTTAAGTCATCCGCTATTTCTTTTTAAAGCGAAAGCTTTCTTAGTGCGACCGATGGCGTCCTGTAAAGCAAAACAAAAAAAAAACTAATGCATTTCCCCATGGAGGGGTCGGTAGACCGAAAAGCTCTGATAAGATCTCTGGACACAAGCGCGTGCGGGAAAACAGGCTTCTATTGTGTCAAAACAGTTACTTGAAAATTGCGAAAAAGGAACGGTTCTAGGCAAGAGAATACACGCATCGGTCATAAAGAAGTAGTACAAGAGTATACCTTCATTTCATAAACCACGTATCGGTATACATTTCGATGGTTCGTGAGGCATTTACTTAGTGTGCAAAAAAAATTACGCCCACCTCCCCTCGCGGGAACCCTGGTGTGATGCGACGCTGAGGGGGTTCAAGCGCAAGCGGAGAGCAACCGTCCACCGAAAGGCCGCCGGAGAGCGGCACACCGGTTATATTCTAGGCACTATATATGCGCAGCGCGCCTGAAGGAGAGGAAACCGCGGAGAGAGAGAGTACTGCACATGCGCAGCACCGCGCGCAGCACCGCCCACCGGCGGAGTGAGAGCGCGCTGGGCCGCACACGCTCTCACCTGGGCACGCGCCGGCGCCAGTGCGTCTGCCGCGGCTATGACGCAACACAATCCAACACAATCCCCTTTAATCCAATCCAATCCGATCCAAATTCAATCCAATCCAATCCAAACCAAGCCAAGCCAAGCCGAGCCAAGCCAATCGAATCCAATCGAATCCAATCCAATGCCCCTCGCGAGAGAGTGTTCGCTATCGGAGAGGAGAGCGGGAGAGTGGGTGCGGACAACGGACGCACGCGGACAACATCGGACGCACGCAGGAAGGACAGGGCCGCCGACAAGAGATGCTCTCAGCGTCGCATCTAAAAAATCGTCGCGTGGGTTCGTTCTTCGTTTGCGATTTGGGTCTTTGAAGGTTTGACGATTGATTGCACGCACTTTCAGCGAAGGTTGGACGCACATTTAGCGAAGGTTTTGTCGCACTTTTGACGCAGTTTTGACGCCAGAAAGCTTTCGCGCTTCTCTTAACTTTCTTTAGGGTGGGATGGTAATTTTTTTCGGAATGTTAACTGGATGTATCCGGAACTTTAGCAATTGCTCAATGTCACGGGAAAGATATGATCAAAAGTTACAGGTGACATCTAGGTTTAGGTCTGAAGATGTAGTACGGGCTAGCTTTACTTCTGCGTAGAGGGAGCGTTTTGGAGCGGAATTGCTCAATTTACCATTTATGCATTGCAAGCACTGAAGTTCAGAGATGGGAGCTAAACTATCCGTAACGGCTTTCAGTCACCACGGCGCAGGAAAGGAAGAGGTCATCTTCGCTTGTGTGGCTGAAGATGTGGGTATGAAAAGTTCCGGCTGCGGGTTGTTGATGTCTTTGAGCGAGAAGGAGAGAGTGCAGTGTTTAAAAGGGTTTAATCTCTAATGTCTTGGCCTTACTGCATGCTTTGGCCTTTTACAAGACAGTGAGAAAGACCTTCATTGCGCCAGATTAGGGAAAGTTCGGGAAAGTTGGGTAAAGAGATGGTAGACACCAAGGGCTGAACCCGAACTCCATCGCCCCAGGATCAGCTAACGCTGATGTTAGGTGACAAACTGTTCAGGGCAGCCTGCCATGTGGCGGGATAAGTTGCATATGAAATGTTTCAGTTCTTAATCCTTAGCAGATCCTCGGATTTGAGCATTTCGGGGGAAGAAAATGGGTGTTTCTGCGTATTGAGTAGTTTTAAATTCGTGTAGAACGCTTTATACCAAACATCTTTGCTAATCTATAATAGGAGGACATATGTGTTGGTTTGTATCCTGCGCAGAGTTTGCTGTCCTTCGGTGTTGAGATGCCCCAGTAGCACGTGGAGCGATGGTGTTCCTAGGCGGAGGATGAGGACACATTCTGCTATTTTCGAGGAGGGGAGTGGGGTAGTAATGATCAACGGGGATCATGGCATGCAAGATCGCGTGGATCCCGGTCGCCTGCGTCCTTCCCTTCGAGACCCTTGCCATTGGGCACGGGTGTTATTGTGATGGCAACTTTCATCGTTGGGGATTGGAGAATCTTTCTCAGGCGTTTAGGTACACGGCTAGCAGCCAAGGTAATTTTTAGCGTACTTTTGAGCATGTGTAGTGATGCTTAGGCATCTATTACAAAGTTCCGCTATGCGGATCGCCAAGGGGATGGCTCCGATTTCCGCTATTTCGTTCCTAAGTGTAGGAGGGTATTGAAGTCGCAGCGATTTCCAAGGCAGTCTACTAGGGTAATTGTTGCACCCTGAAGTTGGCGTATGCAAAGTTTTTATTGTTTTGAACTTTCCTCGAAAGACTTCGATCCTGGCTTGTGACATGTCCTTGCCTACGTTTGGATCTATGTTTTTTATTGTCTACCAGCCAAAGGCTCTTTCGTGGCGTGCGGGACAAGAAACTCTCAACGCCGCTGCGGAGGAAAGGGCGGTTTTGACTCACGGAGCACAGTGTAGATGGCGCAGCGAATTTACCCAGCGTTCCCCACGCGCTCACCCCGGCGGACGCATCGGCGCAACCCGGCTTTATCGTCTGCTTTGGCGATGGTTGTTTTGGTCCTGTTTAGGTGCATCTTCGCGTCCATTGCGCGCTTCCTTCGCACGGCTTGATTAAATTGTTCGACAGCACCTTCTGGGTAACCCGGACACGACGGAATTAAGTGGTCGTACGGCAAAGATACGTTAAAGATTGGTTTGCAGGGCACGGAAACAGAATGTAGAGACCACATACAGAAAGGTGGCCGCTAAACAAACGCTACCTTTTGTGCACTGCTTGCCACGAATGGGAGTCCGTTTTCTAAATTCGTGAATACCAACTCGGTTATGTTTTCACAGGTATTACAAAAGGTGAAAGGAGCAACTGGTTCTGATAAATAGCGATTATAAGAGTTCCTTCAGCTTTCTCCTAATTCTCAAACTTACTAAACCGGATTGCTTAAATAGGTATAAATGGCCGCTCTAGCCCGGCCCTGGCCGCTCTAGCCCGGCCCTGGCCGACGCTTTGCGTTCGGGACGCCGCCCCTGCGAATTCCAAGTAACGGCAGGAAGAATCTCTGGTTTGATTCTTTGTAGAGCCACGTGCGTGAATTCAAGTGGCATCGCATGGACAATTCTTGTAGGTGTCGTTTACAGCTTTTCTTTCCAGCTTCTTGACAGCGTGGATTGGAGCCAATTTTTTTTGGTACGGGGAAGGCTTTTATGAAACTTTGCTGGATCGGTAATATATCCATCATGACGTCCAGCCGTTTGTTGTATGCAGGTGTGCCTATATTTCATAAGATGACCTGTCCCAATTTTTTTTTTTTTTGAGACGCTCCTTTTGCGCTAGGAGAGTGGCCTCTGATTTCTTCGAAGGTGTTTCTAATGCGCAATTTAAACGTCCTCGCATTGTTCGTAAAAATGGGGAGGTTGAGGGCTGCTTTATATGCTTCACTGATAATGGTGTTTATTTGGCCTTCTTCAGAGCGGGAAAGCTGCCGGTACGGCAGGCTGTACGATATTCGGGTCATGATGAGTGCCTGCACAGGTTTTGCTGTTTCTGCTTCTTTCGTTCCTGCTCTAATCCTGTACAGGCGTTTTACAATGCTGGCCAAATGGTCAAACACTTTCAGTATTTTGGCGATAGGACGATCGGCTATGCGCCTTCTCTGTAAAGCCGTGCCGAGGCTTTTTCCGTGGCTTATCTCTGCGATCACATGTTGACCTATACTTAGGTTTTTTTTTTAGGCCATTCATAGTTTGCCGGACAGAGCTTGCGGCGGTGACAGGCCAAGGAAAATTGGAAAAGTTATTTTAAAATTCGTGTAATGAGATACCATGTACTCCGTTTTACTTCTAATTCGGACACATTTTAGTTCGTCTGTGGTTATAATCTAGACTGTCCTTGGTTTTTAAATGCAGAGCATTTCAGTAACTCACGATGTCACCCGCGTTGTCCCGTCGTAGTCCGCACAGTCGTTGTCCGCACCCCTCCCCCTACACTATATAAAAGAAAATACTATCCGGCGCCCGGTTTCGATCCCTCGACCCTGCGGGCGGAACGCAATGTACATGGTGCTCTACCCACTGCGCCACAAAGCCGACACAGAATGGGACGCTACGAACGCGCCTTATATCGTTGACTCATTCAAATTACTGCTGACGACCGCTCTCTCGTCAGCAGTTGCTACAAGTGCAACAACATTAACGTAACGCAAACTACTTAACGTCGTGCGCCCCCGCAAATGCTCTGCATTTGATCGTGCCCCTCGCGAGGGGGATGTTTCATTGCGTCGCCATGCGAACAGTTTGCCACGCTTTAGTTTCAGTTCTTTCTTTGCTGGGGTGCCGACGAGCGGCGCCACCTCCTCGCACTTCTTTTTTGAGAGATTGGCGTAATGTTTTCCCAATTTTTTAGCTCGGTGACACAATGCTGGCGCCGGAATCACAGCCGCTTTGGTGGTGTCATTAGTTGCGGGCATGGCGGGCGACCGTGTCTGCCGAGTATGCGACTGCTGATGGCGCGAAAGAACTTCATTACGCATGCGCGGCGCCTGCTTAAATCACGTACTTTTTCTTTTTCTCGGTCGTGATGTCATTGTCCTCTTTTCCACAATCTAATTGCCGCTGTTCCTTACTCCCTATTCCGGCGAGCCCTCGTATCTAGCTGCCTCAATTGTAGTTTCCTGTTAGCACCGATGACGTATTTCCGCAGGCACTTGATGAGCACGACTGATAGCGAACGGCTAGAAGCCACGGCAAAATCGAAAAGCCTAATAACGCTATCGCGTTAAAGACACGTTCGCGACGGTACTATGTGCGTGTGAGCGTGCGTTCGTGTTAGGTACCACCAATGTAAAGGGCGTCACACACTGTCGGCAGTAACTAAAGACCCGTAGTAGCCTGCAATCATGCCATCACACGACAACATGCCCACTACCTCCAGCGTGCAATTATAAGTTCATAAAAAAATTAGAATGCTTTGGTTAAACGTGCTTGCGACGAAAAGTTGTCCGCACTTCAGTGACAAGGAAGCGCCAAGCATGTCTAATAAGGTCTCGGCGTGAAACCTGCAAAGGAGTCTTATTAATTTTTTCCTGATCAGAACTTAATTTTTATGTTACCACAGGGTTTTACGCCGGAGCGCGCTACGATCACTAATGAATTTCCTTTTCCTTCGAGGTTGTCAAAGCCACCTTAAAGGAAGGAAATGTTTTCTAACGTATACAAGCATACACACAGTGCCTAAAACGCATAAAAAGCTGGCGTATTCTTACTCCTGCCAATCAAACTTTTTTACAAGGTTTCGTCGCAGAGGTGCTGGTTATTAGCCTCGATAATTTCGCGAGTTAGGGCACACCATCAACCCCATTTTACTTTTCCTGACAGCGCCTTCTTTTCCATGCTCTTGTTGGTTCCTACGCACAAGTTTATGCAGACCTCCTGTTCGGCCCTCACGAAAATATTCCTGACCTATTTTCGGATCAACCAAACAGCGTGCTGTTTCGTTCTTGTTTAAATAAACAAGACAGCCATAAGAAAATTGGGCGTTCTACGTATAGGTATCCCGGCAGGCAGATTAGTTGTAATTTAGACGACACTTTGCATACTTGGTCATGCTCCGAAACAAGGACTTAAGAACTTAGAAAATATGGCTTAGTGGAATCTACAAACAAAAAAATTTAATGCCCTTCCATTCTGTGAAAACGGATGACCTGCGAAGCTGCATGCCCTCCACGGAGTGCACGAACAAAACACGTTTGTTTTTTTGTATTTTACCACTGAGCATACTTCCTAGCCAATTATGTGAATGAAATTCGGAAAGACCGGAGCTTTATCCTAGCGGACAAGCATAGAGCTGTCTCTTTCCCTCCCGCGTCGTAGGCATCTTACTGTTCGTGTAACATGCCAACCCAATCCACTCTAGCGCAGAGGACACCGTACCGGTCGCATTGGACTGTTTGACGGCTACGTTTAAACCTCACGCCAACACAATGGACATGTCATCAGTGTGGGCATGGAGCCTATAGCTGTGCGTTCCCGTTCCCCCTCCGTCAACTCCCAACCCCTGCACGCATAAAAGGGCAACCGGGAATGAGCGGGTGCTTAGAAGTGAAAGACACTGTCGAACATGTCGCTCTGAAAGCTTTTTAGTTGAACAAGTGATATTGGCCCACGCCGGCGTTCCAAGCGGGACAGTTGCTGTTCATTCGGGAGGGATTAGTGGCTACACGACCAGCTAGAACTTGAGGCGGCGACGATGGCGGCCGCGGCTTTCCGTTGTTTTCGCGCCCATTCATGCTCTTCTCGGGCTGATGCTTCTTCCTTTTTCGGTCTTCTTAATCCAAGCGAGCAACATGCGGCAGTCCCATAGCGAGTTAACCCCTCGAAGTCCTCGACCAATATTCTAGCGGACACACACGTGGGTGTTCCTTTCGCTGCCCAGTCGTAGGCACCTTATTGTCTGTGCAACCCACCAACCCAGACCCAAACCATTCGACTGCGGAGGTGACAGCTGGCTAGGCGCATTGAGCCATGGGACTCCCACGTTTAAATCTCCCACCACCAAAACGGGGATGTCATCGGTAGCGACATTAAGCCCTGCTGTGCGTGCATGCCTTCTCCCTCCACCCCCAACCCGTGCACACCTAAACCGGCATCCGGGGATGGGCGCATAATTAGGCGTGAAATACACAGGCAAAGGGAGAGAGAAATGCTTTATATGCGGCCAGACTAAGATATATGATTATTCGTCCGCCAGGAGAACATGACCACCTCGTCAACGAGGGCCGCCGACGCGACAATGTTACTCGGAATGGCTCGAACGGAGCAAGTTGCTTTCAAGCAGCGGGGACCCGCAGCCGGGGGGGGTGGGGGGCGAGGCGGAATTTCAGCCGGCAACGGGCAACGGCCGCGACTACAATTTCGGCGGTGGCGGTGGCAGCGGCTTTCTGGCGTTTTCACAGCGATTCGCACTGCTGTTTATTTTCCGCAATCATCCGATAACGGCGCTACGGCCGCTGTCAGCCGGCTGCGCAACGGTGGTGGCATCGGTGGTGGCGAAGGGAATAACCGCTGTGATAATCGTTGTGAAAGGGGAGTCGGCGGTGGCGAGGAGGAGCCCCGGAGTGGCGCCGAGTAAACCGGCTTCACCGGAACGAAAACTGTGGGAATAAGACGTATACCACTTCCCAATAAAGATGTGCCCATGCACTCCGTAGAGACGGTTAACGAGCGAGGATGTAACGTGCGGCCGGTGTTTTCAATTGCCACACTGACGCTGCTCTGCCCTCACCTTTGTCGCCCTTGCCCGTCGGTGTCGCTTGAGCTGTGCTTCACGAAGTAGCTCGCTGCGAGCGCGCTCTTCTGCAAGAGATACTCGTTCTCGCTCCCTCCTATGCACCCTTTTCACTTGCCAGTGTCGGCAGATGCGAGGGTGTAGTTACGTCATCTATAAAGTCAGCCAATATCATCATCACCACTATCATCATCAGCCTATCTACGCCCACTGCAGGGCAAATGCCTCTCCCATGGATCTCCTTTTGTCCCGGTCCCGTGCTAACAGCGTTTAATTTATCCCAGCAAACTTCTTGATCTCATCTGCCCATGTAACGTTTTGCAGCCCCATGCCACGCTTGCCTTCTCTAGGCATCCACTAACGATTATCTTGCCTACGTATCGCATACCCTGCACACACCCATTTCTTCTTCTTAATTTCTACTAACATGTTCTTAACACGCGTTTGTTCCCTGACCCACTCCACTCTCTATATTGTCCCTTAATGTTACACCTATCATCGTCCGTTCCACTTCTCACTGAGTCGTCCTCAATTTAAGCTGAACCCTCTTAATGAGCCTCCAAGTTTCTGCCCCGTAGGTGAGTACCGGTAAGATGCATTTATCATACACTTTCTCCTTCAGGGATAATGGTAGGCTGCCATTCGTTATCTGAGAGTGCTGGCCAAATGCACTCCACCCCATTCTTATCCTTACAATTATCTCTGCCTCATGGTTTGGATCCGGGGTAACAACTGGGCCTAAGTAGATATATTCGCTTACCACTTTCACTGTCTCGCCACCTATCTCAAACTGGTGTGCTCTCCCCAGGTTATCGAGCATTACTTTAGTTTTCTGCATATTAATTTTCAGGCCCACGATTCTACTCTGCTTGTCCAGCGCGGTAATCATGCTTTGCAATTAGTCCCCCGAGTTGCTTAGCAAGGCAACGTCATCAGCAAATCTGAGGTTACTGAGGTATCCTCCTTTAACCCTTACTCCCACCTGATCCCAATCTAACATTCTGAACACCTCTTGTAAACATGCTGTGAATAACATTGGAGAGATTGTGTCTCCTTGTCTGACGCCCTTCCTTGTAGGTATTTTACTGCTCTCCTTATGTAGGACGATGCTAGCAGTGGACCCATTGTAGATACACTCTAGTATTCTTACGTAATGCTCGTCTACACCCTGATTCCGCAATTCCTCAATGGCTGCTGAGGTTTCCACGGAGTCAAATGCTTTCTCGTAATCTATGAAGGCTATATATAGGGGTTGAGTATACTTCGCGCATTTCTCTATCACCTGATTGATCGTGTGAATATGGGCCATTGTTGAATAACCTTTACGAAACCCTGCTTGTTCATGAAGTTGACTAAAATGTAAGGGGGAAGAAATTCTGTTAGCTATTACCTGGTAAATACCTTGTAGACGACTGACATTAAGCTCATTCGCCTGTAATTTTTAAGTCCTTCATGTCACCTTTAAGGGGAGCCAATATGTCTCCCCTTAAATCTAACTCCTCTCCAACTGGTTATTTCGCGCATGCGCGTGGGGTTGCGCTGGAGGAATTTTTTTATTTGATTTTGATTGTAGGGTTTAACGCGCCGACGCAACGCAGGCGATGAGGCGCGTCGTAGTGGAGGGCTACGGATTAACTTTGACCACCTGGGGATCTTTAACATGCGTCGAAATCTCGTACACACGAGCATTTTTGGTTTTCGCCTCCGTCAGAAAAGCGGCCGCCGTGGCCGGGAATCGAACCCGGGAGGAATTTTTTTTTGCGTACATGGGCCGCCTGATTTTCCTTTCGCCTGATAGTATAAAGTTCCACGTTAAAAAATCGCACAGGACGTCTACGGTGGGTCTTAAGCTGTGACACGTACGCGAAAGCGCTGCTCTGTTGTCGAAACAGACCTCTGGAATGTAGCTGCCGCATTCACCATCTATGCCCTTCGATCAAAGAAAGTGAAATAAAATGGCGTGACTATAGCAGCGATGATTTTATATGAAGCGGTACGCAGCAACAGTGGCTAGTAGGCGCGAGCGACGCACGCAAGCGAACGAACGCCAATGCGCAGGCGCAGCACTTGCTGAAATACTATGCCCTCTCTTTCTTCTTCGCTATGCTACCATTGCTGGCGAGCCTACTTGCACGTCACCTGCTTTCTATAACCCCAGTTTTTACTGCGCCCGATTCAGGTGCAGGTGGGCGCCCCCTTTTCGCTGCCGCCGCTGTCGTTTCTGGTCGGCAGTGATGATGCCATTCTCGCTGACACCCGAGGTGCCCGGGTAAAAGCACAGCAAGGTCTGCACCTAGTGCAGACGAAAAATCGCTCAATACAACTAGTACTACTATCATATAACTCCATCCGTGTACAGCAGTGAAATTGGGAAGCTCACGCAATAGAATATGGTGCGCCATAATTGAAAGCGTAATTAGTTACACCTAGAAGTCTAATTCAGAGAATGTTCCTGTACTAATCTTCTACCCTCATTTTATAAACCTCGGCCTTATTTGTAGCCCTCCAAACAACAAAAAATAAAACCAAACACGATTCGACAACTTTCATCAGTGTGGGAACACACGAGCACGCCAGCACGTACGTTCCCCTTCCTTCCGTCTTCTTGACTACTTTCTTTTTATTTTTTACATCCCGACATGCCGGGAGTCACGCCAGTAAGGAGTAGGATTAACCCTTCGCGGTGGCTCAGTGGCTAAGGCATTGTGCTGCTGAGCACGAGGTTGCGGGTTCGATTCCCGGCCGCGGCGACCGCTTTGGAGACGAAAAGCAAGAACGCCCGTGTGTATGAGATTTCGGCGCTTAAAGGGACACTGAAGTGAATTTGTCAAGCTCCCGTTTTTGCTTGCACTGCGTAGACTGGCTCAAATTAGCACACTTTTCATCGTTTATCCGGTTGACGAATCGGTAATTATTTTACAAAGCGTGAAAGAAGAAAAACTACCATGCGCGGTTTGCGGCGGCCGCACCAACTAAGGCTGTGACGTTGGGAGGAGGGGGCACCGTGATTGGACGATGCCCAAGGTTAGCAATCAAACAAGTTTCGGTTTCGGTTTCGGTTCTGTAAATCACAACCAATGGCGTTGTTGGGTGGGCATTCTCAATATCTCAGTAATCATCGTACCGCGCTTCTGCCACGTTGTCGGCTGTAAAATGCGTAAGATAAGCCTCCCAGGACGGCTTGGAATCGTAGCATTCACTAGCCGAGGCCTACGCTGTGCATGAACACCCTCCGCGTCCCCGCAGACGCTCAAATGCCATGCGCTTTTCCCCGATATTTGGAGCTTGCCTCACTCATGCTTGTATCGTAAAAAGCGTGTTCGCACAAGGCCAAGGGTGTGTTGATTCTGGCCTGTGCCCACTGCCCGCAAGCAGTCGGTGCTTATGGCAACAGCACGCCAACGAGAACTTGCTAGCGCGCCAGTGCCAGTCTGCGCGCGTTCTGTGAACTAGTTCGTGGAACAATGAACGTTGCGGCCCAAAAAAAGGTGAACTCAGTATAGAAAACATCGGCGGAAAACGAAAAAGATAACTTATAAAAAAAAGCACGTACCCGCGGGGATTCGAACTTGTGACTTCCAAAACACTTGCACTGACATACTTAGCGCTCCAACCACACGGGCGAGCGCTAGGGACCTTGGAAATATAAGGTATATAATGTATAACCAGTTTACACTTTTAATTTAGTTCCAGCATTCCAAGCAGCTTAGGTGACTATTTGTTGTATTGCGCTCGTGCAGTAAGCATCCCCCCAGTTTCCACAATACCTCACGTCTAGCAATTGCATTTCTTAGACGGAAAAGCATTCGCAGATGCGTAGTCATGCTGCTGGCCGCTGTGATTGTTCGCCCAGCGCAAAAAAGTGCTTTCCGCACCCTAGTTTTACGCTGTAGGGTAAAAATATCAGTTGATTTTATTTCCTTAGTAACTATATTGACTTCGCTGACTCTTCTCCCGCCTTCAAGAGGCCTTATATTTTCCTACTGGCGTACCAGTCAGCGAAGCGTCGCATGTGCGCTTGTGCAGCGCTTGTGTGAAGCGACCTTGACTTGGAGCTAGATACAGTGTACAAACTAACCAAGTAAAGAAAGGCACATTCTTCCATTCACAAACGTGTCCTGGCTTCGTTTCAACTGAGCGAACGAATTGCGACGACCCGTCGGTGGCCGGCGGACGAAACGCTGGGCCGACTGACTCTGTCTGAAGGCCGGGGAGCCTTGCAGTAGCGCAGCCAATTGCGAGCTCGGCTCCTCCCGACGTCACACGAAAACGCCACAGAAAATGGGCGAGCGTAAAGAGAGGAGGACAGCATTTTCGAATTAATTTTTCTACTAAATAAAATCGCGTAAACGCGCCCAGAGTGGTCGAAACGTGGCCTAGGGACTCCGGACTACAATTTGCGCTAGTAATCCCGCAATGTTTACATATCACTTCAGTGTCCCTTCAAAGATCCCCACGTGGTCAAAATTAATCCGTAGCCCTCCACTACGACGCGCCTCATCGTCTGCGTTGCGTCGGCGCGTTAAAACCTACAATCAATCAAGGAGTAGGATTATGTCATAGGTGTTACGCGCTCACTTGCAGGGTGTGTCATAACGTCTATAAAATAGGAAAAGGAAGCATAAGCAAAAATGATACTATATGCAGCCATCTAAATAGAAGTTATGGTTCTTGCACACACCGAAGCTACACCTGGACTATGAGGCGCACCGTAGTGGAGGGCTACGGATTAATTTGGGCCACCTGGGGATCTTTATCGTGCGCCGAAGTCTCGAACACACGGGTGTTTCCGTTTTTCGCCTCCATCAGAGAACGGCCACCACCACCATAGTCGAACCCCGTCGTTGTGCTCAATAGCACGACGCCTTAGCCATTGAGTCACTGCGGTGGGTTATACAACCATGGAAACTTCTCCAGTAAGAAATTGAACAACCATCAGTGCTCCCGCGGAAATTCCAGCACTGGGTCTATTGGCCTGATCCTGATAACCTTCAGACAGCGACCAGCTTTAGAGGCCTACTAGCTAACGTGTTCTGGTATACGCACGAGCTCGCTGGTTGTGTTCCAGGTGGCGGAGGCCCTACTTCTGAAGGAGCCGAAATAAACACCCGTGTGACCCCGTGAACGAGATTACGGCGCACAAAGATGTCCCGGTGCGTGGTATAAATCATAGAGGTTCATACGAAAAACTAGAGGGGACACTGGCGCCGCAATCGTTCAACCACCATGGAGCTGATTGTGTGACGTAGACTCGTGATTTTCGAACTTGGCTTAACTTAAGGCTTGACGGTTGTTATGTGCACTTGGCTTCGTATGTTTCTGCGCCACTAGTTTCGGTATCGGCGTCGAAAGCATCGATGGCTCGTTCCGAGGCAGAATTGCTGTTGGCGCCCGATTCCAGTGGCTGCAAGTGTCAAATACTGCTTGGCACCCGCCGCGGTGGCTCAGTGTCTAAGGCGTTGTGCTGCTGAGCACGAGGTCGCGGGTTCGATTCCCGGCCGCGGCGGCCGCTTTTCTGGTGGAGGCGAAAAGCAAAAACGCCCGTGTGTACGAGATTTCGGCGCGCGTTAAAGACCCCCAGGTGGTCAAAATTAATCCGGAGCCCTCCACTACGGCGCGCCTCATCGCCTGCGTTGCGTCGGCGCGTTAAACCCTACATTCAATCACAATCAATCAATCAAATACTGCTTGGCTGGAATGAAGTGGATGCGGAAAGCAGTAGCGTCGCCGTGTAGCCCCTACACTAGAAGTAGTCATGTTCTACGGCATTTCTGAAACGGACGCGAACTCGAGATTCCGCACAAGGTAGACGGTACGAGCACGCTGTTCTATCCTAGTCCCGGTCATGACGACGCCTGCGAGGATAACATGAGCCCGGTAGCGGCTATGCCAAATATATATAAAAAACTTTAGCAGCAGTAAGTATATGTGTACAGCCGTACAATTTTTCCTCACGTAGCAATATCGCGGGATCTGTGTCTGGCGTGTGGATCATCATCAAGTTGATCGTGGTCAGCCCTTTATCACAGTATCAAGCGGCGAAACAAGCGAGGGTCAACGCAACCGTTATGCAATGATTTCGCCAATGCAACCGTCATCTGCTAGGCTGCCCTTTCGCCCGTAATCAGCTGCCTGTAATTATTGGCGTGCACAAGGCGCACGCACTATCGCTGTGACCACCCGTCACCATGCAAACTTCTGGAATCAGTACAGCCGCGCGGCTTCAGCCGCACGCCATCGCCGACTTACTCAACAAACAAAGAAAGAAAAAAACGCTTCGCCGCCTAATCGGCCTAATCATCGGCTCCGTTAAGCTCAGCCGTGCATACATTTTACAAATATCTTCCCGTCTGATAGAAGAATTCTTCGAAACCTCAATATAAAATTAACAGGAAGTGAAATTTTTTTTACAAGATTGATAATTTATACACTAATGAACATTAGTTATAGCTTTTGTATTAAAAAAAAGTACTTTGAGTCAAATAAAATAACGGCTGTGTCAAGTTAAATTCGAAAATATCCCATCCTCCAGGCATGGCCGCCTCCTGGGGGTTTGAAGCCGCCATTCGGCGGTTCGCATAGACACTAGCGCCAGTGTCCTCTAGCGTATATTAGTATGAAACTCCGCGGTATAAAGGAATCCGCAGCCCTGCAACACAGCCTACCACATTGATTGGGGACGTTAAGCTCCGATTTGAACTTTTTCATTACTGACAGAGAGCATCGATCTCTGGGTTCACAACAACTCGTGCCATATATTTAACTGCGTTAAAGGAGTGCAAAAGATGCGGTCGAATACGGAACAAGAATGAGGGTGTGCTTGGGACCAGAAGAGTGCATTCTTAACATATGAATAGGACGATCTGCGCCCGTTTTGTTAACGCGCTTTCTCCTGTTTTGTATTCGTCCCCGCGCCCTGCAACCGCATTGTATACGTGCAGTAAAGAGAACGCGCAGTAGCCCTGCCGGTTCCATTGCATATTTTCTTTCAGTTCTCAAGCATGCAAATGTCTTTCCAAAAGTGGCTCACCGAATCCAGCAGTTTTTAAGCACGTGCACGTTTCCCCGTTGCTGACGTATACGTTCATAAACACAACATCAGTTCTTCGGGTCTGGTTCATTGTCTGCCACTGTGTAAAAGCCCATTCGTCATCAAAGTCATCAATGGGCCTCGATCTAACTTTATGAGTCGCTTTTCGCTTAGCAGCGCGGTAGCTAAAGCACCTCGTATACACTGGGAAAAGGAAAAAAAGAGATTGCAACCGTTGGGGGCGCTCGGCGAGTGTCACAAAGCATACGCATGGCGATCTGTTTCCTTGAACTCAATTACTATTCCTAACATGCGCGGTTTTGAGATCGCTTCGCTTCCTTTACCGTGTCTCTTCAGCACTCTGGTATAGTTACCGTTGAAAGGGATAGGAGCCTCCCGCATAGGCGGCTGCGTTTCGTGGCGTTCAGATCAGAAGAATGCAAATACAAAAGGCTTCTCTTCAGCTCTTCCGGTGCTATCTATTGCGGGTATACGTGGGGAGCGAACAGAGTGCTTGCATGAAAGACGCTCTCAGATAGCATCTTCGAGAGCTAATGGTAATTACCAGCATGGCCGCCGAATGTAGGGGTCCACAGTGCGTTGCCTCGCACGGAGCGCGAGAGAACGAGACAAATACAGGCGAGCAGGACAGTTGGTCTTGCTCGTTTTCGGCGACTCCCACCCTCTTTCTCAACGAGCTTTTGTCACTCTGTTTTTGGTGGTCAGTTACACGGCACTCGAACCGGTGCATCGATTTAGAATAAATACCAGCATGTCCCAAGCATTGTTCTGCCTAAGCCTTTTATCGCAGTTTAATCTATAATCAGTGTTTCGGGTAACGGAATTTGTGCTTGAGGTTAACTAATTACGTAATACTATCAGGCAGGTTGGCAAGGCACATGGTGCCGTACCAGCTTTAAATATTTGCTGTTACCCTAGTGCAGCCGCCATCGAGGATCGAGCAGCGCCCAAAGCAGCGACCCCGTGTGAAAAACAAGATAAAGTGGTGGGAGGAATAGAAAGGAACTGGTGAGAAGCCTGCGGTCATTTTGATCTCCGTTTTCTCAGAGGTCCTCAGGTCAGCTTGCACTACATTTTCGGCACCGGGAAGGGAACAATATTAAACATGACCAATGCGCACAAGGACGAATTTGGAGTATATTTCACAAATTGGTAGAAAGTACTGTCGTAACAAAGTAACATTCAAGCACACCAGCGTCAGAATATTTCATGTGCTGGGCCATTCAAAAAAGTTCAAGTTGAGATTTTATGCGTCTAAGCTACGCCGTGGTTCCGCCTAAGCTAGGCCCACGGAATAATGTGTATCAGGATGGAATTTCTAACGCACCGATATCTTGACCCACAGGCGTTTTCGTTATTTCTCGTTCTTTGGGTACAAAATCGAGCAAGTCTGCAAATGCCTATATGTTGGACTGTTCAAGAGCCGTTGTAAACAGGATTAGCATTGCTTTTACGAATTCTTGATATCAGCGCCAAGGTGGCAGTGAACAAATGTCGTCTGGTAGGGTAGAATATCCATGATTAAACACGTGGCATCGCTGACCAAAGGTTTACTAAAAAAGACGTTCCGGCAGAGATCCGATGTTTTAAGTACGAATGTACTTTATAAGCGACCCCGAACCTTCCGCCGTCCGCAGTGCGCCTCCTCCTCTCCCCTAGCAACGGCGCGAGGCTCCGCATTCGACGGCTCCGCATTCCGACGCTCGAGGGCGCTTTCCCAAGCATTTCCCAAGTGAGAGGTACGTAACGTGCGAATGCCAAAGACTTTAACATAGCGCCCCTCCGGATCAAATCGGGTAACTTCGGGTAACTTCGGGCAAACTCGGGCATTCGTACTTTGCCATCTTCCCTCTTACTTGGGAAATGCTTGACTTTTTTTAATTATACAGTTGCTGCATTCCCTTGAATGCTCTCCAAGCGCCGAACGTAAACAGACAGACAGACAGACAGACAGACAGACAGACAGACAGACAGACAGACAGACAGACAGACAGACAGACAGACAGACAGACAGACGGACAGACAGACAGACAGACAGACAGACAGACGGTTGGATGGACGGACGGTTGGATGGACGGACGGATGGACGGACGCATTGATTGGCCCACGGGCGGAACAAAGTTTTCGGGTTTAGTAGGAAAAGAACGACAGATTTCTTGAAGAATTCCACAGCATTTAACCACAGCGTTTAAAGTTAACGAGCTTCGAATTAAATAAAATAAATCAATCATTTACAAGTCAATATGTGTGCGTGTGCATGCGTGCGTGTGCGTGTGCGTGTGCGTGCGTGCGTGCGTGCGTGTGCGTGCGCGTGTGCGTGTGCGTGTGCGTGCGCGTGCGCGTGCAGGTGTGTGTGCGTGTGTGTGTGTGTGTCTGTGTGTGTGTGTGTGTGTGTGAGAGAGAGAGAGAGAGAGATACAGCGCTTTCAAAACATTATCTGTTTCAATACTAATTCATCTGCCACATTTCCCCCCTTTGCTTTTTTGGCTTCCTTGACTGCCTACCCTTATTTCTGCTGCTGATTATATATATATATATATATATATATATATATATATATATATATATATATATATATTTATATATATATATATATATATATATATATATATATTTATATATATATATATATATATATATATATATATATATATATATATATATATATATATATATATATATATATATATATATATATATATATATATATATATAACCGAAAAAAATACCGGTTCGGTTACGGTTCTGGTTCAGGCTAAATCATTTCGTTCCGGTTCAGTTCCGGTTCGACAAAATCACATACCGAACCGGTTCGCGAACCGGTTCGCGAACCGGTTCGATGAGTTGAATTATCACTGAAATTAGAAAGAAACGTTTATAGCTTAAAACGACAGTCAAATCAAAATGCAAACAAAAATTCAAAATGCTGCTGTTCCCCAAGGGCAGTGGCGCAATTTCAAAGCAAATAAACAATTACGAGATATTAGAAACACAGATGAAGTGGCGACGATTTACCACCTACTTTCTCGCCCAGACTTTGTTGTCCTAGCGACTATTCATAAAGCCACCGCCAAGAGATATGACGGTGGGATATATTTTCTGCCCTTTCCTTTTTTGTCGAAATCGCAATCGTCGCTATGGAATCACCCATCACGCTAACCTTGAAGCCTTAAATTTAGGCCTGCGTACTGGCGCGTTCAAATACCAACGTTTAATACTAATGGCGCACATTTTTTATATTTGTAGCAAAACAGAAAAATTCTACAACAGGCACATAAATGCTACCAATGAATTAGATTATTTGGTCACCCTGAATAATTTGTTAGCTGTCTTCTTATCGAATGTGTTAGCCACCCTTTTGTCAAAAGTCAGCTTTAGTTAACGCTCAGTCACTGCATTATTGCTCTGAACACGGCAATAATGCACGGTGTGCATTACAATCAGTATGTCATCATACCACCTGACCCCCGGCCATCGTTCCATGTGCTACATTGCGGAATCTTATAACAGATTATGCTGTTATAAGATGAAAGGGAAATTTGACGCGCGGAGCATGAGATGGGACTTTTTTAGGCAGACGCTTTTTAACTCGTCCAGAGCAGTCCTCCCCTACGGAACGAGTGCCAGTAGAAGTAATGTAGCGAGTTGGTCAGTCAGTACAAGTGCACCTTCGAAAAAAAAGCAGATCTGAAAGAGACAAAACTTCAGAACAAGCAGAAAAGATGATCGCTGGGCGAATGGGACAGTGCGAGGTACAGGCCTGCCTTTCTGCACGTGTCATCTGCTTTATTAATGTTTCTGCTTCCAAGACAATGCCGAGGGCTGCAGTTTTTTGCCAAGGGATTAAGTGCGGACCTTAACAGTTTTCAATGACATATCTGCTGTTCTTTGTATATGTAAAAAACGGAACTTGCCCACTGCACTGTCCTCAAAACCTGACCACGGAACTCACTTCCTTCGCATTGATGACACGTTTGGTTGTGAAAGGCAGGGCAGAGAAAAGTATAGAGCAATATATCCACATTTGGGTGCTTTTTTTACTTATTCGGTTTTACTTACTTTTAGCGTAATATTTTAAAACAACGTAATTCGCCTTTTCTTTTTTGTTGTTTTCCGTGTAAACACATTTAAAAGAAAACTTGCGGATTTGATGCCCCGTGCTATATCTCAGCTCCGAGGCGCAGCTTATGTTGCAGGCCGGCAGACTTATTTTAACCAGCTGGTGATATTAAAAGTGGATCAAAATCTCGCTAGACGGACGTTCTCGATTTCCATCTACTTCAGAAAAACGGTTGTGGGGAAGGGAGATCGAGGCCACTTGTGGTCAGCAGCAAACGGCTTCGCCACTGAGCAGCTCCTTTGGTCACACTTGGCAAGTATTATCAATTTGCAGGTTTCGAACCTTTTAAACAAGTAATGAAATGCAACCATTTTTCACACATCGGGTGTGGGCCTTCGCTGTTGCGCAGTGGAGCACTCCTGCAGCCGGATTGCTCTAATAAAGTCGCAGATAGGGAAGGGCAAAGTCGTTTTATATCCTTTGCAAGCTGCCGATAATGACATTTCGTTTGGTCAGCTTGCACTACGCTCGCGCATCCAGCAGCAACAGACCATTGCTACATTGGTGCTCGTTCATGTGCCCTGTTGTTACGTAGAGCGTGATAATGTTCAATTGTCTGGAGGGGAAAGTGCGCGAGCGGGTACGAAGTTGATGGTACGTGAAAGAAAAAAGGCCTCAATTGCATTGACTCTACTATATCAACAACGGAGGATCGAACCGTTTCGGCATGAACGGGTAACCGTTATTTCTTTTTTCGGTTCAGTTCCGGTTCGGGTTCAGCGTGCTCTATAAATAATGGTTCGGGTTCGGGTTCAGTGCCAGCAAAAATACCGGTTCAGTTCCGGTTCGACACCCTGATATATATATATATATATATATATATATATATATATATATATATATATATATATATATACTTAATGGAGCCTGGTGACAACCATACTATCGCTTTTAAACGAACACCCTGCGTGAGGCAGCCGAAGTGTAGTACGCCTACGCCTTTTTGGCAAGATGCAGCCCCGGGGCCTGGATTTAAACAGTTGTTGTGAAGGCTGCTCTTATGTGGAACAAGGGCGCTCTCCGAAATCCCTTTCATCATGAGTTGCTAGAAGGAAGCCTTCCCAAAGCCACCAAAGCCGTTTCTTTCGTTCGAAAGGAGAGCTGTCCGTCATCTGACGCCACTGCTTCGACCCGTTGCCTAGAAGCCCTCCACAATATGACCCTCGGGCAGTCTCCTTCGGAAACGTTTCGTGCACTCTTTTAACGACGTGCGTACACCAAGGCACAGCTCTCTGCCCCTCAGTCTCTTTTTACCTTTAAATGCCCCATGCATCACCCCTAAACCCGTTTCGTTATACATTGCCTGTTTCGGTGAGCCGTACAATGGCATAAAATGGAAACAAGGCAGCGGCAGTAAGCCGTTTCCGCGTGCTCCCATTATAGCGCAAAGTGCGTGCGGTCATGCCTGGCAGGGAGTGAACGCGGCAGCGAGAAAGACGCCAGCCCTCGAGATCATTTACACAGCGCGGACGTCTTCGCCACACGTCCTACCTGTAATTATTGGCCTCCTATCAATCATTTTCTCTGGATAATTATACGGCCCTTGCATCCCAGCCGATCGTCCTGCGGGCGTGTGACAGGAGTGGCGGTTTGCGTATAACCCCTGCTGCTTCACGCAGAGGTGTGCTTTCATTCCGCCGGGCGTGTTTGCATCCATTTACTGTTGAAGACAGTTAATCAGACGTAGCTACGGTGCTTACATAGAAGGAGCGGAATGAGTTTCACGGTTTTGCGCTGCTACTAGCGCTCACGGCATACACACCAAAGGGGGCAGGATCTCTTGAAGCGTGCAGTCGGTTCTAGAAGGCGGAAAGGGCTTTCTGTGCTCCCTCGCGTTCCGTCACTTCATCGGAGACACCCAAATATCAGCGAAGTTGCACTGATCCGCGTGAACTGTACTTAATTAAGTGAACATTTCTGCATTGCCCCATTGTTGTTGCAGAGTAGTGCCAAAAGATGACGGCGGTTGAAGCCCAACGATGGAATGCCGTATTGGGCCGCTTCGTTTGTCGTCCAGAAATGTGTGCGCTATATCTTTTGAGATCGACATGACAGCTTGCCCGTTACCTCTGCGGTATACTTTTGTAATTACTGACGCGGCAGCTAAACAAAGGAAGAAGTACCATGAAATACGCGTCCGTGCTTCTAACGTGAGGAGCTTTTGAGGCGGAAGTTATAAACATTATAGGTATTAGGGGTGCGCTTTCCGGATATTCATGTGCCCACGCGATACCTCCATTATAGTATGCAGTGTTGTCACTCGGAGTACGCTTCCCGGCTCCTTCTACGCAATATTCCGTTCCAAGGTATACGTACAAGCCCAACACTTCCGGTGCGATGCAAAACATTAGTTAAACGCGTGGATATGCTCCGTCCCACCTCTAAACCGACATAAAAATATCAAACCACTTTTATTTACGAAAATATTGCGCATAATTGACCTAAGAGAACATTGTACAATAGAAAAATCACGGGTCTCGGAAACGAAATTGGCGCCGGTTGCATTAGTGTTGCAAAGCTGGAGAAACAGCAGAACCTGGCGGCCCCTCTCCCTTCGTCGGAGACCCGGCTGTTGCACCTCACATATATTTCCGAACTTGCCGCTGAAAGTTCTCCATGACTGCCAGGCCCGGATCGTTTTGTCCGCAGCCTTTCACATCCCTCCCAAAGCGGAGCGCGTTAGCACGCGCTAGAACCCACGGCAACCGGCTTCGCGAACTCGGCGTCTGTAGCGCGGACTCGGCGTCTGTGCTCCCCACTCCAGGCGCGAACGCACGAGAACTGGCGAGGAGAACAGCCCGTGAGAGACCACGCTACCAACGCTGGGCAAAGTGAAGGTCGAGCTGGCCGACACCGGGCGCTCCTCGGTATTTTTTCTTGGTATTTTTTTGCGAGATCCTCACGTGGGGCAAGCCCACGCACAGGGCTGTACGACGCCGGGTGTTCCTCACGAGACGCGGTCACGTGCGTTCCGCTGGGCTGAGTTTTCTGGTAACGCTCGATGGCGGAGGTAAACGCTTAAACAGCTCTACTATAGTGAACTAGGACACCCAAGTATTGTAGTTCACTGTAGTTCTGCCGTTAAAAATTGACATTGGTTTTGCTGGAACCTGGGACGTTCGTTCCTACCCCTAGGCTACGAGGCAG
The DNA here is from genome assembly GCF_048455015.1 of Haemaphysalis longicornis. Lineage (NCBI taxonomy): Eukaryota > Metazoa > Arthropoda > Arachnida > Ixodida > Ixodidae > Haemaphysalis > Haemaphysalis longicornis. Next base: position 373,799,461 of record NW_027526203.1, on the reverse strand, counting down.
AACAGCGGCCGCATAAAAGAACAGGAGTGTTACAAGCGAAGCAGTAGGTGGCGCTGGGTGCACACAGGAAGTGCGGGTGTGTACCCACAAGGGAACGGAATTTCGTCCCTTCTACTCGGGTCCTGATCGCCATTATCATTTATGCATGCATACTCATCCCCCTCTTGGGGCTGCCCTCCTCGAGATGTTCAGACTGGGCAGTTTATTGAACTCGGACTCCGAGTAGTCACGTCTGTCAATATTAAATGGAGCAAAATAATGGCAATGGAACCTATCGCATTGTGCTTTGTCCCTACATGTCTGTCTACTTTGGGCCACCAAAGGAAAAACGTACTGCATGCATATATATCGCTGCCTAAGAAGCAAAGACAAGAGTGGAATTTTACATCTTTAAAGTAAATTTGACGTTTCTTCGTTTGCTTTTGTTTCCCTCCGGTGGAAAAGAAAAGGGAAGTGCATATTATGCAAGCAGACCTTTGAAAAATATATTGCACGCGGAAGTTGTATGCACAACGCCAGTGTGAATCGTGCGTGTAAGGTTCCTTGGTGCCGAATGAGGAGAGCAAAGAAGTCAGTGGCAAGGTGGGACTGAGGCTATATGTGGACAGTGTAATGCGGCTGCGTGCAAGTTACCTGATCCCTTAGTCAGTAGAGGTCGTATTACAGCCCCGGGCGTTCCCTTTCTGAAATTCAGTGATGCTTAAATCCCTACGGCTGCTCTGAAAAAAAAAAAAAAAAAAAAACGGAGTGAAAGTGGGGATTGAACAGGTCCTCGCTGGCGTTGATTCATTTCCATTGCAGAGAGCCGCGCCGTTAAACCCCGGCTTCCAATGGTGCCCGCTGAACGAATTGCTATTTCGGGCGGCGAACTGAGTTGATAGGACGCCGAGGACAGGCTGGCCGGCCTGCCGGCCACGCTTTTTAGTATTAATACTTTCCTCTCAGCTATGTTTGTTGCTGCCGTGGCTTAGAGACGATGCTTCCGTGTTATCAGTTGCCTCCGCGGGATTCCTTTACCCCGTTTTTCCGCTCTGGGTAGCAGAAATAACTACATTCAGTAATGTCAGTGTGGCACGTGTTATTCAATGGGAGTGAGAGACGGATCGGGCTCCAATATGTATGCCCGTTAGAAAAAAAAAATGAACGGGCGGCAGTGATTTACGCTAACGGCGTGACTACCACATGAGGTCGACGGCGTGCTGACCCTCTATTAGTAAAAGCAGTGAGAGGGGCAGCGTACCTCACCGGCGCAGGCGTTCGTTGAGCGCGATCGGCACAGAATAAATTGTCGGCGACCGTTAATCGCCTGACCGGTTGCACGTGGCTTCCACGCGCGTGCGAGCACTGCATGCAGTGGCGGCTCACTCGTTATTCATCTCCAAATCCCCACGCGCGTAATCGCATGGCTTCCAAGAGGCTGGCTGGATGGGCGCGGGCTAAACGTATCTAGCGCACTTCGCTGAGTGGGAGTAAGAGCGGGAAAAAAAGGGAAATATCTTTCACGCTTTTAGGGAAGCCATTACTGCACGCAAAGCATAATCGGATTTGCAGTTTGGCACGCCGAAGCCTAGCCTCTTAGCTGCGCACCTATTCTTGAGTTCTTCGGGAAAATATTTTAAGCAACCGGATGTACTTTGAGGTGCACGAAATGTGGTCTACATGGGCCTTTTTCCGTTTTTCCTCCACGAGAGAAACAGCGAAGGCGGTCGGGAATGGAACTTGCGACCTCACACTCAACAGCTTTACGGCTTAGCTACTGCGCAATGTGCAGGAAATAGTACGGGGATGTGCTCAACAGGTTTTTTGCCAATATTCAGCGCACTCATAATTGATACTCAGTTTTTAGTTAAGGCCCTAAACTCTCGCACACCCTAGGAATAATCCATCCGCTGTTCTCTCCCACACGCAATTATCCCAAACACTTTGCTCTTCGCTTCGAATTCGCTTCGAACCAGCCAACCAACCACTATTCGCACAAGCGAAATCCCAACTAGAGTCAGTAATCCGTCGCGCTATTTCTCTTACATTTCTTCTTCTGTTGAAATCCAAATACCCCCTGTAGCAGCGCGCATCACGCCGGGCATTAAACCACTATAGTTGCGCCTTCGCACTGGCGCATCTTCTCCGTACGTTAGAAGGCGGCATGTTTAAATACCAGCGTTATTTTAAGTGCGAATGCACTTCTTAAGCGAGCCTGAATCGTCCGCCGACGTAGTCCGCATAGCAACAGCTGCGGGTGCGCGCGCTCCTCGTCTTCCTTAGCAACGGGGGGAGATGGGCGCGCGCTCCCTGGTCGCTGACATGGCACATACTACCCACGTGGGGGATTGGCCAGGAATCGGGCGTGAGAAGGGCTAATGCACCCGCTTAAAGGAGTACTGACACGAAATTTCAAAGCTGAGATCCGCTCTAGCAATCAAGTACAACGACAACACAAATAGGTGTCAGTGAATAAATGCATCTTTCTTTATTTGTAGTTGTGTGTGTGTGTGTGTGATCTCTCTTTCGCGAACATCACCGAACCGCGCAAATTCAACTCGTGCATTCGCACTTTCACATTCTTCCCCTCGGGGAAATGCGGGGAATTTTTTTTAATTAGATGTAAAGTAGGAAAAATGCCAATGTCAACTATAAAAAGGCTATCCGTTCTGCTGTTTGATAGTAAACCAAAGGATAATTTGGCCGGGATCACTGCTTACAAGGTGTAAACCCGTATTTTTGCATCAAGGCTGATCGCCGCCGTGTATTTTGAGTTGACAATCGCTGATGTCTGTGCGCCTGTGAATTTTTCTCCGCCCCCCTTGCACCTGCCAACGAGCATTCCTCTATAATGCGGAATACAACGAAAAACTAGGTGATTACCCAATAATATGGCTACATTATCGCGAGAAGCAGGAAAACGAGATCGGTTGGGAGTAGTCTTTAATTCGAGAACAGCGTAGTCACTCCGGAACGAAACGCGATGCTTAATGCCGAACTTACGACTGTAAATGTCGGAGAAAGTGAACGACCAAGATTTGTATCAAAACCAGTTTAAAAAACTACGTGGTGTTTCCGAGCTTCCAGGAAATCCTTGCAGTGAACCAACAAATTTCACCTCTGTGATTTATACTCAGCCTTAATTTATTTAACACATAAAAAAAGAGAAATTTATCAAAGCTCCTAAACACCGCCTCCATTGAAGAAATTCTATAAATCTACAAAAGAGCTTTCTCCTGGCAGGGGTGATGGTCAATTTCGGGACAGCAGGTCAACAGATGATGCTAAAATAGAAGACCTGAGGCGGTATCTGACCGAGGGTGTATAATTGCGAAGCGTATACAAACCGAACTAGCTCAGTTGGCAAAGCGGGCGGCTCGCATGGTTAATGTTTTCGATATTGCGGCTTCAAGTTTCTCCAAGAAACGTTTCTCAAAACAGTATAGTGTATCTGCCTCGGTAGGGCTATTTTAAATTAATGACGGATGTACAGGAAATATTAGCCAGATGTAGTTGCGGCGAGATTGCGATTAAGATAGGGCACTCAACATCTGAAATATTTATAAAATCAGTTACGAAATTGCCGCATATAACAAATTTTTTTGGTGGCCTTAATACGTCCTCTGGGAGATGATGCGCGGAATGTCAGGGAAAAAATAAAGTATGCTCGTTTTACTGCGTTCGTTATGGCTGCGCCGACATGACTGCGCGAGCTCAATGGCTTTTGGTTTTGTACTGAGCGTGCACAGCTGTTTCGGTGCAGCAGTAATAAAAGTCGGTGTAAAATGGTCCCGCGTAGCCAGAGAAGGTCGATGCCACTATACCGTTTGCGGCCTATGTTCCTTGTAGTGGGATTATCAGCGAGCAGCATGGTCAGCAGCCTACAGGGCGCAAGAAATAGCGCAAGTGAAAGTTTTCGCTCATAAAGCAGAAAGAAAACCAGCTTTAAAAAAACATAACAAGGAAAGAATTGGGGAACAGGTTTAAGAAGAACAAAAGAGACACCCACTTATACACAGGTGTCTCTAGGTGACCGCATGTTATCGAAGGGCGGCGAGTTCGATTGGCGCTGTTAGAAGAATATGGCTGGCGGGACACATTGCGCGTCTTGCGAGACCGGAGCTATGCATTAAACTTGGCCACCGATTAGGACTGTGGGAAGCGGAAGCAACGCTTCTCTTCAGAGCCTGCTGTCTCGTACAATCTCCTTCTTCCTCGTGATGGGATTCGCGTAGTATTAATTAACCCGGTTTGTGCAGGCTGCTATCACCCATAGTGCCGGCTTTGTGCTTTGTCCTACTTAAACAACCATCAATGGGACTCTGCGGTCTCATTGCGCCCGACAGAGGTTTCGCACTGCAGCATTTTGTCATAATGGGCCCGAATCGCAAACATTGATTGGGTCAGCTTATCACTTCACTGGACCCGTGGTAGGACCTCCCCCATGCGAGCAACCGGAATACCTCCCAAATAACGTTTAAAGTATTCATTCATTCCGGGAAAACTATATCATTGTAATAGGTAACATATTATGCGCATCGGAAGCGCCAAACGCTTTCATAGTTGTTCACCTGAAAGGCGCTTCCGGGAACAGGAAATCGAAGCCACCGTCTTTATTTGCTGAATAGCTATCATACACCCCCTTTTAAAGCCCCGTTTAAGATGTTTCCACGCTTTTAGCCAGTGATACTCGTTAATGCTGCCTCGACTGTATACACGATGCCTCAGCACGGCCTACTAGCTTCTGCTAGTGTACCCATTCAGTGCATTCTGTCGCATGGAGCGCAGTGGATGGCCCCAAGACTCGGCGGCCACACGCGCTTCACCTCAGGATCTATTCGTAGTCAGTTTGCTCAAGAAATGGCTGAGGTGTGGTTTACGAAGTGCGGCCCAGCTAGTTTCGTCGGCTTATCAAATCTTCCCCCGAGGAAGGTTCCAGTCCCAGTCAAGACGACATCGACGGTGAACAGGCATCATTCAGTATGGCTGAGTTCCTTGCGGGTGTCGTCAAGGCGACAATGCGAAAGTGACAGACCCGGGTGGTGTAACATGCTAATACGGACCAAGTTAGCTCGTCTGACGTTATCTGCGCCTCTGAGGACATCCCACTTACCTTGAAGCACACCGAATTGGTGCCTATCCAGAAGACTTGGAAGCCCCCCGAATCATGACCAGTTGACTAATCTCAGCCATTTCCCACTGATCTCGATACTGTACGGATACATGGGCCTTTCCTGGTGACTGTAACGACACGGAATGTACCATACGTCTTCAATACGATTTTGTCCACAGCTGCGCACAGAAGACACTTATTTGCTTGTAATGGTAAACTCCACTATATCCGCACGCTCCTGGACACGGACATCCAAAGGGCCTATGATAACGTGAGCCAATCCGCAATCATCAGCAGTATGCACTGCCACAGCCTTCCACGAGCGGTTTGCCGTTCTCGGGGTCATTTCTCCGCAGCCGCTAGTTGCCCATCCGTATGGGTGAGGAACGTGTGAGACGCATTCTTTCAGAGCGAAGAGTGCCTCAGGGTTGCGCATGGTCTCTTGTGCTTATAAAACGCGGCCATGTTACTCTTGGCCCGACAGTTGGCTGACATGTGGGATACATTTTTCCTTATGTATGCCAGCGATATGGCTGTCTGGTCGGCACACGACGAGAGGCAGTGTGTCGGTCGGTACACGACCGCCAAAGCATCAGAGGTGTGTTGCGATTCCAGCGCAGCAGCCGACCATTTGTCTTGCGTTAAAATTGGCTGCCAAACATTGCTGGCAATTTCTAATCCAGTGCCTAGTGACGTTTCCACCAGCTGGAGCCCAATGTATACCTTCTATTGACCCTTCCCTCACATGAACACGTTCATTTCTCCTCCCCGCCGGCTCTGTGAAGCGACACACTTCTGCCCCTACCAAAAAAGCAATTGTACAGCTAGGGGGAGGAATAAACTTTATTTCTATATTAGTTCTGGAGTAGGGGCAAAGGGGGTTTTTCTCAGTCCAAAAGTCCCTCGGCGGTCGCTGCCAGGCGGGCCCTTTCAACCAGCCGAAGATGATGCCGGAGTCCGGGCTGGCACGTCATCGCATTCATCTGGCGTAGCAAGCCAGGCATCTTAGCTGGGCTGACATCGCCAGTTTTCATTAAAGATTGTTCTCTCTCTCTCTCACACTGCTCATGGTTGGGGGAGGAAATAGGGGGAGGGATGGTGTGTGGGAGCACTCCGATATCATATGGTAGAGTGTGCAGGGTTGTGGACAGTACTTGCAGGTGGCGGAGTACGAGGTGGGGTGGATGGGGTGAAGGAGGGGGGCCGTGCGGGTAGGTGTTGGTTTGAAGGCGGCAGTAGGTGGTGGCTTCTTCCTTAGTCAACTTGTCGTGGGGCGGGAGAAAGATGCGGCGTTCGAGGCGGAAGTGTTCGAGGATGTTTTTGATTTTTCATGTTCAGAATGGTACGCTTCCGACGGTGACGCTGGAGTGTTCGAGAGGAACGCCCGGTAGATATGCGCGCGGGCGGCAGCATGAGCCGCCTCATTCCCCTCCAGAGACTCATGTCCCGGGGTCCAAAGAATGTAGAGGTAAGGAGGGTTAGGAATGGACTGTAGGATGCGGAGTGCTAAGGGAGCAATGTGACCGGCGGCGTCATGGCGATAGGCAGCTTGCGAATCTGCGACTATGGTGATAATATCTTTAGATGTAGTGGCTGCAAGGGCTATTGCGGTTTCTTCTGCAGTTGTGGAGTCGTTGCCAATTACTGTTGCGGAAGTCAATTCAATTCCTCGGTGATCTACTGTTGATATTGCGAAGGCTGGTTTATCGGCATATTTGGCGGCGTCAACGTAGCGGATGTCTCGTGGCTTCACTTGAAGCATCTTGCGAAGCATTCGAATGCGGGCTTGTCAGCGACCCTGGTTATGAACGGGGTGCATATTCTTGGGATTTGGGGTGACGGAGATGCAATCGCGTAATTCCAGGGGGATGCGTTGGCGGGGGTGATGGATGGCAGGTAGTTGGTAGCCGAGGTGACGGAGGAGGAGACAGCCAGTGTGTGAGAGCTTGAGCCGTTCGATCTGGTTGACATGATGGGTCTCTCGAAGTTCGTCCCAGGTGTTATGAAGTCCCATCTGTAGTAATTTGGCAGTGGAAGTTGTCAGCGGTAGCCCTAGTGCTAATTTATAGAGTTCCCGGATGATTATACCGAGTTTTTGGATTTTACTATTTTTGAGAGCCAAACATGGAGTTCCGTATGTGATGCGGCTAATTAGTAGGGCTTGAATGAGGCGCACGAGGTCGTTTTTTTCAGTCCTTGTCGACGAATAGCAATGCGTTTTATGAGGTGTGTGATTTGTAATAGCGTTCCTTGTAATTTATGGATAGTAGAAATGCCTGCGCCGTCTGATTGGATAGTAGGTCCCAGAACACGAATTGTAGGGGCGGTTAGGATGGGAGTGCCATGTACGCTTAATTGTGGGTCTGGGAGGGGTTGTCGTTTACGACTTGCCTGCGTTTTTGGAGAAAAAGAAGGGCAGATTTTTCTGGTGCACAATTGAGGCCGCAGGCTGTAGGTAGTTGTCGGTGGTGTCAATGGCTTCTTGGAGGGCGTCTTGTTGTTCCCCAATCAAACCCCCTGCGGTCCAAATAGTGAGATCGTCTGCGTAAAGTGCGTCTTGTATGTGTGGAATTTGTTGTAGAAACGACGGAAGTTGTAGCAGGGCAAGATTAGAGAGGAGTGGGGAAATGACTGACCCCTGGGGTGTACCACGCGTCGGGCACAAAAGAAGATGGATTGGATCTGGCCGAGGTTGAGGTTGGCTGTGCCATCGGTAAGAAAGTTTTGTACGTAGTTGTATATACGTGTGCGACAGTTAGTTAATTGGAGTCACCGAGTAGAGCCTGATGTGATACATTGTCAAAGGCTCCTTTACTGTCCAGGGTTAGGATAGCGCGTTTCGTTTGTGAGCTCAGCGGAGTAAGGACTTCGTCTTTTAGCTGTAACAGGACGTCTTGCGAGGATAGGTGTGCGCGGAAGCCAAACATGGTATGAGGTAGTAAGCTGTGTTCTTCGAGGTACGCTGTGAGCCGATTATCAACTAGGTGTTCATATAACTTGCCTACACATGATGTTAAAGATATGGGACGAAGATTTTCTAGGGTGACTGGCTTCCCGGGCTTCGGAATAAGCGTGATTTTGGCATGTTTCCATTGAAGGGGCAATTAGTTGGTTGTCCAGCAATGATTAAAATAGTCAAGCAGTGCGGCTGTGCATTCGGGGTTGAGGTTATGGAGTAGTTTGTTGTGTATTCGGTCTTTGCCTGGTGTGGTGTTACGAGTGAGGTTGCTGATGGGGAAGGTGAGTTCAATGAGAGTGAAGGGGGCGTCAAGGTAGGGATTTTCTTTTCCTTGGTAGTTGCGAGGTGGGATGTTTGGTGGTTGTGTCGCGTGGTCTGCGTACTGTGTGAGGAGTTGTGCGGGGAGGTGAGTTTCATTGAGGTGGTGATTGTGGATTATGCGACGGATGGTGCTGCCGGTGTCTGCTTTGCTGGGCTTTTACCCAGCATAGAGCGGAGGATGTTCCATGTGGACTTAATGCTGAGAGTTCCTTGAGGGCGGTTACAAAATTGTGTCCCATTTTCTTTGTGAAAGGTGCGAGCATAGTTGGCTCCCTGTTGTGTGATGTGGGTGATGCGTGTTTTTAGTTTTTTGTTGTGTTTTTTGTTTTTTCCAGCGGCGGATAAGCCCTCGGTGGGCATCCCACAGATTTAGTAGATGCATGTCCACCGAAGGGTAATATTCTGTTATAGCTAGGGTGTGGGTGTGGGCTTCGACAGCTTTCAGGATATCTTGTGTCCATGCTTCAATGTCTTCAATTGTGGTGGGGAGAGGGGAGTCACGAAAGGATTTCCAGTCTGTGAGTTTAGCATGGCCGATTTTTTTAGAAATGAGGGTGTGATTGATGGTGAATTCAATGATATAATTATCACTGCCTAATGTTTAGTCGAGGCGTGTCCAAGTGGCTCGTGGTATGTTGTGAGTGTATATAAGGCCGGGGGTGGAATATCGTGCCACGCTGTTGCCGATGCTGGTGGGGTATGCGGGGTCGGTCCAGAGCGTGAGGTGAGCTTGTTGGGCAGCGTCGTGCATGTGCGCTCCTTTTTTACTGGTTTTGGGATAACCCCATGCAGTATTAGGGGCGTTAAAGTCGCCGATAATGACTAGGCGATGATGTTTCGTCATAGCTTTAACTTTCTGAAGGATGGAATTTATAAAGCTAGGAAATGCTGCGGTGGACTGTAGAAATTAAAAACAAAGAGACTGGTGAGAATTTTATTAGGTGGGAGGAGTTCAATGAACGTATATTACCAATTAATGGTAAGGGTGTGTGCTTGTGGAGTGTGTGATTTATGTACGAGTATGGCGGTGCGAGGCTGATGTGAATGTGTGTACGTGATGTAATACGAAGTGATACGTGAGATGTTTCCGTTTCTTGTAAACAATCACATCGGGAGAGTGAAGTTGACTTAGATGGGTCAGGGAGGGCTGGTTGTTTTTATACGTATGACAATTTCACTGCCAAATAGTCAGTGTAGAAAATAAAGGTGGAATGGGTGGTTGAGACAAGCGAAGGCAGGGGGCGTGGCAGGATCAGAAGATGAAGATCGGCCGCGCTCGCGTGCTCGAGCTTGAGTGTTCCGTGACCACCACGAGAACCGGACGTCTGGGTCCTGCTTTCCTTGCTTGATCCGCCACACGCTGGTGTGAAACCCGGGAATCGAGGCACGAGTGGACCTGACTTTGGAAGCGCAGCGGCTGCGAGGCTCGTGAGGCCTGGAACCTTCGCGCCACTTGTTCCGGGAGGCCTTGCCCTCGGCCGCTGCCCATCATCAGCGTATGGAGGATCCAAGAGCGAAGGCCGACCCAGACACCCGTTCTCGTAAGGCGATGGAACATACTCTGAGCGAGGCAGTGGGCGCAGCTTCGTCGTCTTCTTTACCCCAGCTATCGCCCTCTGCCTGCGCCCATCTCATTTATTTACAACACACTCCCCCCCGGTCAGAAAGGCAAGGAGTGGCTTTCAAGCTGAGCCTTCTAATGTGGCGCCTGAATATTGTCCCAGTGATCAGGCGAAAATAAAGGATGTAGGACTGTTCGCACGGGCGGCACTTTGAGCGATGATTCTCATCTGATGTTGCGTGCTCCAGATGCTGTGATGTTCCCTGTGCATCAGGATCACGCGCTTCGCACCGTTGGTCTTGGGGTAGCCGCCGGGGTCATAAGGGAACCCGATTAGTTGGGGTGGCTCGATGTGCGTCTTGATGACAAGCAAGTTCCTGAAGCTGCACTGCTTGTTCGGTGGGCAAATGGCTGTGGCTGTGGCTGTTACAAACAAAGGGCGCCATGGAGAATTCTTGGTGTCGGACTGGCTGCCATTCCTCTGTCTTCCGTTGCGATTCTCTATTGGCGGCGCTTTCAGGGAGTGCGCTATTCGGTATTTCACCGGGAAGTACCAGATTCTGGACCGGATTCCCTGACGGAACTTCAAAACTAATGGCGGAATCTGTTCAGGTTGGCTTCTGCAGACCTGGCGCCTGCTCTCAGGGATAGGGTCGCTGGCAACCCCGTCATGATTCTGCCGGTTTTGCACTAACGTTCTTCGGTGTGGCTTCAGTTGGCGGATTTTCTGGTACTTCGAATTGCCGTTGCAGTACTCTAGCAGGGTCGTCTCTGCCGGTTAGAATCCGTGGTTGTGCAAGAAGAGTCTTCCCTGGTTTCTCCATTTCGACGTCAGGGGGCTTCTTCACTTCTTTCCTGCTTGGAGGCCCCTCGCGAGCTTGTTGGAGCGGACCGCCAGGCAGGGCCGCTTCAGCAGGATTGTCACAGTGCGGAATTTCAGGGAATTCACTCTATGGCACAGTGCTGTGGTCGGCAGTGAGGACGCCCATGCAAGTAAGATCATTCTGGACGGACACCCGAACGCCTAGAGGATCCTCTGCTTTGTCGTTTACTGGTTCCATGGGCTGAGGGTCGTCGCGGGCAGCGTTGCGAACCTCAATCAGCGTAATCATTGCCAAACGAGCATCCGGTGCATTTTTATCGCGGATGGGGCCCTCACGCGGCTCTGGGAGTGACTCGGCTGGAACCGTCGGGAGAGTTACAAAGTGGGGGCTTTGCGGCACGGGAACACCCGTGAGCTTTCGATTGTAACTCACCCAGGTGGTTTGGGCGTAGCCACCGGCGGCGGCGGTATTCATAGCGGCTTTGCCAACCGGGTGGAGCAGTACGCGCGTTTGACAGGAGCGCATTTTGTCGTCAAAATGATGGGATACGGCAATGTCTTCCTTCAGCTTGTCGCCGGTCAGGTTTCCTTGAATTGCAGCGTCGAGGTCCCGTATCTCGCTCGGCGTGTCGTGGAAGTGGTAAATGTTGGCGGTCAGATCGATCACATGCGGAGCCGGGTCCTTGAGAAGGGCGTCGATTGCCGTAATGAGCCCTGTGATTTTCTCTCGCAGGAAACTTCGGCGTAGTTTCAGGCGTTCCAATGGAAGGGGTGGCGTAGAAAAACGAGGGTCGGCTTGAGCACGAGCCATGATGGGCAGCGGCCCAGGGCAAGGCCTCCCGGAACAAGTGGCGCGAAGGTTCCAGGCCTCGCGAGCCTCGCTCCCGCTGCGCCTCCAAAGTCAGGTTCACTCGTGCCTCGAATCCCGGGTTTCACGGCACCAGCGTATGGAGGATCCAAGCGTGTGGCGGATCAAGCAAGGAAAGCAGGACCCAGACGTCCGGTTCTCGTGGTGGTCACGGAACACTCAAGCTCGAGCACGCGAGCGCGGCCGATCTTCATCTTCTGATCCTGCCACGCCCCCTGCCTTCGCTTGTCTCAACCGCCCATTCCACCTTTATTTTCTACACACTCCCCGGCCCGCCAAGAAGTCTAAGGGTTGGCTTCAAGGAAGTAGAGCCGTTGAATGGGCCGCCTGATTTCTTGACCAGTTGACAGGCGGAGTACACAGGAGCGGGCGATTCCGTCGCGTCCGGGTAGCAACTTGGCCACACGGCCCAGTCTCCAAAACGTTGGGGTGTATCCTTCATCCTGCACCACAACCACGTCTCCGACTGCGAGTTGATGTAACGGATGTGAGGGCGCTTCGTGAGCGGACCGCAGAAGCAGGAGGTATTCATTCCGCCATCTTTGCCATAGGCGCTTCGTGACGTTCTGTCGGTGCCTCCAGCGGCGTGTCAACTCGGAGCTTGTCGACGATGGTTCGAATGGCCCGAGGTTCTGGGGGAGGCACGTGTTCGGCTTGCCGAGCCAGAAGTGAGCCGGTGTTATGGGATGAGGTCCGTCGGCATCCGTGGTCAGGTACGTCTAGGGCCGGCTGTTGATAACCGCCTCCACTTCACACAACGTGGTGACCAGTTCCTCAGCTGTCAGAGAGTTGCGCCCAAGGGTACGTCTCAGCGTCTCTTTCGTTATCCGAATCACTCGTTCCCACCAACCGCCCCACCACGGTGCCTTCTCTACGTTGAATTTCCAAACAATGCGCTTTCCGCTGCAGAAATCTTGGAGTGTGGCGTCGGTGAGGGAATGGAAGGACTTCGCACAGTGTTTAAAAGCGAGGGCGTTATCGGAGTATACCGTGGCAGGTATTCCGCGGCGAGCAATGAAGCGCCTGAAGGCGAGCAAGAAACTTGACGCTGTCATCCCCGTCGTCAATTCCAGGGGTAGAGCCCGCGTGACGCCGCACGAGAATACGGCGACGTATGCTTTAACTTTGGAAGGGTCGTTGGTACGGCAGTACAGAGGACCGCAGAAGTCGACGCCCACAATAGAGAACGGGCTTGTTTCCGTTATGCGGTCACGTGGTAATGGTGCCGTCGGTGCTGTCTCCGGTGTCAGCCTGCGCCTTCGGCACGGCAAGCACTGGTGGAGGGCTTTCTTCACTGTCTGGCGCCCTCGAATGATCCAATAGCGCTGGCGGATCTCTGCGAGCGTGGCTTCTATTCCAGCGTGCAATAGGCGCTCGTGGGTTGCCAGAATAAGCAGCCGTGTTAAATCGTTCTTTCCGGGCAGAATGATCGGATGTCGCACTTCGAAAGGAGATTGTAAGCAGTGTAGTCGTCCCCCCACGCGGATAACGCCAGCGGAGTCCAAAAAGGGCTGTAGACGAAGCAGTCGGGAAGTCCCCACACCAAGCTGGCTGTTCGATAGAGCTTCCCGGTCTTGGGGGAATGCTTCCTGCTGTACCTGGAGAATCCAGTACAGTTCAGCTTCTTGGACTTCGTTAGCAACCAGTGGCCCGGTCATCGATGGACGTTGCGGTAAAGCGTTGTTTACGAAGCGTCGAACCCAGGCCGTCACTCTAAGTAGCCGTGAGTAGCGGCTGTAATCTGAAATTTGGCATAGTGGTTCCGGTGGCGAAGACCCCACCGGGCAAGATGACGCCAAGGCTGGTGACAGGTCGACGAAGTCAGCGACTTCCTGGGGCTGGTTCAATGGCCACAGGTTTTCTGTGTGGGCGATCCATGATGGTCCATGCCACCAAAGCTCTGAGGTTCTGAGGACTGTTGCACTTATTCCGCGTGTGATGAGGTCGGCAGGATTGTCCTTGCTGCTGCAATGCCCCTATCTGCATCCCTTGGTCAGGCGCTGGATCTCTTCGACGCGATTTCGGACGAAGGGTGGCCACCGGCTACGTTCCCCGCATATCCAGTGCAGGGCAATCTGCGCGTCCGACCAGAAGAACGCACGTGTGGCTGATAGGCCAGGAACTCGCATTAGGTAGTTGTAAAGGCGCGCTGCGATGAGGCAGGCAAGGAGCTCGAGGCGAGGCAACGTCGTCGCCTTGATAGGGGCCACACGACCTTTGCTGATCAGCAGATTTGCCTCAAACGGGTCACCATGCGCGGAGCGTCGGCGGACGTAGACAGCTGTGCCATATGCTCGCGGGCTAGCGTCCGCGAAGTGGATTTCTATGGACTGCTCCGGGTAACCTTGGTCGTCTGATACGTTTCGTGGCAAACAAAGGTGTTGCAGCTCGGTTAATTCGGAGCACCATGCGTTCCAGGCGGTGAGTTGCTCACGTCGTAGAGGACTGTCCCATGGGTGCCGCATCTTCCATAAATCTTGAAATATAACCTTTGCCCGGACCGTGAATGGTGCCAAGAAGCCTAAGGGATCGTAGATTCTTGCAAATGTTTGTAGCATGGTTCGCTTGGTGGTGGGCTTTGTGTTGATGAACGCGGTCACGTTTCCTGTGCTGATGAGCAGCGTGTCGTCAATGCGGTTCCAGCTCACCCCGAGAACTTTCATTGTGGTGGCGTCACCACCTTCATCCTCCAATGCGAGCTTATCTCTTATGAACAAGTCCCGCAGGGAAGAGATGTTGGAAGCCCATTTTCGGAGCTCCATTCCGGCTTCGGCCATTACAGCCCTTGCTTCCGAATATATCTGATGAGCTCGGTCGACGTCGTCCATGCCAATGATGAGGTCGTCGACATAGAAAGACTCTCGCAAGATGGCGGCGGTGTCCGGAAACTTTTGTGAGACTCGCAGATGATGGTGCAAAGTGGCGGCGAGCAAAAAGGGACTCGATCTCGCACCAAAAGGAACCCGTGTCATTCGCCACTTCACTACTGGAGGAAAGGGCTCATTTGGTGTAGGAAGGCGCTCGACCCACAAAAAACGTAGCGCGTCCCTGTCCTGTTCCCGAACAATCATCTGGAGGTAGGCCTTCTTTATATCTGCGACCATGACCACGGGATAGCACCTGAATTTAAGAATGAGCCTTAACAGGTCCGCATCCAACTTGGGCCCCTTACAGAGAATGCTGTTCAGCGAAGGTTGCCCCGAAACATGTGACGAGGCATCGAAGACCACCCTTAGCTTGGTTATGACGGCGTCCCGACGAACCACACCGTGATGCGGCATGTAGTACCTGGTTGTCGAGCATTGGTCACCGTCATGCTCGGGAACTCGTTCGGCATGGCCGTCGTTGAAATACGTCCGGATTGCATTGTCGTACTGGGACAGCAGCTCAGGCTGACCACGAAAGCGCCGCATCTGCACACGCAACCGCTGTTCTGCGAGCCTATAGTTGTCAGCGCTGGCGTCCAGCCCTGGCTCCTGGATCATGAGTGGAACCTCGTACCGCGCGCCATTCTTCCTCACGTCACTCTCGAATTGCTCTACGGCCGCGCGGTCCAGCACTGACGCATCAGGTCTTTCTTTGATCCCGATAGCATCCAGTCGCCACAGTGACGATAACTCGTTATCTGCCGCTGCGTCATCCAGCGAGGGCTCCATGAGGGCCAGGAATAAAGCACTAGATGATCCCGAAGTCCAGCCAGTTTCGTCGGAGTGTGCACCCTGGAGAGTCCAGCCGAACATTGTTTCGACGGCGGTCAGGTGCGGAGTCAGCCGTGAAATGTTCCCCGAGGTAACTTTCCAGTAGAAATCTGACCCAATTAGGATGCTGATGTGGTCATCCATGTAAGCCGACGCGGGCGAAGTGTCAGCGGCGAAAAGACCATGGTCGTGCATCAGTCTAAGCGTGTCATCGGTGATTGGGGGACTCGTAACGACGCAGATACTTGGGACCTCAAGGGCGTCGATGACCACCTGCTTGCCGTTGTTCTGGCTGGCCACCGTGACTGACACACGAGGATACTTCTCAGCTGCTGCATGGTGGCTCTTGCCGAATGTGACCAGCTTGAGGTCCTCAACGCCTTCAACGGAGTAGCCCAGAGCGCGCGAAACGTCACGCCGAATGAACGTCCGCTGGCTGCCCGTGTCTAGCAGAACCCTCACCAGAAGCTGACCGTTGGGACCCGTCGCCCATGCGCGGCAAGTCTGCAGGTAGACTGCAGTGGGCCGTGTGGTTCTAGTTGACGCTGTAACCACCGACGATGCCGCATGGGACGGTTTGGGCACGGTTAGTTCAGCTGCTGTCCCAGTACGACAACGCAATCCGGACGTATTTCAACGACGGCCATGCCGAACGAGTTCCCGAGCATGACGGTGACCAATGCTCGACAACCAGGTACTACATGCCGCATCACGGTGTGGTTCGTCGGGACGCCGTCACAACCAAGCTAAGGGTGGTCTTCGATGCCTCGTCACATGTTTCGGGGCAACCTTCGCTGAACAGCATTCTCTGTAAGGGGCCCAAGTTGGATGCGGACCTGTTAAGGCTCATTCTTAAATTCAGGTGCTATCCCGTGGTCATGGTCGCAGATATAAAGAAGGCCTACCTCCAGATGATTGTTCGGGAACAGGACAGGGACGCGCTACGTTTTTTGTGGGTGGAGCGCCTTCCTACACCGAATGAGCCCTTTCCTCCAGTAGTGAAGTGGCGAATGACACGGGTTCCTTTTGGTGCGAGATCGAGTCCCTTTTTGCTCGCCGCCACTTTGCACCACCATCTGCGAGTATCACAAAAGTTTCCGGACACCGCCGCCATCTTGCGAGAGTCTTTCTATGTCGACGACCTCATCATTGGCATGGACGACGTCGACCGAGCTCATCAGATATATGCGGAAGCAAAGGCTGTAATGGCCGAAGCCGGAATGGAGCTCCGAAAATGGGCTTCCAACATCTCTTCCCTGCGGGACTTGTTCATAAGAGATAAGCTCGCATTGGAGGATGAAGGTGGCGACGCCACCACAATGAAAGTTCTCGGGGTGAGCTGGAACCGCATTGACGACACGCTGCTCATCAGCACAGGAAACGTGGCCGCGTTTATCAACACCAAGCCCACAACCAAACGAACCCTGCTACAAACATTTGCAAGAATCTACGATCCGCTAGGCTTCTTGGCACCATTCACGGTCCGGGCAAAGGTTATATTTCAAGATTTATGGAAGCTGCGGCACCCATGGGACAGTCCTCTACAACGTGAGCAACTCACCGCCTGGAACGCATGGTGCTCCGAACTAACCGAGCTGCAACACCTTTGTTTGCCACGAAACGTATCAGACAACCAAGGTTACCCGGAGCAGTCCATCGAAATCCACTTCTTCGCGGACGCTAGCCCGCGAGCATATGGCACAGCTGTCTACGTCCGCCGACGCTCCGCGCATGGTAACCCGTTTGAGGCAAATCTGCTGATCAGCAAAGGTCGTGTGGCCCCTATCAAGGCGACGACGTTGCCTCGCCTCGAGCTCCTTGCCTGCCTCATCGCAGCGCGCCTTTACAACTACCTAATGCGAGTTCCTGGCCTATCAGCCACACGTGCGTTCTTCTGGTCGGACGCGCAGATTGCCCTGCACTGGATATGCGGGGAACCTAGCCGGTGGCCACCCTTCGTCCGAAATCGCGTCGAAGAGATCCAGCGCCTGACCAAGGGATGCAGATGGGGGCATTGCAGCAGCAAGGACAATCCTGCCGACCTCATCACACGCGGAATAAGTGCAACAGTCCTCAGAACTTCAGAGCTTTGGTGGCATGGACCATCATGGATCACCCACACAGAAAACCTGTGGCCATTGAACCAGCCCCAGGAAGCCGCTGACTTCGTCGACCCGTCACCAGCATTGGCGTCATCTTGCCCGGTGGGGTCTTCGGCACCGGAACCGCTATGCCAAATTTCAGATTACAGCCGCTACTCACGGCTACTTAGAGTGACGGCCTGGGTTCGACGCTTCGTAAACAACGCTTTACCGCAACGTCCATCGATGACTGGGCCACTGGTTGCTAACGAAGTCCAAGAAGCTGAACTGTACTGGATTCTCCAGTACAGCAGGAAGCATTCCCCCAAGACCGGGAAGCTCTATCGAACAGCCAGCTTGGTGTGGGGACTTCCCGACTGCTTCGTCTACAGCCCTTTTTGGAATCCGCTGGAGTTATCCGCGTGGGGGGACGACTACACTGCTTACAATCTCCTTTCGAAGTGCGACATCCGATCATTCTGCCCGGAAAGAACGATTTAACACGGCTGCTTATTCTGGCAACCCACGAGCGCCTATTGCACGCTGCAACAGAAGCCACGCTCGCAGAGATCCGCCAGCGCTATTGGATCATTCGAGGGCGCCAGACAGTGAAGAAAGCCCTCCACCACTGCTTGCCGTGCCGAAGGCGCAGGCTGACACCGGAGACAGCACCGACGGCACCATTACCACGTGACCGCATAACGGAAACAAGCCCGTTCTCTACTGTGGGCGTCGACTTCTGCGATCCTCTGTACTGCCGTACCAACGACCCTTCCAAAGTCAAAGCATACGTCGCCGTATTCTCGTGCGGCGTCACGCGGGCTCTACACCTGGAATTGACGACGGGGATGACAGCGTCAAGTTTCTTGCTCGCCTTCAGGCGCTTCATTGCTCGCCGCGGAATACCTGCCACGGTATACTCCGATAACGCCCTCGCTTTTAAACACTGTGCGAAGTCCTTCCATTCCCTCACCGACGCCACACTCCAAGATTTCTGCAGCGGAAAGCGCATTGTTTGGAAATTCAACGTAGAGAAGGTACCGTGGTGGGGCGGTTGGTGGGAACGAGTGATTCGGATAACGAAAGAGACGCTGAGACGTACCCTTGGGCGCAACTCTCTGACAGCTGAGGAACTGGCAACCACGTTGTGTGAAGTGGAGGCGGTTATCAACAGCCGGCCCTTGACGTACCTGACCACGGATGCCGACGGACCTCATCCCATAACGCCGGCTCACTTCTGGCTCGGCAAGCCGAACACGTGCCTCCCCCAGAACCTCGGGCCATTCGAGCCATCGTCGACAAGCTCCGAGTTGACACGCCGCTGGAGGCACCGACAGAACGTCACAAATCGCCTATGGCAAAGATGGCGGAATGAATACCTGCTGCTTCTGCGGTCCGCTCACGAAGCGCCCTCACATACGTTACACCAACTCGCAGTCGGAGACGTGGTTGTAGTGCACGATGAAGGATACGCCCCAACGTTTTGGAGACTCGGCCGTGTGGCCAAGTTGCTACCCGGACGCGACGGAATCGCCCGCTCCTGTGTACTCCGCCTGTCAACTGGTCAAGAAATCAGGCGGCCCATTCAACGGCTCTACTTCCTTGAAGCTAACCCTTAGACTTCTTGGCGGGCCGGGGAGTGTGTAGAAAATAAAGGTGGAATGGGTGGTTGAGACAAGCGAAGGCAGGGGGCGCGGCACGATCAGAAGAGGAAGATCGGCCGCGCTCGCGTGCTCGAGCTTGAGTGTTCCGTGACCACCACGAGAACCGGACGTCTGGGTCCTGCTTTCCTTGCTTGATCCGCCACACATGGTGTTCGTATAGCTGTCACCTCCGGTTCTCAAGCTGTCTAGTTGAAGTGATGGTGATTCCGCGCTGTGCCGTATTCGACACGGTCGGGGGAGGCGCCAGATTCGGAATCGGGATGCCGGCCGGAGCTTCAAAATTTGCGAAGGAGTCGATTTTGGCGGGCATCTGTAGACTGGAGGAAATATTCGGTATCTAGCTGGGATGCGGTCACGGTTATCCACGACGTGACGCAAGGCGAGGCTCCTCAGCTTCGTTCGGGTAGGTGGGTGACTATTCAATTCCTTTTGTCGCGACTTCAAACGGACGGTTTTCTTTCCTTTAGGAGCGTTATCTAGGTGCATACTGTGGGTGGTATCACCAGGCGACAATATCTTGGGCTGGCAAGGAGGCCCGCTGTGCTCGCTCTCGCCATTATCACTGAGCTCCTTGATCTGGTGCGGACGCGGACATGCCTCACGAGAAGGGGTGAAGGCAGGTTCATCAGTTGTAGAAGAGGACGCCATGAACGCGTCTGCCTTATCGTCACCGTGGGCCTCATTCCTGTCACTCGAAAGCAGCATGCTTTCACTGTCAGGGAAGACGGCGAGGCTGGTACTTTGACGGCGGATCGGGACAATCATTTGACGCTGGGTGAGGTCATCTGCTTTCACTGTACATGGTTTCGTTACAGGAGTCTCACCGTGAGTGGCGTTGACAGCAGAGTCACCAGGCGCCATCCAAATGGACAAACTTATGTTGGCTGCGTGTTCGCCGTGCATGGTGTGCTCGGGCTGTTGTTGGCGCGTCTCTGCCTGAACCGTCGGAAAAAAGACAAAGTGGGTGTTTTGCGGTACGTTGGGAACACCCATGCGCTCTCGATTGTCACTCCTCCAGGTGGTTCGGACGTAGCCACCGGCGGCTGAATTCACAGCGGCTTTGCCAAGCGGGTGGAGCAGCACGCGCGTTTGACAGGAGCGCATTTTGTCGTCAAAATGATGGGATACGGCAATGTCTTCCTTCAGCTTGTCGCCGGTCAGGTTTCCTTGAATTGCAGCGTCGAGGGCCCGTATCTCGCTCGGCGTGTCGTGGAAGTGGTAAATGTTGGCGGTCAGATCGATCACATGCGGAGCCGGGTCCTTGAGAAGGGCGTCGATTGCCGTAATGAGCCCTGTGATTTTCTCTCGCAGGAAACTTCGGCGTAGTTTCAGGCGTTCCAATGGAAGGGGTGGCGTAGAAAAACGACGGTCGGCGTGGGCACGAGCCATGATGGGCAGCGGCCGAGGGCAAGGCCTCCCGGAACAAGTGGCGCGAAGGTTCCAGGCCTCACGAGCCTCGCAGCCGCTGCGCTTCCAAAGTCAGGTCCACTCGTGCCTCGATTCCCGGGTTTCGGCACCAGCGTGTGGCGGATCAAGCAAGGAAAGCAGGACCCAGACGTCCGGTTCTCGTGGTGGTCACGGAACACTCAAGCTCGAGCACGCGAGCGCGGCCGATCTTCCTCTTCTGATCGTGCCGCGCCCCCTGCCTTCGCTTGTCTCAACCACCCATTCCACCTTTATTTTCTACATGGGTCAGGGAGGGCTGGTTGTTTTTATACGTATGACAATTTCACTGCCAAATAGTCAGTCCTGATGGAGATGGGTGGGATGCTGGAGGCCTGGTAGACATGTTAGATAAGGGGCTCAGGCTGGCCGGAAGGTGGGGTGACCTGAGAAGTAGTCGCCTTGGCTTTTTTATGGGGAGCGGGCATGGTTTTTGCCAAGTGTACGATACGTTCGGCCTGTTCCTGGGTGACTGGGGTTAGTTCAGCAATGATGTGCTCGAGGTTGGTAAGGCGGGCAGCCAGGGGTTCAAGGAGGCGGGCGACGGTTTCGGTAACGGTCGTCACGATGGTGTATTGAATGGTGGCCGTAAAGGAGGCTTGTGTTTGAGTCAGTTTTTCTTCGAGCTGGTGGTATTTTTCGTCGCAGTCAGTATGGGAAGGAGTTGACGCTGACGGTAAAGGGTCTGGTCCCGGGAGGGTGGTTGGCGGTGTGGAGGGGTGTAAGAGAGGTGGGAAAGGTTGGGTGTGGACGGTAGCGGCGTCGGGCGCGGGGGGTTGGTGGATAGCATGGAGGACGGGTGAAGCGGTTGAGTAAAGGGCGTGGGACGGCGCACATTTTGTTCTAGCAGTTTGTGGACGGTTTTTTCAAAGGACAGGATGCGTTTTTTAATACTGCGTTTTCCTTGAGAAGGGAAAGTTCAGCGGGGGATGGGGAGTTGGTGGGTAGGGGGGAAAACGTCTTGATCAATGGTGTTTGTACGGGAAAGCGGTCATGAGCAGTGGGAAATTGTTTGGTAATGCTAGCCTCGCTCATCCTGGAATTGAATGCTGTAGTGGCGACGTTGGCCCGTGACATTTGTACATTCGTAGGTGGCGGTGGAGGCAGTAGGTACGTCTGGTTGGTTCGAGCGTGAACTGGCGGTAGTGGCGGGTGGAGTCCGCGACGGCAGTCCTTGCTGGCCGTAAGGTGGGGATGCCCACATAGTTGGCATTGCGGCCGGGTTGCAGATGTGGTTGACGGGGGGATTTTTAACATGGCAAATGGAACAGATGCGCGTGCCAGGGTTTGGGCATAAGTCGCGGCGATGACCCAGGTCACCGCAAAGCGTGCATAGTTGGGCGGTGTGACGGAAAGGGCGGCCGCGGGTGAAATTGCCGTACGCGCGTATGTAGAAGGGCACTCGTTGACCGCCAAAGGTAATGACAGCCGACGTGGTGGAGCCTAGGAGTCGTGCATGTAGGATTGGTGCGTCGTCCGAGGCGAGAGCATTGGGCAGGTCGGTGTTCGTTGTTGTCGGTTCCAATCCATGCATGACACTCGTCGGCTGTGGTGGCAATCACGATGTTTTGCCGGGTCTGCACTTGTACGATGACAAATTGCTGGAACATGGTGGGTTCAATGCCGCTAGCGGCTTGTAGGCCGTTCGTGATGACTCGATCGGTCCAGGCAGAGAGGTTCAGGCTGGTGCGTGGGCGGTAGACGATTGTATAGTCATTTTCTGGCAGTCGAGGTAGCCCGGGTGGTTTTGCGCTGTGGTGTTGTGGATCTTGGACCAGCTGAGCCTTTTTAGCTTTTCGATCAGAGAGAATTTGTTGCCAGGGGCCTGGCGGGAAGATTGTACGGGCGCTGTTTGTGTTGAATTCCATGTCATCATGATGCTCAGAAATCTCAGGGGTGTGATCTCTGACATCGTTACTCAGCTCTGCTGGAAATGCATCTACGCCGGCACTCACGATGGCCGGTGTGGTCTGTGGCGCGGGACTCGCCGTGTGGGATGTCATTACTTATGCGGTCGTCGGAGCCTTAGCAGTTGATGGTGGTGGAGGAACGCAGGGCGGTGGAGCAGAAGTGTTCTCGGCGCTAGATGTTGCTTGCAGTGAGTCAGCCATGACAATGTCTTGGTCGTCGCTTTCCTCGTCGGTAGTCGGTTCCCCTGGTTATGTCCAGTATCGGACCGTTTCGGGTGACTTAACCTGTTTGATGGGGCACTTTCCGTGCAAATCGGAGGCGTACTTGCGGAGAAATGAGTCTCCAAAGCGAGAGCCCATGCGACGTACGTGTTGCTGGCGCGGCTCTTCGAGTGTACAGCTAGACCGTGAAAATTGGCCACGTATCCGCTTGTTGCGGCGGGAATGTGGTCGACAGACTATAGTATACTGCAGCCCATCTCCCGCAACACTTTCTCCTCTCTTCCCCTTCTACCCAGCACGCTAAACCCCCGCCGCCGTTTCCTCCTCCATTGCTGAATGAAACAGAGGTTTGCTCAGTTCCATTCAATTTTCTCGCTTTCGCGCTGATTGCGCGCTATCTGTTCAGACCTTTTGTTTCACGTTGTCCAAGGTCAAGAATCTTGAGCTGACGTATTTTTTTTCTTCCTGCTCTTACCTCGCCTCTCTTCAAATCAGCTTTAACGCGTTTTTTCTCACTTCCTATCGTAAGGACCAATCTAGCGTGTGTTCAGTTGGATTCTTGAGCCATTGCTTTGCTATTGACGCACCAAGCAGTAGTCCCCAGAAGACTATGTAGCTGTAGCTACAAACAGGGACAAACTGCGCAACGAGCAGGAGATTGGAGGGGTCAACGGCACCCTCCAATCTCTCTCTCTCTCTCTCTCTCTCTCTCCAAACAGGATCCTGAGGCACAGAACTGTAATTGTCCTCATCAAGAGCCTTTGTGACTGTTTATATCATCTGTCTGACACCTTTTCTGTGTTTTTCTCCCTTCGGTGAAAGTACTCTCCCTGTCTTTCTCTCTCTTCGCTACTGATACACCAGGAATGACATGACAACGGCGCGGCTCGGACATATTTCGGAAGTGCTATCCCCACAATTCGATACTAAGACTGCGCCAAGTGATAATTTGACTTCATCGGAGATAAATCACGCAATTGTACATTTTGGTGCACGTTTTCGGGTTCCCGATGATAGCATTCTCGACGATTGTGTACGCCGAAGTATTATTCTTCACTTATTACAGGAAAAAGGAGCAGGTGCGCGTAACTTGGGATATCTGTCTGAGCAGAGCGCAAACCAACTACTGAAAAAAGAAAAATAGGCAGCTCGCAAGAAAAAAAAAACGAAAGGACAAACGAGGAAAAACTTACACGAACATCGTAATTAAACAAAGTAACGGATATCAGCGACGGATAATTCATTGTAAAAAAGTAACAATAAGGGAACGTTTTCCACAGGTAATATCAATATCTAGAAAAGTGAGCACCCCACAGAAGGACACGGGTCATGTATACACACCCGAAAGAAATGAAGCCCACAGAATCTTCGACTCAAATATTTTAGTGCTTGACATGTGCAAAAATTCACTCATGCACAGTTAACATAAACTGAAACGCGACCATCAGGTTATTAAACTGCGAACGTAAAACGTTTGTATTTCGTTTCATCTGGAGAAAAATAATGATGCCGTTCGTAAATATTATCCCTATGTCATGACCGCGGTTAATGTTGCAACAGAACGCTGAAATTATTTACCTCTATAGAAAAAAGGGTGGAATGTTTTGTGCCCAGGTTTACATTCTCGTAATGGTGTTTCCTTCCTCTTTATGCTTCACCAAATTTGCCTTTATTCATGGCATGGCGTTGCGACGCTTGAATTATTCCTCGAAAAAAACATTCTTTTCGGCCACGGGTGACACAAATTTGTTTCTTCGTGAGCGACAGATACGACATGTTACATGTTTTTTTCCGTTAAGCATGGCGTGTGGAAACCGTTATAAATCCCAGCGAACATCGAATAAATGTATACGCCCTCGAGACTGATGTTCTCCCCTCGCAGGAGAGTTTGCATGTCCCCGGCCTTTGAACATCACGCGTGCACTGTTTCGCAGCGCCCTGATAGCCTAGTCATACGCGATCCAAGCAGCTCTTCTCTCAAAGCCGGCGACATGAGCGTTCCAGATGAAGCAGATCAACCCAAACAGAAAAAAATTGTGATCGGTGGCCCATTCCGATGCAGCGTTAGGTATGTAATTCCTGTAGGTCCTTTTCTAAGACGGAAGCTGGGTGGAGGCTACACGAACACCCCCTTTCCTTATCCTCTTAGTCCTCCTTCGGCCCACGGAGTAGACAGTTTTACGGAAAATGATAGCTAGCAGTGCGTGCTTCGTGCAATCAACCCCAACGCTAGGTGTGGTTACACGAACTGCTTCCAGGTGGGCAGAAGTATGCTAAGCGTGAATGCATAAAGAAAAAAAAACGCGACACGCGAAGAGCACTTCTGTGATGACCTAAAAAACACCAACTGAGACACTGACGAACCAGAGAACTATCGTACGAATAAAGAAAAAAAAACATTCCAGGACGAGTATACCGAACGACCAATCGTCTGTTTTGTGCAAATAGAAAATTTTCTCCGCGGACATCGTACCAGCGCTTTCCGCCTCTTCGCCGCCATTAGGGTGGCAAACCAGCATTTGTTACGTAAGGTCGGTCGTAAACGCCAGCGCAGTGACAGAGAGCACGCAACCACGGCATGACCACTCGAGTTGAAGTCATCAGCGGCTGCAATCGGGTATAGTTAACAATTTCCTGCCACCAACAGGCGCGCATAAGGGCTGAATAGTTACCTCACAAGTCATTGCGACGTCGCGTAGCCCCAAAAACGTTCTCGAAGAAAGGCAAAGTATACGCACACTCACACAGACACGCTGAGGCTCTGCAACGATTCTTTGCTCAAGGGTGCACAGGCTTCCTTCATTCCACGCTGTCTGGAGTCCCCAGACAGCGCATCCAAGGCGAAGCGAGTGGGAATGACGTGCCCCGCGGTCACGGCATTCACAGTGGGTCATTCAAAACAACTTAGTGTGCGCAAAGAAGACCGCAGCATTAGCTAGACGTGTCGAACGTGTGCATGATTGCGGAAGAAGGCTTTCCTTGTCGCTAGAGTGCTACCATTTCGTGACATCCGCGTTTTCTTCGTTTTTTTTTTCAGCCTAATACCGTAACGTAAACACTGCAACTTAAATAAAATTCACCGTTATTGCTGCGTGAGTTCCTGTGGGCGTCTTTCTCTCCTTCTAAAACAGCGAATATAAGAAGGACGTAGCTTGGTATGAAAACCCAATTTTATGTAGCATTACGTTACAGACCGTACCGCTATCCCTCTAGGTTCTTTTTTTCTTATTTTGGTAGTGTCTCTCGCTCGCCTTAGTATTGTGATAGTCGTAAAATAGTGGTTGGGTTACCGAATATAAAAGTACGCTGAACAAAGCACTAATTGTGTTATGTACCATGGTGACAAGTTTATGTTTCTTTCCGGATACAAACATAGGACATCAATCCTTTATTGAAATAACTTTTGCGCGCATATTACGTATTGTGATAATTTAACGCACATAGAAACGTACTCTGGCTCAATAGGAACCAAGCATTCCGCTCCGAGCTATACAATCTTTGGGACACACTGGCACCGAACGTGTAAGCTCGGCGCTTTTGTGATATTCTGTATTTCCAATTGTGGAAAGCTTCAGGGCCTTACCCGCAGCGACGAAACTGAGAGGTCACCCACGGCTTTTACAAATGGGGAGAATCGGTCGACAAAACGGCTATTTCTTATAGAGGTATATGACTCGTCTTTGTGTAAAACATAGTTAGGACGGAACGTCCTGGCATACGTTTTTGAGGTCACTGAACCAATAGGCAGCTATAGCTTTTCTTGCTCAGAGAACTCTTGCTGACGACGAAGATTACTGGCTCGCGTGTCACCCCATCCCCATATGGCGCCTGTATGAGGATGGGGTGACACGCGCATGCACGTGCGCATGCACGTGCACGTCTAGTTCTGTGCATGCACGTGCGCGCATGCGCAGAACTAGAAAAAAGAAGCGGCCTCATAAAAACGCTTGCAAATTGAGCGCAGAACTACACTTCATTTCGTCAGAACGCTGTCGATACATCCACGATCGCCTGTGCATCGTCTGCGCTTTAAAAAGAGAAAAAAATTCACGGTACATTCATGGAGTCGTGAAAGGGGCACCGGATCTAAGGAAAACCTTACGGCCTCCGCTCTTGGGAACGCTGCAGGCTTGCATGTGAAGACACGGAAGCATTCAGACCCCCCAGTGTTGGGCGCACTAAACTTGCTTCTGGCCACGCACATAAATTGCGTGCCCTTTCTCCATCGCTGGAGAATAGAGTAAACAAAAAACCGTTAGCGCACGGGATATTTTTCGGTGACCAGAGAAGTCGGGTTTAGGCAGCTCCGCTATTGCAGAATCACCAACTCGAAATAACTTTTCCTATAAGTCGTGCCTTTATTTTGCCGTTTTTTTCTTTCCTGTGTCGTTTCCAGCGTTCGAACATACACCGTACGGACAGAAAGAAGCCCAGTGGTTTTCTATAAGGAACGGCTGGCTATTTTTATCCCGTGAATAAAAATTGCTTCAAGCCCAAACCTGAAAACACATCATCAGGAAACGAAATAGATACATGGTTGTCAATCATGGGGTTCACGAAACTGAGCGGGCCTTGCGTAACCTCACTGAAGATAGGTCTTCTTTTCCATTTTGTTCGATGGTTGTAATTAAGTCCCACACAGGAATACTACGCACTATCGACGCGAAGCTATTGAAACAAAAAAGGCGAAATATCGATTTTACATTAACACGTTTCACTTGGCTCATTGTATAATAATAAAGATAACAAACCAGAATTAACAATAGGCACAAATTAAAAGTGTTGACTCAACACTCCACTGGCAATGAACTTCGCCTTTTCATAACTGCATAAATGCAGCGGAGAGGATCAAAAAGCAGTAGCAACACAGAAATGCACAGTGGCGGGATATGATAGCGTCATGTAAATCATCATTTGGCGAAGTGAATTGATGGTCAAGAAGTGGAATTCTTATCAAGTAGCAGGATTGACACCATGTTCATGCGAGAATCTCTGTGTCTATTTTGCTGGCTTTAGCGACGCGTCCAGCGTGTTCGTCGGAATTCTTTGCCTACACTTTTCTAGAGAAAAGACTAGGAACACAGGCGCATATCCGACAATGTCAGTCCAAATGGCCAGTAGTCGATATTCCGGCGCTGAAATCGCGTTCTCTGAACCTTTCGCTGAGACATCTACCAGTAGGCTTGTACCGTTCCTTACTTACGTCTGTCGTATTTCTACTATACGTTTGTCAAATTAGTGATTGATTGATTGATTGATTGATTGATTGATTGATTGATTGATTGATTGATTGATTGATTGATTGATTGATTGATTGATTGATTGATTGATTGATTGATTGATTGATTGATTGATTGATTGATTGATTGATTGATTGATTGATTGTAGGGAAACGCACCGACGCAACGCAGGTGATGAGGCGCACCGTAGTGGAGGGCTCCGGGTTAATTTTGACCCCCTCAGGATCTTCAACGTGCGCCGAAATGTCGATACACGGGCGTTTTCGTTTTCTGCAATCATCAGAAAACAGCCGTCACTGCCAAAATTTAACCCGCGTCCTTGGTCCTTGGCCTCAGCAGCCTTACCTACCGAGCCACCGCGGCGTGTTTTCACCGGAATTGATGCCGGTACCACCATTGGGCCACTTAACTAAAGTAGGCGACAAAAGATTAGCGCGAGTCTCTCAAAAATTAATGGCATAGATTAGGAGCGGGAACGAACTAAAATGAAACTAAGTACAGTAATCCTTTGTTAACTCGAAGTCGTAAAACCCGCTGAAAATTTTGAGGTAAGTGGAGTCTCTAATTAAGCGAAAGCCAGAAAATTTGTGGCAAGGTCTCTGAAATAACAGCTAATGCTGGTAACAAAAGCTCCACTGCACAGGGGCGCTTTCGTAATAAATGCAAAAAAGTTAGCAGGACAAACAACTTTTTTTATTATCGCGAAAGGAAGAATCGCGTGATGCTCGCCTGTTTCACGTTCGCATCTGGACCCAGAAAAGCGTTCCCGAACTGCTCAATGCATTGCATGAACTGTTGGTCGCCACGGCTACTCTCTACCTTAATGAGAAGTAGGCGCAGTGCCTTTGTTCTTTCTGTCGTTGTAGGCACTTCTCGGGGCTCCTTTTCATCCTCATGATCAGCTGCATCGTCCACATCACTCTCAACGATGTAGCCGCCGGACAGCATTCCGGTAACAGGAACATCGGCCTCGTACAGCGTAAATTTGCCGTTCACGATCGCGTTTGGCGCGTAGTGGGAGCTAAGTTTTCGAACGGAGACCTTATTAGCTGCCTGTAGCGGACTTTGCCTTATGCCCTCTCTGTAAGCGTTTCAAGATACGCGCAGTCCCTCGAAAAAACGTTGCGAGATGAAGGGGGGGGGGGGGGGGGCAAATACATGGCGCCTATAGAAAGTGAATGCACGGCGAAAAAAAGTTTCGAATTAACCGACATTTCGACATTTCGAGTTCGAGTTAACGAGGGATTACTGTATATACGCCTCGAGCTTCACCATCGCTGCGCCACAACGTTTACGGGATGAGCGCTGCGTAGCTGATAGGGGATTATGCAGGGTTTCAGTTCTTTTTCGCTTCTGTGCTTTAGAGCACCTTAAACAACTTGTTCTGGTGACGTCTGTAAGCATACAGTACGTTTAGGGCACTTCAAAAACAGCTGCGCCGTGGTAGAGTGCTCGAACGCCTACAAGAGCCACCCGGGGAGGCGGTTCTGCGCGCTTCTTGGCCGCTCTTACGGATGTCGGCGACGCCAGCAGCATATAACCCCTTGTCCCCTCCGAACACGTCAGTCAGAAGTGAATTCTATTGTCGCCTCGTTTAGACTTGATGTTAGCACAGTGAGAGGCCGGTTTCGTTTTGCAGCGCGGACAACAAATGCGCATTTGTTTCGAACATGTACGCCGTAGAAAAATATGCTTCGGGGATGTGATTATCCAATACCTGACAAAAACGTGTGCCTTTTATGGGAATACAAGCCACGCGAAAATGTTAAGTATATTCAAAGGCTGTGCATCGTTAGATATTGCCGCGAACCATGCATTTGGTTTGTTTATTTATGGTTTGTTTTTACTGCCCGGCTGCTCCCGGCTGTGTTCTTTGTGTCCCAAGCGAAGCGCATGTTCCATTCTTTATGTTTATGCCGCACGGCTTATCTCATTCGCATAAGGAGAGCATTTCGCCCTAATGTCAATGGCCTGGAATAATCTTCTTTGATCTACAATGTTCTGGATGTAAATCGATGGTTCGAGAAACACTCGCGCCGAACGATAAAAGCCTGCAGAGCAGACGCCGCGGCATTCGATTCACCGACACTAGCCTGCGCACGTCACTTTTTTGACTGCTGTTTCGCCGCCTGTGTATTCTTTGAGTTGTTAGGGGAGCACAAGTTCGCTCCAATTAACTATTTTTATTTGAAGACAACTGCGTCATCTTTGTCTTCGTGACAATATGCACCCACTCACGTCTTATATCAATAGCTAAGGTGGTTTAATGAAACCACAGAAAAATAAATTGTCGGCAAGTCCGGAAGAAACAGAATAGCACGCACGGGAATAAAAAAACCCAGCGTAGCTTCGGAAATGCTAAAGACGTTTTTCTAAAATTAAGCCAGGTAGGGCTCACCAGACCAACTAAATGCGAAATGCACTGCTATATCGCACTGGTAATCACACAAACAAGCTGCGTGTTCACTTTGTACCACACTAAGACCTCTCACCACAAAATGTACCACCCTAAGACCGCGTCAAAAACATTTACTCTGGTAAATACACCACATTTCCGAATAGAGTGACCGCTCCACATAAATATGTATTTCCATTGCATACAAACGGTAAATCTTAGTCGTGAACGTGCCGGAAAAGCAGCGGCGACAATGGGGAGCGGGCAACAGGCAGTTGTCATAGCAACAGGCTCGCGGGATGGCGAGCGCAGACGCCTCCGACGGCAGAGTTTTCAAACTGGCCTAATTTAAAAACGTTTGTCGTAGCGACTGCGTTGGTTTGCAAGCGTAGCGAGGCAGCGACATACCAAGCGCCTTAAAAATTTGTCCGTTCTATTTGCCCAAATTTGGCCGCCGCAGTTGTAAACAAGTAAGCAACATTGTCCATGGGCTCAAGAAAAATGACGTAACTTCCTCCACACTTTTCGCAATGCATTGGGATGCTAGGGGCCTCTCCTGAGTATTCTTTCCTCCATGGTGCCTGCCCGGTACATGACGGAACGCTCGCCGAAGCGCGGCTCCCGTAGACAGTGGCGCCAGATTTCCCTCTAGTGTATAATTGTATGAAACTCTATGGGCGCAATCGAGCTTGTTTTGTAAATTGTGTTTGAACCTCCCGCGGAAATTTCCCGAGGTTCGGATGAGCCACGCAACGAGAACGACGACGAAGGACCCGAAGAACCGATGAACATGCAGCACTCATAACTTAAAAGAACAAGACGCTTGCTTTCATAGATGCCTCGTTTTGCGTTTCCTTTCTTGTGCGCCGAGGGCGGTTTTCACACACGTGTCCGGCACGGGCTCGGCAACTGCTTTCCCCCACACACTTTCTGAGGATCGTCTCGTGGCGCCTCGGCAAACGGCCGCTCCCCTAACAATTTCGCGCCACTCTCCCCCTTCGTTTTCTTTCAGTCGTCGGTCTTCTCATCATTCGCTCGGTTACAACGCCTCGTCCATTACCCGCTGCGGAACCACAGTAGCGGCGGCCAAATTGCTGCGCACTCCAAGTACGGATGTCGTCCCAGAGAACAGTCACGTAAGAATGCTCAGCATTGCTCTGGAGTAAAGCGGCAGAGCGGATCTCACACTCGCCAAAATAAAGGAAATCTTTAACCAATTTCCCGCATTATACAGCGTCTAACGAAGCGAAGAGCAAGAATGACAGAAGAAGAAACGATAAGACTCATTCATTCGCTGCTCCCGAACCGGAAATCGCCGAGCCTACCGTAGCACAAACTTACCCATGCCTAAAAAATTAAAAAAAAATACCATCATAAGGACAGCATACAAGGCAGCCCTCAACCTCACAATTTTTACCATGAGACGGACTGACAACTGGTGGACCACCAGGGTAACAGAATGGATACCCAGAGATGAGTCTAGAAGACTGGGAAAGGCATTAACTCAATGGATGGGCGAAAGAAGAAAATTAGGACGCAAAGAACGGACTCGGGCAGCGCAGAACACGACCAAGTGAAGGTCAATAGGAGAGGATTTCATCCTGCAGTGGCCATAAATAGTTTTTGACGGCGATGATGACGAAAAGGCCTCCAAATTGTGTCTTTGTAACACCTTAAAAATCAGATAAACCACTCTCGTAGTACCAAGGGAGCGGTTGAAAAAACAAAATCGGGACGGGCCACCATTTAAAAAAAAACCCCCACCCCTCCCTGGAAAAGAAAATATTGTGCGCCATGATGGAAATGTCACCGATCCAGTGAATCCACATAAAAACTATCCTCTACTATAAACAAAGATCGAAACCTTCACGAAGGCAGGCGATATACAGGATCGGGTTCATTCGATGAAAGTGTCAAAATTATAAAAACACTGTATACACCGACTCCGGGATGTACGGAAGTACGATGCAGCAATTGCCGTAATTGACTGCTCTGGCCATCTTTGTGAGTGAATTACCCTCCTACATACAGAACCGAAGCGGAAGTTGGAGTTGGAAGTTGGAATCTGCCTAACGAAAGTATCGATGAAGCGTAAACATATGATTACGGACTATCAAAAGCCAGTAGAGTGTAGGCTGCCGGGAGAATACCTGAAGGCTTCAGTAATATGATCCCATCCCCAATGAAGAAAGTCAACATCACCTGGCCACGCGGATACAAGGGTCTGGAAGAGAACGAAGCACCGTGCAAGAGGCGCACGAACTCATATACCGTGCCCCTTGAGACCATGGAGTATGCCGCACTCCCTTCACCGATTCACCAAAAAACGTTTGGAACGTCTCCTCATTACACGCTTAAGAACAAGATCATTCCCCATGCCACAAGGAGCTCTAAATTCTGAAAAATCTCAAACTTTGCGGAGGATAAACGAACACAATTATCTACGAATCTATCTGAAGACGTATGGTGGGAACACCTGAAACTGTGCTACATTCGGGGAAACATTTATTATCTTCCACACAACCTCGCTATATTCAAGGGCATGATCAGGAAAGAATTCAAACATTACGTATTACACTTCTATCGATACATGGGAGCCAGCTTTGACAGCTGCAGGTTACCACAAGGTCAGCGCGAGCTGATTTAGAGGGCAAGGGAATTAGCTGCTGCACCTGAGGCCCACATCTTCAGGTTTCCTTGGGCTTCCTACCTTCTGTTTACCCCTTTTCCTAAACACCAACCATTTCTACCTGAACAAAGATCTTCCCTCTCTCTTTCTCTTAGGAAAAAAATTGGCTCTAATTCACACTGTGAAGGTGCTTGGACTGCGAAGCTGTAAATGACGCCCACAACGATTACCCATGCGGCGTCATTTGAATTCACACACGTGGCTCTACGAGGAGTCAAACCAAACACTCTGGCAGCCGTTACCTGTGATTCGCAGTGGCGGCTTCCCGAACGTAGCTGGGTCGGCAATAAAAAAAAAAACAGAGGGGAGCGTGTTTTGAAGAGTGAAGAGGATGGCGGCACGTGTGGCTACGGCGCCATCTCTCTCACTGGCTCCCCCTCACTCTTGTTTCATGTGTCGCCTCCAAAAAGCGCCCTCCGCCTCCCCAGACACTCAATCCAAACCACCGTCTGTCTCCCCGCCTCCACGTGCGGGCGTAGCTTAGTCGGCAAGACGCCGGGCTCTCGCTCTCCTTCTCTTCGGCCCCAGGTTCGACCCCTGGCGGTGTCAGCAGCTTGTTTGTGTAGCCTGAGTGTATCCAGTAGACAGTAGTAGCCTGGGATGTTTCTTTGTGTAGCCAGTAGTAGCCTGGGGGTTTTCTGCTGACGCGGACACGAAAATTTCCTTGGCTTGTTAGAGGTACACTGCTTCGCAGTATAAGCACAAATTTTCAGTCCCGCGGCCCGCCAAGACATTCGGGAGGCTTGGAAACACTGCCATTATCGCCATCTCGCTCAAACTGACCAAAACCCCGCAGCCATAACCTTGCATGCTCACGTCTTAAGCCACAGAAGCACAGAGGGCCTATGTATCTCCTAGCCAAAGTGATTAAAAACCCTAGCTGCTAGTTTTTCTCTCTTCGCTAACCTTCACTGCTCATGACGCATATATCGTAAATGCAGCATTTCCATCCCAAAACGCTCCCTGGGCGTCGAAGTAACGCTATCGCGTCGTACATCTTATGATACAAACGTAGATGTCATCGGCAACTTTTTTAAAACTAATACTGAACTCTATGCTGAATGCCTGATTGCAAAGCAAGATTGCGCTGGGCTTCTCTGGCGGTAAATGCTGGGTCCTGCCTAGCTTAACGCATGCGATCGGTTCGGCACCTTTGGCGAAAACTGCTGGATCCTGCATGGGGTTTTTGCTTGTGACTCGAAATTTCCCGACCAACGAGAGGCTAACAGCTTCGCTGTAAAAAAAAACGGTCCAGAATTTACGCGCCTATGATAAGTCTGCAACAAATTGGCCGAAATGTTTAAATTCGACAGCATAAAATGGCCAGAAAGGCCACCGTCAGGCATCTGTAGCAACGAAGCGGCTCAAATGGAATGAAGGCGCGAATGGAATCAAGATGGCGCAAAGGCAGAGAAGTCGGGCTGAAAAGAAAATTATGGAAATTTCCGATGGCACAGGGATCGAACCCCATGGGCCTGCGGAATGCGAGTCGCGCACGGATACCCAACGCCACTACGGCTCCGTGGCTCTAGCTGGCTAAAGGCGGACCCAGTGAAGGCATAGGGGCCTAGAAAACGTCGAAGACCGGTGCACGCAGCTCCACGTACAAGGCGTTTGACCCTGTTTGTCAAGCCGTTATCTTCAACGTTAATGTAGCCGCACGTTAAAGCTGGAAAAGAATTAGCAGATAAGTTTAATGATTACTTCACACCCTTAGTAACAAGCCATCACAACGAAGAAGCGATTTCGTTTTTAAACACACCCAACGCCCACACGGCCTTTTTTCAACCAATTACTCCCGTAGAAGTTTATACTGCATTTATGTCATTGAAAAACGGTAAGGCACGCTATATAAACGTGATCCAAAAAGACCGATTAAGTTCGTGCTTGATCTTTTATTACCGGTTCTTACCCACATTTTTAATCTTAGTTATCCACAGGTTTATTTCCTGAAAAAATGCAGCATGCAAAAGTAGTAGTTTTATTTAAGTCCGGAAACAAAAACGAGTTCTCAAATTACCGTCTAATTTCGGTGCTCCCTGGTACCTGCTATATCCAAAGGTTTAGAAAAAAATATTTGTAAACGCCTTACCTCGTTTTGTGAAAAACATTTCGTTATTTTGGCGCAACAAATTAGATTCAGGCAAGGAATGTCCACAGAATTAGCCTTGCTGGCGCAAAAAGAATTAATTTTGAATGGCTTTGAGGATAAAAAACTAACATTTCGTATCTTTGTGGATTTCTCGAAAGCATTTGACAGGATCAACCATTGAACTCTATTTGCAACACTACGGATTTCGCGGCATTTCACTCGACCTTTTACGGTCGTATCTAATGCATAGAAAGCAATGCATTTCAATTAAATGTGAACAATCAACGATTCAAGAAGAACGCAAGGTGTTCCGCTGGGAAGCATTCTTGGTCCAATTTTGTTTAATATTTACATAAATGATATTGTAAATATCGCTGAGCATGCTCATTTCATAGTTTATGCAGATGATACAAGTATGTTTCTACAGTCTAGTGATGTTAATTATCTCGAAACTCTACCAAATGATGCCTTGAGTAAATTATTAAAATGGAATAAAATCAATTCCTTGGAAATAAATGCAGTACAAACAAAAGCTCTTCTATTTACGCCACTGCAAAAATGTATTAACCAAGGTATTGCAATGTATCTTGGATCCGAGAACATACAGTTGTCGACAGAAGTTAAAACTTTGGGGGTAATTTTTAAGAAGCATTTAACTTGGGGTGACCATATTGAGAGCACCGCTAGCTTTCTGGCCAGGACGTGTGGTGTATTAGGCAAATTACGACAGGTGTTACCGTCCAAGATTAAGCTGTTAATTTATCATGCATTATTTTCCTCTTACATAAGTTATTGTTCTCTTGTATGGCGAACAACATCACGAACCAACATACACAAGTTATGTGTACTGCAGAAAAGAGCAATCCGAAAAATTGCTAACTTACCATATGATGCGCATATCTACGAAATTTTTTTGCAGCCCTTATGTAGAACCGATTGAGCATTTATATGAAACTAACCTCATGCTCAAATGCAAACAATTTTTCCAATATAACAACAAAGCCTTTATAGGTCTATGTAACCTAAATAAGCCAACTCTAGTACCGTATAGCTTTAGGGAGAGAAATATATGGTCACAACCTTTTTCACTTACGAACTACGGATTTTCAAGATTGCAGCATCATGTACCGTGTTTATTAAACAAATTACACAGAGATGGCCTAGATTTAAGTAGTATCTCAAGGAAACGACTGAAATCGCATATGATTAAAAATGGAGGCCTTGCCTCAAACTAGCAAAAAGTTATCTTTTGTGTGTTTGTCATTGGCTTGTATTTCTGCGTTTCAAGTCTATATACTTGTGACTCGGGCTGCGGCCTATGTAACTTTGTATAATTTCCATAACCCAATTTTCTCTGGCTGATATTTCGTGAAATATTGCTGTGCATTATACAGAATGTACGTGCTTTCAATTCTGCCCTTAGTGTGCAAAACATTGCATCTATGCAACAAGCTACATGCATATTGTAATGATATTATGCTCGTGATACTATTGTGTTTTGTCCCGCTACTGTGTTAGCTATAGTATGAATGAGATACTATTCGTGCGGTAGTATCTGCTACACGTTTGTTGTAGATCTACTGTATTTTGTGTATGCATGCAAGAGTCCATACGCTGTATCCGTTGCCAAGACAACAGGGCAAGGACCTCGTCAGGCTGCTGCACTGCGGCTTTTTGTTCTTGTCTCAGCACTCTTTTATGAAAAGAAGGCTAAATTAAAGGTTGATTGATTTGTTTGATTGAATAAAAGCATAACAACGCGTATACTACGGTTCATTGGCCAATGACGATGACAGCTGCCATCAGAGGCTCACGTGAGGCCTATTCACCAATTCCCATTTGACTGCGGCGTCAAGATACCATTAGAGGGACCACCACTTTCGCATAATGCTTTCGCATTCAAAACTTACAAGTTGTTAGGTGTGCTCGGATTTCTTTACGCGAAAGCATTATTACTGGGCAGTCTGATCGATTTTCCGAGGGCGCTTCGTCCACGGAAGGATACCATCATCGCCAACCGGAAACAACGACGCAGACGCCAAAAGCGACCGCCCGTCTGAAACACTGTAATCGGGAGCAGCGACCACGGGAGTGTGGAAGGGAGGAGGCATGTCGGTACGCTCGCCGACGATGACATAAGCGAACGCTGCGCCTGCGTAGTGAAGTTCGTTCTCCCAACGTTGGTGGTCCCGCAGTCGGCGCTGCTGACGGATGCGGTCCCAATTTCAAACTGGCTGGCATTTGTTGGCCGCTGGCAAAGCGCTCAGTCACCAGACGGCCAATCTCTGGCATTACGAAACGTATCAGAAGAGCGCCCGTTGCGCATAAAGATAATAAGCATCACCTTGAAAACATCACTCGCTCAGTTGACCTTCACTGCGTGGAGAACTTGAATGGCGAATACGCCAGCTTCATTCCAAAACCCTCCCTCGGCGATAAAGTAGCGCTATCACGCCTCACATCTTAATACGTAAATGTAAGTGTTCTCTGCAACCTTTTTTGTTCCTCCTGGTTTCTGTCGCTCGCTGATAACTTTTCAACGCACTGAAGCATCGCATGGCATATGAGGCGCACAG
Source organism: Haemaphysalis longicornis (assembly GCF_048455015.1). Taxonomy (NCBI): domain Eukaryota; kingdom Metazoa; phylum Arthropoda; class Arachnida; order Ixodida; family Ixodidae; genus Haemaphysalis; species Haemaphysalis longicornis. The sequence continues at coordinate 373,761,827 of NW_027526203.1, read as the reverse complement.
AAAGAACGGCTGCGCATAAATTTATAGCCCTCGGGAGTCGGGCTTATAGTAGGCGTTAAAATTTCGCGCATCGGGTGTTTTTTTTTTTTTTACTTCGTCCGTATCAAAAATAGTCTCCGTGGCCTTTAACTAAACACGCACGCAAACCACTACGCCGGTTATACCTATGCGAAGCACCATGTATAATGAAAGGCTCACGACGTCACCTACAAAAAAAGAACAATGCGGCGTAGCGCAGAATACCGACCAAGCGCACCCCCCCCCAACCCCCCCGTCGACATGGGGTGCTTCAAAGAATTTGGGAGAGGGGGCCCTTGTTCGTAACTGCCCCATAATTCAAAAGGCGGTGCGCAAATGTAACCCAAAAAAATAAAAAATAAAAAATATATAATGCGGTGGTTTTGAAGAGAAACACATTTGTAAAAAAAGATGGAGAAGATCGTGAAGCCCGTCTTGGCACAGCCAGTGTTAGTAATTTGCACGGTATTCTCCCCAACCCCATTGTTGGTCCTGATAGCCAGAGAATCCATTCTAAGCATCGCCTGGTCCATTTTTGAGAGGTTGACCTAGGTGTAATCGTGGCGTGTTTTGAGGGCATTCACGGCGGAGTGAAACCAAGATTCTTCCGAGAAACCCTCCGGTGTGCTCAACAAGGTTGTAACCTCCTGGCTTTCATGAGTGGCACGACGCATTTTAACCCCAAACCGCTGTTTTTATAGCTTCATGTACTGGCTCGACGCAACAAAATTTCTGATTGATTGTAGGGTTTAACGTGCCGGCGCAACGCAGGTGACGAGGCGGGCCGTAGTGGAGGGCTCCGGATTAATTTTGACCACCTGGGGACCTTTAACGTGCGCCGAAATCTTGTACACACGGGCGTTTTTGCTTTTCGCCTCCATCAGAAAAGCGGCCACCGCGGCTGGGAATCGAACCCCCGACCTCGTGCTCAGCAGTGCAACGCCTTAGCCACTGAGCCACTGCGGCGGGTACGACAAAATTTCTGCGGCGCAAGCTGTGCACGCGCTACTTCACTTTAACACATTCTTCAGACAGAAGCCCGTTACCATGGTTCCGAAACACGCTGTTTGAAATTGCACACTGATCATTTAGCCATCCTTGTGTGGCTTGAAAAACGAGGAATATTCATGCCGTCAGTTAAGAGCCACCCCTGTAATGCACTGGAGACCATTTAACACTCTTTCATTGACTGCCGCAGTGTGGCATTCCTCAGGTGCGTATTGCAATTTACCTTTTAAAGAGCACAATTACGTAAACCCCACTCAATTCTACTTTTGAACTTTATTCAGAGTGAGCCTAAACCGCATGATCTTGCACTTCCTATTGCGGTGCAAAATAAGGTGTAAAATTTTCGCAACATCTGATCAAAACAGTAACCAACAAACGCGCCCGTGCGAGATTATTTACGAGATGATGGTTCGTCAGTACGCAACGCCCATCAATAGTTAAGCGATCAGTCTGATTGCTTTTCCACGCTTGAAACACTGATCAACATAAATTTCCCATAATTTGCACAATTGATGGCTCTTGCCCAGTTATCTGGATGGACAAACCCGTGAGCACGTGACCCCACGGGAATGCTTTCCTTGTACTAAAGAAAAAGCCCTCGTGACCGAGTGGTTATGATTCCCGCCTCGGAAGCCGGGGAGGGGGGGTCTTGATCCCTGAAGCTTATGAACAGGCATAAGGATTTAGTTTTTCATATCCGGACTTGGCAGCGCACGCGCCATGACACCAGCGACGGACACACGACCACACTCATACGGTGACAGACACGCGCGGACGAAAAAGTGCTCCCCTATTCAAGTACTCGTGACAACTGCCTGTGTAATCAATAGTTACAGGGGCAATTAAGTTTCCTCTTATGATTTTGGAATGCGTGAGCGTCACTTCTCGTTGAGTTTTGAATGCATACGTGTGCGTTGGCATGTTTATATCGCAGCCGAAATTGTAAGTTGTGAATCTACCGTGAGAGTCTGTCGGCTGCTGTAATCGTTCTGGTCAATCCATCTGAGTGGGTCGCAGCCAATGAAATTTTTTATGGGAGTTTCGGGACAGGCTCTGGCCACAGTTTCTGGCGACGCGGATTCGGGGACGCCGCTTTGTTTGCAAAATTAGCCAATAATTGCATGAGTTACGATCATGCATTGAAATAGGAAGAGTAGTGATTGGCGGAGATGTAACACACCCTCGCGACGTGCTTAAGATTCATTGTTTTTACACACGAAGCTAAATGATTCGTCAGCATAACATGAACTCTGCCAATTAGATATTTGTGAATGTTGTATGTCTCAGCTTGAAATATATCTGCAAAACAGGGCAACTCTTTCCTATTAACAAAAAAAAAAGATAGACATCCGCATAAAAATATTAGTTGGTAAAACATTCAACCGTTCCTCGTAATCTGCACAGTATACCATGAGTCATTTACAGCGTCGAGTTCAGCCCACATTCCACGGCGCGTTGACCGCTATATAGCACACACGATGACAAAGGCAGAAAATGATGTTGAAAAACAGTTTTTGATGTTGAAAAAACAATATAGCTAAGCATTTTCTTGACACCACGGACGTTACGCCGTGAGGTTGAGAAAGTGTATCGTGAGACAGACGTTTAAATAACGTTGCCCAATGAAATGAAGTCTGTGTGTGAAGGGAGTTGTGTGTCTTTTTTCTTTTCCTGCGTCTCGCTTTGACCTAGGCGTCTCGCGCTTATTTCCACGGTTGATGTTTCAGGATCCCGGGAGGGACTTCGCCTGTACTAAGCAAATACTGTTAATGGAACGAGCACAAGCAGTAGTAAGGCCACCATGTCCAACGCGATGTGGCTGTCAACCACCTCTTTTTTTTTTTGTCCTTTTGCTGTTGCGAGTGTGGAGCATACGTGGGCCAGTAAGAAGGGTAATTTCGTTTCATGTTTCTATATGTAACAAAATATTTTGTACTGAGTCACAGTAGTTACAATGTGTTTCAAACATTCCCCAATACAAGAATTAATGCTGAGAAGCTGTCTAAATACTTTCCTCGCCGCGAAGTGAAAATTGAAGCTGCGTGCTTCTTTAGTAGCTCACCCCCCATATTCGCAAATTAGAGCGGTCATGTCTGTTCCCATATTTAATAGAACCGGTGCCTTTGTGTGGCCCATTCCGGTTTAACTTTAGAATTGAGTACTGTTTCCTCCAACGCTCAATATTCATTTATTCAAAATGCCTTACAGGCCAAGAGGTGAAATCAGGTAAGGTGTAGTTGGGAAAGAAATCGCCACGAAATAATATTTAGAAGTAGCAAACTTGTAGCAACGATATTTCCGACGCGACTTGATTGCCGTGCGCTCCCCGTTGTGCTGATGCGCGTGCGGTCGCGGGTTCGGTTCCCTGCCATTTCCGATGCAGGCAAAATACGGGAACGCCCATGCAGAAAACATCATTACCTACGCAAATTGCGCTGACTGGACAAACAGAGGAAGGCAGCCAAACAATGCGCAACTCACAACTGTGAGTTGCGCATTGTTTGTCTGCCTTCCTCTGTATGTCCAGTTTGCGCAATTTGCGTAATTCCTAATGCACCAACTAACTCAACAGCACATTTTAGTGCAGCAAACATCCCCGGGTGGCCTAAATTATTCCGGAGCGCTTCGCGCCCGGCTCACCTCGTAATCCAGATGCATATAGTTTCGGAGCGCTAATCGCCGCGTGTCCTTCGTTTGGGTTGACTTACGATTTTCAGTTCGTTCTACTCACTTCATCCTATGTCTTGTCAGTGTAATACAAAATTCGGCTGGCCCCCTAAAACGTACGGTATAATTTGTGTACTATACAAGGCGCATTGGATCGACACTTCGAGTGCCCTCCAAGCTTTAAAGCCTCGTCACAAAGATGCCCGAAGTGTTAACAGCATATTGCTTGGACACTTTGGGGACGAGTACATTTACGCAGCAAGGTATCACTGCGTGTGAACTCCGCAGGGTGGGAATAGCACTGGAGAGTTCAGTGTGGAGTCACTACGCTTAACACGAAAAATAATATATAAAGGTTTCAGAAGCGGCAAGCGTGTTTGCGTATAGTACTTCTTATTAGAAACAGTCAAGTACGATCTAAAATAGCATAAACAACCAAGTGTAGACCCCAGCCGCAGAGCCCGTGTCAGCTCAATCTATCCCGCAGGGCCCTGAATAGAACAGTCAGTTTGCCAAAGCGAAAGTGAACCGGAGACAATCAAAATAAAGTTTCTCGTGGCGTTTGGAAACTCCTCTTGCGGAGAACTCAAGCACACAGCGAAAGCATCTCGAACATGAGATTGACGTCTGAAGCGTGCTCTTGACCGAGAAAGGATCACTCGACCACAGCTGGAGTGCGGGGCAGTCTCCCGGCCATTGCCACCGTAGCCACTGAGGAAGACCGACTGGAACGCGTTCGAGACCCCGTCACCCATGGAAACTCGCCACTGAAAACGCCAATAACGGTTGCGGTCAATAATTGCATCTTCGAATTTTACGTCTTCAGAAACGACAGGTCGATGGCAGCTCCCACGTAAGTGGTACCAATGTTAATCCGGCGTAAAACCAAGACGGAGTAGTACTATTTGTGAGGGAAAATATAGCTTAGTTGTAGGATATGACGAAAAATACGATATGCAAGGAAACAAAGTTGTGCTCCTAATGGTTCACACATTTCAGTAAAGTTGACCGGCGAAAGCTGAAGTTGAATCCATAAGTGACACGGGAAGGCGTGCTTTAATTATTGCTAATTTTATATTGATCGTACGAATCAAGACCCGCCTATACCTCAGTTACATCTAACGTAGAAAACGAATGACATGGTAAGCGGCTTGTAACAGGGCCTTTGCGCGGAAGGCCCTTACGTTTGTAATTTTCCTTCATCCCAAAACCAAATACATCGAACTACATGACTCTGTTCGAGGAAGTATAGGTGTAGGTGAACTAAGAAAAACAGCGCAAACGACAGGACGAAGAAAGCGCTGACAAAACCACCTGTGGTTTTGTCATCCCTTTCTTCGTCCTGTCGTTTGCGCTGCTCTTCTTAGTCTAACAATGTACCAACTGGCCCGTCAGCGTACCCTTCTGGTGTAGGTGAAATGACGCCAATAATAGACTGCTGCATCTCGTTGCACGAATTTTATGGAAGCCTAATATTGGTACCCGCGAAATTAGGCAGCCCTTCAAGATTGTAGTGTATGCGCGTCTGTCAGTCATGCTGTTGCGATTGACAAATGCACACACCTCCATTCCCCATGCCGCTGCTTGATCACGCGTGCATCTACACGACTCTTCCTACGCATGCCCTAACGTAGCGTTAAAGAAGTACGCCTGCGGAGCGGTGACACCTGACTGAACGCGAACCTAGTTTCTACGAGCCGGTCCATCTATAGGCAGGCACAGCCGAGTAAAAAGAAAGAGCAGGAAACGCGGGGTGGATGTGACGAGGAAATCGCATTATATCAAAACAGATGTCTTGCACGTCAGTGCAGCGGTTGTCCAACCCGAGACACGTGCACTTCCTCCTCGAGGTGGGGATCAGAGTGCACTTTTCTTCCTTGCACCATTTTGGCGGGAACATTGTATGCGTGTATATATAGTTCGCCACAAGAAACGAAGCATCGAAAATGGCGTGGTTTAGTAGAAGTATATTTTTGAGGCGTTAGAAAGCCATGTTGACAGGCTGAGTCAGCTCTAGGCAACGGGGAATTATGGTTCGTCTCCCACTGTATCAGCGCCTAGTGGATCTAATATACGTGCAAGACAACGCAAAGCGGTGCATTGTCAGCGCAGAAATGTATACAACGACGTAAAACATACAAGCGTGCAGTGGCACTTTAAACTGCGTAGGATTAGTGCGGGAAATTCAGCTGCTGCAATTCAAAGTATAAGGCGGTGGGAAAGTGGCGTTTCAAGTTTTAAAGTTTGATCATTTTTGTGTCATGTCAGAAGCAGGGAATACTTAACAAAGAACTTTGTAACGGGCAGTGACTAGCGCACAACCTTTTCTCGTAAATTCAACCTGTTACACTCGCGTTTCCGCCTTTTTTTAAACGGTGGCGAAGCTGCGCCCCTATATAGAGCGACCGTGTGACGGTCGATTATGTAACGGTAATAAATGGGAAAATATCCTTCAGAGCCGATGATAGATCGGACTGGTGACAGATCAGTTAGTTCCAGAGGAAACTGTTTTTTCTTCTTTTTTTCTTTTGGCATCAGCCCACGCGCACCCAATTCAACAGGCTCCCTCAATATATGCAAGGTTCGGTTACTTTTCCATGCAAAGTTGTCTTTTTACAATTCTACGAATAAAGAAAATTCGAACACATATTTAGTTCCCAGATACGAATTTTGAAGTCAATAAAGTGGGGCTGAGTTATCACCGGCAACGAAGTTGAAGCGGTAATGCAGCATTGGAGTTGAAAGAACATGCGTCAGAGCCTGCCAGATTTTGCTAGAAAAAAATGAAAATTGCGACATTATTAAGTGTGCTATCACCATGAGTTTCCGAATAGGACAGACTAAACGTTTCGGCAGTAAAAAGTGGTCTATCGCTGTCGTGTTCTCTTAGCAGAGGTTATGTGCGAACTAACTCAACTCGGTGGACTACACATACCACGACTTCGAGAAAGGGGAGCCAATCGCCATCAATGTTTAGCGCTGCCTGAACATTGATGCTGATGCTGTTAATTTTTAGATTAAATGATCCATATGTCGACTTGAACAATCCCCAGCGCCCATGCTAATTGCGCGCTTCTTGCGTCCACCTGCCCAATCGCACGGGTGCAGAGTGGGCCTCTCCACCCAGATCGTCCCTCATCTCATCTTCTCCGGCTGCGGAAGGAAGAAGCCACTTCACCCAACTGTGCATGGTACATCTGGGTGCTAAATGCTAGTCATGAAAGCACCCTCTACGCTCATACATGTGTCTGCGCATCTGCCCCCCCACCTTTCCAACTCCTCCACACGTATGAATGTGCGCGTTAAACGTGGTATTTAAACGTCGGAAGTAGGGCTGAAACTTAACGCCGCACCCAGAACTACCCCTTTAGCCTTCAAATCAAAGGGAGGGAGTCCATGACATTGTATTCTACAGTAGTGCTTGTGCTGCATAGCATAAGGAGGCCACTGTTTTGACCGAAATTTCTGCCCTGTAGAAAACAAAAACGCTGACTAAAGTAGGCTCGTAAATAAGACTGCCGCCATAATACATCTCAGTAGTGTACCTTTCCACAAACGTAGTGGGGGGCTGTAGACGTATTTGACCTCAGATTAGACATACATTCATTTACAAACCCTATCTTTATGTTTTCGACGCTGAGCAGCCATATCGCTCTAACGGGTTCAAAATATTGTTACGGGAAGCAGAAGTGGACACTGGGACATAGCTCCAGCGGACCCACGCCGACGACGATGAAGCACGGGGTTGAACGAACTCAGCTCAAGCTGTCGTGGCCGCATTGTAAATGGATTCTTTGTCTTCGTAAATAGGCCGCTTCCCCACTAACTATCGCTTGTCTTATTAGTCCTGCCGCCGCATAACATTCTTGGTGGAGGGTGCGGTCTTCATCTCCACAATCGTTCCCGTCTCGGCTCCTGAAAAGATGGACTCCAAGCTCTTGGAGTCCAGCCCCGGTGAGCCATGGACACGCCCATTCCCCAGCCCCGTGTCCCCAGCCAATGACCCACGGATACCAAGAGGGACGAGGTTTGGGCCTGTTGGTGACACATAATGAGATAAAACGCGCTAACAAGACGAGGACGAAGAGAGAATACACAGGCACAAGCGCTTGTGCTTGTGTATTCTCTCTTCGTCCTCGTCTTGTTAGCGCGTTTTATCTCACCACGGATACCAGACGAGACGTGACCAGCCGCGACCTGACAAGACGACGATGCCGTTCCCCTTCCCCGTTTTCCAGCGTGTCTCCAGGGGCTTCGGACGTCCCTTCATTGTGTAGGCGTGCAGAGCTCTTTCGGGTCCAATGTTCATCAAGCTCACCATCATCAGTGGTGGCAAGGACTTACCTCTATACTCCCATCTCATATCATCATCATTGCGCCCGTCCAAGTACTGTGACCTCGACCGTCCGGGAGGGTCGCCTTCAACGCGAGGGGAATGTTACGGGAAGAAGTGGACACTTGCGCATAACTTCAGGTGATCTACGCCAACGATGGTGAAGCACTGGGTGGCACGAACTCGGCTTGAGCTCGAGCATTGTAAATACATTATTTGCCTTTGTAAACAGATCGATTCACCACTAAATATCGCTCGTCTTATTAGTCCTGCCACCACGTAACAATATTGCCATATATTTATTCTATAAAGAGAGCCCTACGATCACTACAGTTCATACCAGTTTCAGTCTCTCAAATACTGACCCGTAATTGTCAGGCTCAACAACAACAACATCAAAAAAAAAACTTGCGCAGAAGTATGAAAGTGAATAAATCACACGTCCCTGGCGCAAAAACAACTTAGTAGCAGTTGGAAACATCCACCCTTGAAAACTCTACCGAGAAAAAAAGGGACCAAACAAAAAAAAAAACACTTCTTTTTTTGTAAGTGTTACACAAAGTGGCGCCATTATTTAAGAAGCTCGTATATGCATAGTGGCCGATTAGGTTATATGCTTGCAAAGTACATAGGATAAACAACATAAACATATCAATAAAATTAGCGCCGACAATTGCTGCGGCTGTACCGTCTACAATGCACTTCACAAAGTATAGTTTAAAATCTACATGCGCTAGTTTGAATGGCCTCTTTTATATAGCCAAGCTTAATGTCGTAACGTGGTTTCTGCTATATAATTTTTGGCGCTATCAGAACAGCGCCAAAAGCTATCCGTGGTGTTAATATCTCAAACGTGTTTTTCCTTCCGGTCACTCTGATTAAGATGTATCTTATTTTCTCGATTACCGATCCCTCTGCCTCCACTACGGTCTATCATTTTAATATTGCCGCAACATTCATCAAACTTAATTAATCTGACGGAAGTTGTGCATAATCATATAAAGCTAAATACCATTCATACTTGTGGGGTCATCCCTCTTCACCAAATTAAATGATTATTGCGGCCGGACTTTGTTATAGAAGTGTGTTTAATACCTACGTCAAAATCCGTCGACGGGGCATCTCTGTGGCGTTCTCATTCATTTTGAGTATACTAGTTCGCAGGGCACTAAGGTAAGTGATAACATACGGTTACCGGGAGCAAAATCGGCCGTATTGTCTTTTGAATAAGTGTTACAAGGACAACGATCTTTCAATCAAGCGTCCTTCGAGCTAGAGCTGTAGACCGAAGACAGTGATGAACCACAGGTACAACACACAAAAACGATTCCCATCAAGGTCTCCTCTTTGTGTCCGATTGTCAAGTGCAGCTGACTGCACCAGGATCACATCTCAGACAATACAGCCCTGCATCGTAACCTTTCAAAACGGCTTATTGTGCGCAGGCCACGACATCGAATACCCTCCTTCGATCTTGTATTACAGCGTGGTCTCCATAGGACCTAATGAACGGCCTAAGTTCTCCGCAGACGGAATAACCGAGGGTGGTTTCATCTAGTCATCGAGCATTAAGGCGTGCCACCTGCTGCAATGCATGTTTTGCCTCCGAAGTAATGGTTTACATATCGCAACCGACTAATAGCGGTTCAACGCCAGCGCCCAGCTCTCCTCCTCAGCGCGTCCGCCGCTGCTTGCGGACGCCGAAGAGGAGCGCCAGGAAGCCGTCACTGCGACGGCGGCCGACCAGACACCCCGCATCTCCCTCACCCGTGGCGCAGCTCGGGAGCGGCTCTGTCGGGCTACGCACCGCTGATATAACCAGAAAAGCTCGAATGCATAGGCCGAGCACAATGGGCGAGGGTGGCGAAGAGGCATAAACCGCGGGTTATTTCGCGGAGCTTCCGAGACGGCCCTCCCTTTCGCGGCTCTTTTTGCTAATTCACCCGGAGCGCGCTTCCTTCCTCCGCGGTCTAAATCAGAACGGCGCGATGGCAGCAAAACACAAGCATCGTGCACGCGGCCGCGCTCCTCTCTGAAGACAGGTCCTGAGAGAAGGCTCCGGACTCACCGCCGAGGTCGCTGTGTTCCGTCTCCTCTGCTGAAGCTGCTTCCCTGCCGCAGATGCGAGCGCTGCTTTGTGTTTTGCTGCCAGCGTTCCCTTTCAAACAGAATGTCCTGCGCCCCTCCTCGCTGCTGTCCTGGGCCGCTAGACGAACCGCGTTCCGGGGCGTATATAAGGGGCTAACGCTTCGATCGTCAGCCATAACGCAGCTTGCTCTTCGCCAGACACGAGCAACATGAAGTCTACGGTGAGTCCGAGCCTTGCTCAGGGACCCGCGTCGCTCCGAGCCCTCCCGGCCGAGCGTGCCGGTGAGGTTGGGCTGAAAGGGGCGAAATCGGGCCGGCTAGAAGACGACGCGCTGCGGATTGGCACCATAAGTGGCGTTACGACGTGTAGGGCGCCAGCAAAACTCAATATGGTGATACTGTACGGCGGCTAATAGGTACCATCACAGACCCTTCCCGTCAGTGTGCATTCACACCTGGGAAGTACCGAATTTGAGCGTAATGTATCTGGTGCATTTAAAGCAATTTTAAGAATTTCCCAGACGTGTTTTTATTCCCTGTTTGGCGGGAAGCAGTCGTCTAAACTTATTAGGATTGCTGTTGGATTGAGTATCATTTAATGATGGAAATTCTGCAAGCATAGACAGTAGAATATAGAAGAAAAAAACAGGAAGGTGGGGCAGAGGCCACGTCCCTTTGCGGAACAAGGCCCATAATCGTTGCCCCTCAGAACAGGCAGATACTGTAAATGTAAATTTAGTTCAATCCCAGTCAATAGTTGGGGTGGAAAGTGTTTTGGGAAAAGCGTGAATTTTGAAATGAAAGCATAAAAATGAAGCAATGGTGAAGTAAAGACAGAAGAAATTTCTCAGTTCCGAAGGCCTTCTTTCCTATTAATACAATCTGCGTTCAGGTTTTAAAATATAGCCAAGCGAACTTGTTGGAACCGGTGCTATTGATCCACGAACTGCCGTAAAAGAACGCAACTGTGAAAAGCCTAAAATAACATTTAGTTTCTAGGAAAGAACTTGCAGTATTTGAACATTTTGCTTGTGCCTGATAAAACCCTTGGAATATAATGCTTGTATTTCAAACATTTTAGTGAGATAAAGTAATTTCATAGCTTAAATCTTGAGAAAGGAAGCGCAAAATTTCGTGGCTGATGTATTGAAATTTTGACGTACGCAGACATTGTACTACGAAAAAAAAAACTTTTGCTCTTTCGTACGTCATGATTTCACTTCTCATATAAACATGCGGTCACGAAAGGAGAATTAAGCCCATAAAAATGACATTTGTAAATGACGTACAGAGATGGTGCGCAAAAAACAGCATATGTCTGACCATGTATGCTGTTTGTTGCTGCAAGATTGCATCCAGTCGTGTTAATTATCGCTGTAACGGGACTAACCACTTGGTTGGTGTGAGATCAACCAGAGGCCTAAAAACGTACACAATTAAATATTCCTTCCTGTCTTCTCTTTCCTTCATAAGGTTCAGCGTACACCAGATATATACAACCATTTGCTTCTAAGTCTTTCTTGTAGTAGATACGAAATTTCAGATCTTTGGAAACAATTGCACGTTTCTGTCAATCCTTGGTGCCCTACGCAGTGTTGTGCGCTAATGTCCCAAACTATCCTTTTTTCACTTCGTATAGAAGCGTACAGCCATTTATTAAGGTGAGGATTATAGGGCCTTAAAAACGAGATCATTGTGAGTACAACCTAGTTTCGACATAACTCTGCTGACCAAAACAACCGGCGCAGGCTGTCCTGTGCGGTTTCTTGCTAGTTAACGCCGCCAAGGCTGGGTTCCTTGGAGGCGGTGGTGGTGGACTCGGAGGCGGCGGATATGGCGGTGGTGGTGGACTCGGAGGCGGCGGATATGGCGGTGGTGGACACGGAGGCTTCGGCGGCGGTGGCCTCGGTGGCTTCGGCGGTGGCGGCTTTGGAGGCCACCATGGTGGAGGCGGCTACGGGGGCGGGGGCTACGGAGGTGGTGGATATGGAGGCGGAGGATTCGGTGGCGGCGGCGCCGGCCATAGCTCCACTTACCTCGTCCGAACCGTGAGCAAATCGCACGGTGGAGGAGGCCTCGGCGGTGGAGGCTTCGGCGGCGGCCTCGGCGGATACGGCGGTGGCTTTGGAGGCTACGGAGGTGGTGGATACGGAGGCGGAGGCCACGGTGGCTACAGCGGCGGAGGCTACAGCGGAGGTGGATACAGCGGCGGTGGTTTTGGAGGCTTCGGAGGTGGTGGCTACGGGGGAGGAGCCTCCGGTGGTGCCGCCAAAGTCATCATCATCAAGGGCGGAGGAGGCGGAGGACTGGGAGGAGGAGTCGGTGGATACGGAGGTGCCGGACTCGGAGGTGCAAGCTACGGTGGCGGCGGATACGGCGGCGGTGGATACGGCGGCGGCGGATATGGTGGCGGCCACCACGGCGGTTGGCAATAAGGATCTAACGATGGTATGTTTGTCTGCATCAAACCTTCCTTTCAGCCCTCCCAAGTGTGTTCCTGTCGCGAGGCAAGGTTCATAGTACTCCGCAAATAATTTTTATATCCTAAGCTTCTGTGGGAAAGCCGGTGAATGCTCACCTGTATTTTCTTTTTGAATAAATAAACTAGAACTACCTGAGAACTACCCCGTATTTAGAGGATGTGAGGTAACACAGGGTTCGCAGAAAATATGGCACCAGGAAATTTTATCAATGCTGAAAAACTTGGTGCTCTTGATCGTGGTCCCCTTTGTAGAACTTGTGTCCTAGGCTGGAAGTGTCCAAATGTGAATTTTGGCCTTCCATCCGCGCATCCTCCCCCACCCCTCAATTCTTATTTCTCTCCAGGGCCGTTAGGCTTCTCTTTTTAATAGAGTGTTTCCCTAATTAACGCAATTAGTTGTTTTAGTGATAACGTCTCACGCATGCACGCTAAAAACCAAGCCCCTCACCGGGAAATGCTACAACGGAAGGCTCTGAAACTATTGGTCCAAGTTGAAGGGGGAAATGATTAGTGCTGTCCGAGCTGTCTCCCTCTATCGCCAGTTTATCTTTTATTCAGTGAGGGGTAGTATACGCGCCCGTATACCTATCACAAGCATTGGAAGAAAAGTGCATGGTATGTCCAGCTTGAGAAAGACAATGTGGTTTTTTTTTATGGCGTGATGCAAATGTTCCTATCTTCACTTTTTCTTCATTGTGTGTTGCAAGATGTGACGTAGGTTCACTCAAAAACCACAGCGAACTTTCCTCCGAACTCATAATGCAACCATCGACCAGCTGGTCACATGTAGGGATGTTCTCTATTTTTTCAATTTTCCAATTATGCCACGAAGAATCGAAGATAGTATTCTTCCTTCAGAACAACTTACACAGTGCCACACGCTTTCGTATAACACAGCTGTTCGTACTACCGGCATTGTGCTTCCTTGTCCAAAGTAAGCGCGAAAGAGCGACTTAACTACTGCTAAGTCTAATCCGACTACCTCAGCCTACATTTTCTTGGGAGAGCTTGTGCGGGCGCTATTTAGTTATAGCCAGTTGAAGTCGAAGTCGCTGTAATAGGCAATTGTTTCACGCATTCTACCCTTTCCTGGCATCCTCAATTTTCCTTGAACATAACGCCCGTTTTTTTTTTTTTTTTTTTTGTCTCACTCGGCAGCTGGAATACATCGCTCACCAGACACCTCAGCCGGCAGCAATCCCTATCCGGCTGTGGCAGTAGCAGCCACTGGAAGAAGCTGGAGCAGACCAGGCCACATACACACTTCCAAAGTCAATTGGTCGTCGTGTTGTTGTTATTGTTGATGTTTTTGTTAGCGCTCGTTGTTGCTGATCCACTCAACTTAGCGGCGACAGCTCGATTGCATCTCTCGTAACATGCAGCTTGTATGTAGCGGAAAAAATCAGCCAGAAATGTTGCCATGTAACTATTTTTGTTATTGCTGATTCTCAAAATTTCGCCAGCCTGCACTGTTCGAAGTTTCTTCATGATGCCGTATGTACAGAGAAGTGCGACTTTAACACGAGTTGAATAAAAACAAATTGAAAAACTACTTCAGCTACGTGTCACTTTTCGACCTCGCCTGAACTCTTCCAGGCGCGGAATATTTGGATACAATAGGTTTCATGTTACTTCGATTTGTTTAAATGCATAAACGTCAATGATTGACAAAAGAAGAACCGCATCACGGCACTTCATGTAAGCGACACCATTTGCAACTAGAAGATAGTGCCAATGAATCGATAAATCGTAATTACAGTCTAAAAACTGTGTGCACTTGTACACATGGAGGTGGGACGGCTTAGGAATACAGAAACCGCATTCTGCTGGAGCGTATAAATGACACGTTTCAACGATTCCAGCCGACAAGCTATGCACATCAACTATATCAGAAAGGTTGGAAAAAGCCGCTCAAGACTGGACACGCCACGTAGGAGAAGGTGAAACAGTCTTTGATGCCCAAAGGAGTGCTCACTATACAGAAGTGGTTATTGCGGGCCAAAGCAACACCTCGAATGTGATACATATCTTGCTGAGTGCTACGTATTAACTTCGATTAAAACCAGCCATTTCACAAGCAAAAAAACCTTTTGTAGCGCTTCAAGAATAACAATGATTAGAAGTCCCAATAGCTAAGTTTTTTAGCGCCTTTTTAAACGCAGTTATCAAATTCTAAATAACTGTTCCTGGTCAAGTAACTATAGCTGCATTGAAAATTACTGAACGTAACGTAGCACATGCTAACAATTGGTACATGATGGAGTTTGCTACACTTTTTAAAAGTTTTACCTGTACAAAAGCCCCAACCAGTGTATTTAGTGAAACTGGAAACAGAACATTCGAAGTCACTAAAAACTTGGTGGGTGTTCATTATATTTGATGTGGGGCAGTCTGCCCTAACAGTAAGGTACCGGTTGTTTTACAAATATGTCTCGACGAACTGAGTTCCCTTCATACCTTTCTCTCGCCTCACCATTATCCCTCTTTGGTGCTGCTAATGATAGGCAGAAAATAAAAATATCACAATTTAACTACATGCACGGTATATGCGAGCACTGTTTATCCGCCCATTCACTTCATAAGTTCAGATTACGCTACTCGACTCTCGGATACTGGTGATCACTCTTAAAGTTCACAGAATGGTCAAGTAAGAACAGGGAGAGAGGAACACACTTTAATGAAAGGAAAGACAGAGAAGTCGTCCTGAGGAAGGGCTCTGGCAAGTGTTACATTGGAAAAGGCGTCCGGGAACCGGGCTCCGTCGCTTCCGTCATGTAGTGGTGGCGTGGTGTACGAGCGGCGAGCAGAAGCAGCTGCCTTGGTGTTGACGACAAAAGCCAAATGCAAAGCTTAACAGCGACGAAAGAGGAATAGCGCCCTTCCGGGCGAGCTTACAGCATGACTCGACCAGAGCAACTGCAGGATTCGATCCTGTCAATCGAATGAATGAATAATGCGCTCGGAGTAATCACGTATTTATAACCCGAAGCAATAACGGTCAAAACAACGGTCAAAACAACCTATAAGCTCCTGGCCAATTTAGGTGATGATGAACTTGCCATCCTGCTTAAACACCTCAATGAATTTTGGACATCTGGCCGCCTACCTATTCAAACCGCCGAAGTCCGTTCATTCCTAAAGCGGGCAAATCCCCACACATAGACAATCTCCGGCCTATTTCCCTTACCTCTTGCGTGGGGAAGCTATTGGAACGCATTATACTCAAAAGGCTGCAGCCATACCTTGAAGGCACCAACCAAATGCCCAAAACAATGTTCGGCTTTCGGCAACATTTAAGCACCCAGGATATTATGTTGCGACTCAAAGAAGAGGTAATTGCACCTGCCACTCGGTTCGAATGAATTTATTGTTTCCCACACAGTACACCGCGCTATGCAAGTTTTGTCCACAGCTAGGTACCCTCCAGCATATAATTGTGGAATGCGCTCACAACCCAGCCCTACCACCCCTCTCCACCTGTCCCTTTCCTGAGCTGTGGGAGACACTGTTGACCAACTGTCAACCGGAGGACCAGACTCTCCTGGTGACACGGGCCAAGACGGCGAGGGCAACGCATGGATTCCCGGACTAGGGTTCCACTCTCACATTTGAGCTCATTAAAATGTTTTCTCTCTCTCTCTCTCTCCCCCGCCCGGCCGGGGTGGGAGTTGTAGTAACGGGGTGTGGAGTCGGCATCACACCCGTCATGGATGCCAGCTCCTCCTTCACGCGGTCGCGCAATTCGAGCGCTTCTGAGCGAAAGGGATCGCGTGGAGGAGACGGCGGGTCATTGAACTGGGGCTCTTCGCGGATGATTTGACGTATGAGGGTGCGTAGGTCCACGTCCCCCTGTGGTTGCATAGCAAGACCATTTGGTTGCGGACGGGCGGCCTGCAGTTCGTACACGCGCTGACAGGTTGTCCGGATATCGCTGACGGTCGAAGGATTTTGAATTACAAGGTCGTTGAAGGCAAAAGGTGCTATGCCCTTCAGGACATGGCGAACCTTGTCGGCCTCCGGCATGCTTGCATCCACACGGCGACATAGAGCGAGAACGTCCTCTATGTAAGACACATACCTCTCCTCAGGGCGCTGAAGGCGACTGGCCAGCTTCCTTTTCGCCATGTCTGACCGAGCGGTTGGCCTACCGAATATCTGGCGCAGCTCCTGACAAAAGGTGGCCCAGTCGGCGAGCCGGTGGTTGTTGTTACGAAACCATGTTTGTGCCACCTTGTCCAAGGAAAACCCAACGTTCTGTAGCTTCGCCACGTCATCCCAACGGTTAAACGCACTGACTCGAGTAAACTGATCCAGCCAGTCTTCAACGTATTCATGGTGGAGCCCGGCGAAATGAAGAGGATCGCGCTGGCAGCTGGTGATAGCAAATGCCAGAGGCGCAGCAGGGGAGGTGCCAGCGGGACTGCTTCCGGCCTCACACTCCATCGCTGCTACAGGAAATCGCCTACTTGAACGGAGCTCCAGGGGTCTGCTTGGAAAGCGTTGAGGACGGGATCGAGCGCAGCCTCCACCACTTGTAAGAGCCTTGGGTACTCGGTGTGGAAAGGCGTTTATGTTACGACAGAGCCGTCTCCGAACACCGGTTCAGCAACCAACGATGATGATGATCAGTCTCGTAGTAGACGAAGCGTTCCTCAATGTGTTTGGTGATGGGGATAATGGTGCAGTGAAATAAATGATTTTCTACGCTTCGGAGCTTCGCGCTCACAATATTGCTGGAACACAAACGATCTGCACAGGCAACTAGTGTTCAAGGGACGCTATACGGAAGATTAGGATGTCATGAATACAAATATAGTACTCCCAACAGCAGCAGCAGTTACTTATTAACACAGAAAATGCAAAAAGCTGGAAAACAGGCATCGCCACTCCATAATTTTCTCGCACTGTAATTTGTGATATCTCAAATATTGAAAAGTCAAACGAGATTGGTGGAACTGTCGAAGCGTTGTTCCAAAACAAACACTGCCGCAGGAACATGCGGTTGTAAAATAAATGTAGGGGAGAACTTTTACGGTCATGTGCTTTTTAAACGGCACAGACGTCAACTCGGAAACATAAAATATGGGGCCTCAGTCCAGGCGGTCAGCTTTGTTTCAGTTTTGATTTCATTGAAATGTTTTGCCTTGCGTACAAGAGGAGTCAAAAGATGCACGTTTTCGGGTGAACGCGAGAGCCTACCGTACCTACTGACCACTAGCGCATTATAAGAAACAGTAAGTGGCAAAAGCAGACATTATCAGCACCATCTACTTCATATGAGAAGGCTGTCAAATTATTTGAAAAATGGCGCGTGTATTTTCGCCACACACTCCTAAGCGGTAGCACCTCCTGGGCATTTCTTGAAGATCATCGCCCATGTCTTGATGTTCCGCCAATAAAGAACGGGGCTTGGTACCATTTTGCTATATGCCGCCACGCCAAGGTGACGTTAAAATGTCCCTTTTTCATAGCCTGCGACGAAAGTGAAAGCCAATGAGAACACGCTTTGAGGAAGATGGTGACGATCAAGTAAAGTCTGGCTCGGCTCGCTCTGGGTGCTTAATGACGTACTCTGGAGCGTCACGAAAAAATGAAAGAGAAACGGCCGAGAGAAATGCGCGATATAATAATTTATTTCTCAGCAAACAAGGCGCCGTTGGCCATCTAACAAAAGTCGAGAAAGCTACAAAACGCGTGATCTTTTAGTTAAATCAAAAAGTTATTCAGCCTTTTGTGTTCCTTTAATACCAGGGTATGCAAGCGCGTAGCATAAAATCCCGCCTATGGGTACAGTCCACTCCCGTTAATACGAAGTCCGCGGGGACCGCGAAAAACTTCGCATTAACCGAACTTCCAATTAAACAGAGAGCACAATAACCGCATTGCCGCATTTCCATTAGTGCGCAACGCGCCTCCCTCCTCGATTTTGTTCAGAATCTCAACTTTTGTCGGCAGTTCGAGCATACCACACGGTTTGCCCTGATAGTTGAGACATCGCCAAATTCGAAGCCTGAAGCGCCCACCACGTAAACTGAGCACACGGAGTTGCGCGCAACAAAGAAAGTTGAGGACCTGAAAACAGAGACAGGCATACGCCGGCGCGAGTCTCAGCTGACCTGGAGCTTTACGACTGTGCGCTGCCTCAGTTGCGGGGGCGCCTACAAATGCAGAACACGGCGGTGTTTTGGCGCTTAAAATTTTGAATTTTATCGAGTAATGACGGTCACCTTACTGCTTTTACAGCGAAGCTGCCTCTGGTTGGTCGGAAGATTTCGGGTCGTAAACAGAAAACTTAGGCAGGACCCAGCAGTTCTCGCGCAAGATGCCGAGCGCATGAGTCAGGCTAATCAGGCATGCAGCATAGAGTTCAGTATTCCTGTAAAAAAGCCCATAAAACGAACATCGCCACCGCATCATGGATGATAAGGCGCCTGTGAACAATGGGACGCCCCCCCCCCCTCTTCCCGCCCCCTGTGTTCCTGGTAGAGGGTTGGTTTACAGCTGCTCTCGAAAAGGGGATTGACGTCATTCGAGGGCGAAAGCATGCGTCAGGCTAGGCAGGACCCAGCATTTGCTGCCAGAGAAGCCGAGCGCAAGCGACAAGCCCGCCGAGACGACGAGGAGCATTTCATACTCTCCACCATCATCATGTGCAGTGTTTCCAACAGCTTCGCTGTACATCCACTTTCGCGGGGTGGGATGGCGTCCATATTTCTATTCTAAATAACTTCCAATTAACAGATATATTGGGTTTTAGCTGCGAATTATTGAGCGATTTCTTCTAACGAATTGCACCTAAAATTGCCGGGACCAGAACATCATTTTCAGTTAACCGAAAATTCCAATTAGGCGACTTGAAATTATCGAGCGTAGACTGCAAATGTGTATAAATGACGAGCGCAGATGGTGGGAAAGAAAAAAGCGTGCTAAATCCCAACCACCAAGCATTTCTCAGCGCTCATACACGTGTCTACGCATAGTCTTTCTTGGGCTACTTAAACGAGAAAATTGTGGTCTCTCTAACTGCCTTAAAAAATTTTTATTTTACGTTATTCTCCTATACAATTACCAACGATGCACCCGTGGTTTGGGGTTCGACTCTCCAAACTCGTAATAGCTAAATAACACTTTTTACCTGTAAAACAACCGAGCTCTAAGGCAGGTCTAAGCCCAGGTGCCGTGACCAGACCGAAACATAAAGGAACACACAATACACTCATCATGTTTGCCATGTTTATAGACATTAAGAAATAGAAACAAAAAGAAAAACCTTTCACTTTTCCACGTGCTTCCTGGCCATCCAAATTGCACAAAAGCACAGCTCCACCACTTAAAGGAACCCCCCTCTGATCGCTCGACACAAACACAGCAAAAAATGGCCGTGTATCTGCTAACTTCGCCGCAAATGTAATCGAAAGACGATAATAATCTGCCGCCTCTGCCGCGTAAATGCCTCTCTTCTCGCCACCGCCCACCTCTCATGCTCTTTCTTTTCTTTTTAATCCTTCCATGATAAACACTAAGGAGGCTTGCTAAAGTCAATCCAATTTTTCCGCGTTGCCCTGCTCGCGCCGTGCACTAGAACCTTTTGTAACTGCTAATTTGGAACACTGCCACGAGGTGCAGGCTCGCGCTAGCTCTCTTCGAAATTTTTGGTCAAAATATTCTTTTCAACTTGTATTTTTATTTGCTACCGCAAATATCAAGCACACATTTATTTTCAAATAAAAGAACACTGTGAGTACGAGTTTTGCATAGAAGTTTTGCCTGAAATGAGTTTGAAGTTGAGGTTGAAGTTTATCTTCATATGTGTCTAACATTTTTTTTTGTTCGAAATGTTGACATATACGCAGCATGTTTACCAGATTTAGTTGTTCGGAAAGGATTGGGCTATATAAATTTCTCGTTCAAGAATTCTTTTCACCTTTGGCCGTATGCCTGATTAGAGGGAAAGGCAGACAGGCAGACATACATACATACATACATACATACATACATACATACATACATACATACATACATACATACATACATACATACATACATACATACATACATACATACATACATACATACATACAGACTAAACTTGTTTGGGTTAACGTAACCCAAGAAAGATTATCGTCTTTAAAAATTATTACCTTGTCAGCTGTCTGTCACCACTCGATTCAACCGTTGGGCCAGAGATTAAAAAAAATTCTAGCAAGTATGTATAGGCAAGACCATTCCAAACTACTGAAATGACTGGCATGGGTCATACATGTTCACTCTATGCCGCTCCAAGCAAACCTCACGCATGCTTGGGGGCAACATGTCTGCTCGAAACCGACAGGAGCAGGGTTCTTTTAATGAAGAATACATGTCCGATTGGGTTTTATGTTAAGAAAACCATCACCTGGAAGAAAGAAAAGTTTCGGGCTCTACCACATGATGGCGAGCGAGCAAGGCGAGCGCGGGAAAATGGAATTGAACCGAGGAAATAACCATTGCAGTAATGATGGGAGGAGCGAGATGTCAATGGTAGAACGTCAGGGGTGAGCGGGCGGTGATAAGAGAGGGTCTTACACAGCCGGGGCGACAGAAGACTGTTGTCTCAGAACGAAATTTGCAGCGAAGCAACGAGATATGCGGCCAATTTTCGCAGCGAAGCTGTATATGGTTTCGCGCCGGCGGCAACAATTTAATCAGCGGCGTGCATTCAGCGCATGGAATAATTCAGATAAAAATAAAAAAACAGGTCTTCGGGCCTCCATATTTTGATATAAGGCAGCGTATACTGAATGAATGAATTCTTTAATGCACTTATATGCCTTCATATACCGATATGTACGTATAAAGTGGCGGGGTAAAGGAAAAAAGCTGTACTAGACAGCTTGACCATTCCTTGGCCCCTGGAAAGATAGCTTCCCAGCAATAACTTTTTGTTCAGAGGTGATGCCGCGGGCTCTTCAGCGGCCATCTGCGCGGCGTAATAGAGCCTGGGCTGTTACTGGCGTCGCCGCGCTATAATAAAACGCCATTGTCTCTATCACCAATCATGTGTGTCCTTAGTCTGTGACGTAGAGATCGGGCCACTGTACTTATAATTCAATATGGCAAATTCCCACTATAGCTAAACCCCAACATAGCAAATCCAACAAGAGCGACAGCTTCTCCGGACTTCCGGCTTCACAGGGTGGGAGGGCTCTGTTTCATAACATTGCCGAACCTAAAGATCCATTTACTTCGCGGCCTTCGCGTAACATCATGAAGGGGATTCACGGGACGCCACGTGTGCTGCACAGATCTACCGAAGCGTATACTGCTTCGCCCCCAGCACCAGTGATACTGTACCGCATACACCACCCATCAGGGGGATATGCAGACCACTCCCTTATCCGAATGCACGGCAGCCCTCCCTTTTTAGCCTGGTGGTACAGCTGCCAGCAGCAAACCGACACCTCCAAAACAGCGGATGTCCAACTCCTCCTCGATGCAGATCAGTCTGCCTTAGACGGTCCTCATACAGTGGCTACGATCACAAGACCTAGGCAAGGATTGTGAGACACACATGTCGCACGTCAGATTAATCTATTTATTTATTTGTTTATTTAAAAATAATTTACAGGCTCTATTACAGAGCATGGAGTAAGATGGGTACATAGAAAAAAAATGCCAATGGGTGAAATTTGTGCCTAATTACAAAGCAATACACTGATAACAATTATTGTACAAATGACAGGAAGGGTACAGGCAACAACAAGGATTTAACAGTCGCAAAAAAAAACACCATGAACAAAAACAGAATTCAAGGACTTTATACAATACTATCGAGACAGACGTATCAATAATTGTTGGTGAAAAGCTGCATGATTAGTTAAATTGACAATGACCTCGGCAAGGTCATTTTAGAGTGGTATGGCTCGAGGCAAAGCCGATGAATTGAATGAATTTTTTTCCAAAGATGCGTGCGATGCTTCGTTGATTGTGTAATCATTTAGACATGCGCAATGGTGCTGTTAGTGGGAAGGGTGGTGGCCTGGATGCGTGAATATATTTACGAAGCGAAGGCAGGGGAGCAACTGTGCGCCGTACTTCTAGATGCTGCTAGAAGGTCTCTAGAAGGTCTTGTTTTATTTGTGTGATGCTCGAGGGGCGACTGTAAATGCATGAAATGAACAGTGACGCTCTGTTTTGGGCAGCTTCTAGCTGGTTAATGAGGCAGGCTTGGAAGGAGGACCATATTGATGATGCGAATTCCAGCTGCGGGCGAACAAATGTTGAGTAAGCTTGTTTGCGGACGTTATCTGGCGCGTTTCGTAGATCCTAGTGTTCTTGATGCGTTTGCAGATATGTAGGTTACATGTGCCGCCCAAGTAATATTAGAGGGGAGATGGACGCCGAGGTATTTATACGAACGTGACCGTAACACGGTGGAATGATTTATGCAGTAATAAAATGCAACAATTAATGTTTTTGGACTAAATGATATTACTCTACCTTTAGATAAATTTAAAGTCATTTACCATGCACCACACCAGTTGTTCTGAATCTAAACGAACTTCTGTTAATTTTGAAATCAGACGGGAATGAGGTACGCGGTCGAATGCTTTAGAAAAGTCCAAGAAAAATGCAGTCAGTTTGTAAATTATTATCCATATTGAAGTGAGGATCAGTGGTGAATTCGGATAACTGGGTTTCGCATGAAAAACCTCGTCTAAATAATCCATGCTGATTCTCAAAAAACAATTTATTGGTTTCTAAATGACAATAAATGTGCGAAGAAATTATATGCTTAAGCATCTTGCAGCAAATGCATGTTAATGATAAGGGGCGATAATTTTCTGGTGAATATCTATTGCCGCTTTTTATTATTGGAACTACTTTACCTATTTTCCAATCAGCCGGCAGTAGATAAAGATTGCATTGATAAAGATTGCGTGAAGATATAGTATAGGATTTTACCAGCAACAATCTTAATCAACAACAACAACAATCTTTATCAACAATCCTGTTGATAAAGATTGCGTGAAGATATGGTATAGGATTTTACTTGAGCAGGATGACGTGTATTTGAGCACCTTAGAATTCATGTTATCAATGCCTGAAGAAGTTGATAGTTTACGTTTTCCAATAAGATTCGCTATCCCTTCATCGCCGACTGCAATAGGTTCCATGAATGCATACTCAAACTCGGGAACTTCGGGAACTCTGGAATGGTCTTCGCACGTGAACACAGATGAAACAAATGAGTACAAAACTGAAGCGCTATCTGAGAGAGGCATTTGGTTTGCATCTTGTATACCGACAGAATTGGTAGCATTGTGAGGGGAAATTACTTTCCAGAATTTTTTCGGATTACTATTTAATATGGAAGACAAGTCGTGCGTAAAATATTTACATTTCACTTTGCTTATTTCGGAGCAGTACTCTTTTAAAGAATACTTGTTTTTTTTTTCAATCTAAAGGGCTCGAAGTGCGCTTTGCAATTTTTTAAGAGACGCTTCTTCTTTGTTTTATGGGACTTAAGAGTTTTGTTAAACCAGGGGTTTTTATTGTCGTTAGAAATAGAAATTAGCGGAATATAATGATCAACCAAAGTAACGATTTTTTTCTGAAGAGAACCCAGTTTTCGTTTACTGATCGGTTCGGGAAAGATGGAAGAAAAATTTGATCGCAAAAAACTTCCAATTCATCATGTATACCATCGTAATTACCTTTGTCGTAGTCCCAAATTTTTTAACAATACTATTTAATACGTGGGTTGGGAGGCTAAGTGATGGTTGAAGTAGCTTATGGTCACTGCAACCATCTAGGTGCACAATACCACCTAGAATAGCACCTAGAATAGGTGCATAATTTTTTCCTGGAATATCGTGTAGATGGCGAGAAGTCCTCACCAATTGAAAAGTCGGTACCCTTTAGTTTATGCGCGGCTGAAAGAACTTTTTGTTTGTCTTTAAAGGAACTTATTTTTGCTGTGATTGGCCGCTGCTTATCCGTATTGAACTTTCCCAGCCTACGTACCCATTCAAAGTGGCTATTACAGTAATCCCTCGTTATAACGAAGTCAGCGGGACAGCGAAAAATTTTGTTATGAGCGGTATTTCGATATAAGCTACCACTCGAGAAAAGCTATAAAGCATTTGAGCTTAAATTGCACGACAGCTGCTAGGAATCAAAGCACAACATATTCACTGAAGCAAAACATTATTCAGGTGCAAACAAGGCAGCGAAGTTTGGCTATTTCAAGGTGTTCCCGGGCGAGAGAAACCCGTGCTCCAATTTGGCCAAATATTGCATGACGCTGTGGTCGCCGCACCTAAAAGTGGCAGTGGAAGTGGCCGCTTTTATATGAAGGGGGAAGGGGGGTGCGTGCGGGCGTCACGGAACACTACGACAGTTTAGCGCTGGAAAGCGCCGCAAACGCCGTGGCTCGAGTCTGAGGTTGTGTTTGTTGAACTAAAAAAAAAATCGATTAACGGCTCATTGTGGGCACACAGAGCAATCATGAAAAGTGACCGGTTTTGCACTCGGGGCATTGCATGATCACTGGGAAATTTTTTCCCGACGTGTGAAGCCGTGAAGTTTGCAACACAAGAGTTTTTTTGGCGCGCGGTTGTCGACGATGCTGAGAATTCTACGGTTCGAGTGTGTCGGTCTTCGCGCACCGTCGCGTCCACGTCATTGACCAATGTCTAGCAACAAAGTTCACTGGCCCTATCACGGACTTTGACCGTTTGTATAAAGTCAGATGGGGCGAATCGAGCTTGACCGGTTCGAGAAGAACGCCGGGGAAACATCGGCTTGCGTTGACCCGCCATGTTGACAGCCTCCGCTCACCACTTCGCTCTAAGTGGGTCAAGCTCTTCGGGAGCTTCGAGTAATACGGTCTAAAATACATACGTTTGGTTTGGGACCAGAAAAAAATTATAAAAAAGTGATATTTCGAGTAAAGCGACTTCGCTATAACGAGGGATTACTGTACTGAGGGAGATACCAAGTTTTTCAAAACAGAAAGTTATTATTTTTTGCTCGGATGTTGCCCAATCTTCTTTGTCTTCGTCATCTATACCAAACACAGCAGTTTGTCCCGCCGTTCCCTGTTTTCCACGTCATTACATCTCATCGTTAAAGACTGTAGCCTATCAGTAATATTACGCAACGACTCATTAGTACAGAAGCTACAGTGGAATCAAATGCAATCTTTACGGTTTTCAAGGCGGTAACTCTTTACGTCAATTGCTTAATCTGCTGGTCGGCCACATCTTGCTTTCCCGAACACTTTTCAATTCATTGAGTATTCTGCCTGACCAGCTTCTAGCGTGCCGACAACCTCCAAAACTGTGGCGACTTTTTTTTCCAGAGTGGGCCCAGGGTTGGTCTCGATATCGCCACAAACAATGAGCAATAGTTCAAACAGCGCATGGCACAGGCGTGCCGGAAGGTCCATGCTCGCCTCAGAGAATCGAACAATGTCGCTGGGCACGACAGCGCAACCAAAAAACCATTGTCGCTCTTCACACATACAGCGCACTCAAGGTGACTAACCTGTAAATACAGCCGTGGTAAGCGACCAATTCTCGATACGGCGTCGTGCCCAAAGGAAACCTGTAGGCGGGCATTCAAAATATCCGGCGGCGGTGGCGATATCAGTTGACGATCCCGGTAGCCAGACGAGGGAACTGTTTCCGTCCAAACGTGGCTGTACGCAGAACGATGTCGACTGGAGCGAAGCTCGTTCTAATCGGCACTGCTGCCAAGAAGCAGGAGCCCACGAGAGTAAGCAAATGAGCAGTACAGCCTGTAAATATAACAGTGGTAAGCGACGCATTCTCGATGCGGCATCGTGCCCCTGCCATCTTTACCTCATCTGCCACCTTTACCACAGGTATTATTGCTTCCGGAGTTCCCTCTTTACGAAGGTCTAGTCTCAAATTTCAACCTGAGAAAAAAGCGCCACAGAAAGCGCCGTCACGTGTTTTTACGCCATTCTGACACGCTTCACAGCATGGATACCCTACCCCGACCAATACCCAGCTCTACAACCGTATTCGCTAAGCGCTGCCACAGGAGATCAGCAGGCCGACTACGAATAGGGCAGACAAAACTATGCACAACGGGAATTAGACGCAACTGCAGTTTAAACAAGGCTCCTTATTCGAAGCCTCCGCAATTACTCTTCTCACTGTGGGTGTACAATTTGCACGGACAGCGATGCAGCCACCATCCCCACGAAAAAGCCAGCTCAAGCAGGCATTTCAATTAACCTCACGCTGCACAGCAGCTCCTCTTGTCTTATTCATTCGAGTTATGCCTTCTGTTCATCCCGCCGTCCGTAACACCAGTCGCCCTACGTGTCTCAACGCGTCCGCAGCCGCACTCCCAACGTCGACCACCAGATGCATCCCTGGACGCTATACCTTGCCTCCGACCTGGACTGCACCGTTTGAGCAACCCCTGCCGTCCATGAACACGGACTTTCCACTGGACTCTTGTTCTTGGCTACGGATGAACACTGCACATAGCTATAAATATTTTGAAGTCGTTCTTCGACACCCTCCGCTTCCCCGCCTACTCCCTTCGGTACTACTGTGCCGTGCCGAACTGTGTCTCGGATTTTTAACGCCCTGGGCGATATAGGGCGAGCCCTGTGGCGGCGCTATCATCGTCATCAGCGTCATCATCATCCTTATCAACCAGCTGGTGCTCAGAACCCGCTGGGTAACCGGGCTAAACGGTACAGACTGACTGACTGACTGAGGGACTTTATTGAGAAACCTTTACTTAGAAAAACCTTACTCAGAAAAAGGAAGATGGGGAAGGGGATAGGGAACAGAAAGGAGTGGAATTCATAGGTGGAATCCTAGGTCCATTGCCCCAGTAGCTAGTGCTCCTGTCTTCGCTCTCTCCAGCCTGTTGAGTTGATCCTGTAGAGCGGTGCTTGCCAGGGCCGCCTCCCATGTATCCAGTCAGATAGGCTGCATTGAGGTGACGCTCGTGCCTGCTCCCCATATGATTGAGCAGAACCTTGTGGTGTGTAACAGCGTGGCTGTCTCGCCGCATTTCTTGAAGTATTCGTCAAGGTCTCGATGGTGGTGTCGCAGCATCTTGGACGATGTGGGTTTGTGTATGTAGGTGCTCGTTTGGGTTTTTCGCAGGATTGGCGCTTCCAAGTCCGTGATGTGCTTATGTGGAGGTGGGAATCAGGCCCTCAACTCTCAGGATATGTATAGTTTCCCTCTCTCTCTCTCTCTCTCTCTCTATATATATATATATATATATAGGTTGGCGCTGTGTAAGGGTGCGTGATGGTCCCGTCGGCTGCGTGGTATGTGAGTGCACACGCGGCCGCGTTGCCACGACTAATCACGGCTGGAAAAATACCCAAATAATTTCGATCCATCCTGCCACAAGATATGGAAAAGTTCTACGACAACACATGGACGCCGGGACATGAAGGACTGGAAGGGAATAGGCGGTCTAAATGATACAGAGCTGAAAGAATCCAGCGCCATCTACTGGTACTCCTTCAACACTACGAACATTCTTTGGACCAGCTGCCAATAAGGACCTGCCGTTTTCATTTTGTGGCTTTAAAGTAGATTCCCTGACTGCTATTGCAAAGGCCTTGGTTTGAGCGCTCGCAATGCTATATAACAGTTTTAAGGTCAAGTGATTTTTCTGAAAAATGCTTCAGAACAATACTTCTGCACATCCTTCTTGGTAATAACAATGATTCGGTGTGTTTAAAATTGCTTTAGGTGCACTGTGTAGCCTATTACCTTATTTAAAAGAGCCATGAAGGCAAAACACAAATTTGGTTCATTCATAAGATTGCCTCATTAGAATCATACTGACACCACTTTGAACGTAAACTTAACTAAAATAAGTTATATAATTACGAAAAAAAAATAGTGCCTTTCCACTCTGGGAAGAAGGATGACCTGCAAAGCTGGACACAGTCCACGGAGCGCACGAAACAAAACACGTTCGTCGTAATTCGCGACGGAGCATATTTCCTAGGCCACTAGCCGAATGACCCTCTGACGGATCCAAGCTTTGTTCTTGCAGATAAACATGGAACTGCCTGTGTCCCTCCCGCGTCGTAAGCATGTTACTGCTTGTGTAAGGCCGGGTTCAGACTGTTGCCGCAACTGTCGCAATGACTTAAAGAATGACGTTATTTCACGTCTCAGCTAACGAACTGCGTGACATGGCATTTTTTTACGTCCATAGATCACGATATGGGTTTTGCGTCGGTAATCTGAATCTAGCCTAACACACAAATCCAATCCCCTCTACCACTAAGGACTCCGGACAGGTCCCATTGGGCCGTTAACGTCCACGTTTAAATCTTCTACCAGCACAACAGACATGCCATCCATCAGTACGGGCATGAAACCTATAGCTGTGCGTGCACGCCTCCCCTCCTACCTACCACTATTTTTCACTACAAAACTGCGCACGCATAAACCGGGCACCGGACATGTACGCGTGCTTATAAGTGGCATACACTGCAACGGCGGGTTTCAGTCGTTTCAGGGGGCAGCCCTTTGGAAGCCGTTACCTGGGCTTCACGGGAGCGGCATCTGCTTATGTCTGCGTAACCGAGTGAGCGAGCGCAGCAGCGACGAAAGAAAGAAAACGGAGAAGAGCGTTTAGCGAAGGGTGAAGTGGAGTACGACACGTGCGGCTACCGTGTCATCTCTCTCACTGCCTTTCTTTCACACGTTTCATGTGTCACCACCAAGGAGCGCCCTCCCCCTACCCTTACCTCAGACGCTGTTCCTTTCTCCGCTAATCCAAACTTCTTGACGTGTGCGCGGAAGGTTCAAACACGATATGCAACGACATGCGCGCTGCTCCGTTGCGCGGGGCTAATCCGAATCACGGGAAATTTGGCGGCGGTGCACTGCAAGGTAGCAGCGGAGTAGCGCATGCCGTCGTACGTTCGCTGATCACGCGAACACTTTCTTAGACGCCGTAGAAATGCGCCGTGACCGAGAAGAATGCAGTTCCTGCTGCGCACAATTTGTAGTAATCGTCAGGGCATTTTTTACGCCCATCCGTGCTCCAGTTTATTTTTCGCAATCATCTGATAGCCGCATACCGCCGTTAGCTGCCACGTGCGCAACTTTACAAGGGGGCATAGGTGGAGGCGAGGAGGAAAATAGTTGCGAAAGAGGTGCCAACGGTGGGGAGGAGGAGCCCCGGAACGGCGCCGAGTAAATCGATGACACCGGAGTGAAATCTGAAAAGGGGGGGGGGGGGGGGGGGTTAGACATATACTGCTTTGCAGTAAAAAGGGAATGGCCATGCGACCCACTCGCTCATTTCTCGCAACAGAACCTATGATGTCATACCAGCGTGTTCTGCGACTGGCGGAAGCCGGCAAAAGCAAACGCAAATTAAGCTGAGCTTATAAGCTTGCAGAACGAGCTATTTGTGCTTAATTTTAGGGCACATTCTTTTTGAAGCCATAAGAATGGTGGGACAAACATTGGAAGTTCCGAAAGTGCATGTAAACATAGAAGTACTGATGTGTACTGCTGTTGGTACTGCGCGCACTATGCTTGGTTTAGCTGCGCGGCTTTGGGGTTGTCTCAGACGACACTGGCCGATTGACGCAAGCAACGGTATTTTACGTGACCATATTTGTCGAGCGAGCACTATGTTTCACGAAACGATTATTTTGTCCCAGAACAAAAACAAGGGAAGTTGAAATACGGTCAAAAACAAATCAAAGGCAGAAAACGGCTTGCCACGGTATGGTGGCGCCATCTAGGTTCAGTAACATAAACAAACGCGTGAACGCTGCCGTTCTAGCCCGGCCGTGCGCAATCGCCTTCAGAGCGGTCGGTTCCTGTGATGTCATTGCATACCATGAAAACACACAATTTAGCGTGAAAATCAAAATGTGAACTTAAATTGATTACTTTCTCAGTGAGTAAAGCATCATTTGCACCCGCACAAACGCTGGGGGCACTGTAAAACACGAAATCTTTCGAATAAAACAAACGTATTTTGTCTTCATGGCTCCTTTAAGTGATGCTTGCGTCGTGTAGGAAGGGCTGGTTTTGTACTGTTCAGAAAATTCAGCGTCCCATCCCGGCTGGAACACTCCAAAGTTCTTCCTGGCTCTTATACCCACAAGCAAAGCAGCAGTAATCTGATCAACGTGTGCTTGGCAGCTGCACTACGCCAACCGATTACAAGTTCATTCAATGATGGGGAGGGGGGGGGGGGTTACTTGGGCGATAACTGCTGCAAACCTCGTCGCGAAATGCTTGAGATGGTCGTGTTTTAATAGAACAATGCAAAACCATAATAAAATCATCATTTGACATGCGAGAGACTGCTTTTTCTGTGCGGCGATGGTAAAATTTAGTTATCCAGTCGCCGCTGTCGTCATAGTCTCCCAATGCCACCGGCGCCATGTGTGCTGCCTATAGGACGAGCTTCCAGAGTCATCTCGGGCGCGCTTTATGCGCTGCTCCATCGCTGGAAGGAGACCGGGACTATGGCATACAGAGGTGCCGTTGGGGTGGAACATAGTTTGGCCTAGTATGCCGCACATTGCTTGGCTCTCATAAAGCGGCGCCAAAGGTAAGTGTGCCGCCAAAACCTTCATCATAATTACCGTCATCATCAGCCTACTCAGGTCCACTGCAGGACGAAGGCCTCTCACATTGACCTCCAACTGCTCCTGCCCTCGCTGCTTGAGGCCACAGTTTACCCCAATGTCTTTATTTCATTCCTACATCGCATTAATCTCCTTTCCCTTATTCTATATCCATCTCTTGATATCCACTCTGTTACTCTAATCGTCCACCGGTTGTCGGTGCGTTGCACTGCATAGCCAGCCCGAATTCATTATTTTCTTTCTTTGAACTATGATATTGTTCTCTGATCCACGTAGCTCGTTTCCTGTCCCAGAGTGTTACTCCTAACATTATTCATTCCATGGCGCGTTGAGCCGACCTAAGTGGGCTTTATTTAGCAAGGCGCCAAGTTTCAGCTCCCTATGTCATAACCGGCAGTATGCGCTGGATGTAGATTTCTTATTTTGAGTGACAGAGGTAGCTTACTTTTTATTGTTTGGGAGTGATTGCCGAGTTCTCTCGATTAATTGTAGGGTTTAACGCGCCGACGCAACGCAGGCGATGAGGCGCGCCGTATTGGAGGACTCCGGATTAATTTTGACCACTTGGGGATCTTCAACGTGCGCCGAAATCTCGTACGCACGGGAGTTTTTGCTTTTCGTCTCCATCAGAAAAGCGGTCGCCGCTGCCGGGAATCGAACCCGTGACCTCGCGCTCAGCAGCGCAACGCCTCAGCCACTGAGCCATCGCGGCGGGTGCCGAGTGTTCTCCAACCCATACCTTTTCTTCACCGGATTTCTCTCTCCTGGTTGGGGTCAGCACTAACCATCTCTACGAGGTAATTATATTATTTCACTTCTTTTATCATTTCGGTTTCAAAGCTGAAGAGGACGTTTTCGCATGTTCATCCCTAATTATTTTAGGTTTATTCATATTTATTTCTAGCCCCACGGCCATTATTTCCGATTGTAGTTCCTCAGGCATTGTTTGCGGTCTTCTGCAAGGGGTTTTAGTGAATTCTGTGGATTTTTCTATCACTTGGTTGACAACATGGATGTGGTCCACGGTAGAGTACCCTTTCCTAAACCCAGCCTGCTATCTGATTTGTTGGAAATCCAGGATGTCACCTATGCGTCTAACTAAACTTTGGGGAAAAGCTCGTACACAACCCAGAGCAGGCTGATGGGTCTGTATTTCTTGAGGTCTTTGGGATCTCCCTTCTTATGAATCAGAATAATGATGTCATTTTTACAGGCTATGGGCACTTTTTGTAGAATCTGGCGTGGAATAGTTCTGCTTCGTTTATTATCTTGTCCAAGTTGTGCGTTATATTATCCTGCGCGTATCTGACCGCATACATCCTGTCTTTGCCGATGTCTATCTTTCTCCTATAGTTGTTTTCAAGCTTCCCCCTATTTGCAGTGTTTCCTCGATCACTGCCATGTTGTATGCACGAATGTAGTTTATTTTACTTCTGCTAATCAGTTTCGACAGCTGGGCTAATTCAATCTGATCTGCGTACTTGACACTTGCACGCTCTTACGTTTGGCAGTTAGTTCCTTCGTTTTCTTAGTTTTTCCGTTTGTTCCTTACACGTTGTTTCTCTCACAGCTACTGCTGATTCACTGATTGCCGATGTTAGGTTGTCGTTTAGCATGTCTACACGGAGTTCGTTCTGCTCTTTAAGCCACGCGAATTCGTTTTGAAGAGTTATTTTAAACTCCTGCCTATGGTTTTGGCTGACTACAGGGGGGATTTCTTAGTTTTCACGTTTTCTCCTTTCTCTTCTGAGATTCAGCCGTAGTTTGCGTCTAACCAGCCTATGATCGCTCCTCCTAATGTTACTAGGCACCACTACGTCTTGCATAATACCTGGGTTGTCACTGAAAATGGACAATTTCGTTTTTTGCTGTACCATGGGAGCTTTGTCCACTTCCTATTCTTTCCCACCCACCAGTGTATCTCCTCCCACCAGTGTATCTC
The DNA here is from genome assembly GCF_048455015.1 of Haemaphysalis longicornis. NCBI lineage: Eukaryota > Metazoa > Arthropoda > Arachnida > Ixodida > Ixodidae > Haemaphysalis > Haemaphysalis longicornis. The sequence continues at coordinate 373,728,664 of NW_027526203.1, read as the reverse complement.
CTCGACTGTTGCGATTGTCTATTCCGAAGTTTTCCGCTGACCTTTACCCCGTGTGCTCCCATCACAATCGTGAAGTGTGCCGGGGCCTTCTTCATTGCTGATTTGGCATCCTCGTAGAAAGTGTCAGCGGCTTCATCCTCATAACTGGTTGTGGGCGCATAGGCCTGTATTATCGACCTGTATCGCTTGTTTAGCTTGACCACAACCGCCGCAACTCTCTCGCTAATGCTGAAAAACTTCTCCACGTTTCCTGCTATTTCTCTGTCCATTAAAAATCACACCCCGTGTTCTTTCTCCTCTTGCGCTCCACTGAAAGCACAAAATTCTCCTGCTAGTGAGCTCCACGAAGCCTTCTCCTGTCCTTATAACTTCGTTTAACCCGATAATGTCCCACTGAATATCGGAGAGCTCCTCTTATAGTACAGCTCAGCTTCCCTCGCTAGACAGGGTGCGTGCGTTGAACGTAGCCAGGGTCAATGTCCAGTGGCAGCCGGTCGGGACTGGGAGATTCTTAGCCCCCTCTGCTGTATCGCTGTTCTGACCGCCGTCGTGGACAGGGGCTCTACAGCTGCTGGGGACTGAGGGCTGAGGGCTGAGTTGGTCAGTCATGGGAGGTGGCGGCCATCTACTACACCAGGGTGCCCAGGCGCTTCTCTGATTAGGGAGCGCTGTTTATGTCCCTAAGAGCCTTCCTAGCATGGTTGAACCTTTCTAGTGTATTCGAGATGATGGGTACTTCCGGGGCAGGCAGCACTCCATGCCTGCATGGCTACGGCACAGAGCTAGACAAAAAAAAATGGCCGCGTATCTGCTCCTTTTGTTGCAAATGCCGTCAAAAGACGATAATCTTTATCGGCTTTTGCAAAGTAAATGCCTCCCTTTGCTTTCCCGCTCACCTCTCATGTTGTTCCTCTTGCGTCGCACTCCTCCCAAGGTAAAGACGCCAAAGGTTTTCCTAAATCATTTTAAATTTGCCACGTTCCACTGCTCTAAACCGGGTGTCTCGATGCGAACGCTGTCGTACGGCGAAGACGAGCGTTAATCGAGACGCCCTACTTCAACGTTTATAGAACCGTGTTTCCCTACTCCACGTGCGTTGCAAGCAGAACGTGGAACCTATCTAGTGGAACCTTGCGTAACTGTTGCCGGTTGATTTCTTAAAATGGCGCCAGAAGCTATAGTGTCGCGGGCGCCAGCAGGCGACGGCGGAGTGAATTATTTTTCTGCAGTTGATGAAGTATTTAATTTCGCAAAAGTCAAGCATGTTTGATTTTTTTATAAAGGAACACTGCAAATATCACTTCTGTATTGATTTGTTGTTTCATATTTGCGTAATGTCTTGTTCTTCTTCAACAATGTTGACAAGTATGAACATTACACCGGACATAGACGGGTAGATGTAGTGTGACTATATAAGACTATTGCGCAAGCGTTGTATTGCTTTGGCCGGGGGGCTGAATCGAGTCAAAGACAGACCAACAGACAGACAGACATACGTACAGACAGACCAAAATTTCTTGGTTTAAGTAGCCCAAGAAAGACTATCGTCTTTAAAAGAAAAAGCGAGAGAAGTTTCCCGCGGCTACGTTGCCGCGCACACCTGCAGTGGTATTGAGCCAGCGTTACTCGGTTCTGCTTTTAAAGACGATAGTCTTTCTTGGGCTACTTAAACCCTGTAATTTTGGTCCGTCTGTATGTCTGTCTGTCTGTCCGTCTGTCTGTCTGTGACTCGATTCAGCCACCCGGCCAAAGCAAAACAATGCCTGCGCAATAGTCTTATATAGTCACAACTAAATCTACCCGTCTATGTCCGGTGTAATGTTCATACTTGTCAACGTTGTTGAAGAAGAACAAGACATTACGCAAATATGAGACAACAAATCAATACAGAAGTGATATTTGCAGTGTTCCTTTATAAAAAAATCAAACATGCTTGACTTTTGCGAAATTAAATACTTCATCAACTGCAGAAAAAGAATTCACTCCGCCGTCGCCTGCTGTCGCCCGCGACACTATAGCTTCTGGTGCCATTTTAAGAAATAAACCGACAACAGTTACGCAAGGTTCCACTAGATAGGTTCCACGTTCTGCTTGCAACGCACGTGGAGTAGGGAAACGCGGTTCTATAAACGTTGAAGGAGGGCGCCTCGATTAACGCGCGTCTTCGCCGTACGGCAGCGTTCGCATCGAGGCACCCTGTTTGGAGCAGTGGGACGCGGGAAATTTAAAATGATTTAAGCAAACCTTTGGCGTCTTTACCTTGGGAGGAGCGCGACGCAAGAGGAACAACATGAGAGGTGAGCGGAAAAGCGAAGGGAGGCATTTACTTCGCAAAAGCCGATAAAGACTATCGTCTTTTGACGACATTTGCAACAAAAGGAGCAGATGCGCGGCCAATTTTTTTTATACGCGCGGTTCTGAAGGAATAAACTGAGGCACTAACTTACTGATGAGAGATCCACTGACGTCTGGCCGTTGGAAAAGTGATCCACTGGTGTGCACAAGTGTACAGCTGTGAATGTACAGCCCTTCCGTTTGCAAGAAGATCCCCTAGCACCAAACTGATTACAGACTACAAGCGTGGTAATTACGATGCCATTAACAATGAACTTATGCGATTTTATTCTTCCTTCTGTAAAACCTACGAAACACGCACTCCTAATGCTAACTGGGAATTGTACAAAAATTAACTAATAAACTTAAAAAATAAATTTATTCCTTGCCTACTTGTGAAATCTGATTCTAATAACCCATGGTTTAATAACTGCATAAACGCCTTCGCAATAGAAAAAAACACATCTACTGATCAGCCAAAGCAAAAAATGAACCACTAGCGTGGGACCGTTACCAGTCATGTGCGACTCAATACGTAAAAAAAATAGCAGATGCCAAAGATAAATTCTTTTCAACGGACCTACTATCCATACTGAAAACTAATCCCAACACGTTCTGGCGCTTACTGTCCCCCAAGTCGAAGGCTAATCAACTTGAACTCACAAACATGGACGGTCAACTTATAGACAGTGGCAAATGTGCTACATTTCTCAACGATTACTTCACATCTGTGTTCACTCCCGTTAAGAACGCATCCATTACAGCTCAACCATACACACCATCAAGTGCACAGCCCGACATTCAATTTAGTCCTGAAGGTATAGCCGAATTAATTAGTACACTGAAGCTAACATCATCTGCCGGTTGCGACGAGATTAACAGTAAGTTACTAAAAAATACTATCCTCGTCTCAAGTGAAATCCTATGTCTAATATTTGATCAATCCGTACGCAGAGGCCAGGTTCCAGACGACTGGAAAAAAGCAAAAATAACCCCCACCTTTAAATCAGGCAATCGCTCTTCAACAGCTAATTACCGCCCTATTTCTCTTACGTGCATATCGTCCAAGCTTCTCGAACACATAATAGCATCTCATGTCATGAATCATCTGGAAAGCATGAATTTCTTTTTCCCATGCCAACATGGATTTCAGAAATTTTACTCGTGTGAAACCCAGCTCGCTGAGTTTGCGCACGACATTCTAGTTAACCTGGATAACAACCTTCAAACGGACGCCATTTTCTTAGACTTTGCAAAGGCGTTTGAGCGCGTCCCACATAACCAACTACTCTCAAAATTAACTTGCCTCGGTTTACCTACAAACATAATAAATTGGATTCAGGACTTCCTTACAGGCCGCATGCAATTCACGTTCGCCAATAACAACCAATCACCTCTTACAGCTTTTACATCGGGGGTACCACAGGGCGCCAGTCTGTCTCCACTTTTATTTCTAATTTGTATAAATGATCTGCCAACTAACATAAAAAGTAAACTAAGACTTTTTGCCGATGATTGTGTCCTCTACTCTGCAATTAAAAGCCCCGATGATAACAGCACCCTGAAAGATGACCTTAACACTACCGCATTATCGTGCAATAATTGGCTCATGCCCCTTAACTTATCGAAATGCAAACTAATCTCATTCTTTCGTAAACGCTCCATCACCCACCACACTTACAATATTAATGTTGTTCCCATATGCTCTTTAACATCGTATAAATACTTAGGCGTTCACATGACACCACCATTATCATGGCAATTACACATCGACACAATCTGTTCCGAAGCATCAAGGACACTTGGTTGCCTCCGACGGACTCTGAAATCCGCTTATCTAACATCCGTGAGACCAAAACTCGAATATGCGTCATCAATCTGGCATCCATCCAAAGCATATTTGACCACTAACCTAGAATCCATACAAAATCGCGCAGCTCGCTTTATCACCTCCCAATACTCCTCCGGTACCAGCGTCACATCTTTAAAACAGTCCATTTCCCTTCCGTCACTTGTATCGCGCCGCGATATCGCACGTTTATGCCTCCTTCATGGGGCCTACTATCATCCAAAATCCAGGCATGAATTAATTAAACCAGCCCACCGCACGTCAGCGCGCCTAAATCACACCCAGCCACTTACCCGGTCGAACATCGGCATTCACAAGTTCATTCTTTCCCAATGCAATAACCCTTTGGAATTCGCTACCCGACGATATAGTATCATGCACTGACCGCGCATCTTTTCGAAAAAAATTGGACGACCATTATCACCATTCCGAACATCAATGCTGATTCATAATATAGATCCTTACTAGTTGGAACCTGCACAATTTCTCTTGCTTGTCTTTTCTTTTTCTGGGCTTTTTTGTTATAACTGAACATGTCTATTTGGTAAGTTGTTATTAGTTTTCTCTGATCTGCTTTTTTTGTTTTGTTGTTGTCGTTGTTAGTTGTGCTGACTGATGCATGTCAGTCACTATTTTTCTTTTTTCTTTCTTTCTTTTTTGTTGTCTTCCCTATATGTATTTGCCCCCTCCCCTCCCCCCCCCCTTATGTAATGCCTTCGGGCCCTTAAGGAACTAATAAATGAAATGAAATGAAATGAAAAACGGCTAGTTTGAAACTCAGCATGCCAAAAAGGCCGCTGAAGAAGGTGTATTAGCATCCTTCCTCGCCATTTGAACACTATTATAGGCAGAAAAACTTTATCGGAACAACGGTGGCCTTTTGGCTGGGGGGAGGGAAAGTTAGGCATCCCTGTGCACTCTAAAGTACGGAAACCTTAGGACCGCGACAGGAGCTCAAAAACTCCATTTCCGTATTTTCTACACAAAAGCTGATTACATATCTAGGTAGCCCTTGTACCTCGATTACATATCTAGGTAGCAACTGGCTGTACTTTTATGTGCGCCCAGGCGTTCTCAAGTTATTCAAACTTGAGCGAAGTTACCTGTGTCACCCCGGGACGCCTCTATACCCCTGGCTCGGTATGGGCACGATGGTTGCGGCGCAGCGCTGAACGTATTTAGAGTTTTCTCTTTTCGTAGCTCAGTGTCTCGTGTTGCGGAAAGCTTCCTTTAGCTTTTCGACCAATCTTTTGACCCTACCTAACGAATAGCGCCTTCTTTTTTCCGAATTTAATCCCGTGGCATGGGCCGGTTACGCTCGCGGCTACTGCGGTTTCTTTGCCTAGCGTATCGACAAGCGCTCTTATTATTACGGCCTTTCGTTGTTTCTAAGTGACTGTACGATGCAGCGGAAGCGTTTCTTAACCTATTTCAACTGTTTAAAGGCAACGTCAGGTGAGTTTGACTTATTTTCGGTTTTCCACCGGCGGCTCCACCGAATATGACTAAGTGACGGGCTGTTAATAATATTAACGTCACTATCGGGCCAAGCGGGGTTGTTATTTCGAGATTTCCTTGTTTCTAGGGCCTGTCCGAGGCAGCGGATGTGTTTGTGAAACTATTTCAACAGTTTGTAGGCCACGCCGGGTGAATTACTTGCTTATTCCGCGATTTTGCACCGGCGGCTCGCCGAATAGAGCTAACTGTGACTGTGGTTTGTTTGCATTTGGGTTTTTGGCTGTACCTTTACCAAGAATGCACCTAGCGAACTAATTTAACATGCCAAACTATCGGAACAGCCCCGCGATAACGCGAGTGTGGCCTTTCAGGGGCCACCCTGTCGTGGAAGTTAGCTAGATTTGTTTTGCTTGCCTTGACACCCAACTCGACGCGGCCACCCCCATGTCGAAAAAAGAAAACGTTTATATTCGTAAATATATTGGTGCTAGGAGGTTCAAATTTAGTATAAAGGATAGAACGTTATGAAATCTCTTGAAATATAATAGGGAATTGCGGAAACGTGTCTTGTGTCAATTTAAAAAATTTGGAGGCATTCAAACAAAAAAAACAAGTGAGTGGGCTTTGATACCGACCGCACCGCCGACCGATGGAGCCGTCGGACAACTTCCCTTTCACTCTAGGCACAACCTGCAAAAACAATGCCCTTCAAGGTCTCCGCTTTGCATCCGATTGTCAAATGCAGCCGACTGTGCCAGGATCACATCGAAGACAATACAGTCATGCAAAGTAACCCTTCAAAACCTTTTATGGTGCGAGGGCCACGGCGCCGAATGCCCCTTTTTCGATATAATACAACAAGCGGGGTTTCGATGGAGCCTAATGAACGGGCCTAAGTTCTCCGCCCCGCATTAACTGAAGGTGGTTCCATCCAGTCGTCCAGCATTAAGGCGGGACACTTGCTGAAATGTAGGCCTTGCCTCCGAAGTAATGGTTCACATATCGTAACCGAATAATACGGGGTCGACGCTACGCCCGGCCCTCGTCCTACTCTTGGGAGCAGCGCGGCTGCCGCTGCTCGCGGACGCCGAAGATGAATTAAGGAGCCCTAGAAACCCGTCACTGCGAAGGCAGCTGACCAAGACACCCCGTATCTCCCTCACCGGCGGCGCAGCTCGGGAGCGGCTCTGGCGGGCTACGATGCACTGATACACTAACCAGAAAAGCTCAAATGCATGCGTCGAGCACATGGGCGAGGGCGGTGAAGAGGCATAACCGCGGGTTATTTCTTGGAGCTTCCGAGACGGATCTATCGCTCGCGACCTTTCACTATAAGAAGACTTGGTGTCCAGTCTGTAAAATCGGCGAGACAATGTCTGAAGCCGCTTTCGAGCAGAGTGTTGGAGGAGAGCCCCTGCTGCCTTTCACGGCACGTGCACAGAACCCCGGCGGCACGGGAGGCGTATTTGACGAATCTGCCCGCCTAGGCGCACCCCGCGGTAGCCTCTTTTTCGCGTCGGAAGAGCAAAATCGAGCAAGTAATAAACGCTTTTTTCGGCTAAACCGGCCTAAAAGATACCAATGTATCCTTATTTTCGAGAAGGATGCGCAGAATTGAACTAGGGGAGGATGTTAAAGGAAAAAAAGGTCGGTCTTACGAAAACATTATAGCCACCGGAGCACGAACCCATGCCGTTACCGCGAAAACCCGCAACTCTACCCTTATAGGCAATTGGGTCCGAACAGCGAAGCCTGTTTAACAATTTCAAGCGAATAGGAATACTGTTCCAAGGGAACCAGTATTTGGCGCTAGTGGGGCTACACCGAGTCGTTAGAGATGTCGATAGAGATATCGTTAGAGATGTACAGGGCAGAGAAACTGGACATCGGAAAGAAAAATTTCTGCGATAATTCCAAGGGCAGTGCTTTGCTTTTTGAGGCTAAAGCAGGTTGCGTAAGAAAGAAGAGCTTTCTGGGGAAGTATGCACGTAATGATTGGGCATGCCTGATCACGGGAAAGAAACAGAAACTATGCGGCGCATAGTGTTGGAATGCGAGTCTGTTTATCCAAATGCACATGAGGGAAATATTCGGCTTCACGAAGCCCTGGGATTTTAAGGCGCCATGCCGACAAAATACGAGTTTGTTTTATTTGAAAGATTTTATGTTTTATAGTGCTCCCAGCGCTTTTCCGGCAGCAACAAGTGCTGTGTAATTCATTGAGAAATTAATCAGTTTAAATTAAAATTTGGTTCTCCCGCCAAACCGTGTGTTTCGTGGCGTCTGCCATGACGTCACATGTACGGGATTCAAGTGCGCATTTCAAGTGCCCATTTCAGTAGGCAGCGAATTGCGGAGCCTTATTTGCCGTCAGTCCTCCTAGATGGCATCACCATACTGCTCCGCACCGCTATTCGCCTTCTCTTTGTTTTTGACTGTATTTGCACCTGGTCAGTAGTAATCGTTTCGTAATGTTCAACAAATAGCGTCATGTAGGTCAATGGCGCTTACGGCGATCGGCCAGTGTCACCTGAGACAACCCCAAAGCGTCGCACTGCTGTGCAGCTATGACAAGCATAGCACGTACAGTACCAACAGCAGTGCGCACTGGTCCTTCTGTGCTTACGTGTACTTTCGTAACTTCCATTGTTTCCCCCCATCATTCTTACTGCTACAAAATCAATATGAATTACACTTATGCGAAAATAGCTCGTTCTGCAAGCTTATAAGCCCTGCCTAACTTGCGTTTACTTTTGCCGGCCTCAGCCAATCGCACGGCTGTGTAATGACATCATAGGTTCAGTTGCGGGAAATGAGGTAGCGTGGTCATTCCCTTGTTTCCTAATTATGTAACTCCTTTGAGTGAAGTTTACGTTAAAAGTGGTGTCAGTATGATTCTAACGAGACAATCTTTCGAATAAACCAAACTTGTGCTTTGTCTGCATGGCCCCTTTAAGGGTAGCACAGAGAGAGTAAACTCCGATGGTGCCGAGGTGACTAAAAGAAAATTAGAATGCTGGTGGAAGAGGGAGGGAGAGGGAAACACAGTCGAACCTCGTTATAACGAAGTACTATCGGACAGTAAATTAGTTCATTATATCCGAGATTCGTTATAACCGTGGAGGTAAAAATCGGTTTTAATAAATCTTCCTTCTGGCTCGCACAACAATCCTATATAAAAAACGCATTTTTCTAGGCTTCGAACCCACTATAAACGACGTAGTCCTTCCTAATCTGTCTCCTTGTGGCATTTCAAATTAAACAGACCGAAACGTGAGAAAGTCACATTAAAACGGAACAAAGTTCGTTCAGCAAAACAGGCCGGCCTTCCTATTTACTTAAAGGAGGCTTTTCACAGTCTGAGCGGAATAAAGTTTTTCACGGTGTATCGGACTACAAAACGATTGTTCTGTCTCACTTTTTTTAAATTTTGCTTTTAGTATGCTAGCTGCCGAGTTTTGAGCCTCGCGGGAACCAAATATTTCTTCCTTATAGCCGACATCGCGTGGCTCTCGAGGATTCGGTTTCGTTATTAAAAGAATAGGTGTCATTTAAAGGAAGCGTGACCAAACAAACTTCGTATTTAGTTCGCTATATCCGATAATTCGCTATATGAGGGTTGACTATAATGCGTTTCGACTGTATTGCTTAGGACAGCTGCCGCATGTAGCAGAACAAAAGTTATTTTGACCGTGCCCTAAAAGCAGCGGTAGAATTAAACCAAGACTACAATATAGATATATTAGATTCTTTGGTGAGGTGGCACGTCATCACGCAGTTACAAAAAGCATATCATTAACAATCAATCAAGGCGGCCGGGTTTGTCATCACTAAAAGCCAGATTTTGAGGTATTAAAAAAGCGTGTTTTAGGCGCAAAAAACAGGCACGCAAGACAACATTTTAGGCCTCCAACGTCGCAAAAATTAGGCACCATAATTTTTTACAGAAATGCAAATAATTTCAAACGATGACGTGCGCGACCTGCATCTAGGACAAGAAAACCAAACATGTTTTTGTTTATGATGGCACAAAGGCGCCAGAAGTTGAACATAACCATTCAATTGTCCCATAAAACTGCTGGACTAATAGCAATCCATTGCCTTAATTCAACAAGCGCACTGCTCACAGAAGAGCGGAAAGTTGGGCTAGTTGGTATGTGTTCATTTTGGTATGTGTTCATGCGCTTCTGTTTTCCACCAAAATGAGCACTGCTCACATTCGTGTTCAATGGCCACTATCGCTTGCTCGAGCGTCGCATATATAGTGAAACTGGCATAAAGAAGAATACTCGATCGCTGGGAATATTGATTAAAAAAGTGTACTTTACTTGTACCTGACACAATTTATTTACGGCACAACAAAAAAAGACAAATGATAAACGCAAAAGAGACGACGATCTATCAAGAAAATAACGTGCTATTGTTAAGTACAACTGTAGCAATTTTCTCATGTAGAATGATAGCATCCCAATTCTACAGGCAAGACGTCCTAACATTGTCAAATACACTTCCACAAGTTTGAAAAGCATTTTTCAAAATTTATTTATCAACCGAACAGGTCTGGGATAGAAACCATGTTTTAGAGCCCTTCGGTAATGCGAACTTTAAGGCGTAAGGAAATGCCGTTTTCTCGTTGGCTCTTCGATGTACACACTAATATTCTTTACACCATTTTAAGTCTAAAACGGTGTTGTATAGGTGTAAAAAGGATCTTTGAAGGTCTTTTCCACCCTTTTTCTTATTAAGTTCCACCACCCTTATTTGCAGCTTTACACCCTTTTTTTGGAGCAAAAAGGGTGTTGACCGACTGCAACACCATCTCTTTTCTGTAGGGTGTTAAAAGGGTGTGAAACGGGTGTTTGTTGTTTGATTGCGGCGATGATTATTAAGGCAACACACGTAGTTTAAAACACTCCCACTTCACCAATGCATCAAGTCCACCGCCGTATATCCTTTCGAAGCAGCAAGGCCCCCTTCATATTTGGATCAAATTATTGTTATGGAATTAACAGATGTTACACAAATATTTACAGCACACCAATCAGTCGTAGTCCCTGGAAATTATATCGTTGTAAGTGCTGCTGCAACTTAAAAATTGTGTCGTTCGATTTTTTCATATTCTATATATCATTTGCTCCTATCAATACGAAAGAATTTCTTTAGAATAGTATAAAAAATAATTACCTGAATGCGCACACTAAACCCTACGCACCCTCCACACTCTCCAAAAGCCGGGAAAACTGTTGTGAGGGGGTTACGCCCCCTTTTGGTGCCTGAACACGCTTTTGCACATTTTCTAGGTACACCCTAATGCTGTTAAAGGTTTTGTATCGTGGTATTAGTGTGTTTGGAGGCGATTACACCCTTTTCCTTGGTGCCTTAACACCCTTATTTTAGTTATGGATCTAATCACAACCATTCTGTGCAGCGGAAAGGGTGGTGGCCGACTGAACACTCTCGGTTTCTTGTTGGGATACTGAAAGGGTGTGATATAGGTGTTCAGTTGTAAATACATTGGGCCCATATATATTGTTTTAAACACCATGAGGTGCGACACATACCCCCGCTCGTAGAAAATCTTCAAGTTCACCCCAGTAGCTCCTCGTTTCGAAGTAGTACGGCTCCCTACAAATCTGGATGAAATAATCATTATGCTAGTAACAATTGCGGCCCGATAATTAAACAACGCACCAATCAATGCTAGTCGCCTGAATATTTTTTCTTGCTAGTATATTGCAATGAGACTGAAAATTGTCGTAAATCGAGTGGAATGATAACACGATATTTGCACAGTTTGCTCGTATCAATACAATAGATTTTTGAAAGGAATTGACAAATTGGTTCTCCGAATGCACACACCAAACATTTTACATTCCAGTTCTCTCCAAAAGCTGAGAAGAGTTTTCCAAGGTAGTCACACCTCTTTTTTGTTGTGCCAGCACCATTTGACGCATAGTATAGCGTGGTAAAAGAAATCAGTCACTTTCATCTGGCGAGAAAAATGGCTGAAACGCGAAGCTTTCTTTACGCGAAATTAAGCAAGTGGGTGTTCGGGATTGATTTGTTTTAATTCGCCTTATTTACGAGTTGTAACAGCAGGGGGAAATTTAAATTCCAATATATACTAACTTCTTCGACCGTGTCGGAATGGCGAAATCGGCTAGACGTCGGCTTCACAACGCGAGGAACCCAGGTTCGATTCCGATCACGGGAAGCGCGTTCTTCTTGTTTTATCATCTATCATCATTATCATGTGCCCTGATGATGATTGATGATTGCTATTGGTTTCCCCTTTGAAGCGGGGTGATGACATGTCATCTTACCCTCCCGTTGTGTAATTTTGGCTTTCCTGGAGTGCTTTTAGGTAGTAACAGCGCTATCAGTCAGACCAAGAAAGCTTCGCTTTAATAATGAACACCCTTCTTGGAGGGTGTTGAAAGGGTGCGGAATAGGTGTTTGGCAGGTAATGAAATCCCGTTACTTATCGAACATACTAACTGTAGCAGTTTCCCCAATGCGCATACGATTAAAAAGTGCTTGCAGATCTGCGTGTTTACTTGTTTTTGGTGACAATAAAGAGTCTACTTCCAAAATTACCGCTAAAGTATTTCATTTTTGCGACAAGTTCACCGACCCTAGCAAATTACTTTCCTCTGCTGGCTATAAAAGCAAGTAGAGCAGACGCATTTGTAAGGCAACGCAACTACGAAGGCTTTACTGATGTTCCCACTGCTGTGGCGTGTCATTTGGAGCGTGGAGCGTGTCATATGAGCCATTTGGAGCGCGAGTGGCACCTATAGGAGTGGAAGCCTTCCTTTTGCGCTGGTCTACGCGCATTATAGTGGTCAGGAGCAACATTTTGAGCGTGTCTGTAGTGCCTTATTGAGTTCAGCATAGTTTATGAACTCTTTCTTTAAACGCTGGTGAACTTTGTGTGAATTGATTTGTAGTAGCTTGTTGCCCACCCCATACAATTTTTGTGCAGTGTATTTATAACAAATTCTCTTTACCCCCCCCCCCCCCCCCCCCTTATGTCCTCGCGAAGGTCGTCCCGCCTCCTATTTATCGGCAACCTTCCGAGAGCGCGGCAGGCACGAACGTATTGAGGCGTGTGCTAGCTCTTCCTGTGCGGCCCGTTATGACGCGACAGTGTTGCCCGTTTTGACGCGACAGGAGTCTCGGGGCTTCTTTATACCGCACGGCGCAAGGTGCATACTGTCTGGGCAAACTGAGACGTGTGAGACCGTCTTCCTTGCATGCAACACTGCCCACTACTTTTGGGACGAAATACAGACGTTCTTTCGCTTACGATGGCAGATAACCTGGTCGATCATCAGGCACCTAAGTGCGAAAGTGGAATGTCCGATCCTCCGCGATTGTGCTCTCGTCCTGGGCCTCCACTCACTCTTGAGGGCATGGGTGGACGCGGTCGAGTGCGCGGTGAGTTCAAAACCCACTTGGCGCCAATTCGTTCAAAAGTTTAACTGGGAGACGAGTGCGTTAGAGGGACCCGAGTCGGACCAGGCATTGCGAGAGGCACTGGCGAAAGGTGGTCGGGCGGGGAGTTCCTTTAAAACAAGGGAGGCCATCCGCCGAGACAAACACGTGTTTGTCTCGCCTACTTATATCGCGTAGCACATACGTTGCACTGGGCGAGGGGGCGTTGAACGCATTCACGCCAGATACTGCAGGTTGCAGTACTTACCTTATCCACCTCTGTATTTTCGTTCTTTTCCTTTGATCCCTCGCGTCGTCTGATTTATGATTTGTATATATACCACAGAATCCGCAACAAGTTAGTGGCGTGTTTTTTTTTTTTTTTTTGATGAATTGTGAAATATATTTTCATGCTAGAAGCCTGTACCCGAGACCTTTTTCCTATATACATATGCGTTTGTGTGTCCATATGTAATAATGTCTCTCGGCTGTGCTCTTGTGTTTTCATTTCACATCTCTCGCTTCCAGGTCAATTGTACCCGTATTTATTTGTGTAGTAAAGTTATTGTTGAGAAAAAAAGTATATACTAGCTCTCTTCGTGTATCCAATTCGTTGGTTATCTTGCTCAATTCATTTGTGGTCCAAGTCTCACTGTTGTTCGTGTTGACTGTATCTGTATATCGTACTGCGCCCTCAGCCCCCACCCTTATTTTAGGGGGTTATCAGAGTTACACTCATACTGCAGGGTGTTCACAAGCACACCCTTTTTTCATCCTTACACCATTTTTTAGTCAAAACACCTTTTAAAGATGTGCGCCATGGGACAATATTTTTACACCCTTTTCTAGCAAAAACACGCCTTGTTCGCTGATCACTCCTAGAGGAGTAACCTGCGAACGAGGCGTTTTCGATGCTCAACCGCTGCGTTGAAAATAGAGTTGGATTTGAATATGCTTCCAGAAACAAGGATGCGACTGCACATGTTAGAAGAAATCGGTTTGGAGAGCATGCAGAACGTAATCTAAGAGTAACTGCTAAAATTGTGGAAGCAATAGTAAACTACCACCATCTCCAGATTTTTTTGTTAAAAATTGTGCCTCTTGTCACTGAGAATGAGAGTTCCATTCCACTGTTGCTAGCGGTTGTTCTCCGGGACTTGGTTGAACTAGAGGAGGACTTGGTTGAACCATATAGACTTCCGTAGAGTCAATGCTGCCCGGTAACATTAATAACAATCTGAGACTGCACTCGAAAGTAAAAACTGAGTCTAATTGGTGTTCATATAGACAGCGATTTTGAAAATAGGCATTTGTAGGCATTTATAGACGTTTAGGCAGAAATAACAAAATAGGCATTTATAGGCACTACAAAACACAATAAAAGCCCGTCTGAACCTATAATTCGTGATCATATGTCAAAGTGGCACAATAGGAGAGCAAGGAACAAAACAGGAAGTTGCCTAAAATCCGGTCTCTAGTCATCAGGCGCACGGTAGGGAGAAACAATAGTGATGCCGCTCTCGGCACCTGCAGTTTATAACTCGCTCACAGAAAGGTTGATAAGGTTGATGTGCAGTAGAGGAAGGGGTGGTGCGGGTATGCCATGTGCCGACGTTACGCCTAACGTCATCATTTAAAGTTTAACGTCGTCAATCGGTGCCCGCAGAATTACTTAGAATTACTTACAATGCGTATGGCGGTGCTTGGCTTGTCGTAAGGCTTATCTTGAAGGTGACCTAACGTTGATCTAACTATAAAACGTTAGGTTTAATACCATGATGATTTGATGTTTAACGTAATCAACCAATGGAAAAAGTAATCGTTATGCTCAATGTACTTCCAGCTGCACGTACCGGTTGATGTCGTAGAACCTCAGAGGGAAATGTTGAGGCTAAGCTCCGGCCGTCCGGCTCATACTCGACAGTTGCCGCTCTCATTCTAGCAAGGCTGTTTATAGATTGCCGTCCAACGGTACAATAAGCTCTCCACTATACTGATGTCCACTGGCGTTTCGGGGGGAAAAATACCGCGCCTGGCACTGCACCGCTCTACCTAACGTAAAGTAAGATCACCTAACCTAAACCAACCTAAACTAGCATAACATGACCTAACGAACACGAAGGATAATTTAAAATGCCAGAAACTAACCTATGTCATTAAATTATAATTCAATTTAAACGTGAAAAAAAAACACAATCGATTTAACAGCCGGTCTCGAACCATCGTCCATGGCATCAAGAAGTTATGACGGAACCCCTACAACACAACAGCTTCGTTTTTACATGGGATTTATTGCACTACAGGCAACTGTAGGAAATGATTTTTACAACACATATACAGGTATTTACACATGCAAATGAGTTGAATACAAGATGAAAAATAAAACTAAACACAATGAACAATTATGTACATTTGGTTTAAAATGGGTACAACAGTTAACAACCAATAAGCAGGGAATACCAGTCAGGGCGAGAATCATTTCGGTCGGAGACATATTTAAGACATGATAATTTGGCAGAAGTGTAATCTGGAAGAAGCCATAGGTTCAGTGTGTCTATCCAGCATTAGCGGTTTCCATAGACTATGCATAGCTATTAAAAAAACAATCATATGGCACATCACCGTCTGCGGGTGATACGAGGTACCGTATACTATGTGGAGTCAATTTATAGTCCTTCTTAGGAGTTCTTTGGAGGACATCCCAAAATAGTATGGCATCCTTACAAACTCTGAAACAGTGCTCATTTCCGATACATCTCACAGGCAACAGTTTACAGAACACACAAAAATGTTCCGGCTGTGCATCAAATCTTAACAGGCAAAGTTTTGGTGTGCAGTTTGAAGAAGAACGTTTTTGTTGAGAGAAAACGGCATTTTACGAACACGCAAGAGTACATCTTGTCCAGCCAAGTTATAATAAGCGGTTCTACACAGTGGTACGGGGGAAAGCATAGAAACTAGGACCTTGTAGAGTTCAACACGAGACACAGTGAACATATAATCCGAGAAAAAACCAACCAACAAAAACCGTAATGAAGTGTACACTTCATACATAAACCCCCACAAACAAGGTCTGGTCGAGAATGATGATGGCACAACAAGATTAAGCAAATCATTGGCGAGGTAAAAAAGCTCTATTGACAGGGTGGGTTGAGTCCAGAAAAAAGGAGAACCGTGCAACTAATTCTCGCACAGAGATGGGTTAAGCCCAACCCGCCGGTGCAGACCGGTCTAAAAAGGTTGTCATGCCTCATTGGCTCTATGGTAGACGACCACACAAATGTTTCAATTACCCGATGGAACCGCTGTATGGGACTACAAGCGCAATGAAGAATTTGCATTACATAGAAAACGTTTGATGCCAAGAACATGCTACATGGCTGGACCCTTCGAAAAATTGACGGGTTATGTGGAACGAAAGACTGTGAATGACTATAAGCGGGTGCTGTGTAGATAGGAGTCCACCGGAACGCCGAGATATCTAGGTGGTGCACAGGAGCATTGGATGGCGGCATACTTGGTTGGTGTTAGTGTCCATGAGCCGAACTAAAGTCCAGAGCTCTTCAAAAGTTTGACTTAAGCACCACAAACTAACCCGAATTCGTTTGTCATAGAAATAACTTTATGAGCGCTTGGTTTATCACTATACAGAAAAAGTCCAAGTTGTCAGCCTACACCACTTGTTTGAGTTCGGTTCCGAGGATATCAAAACCCCGAATGCTACTGCATTGGAGTACACTGCGACATAAAGGCTCTAGTAGTGTTCAAAAACTAAAGGGAACAGCGGGTAGCCTTGCTTTACTGACGAATGTAAAGGCGCGGACTTCGAAATGTGACAATTAACAATTAGGCGGGTAGAGGAGTTACTATAAAGACGCTCTCCCTTTAAAACGACCGAAGCAACGTTGGCCGGCTCTCACAAAGGAGTGGGAAACAAGATCAAACGCTTTTGAAAGATCTATCTGAAGTAACGCAAGCTGCTCATAGGAATCTTTACAGAACTGAAGGCATGTTCGAGCAATGTGTAAATTGGTCTGTATTGATCGGTCGCGCAGTCCATATGCTTGATGCTGCCCAGTGAGTATGGACATGTCAAACTGCAGATGATTAGATAATTTGTTCGCGAAAATGTTGTAGTAAACATTTAAACATTTGTTAGAGTGATTGGCCTGTAGCTATTCATAAAACACAATTTTTCACGGTCTTTACTCCTCGGAATTAGTACTGTATGGGTTATTGTGAGTGAAGGCGGAAGAAAATTTACATCCAGAAAGGATTCACAAACTCTAAAAAGAACTGGACATAAAAGAGACTTATACCCCTGCCACACGGCAAATTTAATGTCCTTCTCATCGAATGTAGTTTATTCAAAATGACATTTGTTTGCTGGCACACGATAAAATGTAATGAAATTCGATCAAAATGACATTAGGGATCGAATGAGTTTGCGGAACCCATTCGACTGCGTTCAGCCAGCAAACGTACTATCTCGAACCCAGAGACTCGGGGGAAATGCCCACCCAAAACAGATTACTAAAGCGTCAGTACCATTATAATATTTTTACATGCGTATAATGTTTTAGTCCTTTATTTAATTATACGAAACAAGCCGAATAGAGTTGTAAAAAAGAAAACTGCTAGTATCGCTACTAGGCCAGCCTCAGCCGGTGGGTGCCAGCAGCCATGTTTGTTCATATGCTCCGTGCTGGTGCGGCGGCAGTGGGCGACGTTGAAGAGCTCCAGCGTCACTCGTCGGAGTTGCCGCCTCAAAGTTTTCGCAAACATTGAAGCGCTTACTAAAATATTTTCTCTACGCAACTTTTTACCCATCGCTGCTGCCATAATTTGCACAAGGCATGAATTTTTGCCGTGTAGCAGTGCGTCAAGAAATTTTTATTAAGTCGAACGAATGACAGTCCATGGAAATGATATTAAATTTGCCGTGTGGCAGGGGTATTAGAAGCCTTATGCAACTCTCCTGGCAGTCCTTCGGGGCCAAGGATTTTGAAGCCCGAAAACTGATCGACTGCGGCCTCTATCTCGTCCAGAAAAACATAAGGCGGTGCTGACCTTGTCCTAATTATTTCATTGTCGTCGGGCGGCACTCTAGACACAGGGTTCTAGCAAAGTGCTATATACCGCGAGAATTGCACATAGCCAACGCTTTATAAAAATAATCTACGCTGCTGTAGCACGCATATTTACAGACGCTGCTGCTGGGACATGCACCAAGCAATCAATGAATCAATCAATAAATCAATTACTTAGAGCGCAAGCACTACATCGGACGACCACAATAATTCTGTTCCCGTAGTCTTACTCCTGTGCGCCTACTCTGAAGCATGGCAAGGAGTCACACACATGCAATGCAGCCCATACCCGCAGTGGGGTATTGGACAACACTTTAACAAGAACGAATGCTGTCTACGCGCGACATTCCGCGTTTGGCGCAACCAAACCGACTAATCAAAGCTTTTGTAGAACATTAGCACTCTTGCGCGTAGCTCGCGTTGACGTAGTTAAAAGTTCCTATAGTTCTTTACTAATTACCCCGCAGCACGCTTCCTTCCTTCGTGGTCTAAACCAGAACGGCGCAATGAAGAAAACACAAGCATCGTATACGCGGCCACACTTCTCTCTGAAGACAGGTCCTGGGAGAGGGATCTGGACTCACCGCCGAGGTCGTTCTGTTCCGTCTCGTCTGCTGATGCGGCTCCGCCGCCGCAGCTCACAGTGCCGCTTTCTATTTTGCTGCCAGCGTTCCCTTTCAAACAGAATGTCCTGCGCCCCTCCTCACTCCTGTCCTGGGCCGCTAGACGAACCCCGTTCCGGCGCGTATATAAGGAACTGACAGTTCGATCGTCAGCCATAACGCAGCTTGCTCTTCGCCAGACACGAGCAGCATGAAGTCTACGGTGAGTCTGAGCGTTGCTCAGGAACTCTGGGCACTGCGAGCATTCATGACTTAGCATACTATAAAATTGGGCCGAAAGGGGTGAAATCTGGCCTTACATTAGCCCCATAAGGGTCGTTACGACGCGTAGAGCGCCAATGCCCCTAGATATGGCGGTTCTGTAGTGAGCTCATTGGCCGTATAGGCAACTCCCCTTCGGTTAGGGTTCGTTCACGCCAGGGAAGCGCCGAATTTGAGCGTAATGCATCTGACTATTTAAAACGGTTTGAAGTTATCTCAAGACGTGCATTGATTACCTGTCAGGCAAGAAAGACTCATATAATAGCATAAGAATTGCTGTTGGATTGAATATCAATAATCAGCGAGATGTTGCAAGCATACAAAGCAAATTTTTAAAGAAAGAAGGAGAAGGAGGTACAGACGCCACGTTCTTTTGCAGAACCAATCTTCAGCCTTTAAAATCGGCAGATGGTGGAAATATAAACCAAGCCTATGGTATATTTTTTCTGGCATCTATAGGTTTTGTGGAGAGCGTGTATTTCGAATTAGGCCACTAAAATGAGGCAAAGCAGAAGTAAAGAGAGATGAACGTTCTCAGTTCGAATGCCTTCTTTCCTATTCACATAAAATATGTTCTTCCCGTTTTCGTCTTACCAGAGGAACATACTATAATTGGTGCTTGGTAATTGTTTCGGTCACTACCATGAACAAGCGCAGTCACGAAAAGCCTGGAAGTAAATCTCGGTTTGAAAAACTACTGTCAGTATTTGTATATTTTGTCTATAGCTGCAAATGGGCGCAACAGGTAAAATGTGTGAAATTTCGGTCATAGCAGATAAACACACAGACCATAAGGCCACAAATGTATCTTTTATTTTGGTATTGGAAGATTCGAGTCATCTACATTAATTTTACAGCCTCCCCTATTCTGGGCAGATTAAGGAATCGAATGTTACGCGTCTCAAGTACCGATATTTTAACATATCCATACATGGATAAGTCGAATGTTTTTGATTTTTCAATCAATGGAGCTAACAGTGAAGTATCTTCGCAATGCAATGTCTACCATACAATTTGATTCAAAAGTTCGGTCTGCGCTGGTGTATCACGCAAGATGCCCGTTTCAAAACGTGGGCTCTCCGTGAATCATCATTTACTTTGTGACATCAGTGTACGGTCACGAATCATGAAAACTTAGGCGCACAAAGATGATATTTGGACGTCAAGCAACATGCGACCCGTAAGGAACAGCGTATGTCTGACCATGTATGCTGTTTGTTACTGCGTGATTACATTAGTTGTGTTCGTTATCCGCGTTAATTAGTTACCCACACCATCGCTATCAGGCCAAGCAGAGGCTTCAAACTATTTTTACTTGGATGTATCTCCCTACCTCACTTCTTTGTAACAATAAGCGCACAACCGTGCAATAAAAATGCTGATTTCTAAATTACTTCTTCTGACAGGTATAAATTTTTATTATATGCCTCCGATTGAAAGCTTTTGTAAATTAATCGTACCTCGCACATTGTTCTGCACTACCATCCCAATTTCGTCTTTTTTCACTCTCTGGGAAAGCCTACAAATATTGCAAAAGATGGCGATTAGCGAAGCCATTGGGTGCAACCCAGTTTCGACGTAGCTTTGCTGACCAAAACAACCTGCGCAGGCTCTCCTGTGCGGTTTCCTGCTGGTTAACGCTGCCAAGGCTGGGTTCCTTGGAGGCGGTGGTGGTGGACTCGGAGGCGGCGGACTTGGAGGTGGCTCATATGGTGGTGGTGGTGGACACGGAGGGTTTGGCGGCGGTGGTCTCGGTGGCTTCGGCGGTGGCGGCTTCGGAGGCCACCACGGGGGTGGTGGCTACGGAGGTGGTGGATACGGAGGCGGAGGCTTCGGTGGCGGCGGTGTCGGCCACAGCTCTACTTACCTCGTTCGTACCGTGAGCACGACACATGGTGGAGGAGGCCTCGGCGGTGGAGGCTTGGGCGGCGGCCTCGGTGGATACGGCGGTGGCTTCGGAGGCTACGGAGGTGGTGGATACGGAGGCGGAGGCCATGGTGGCTACAGCGGCGGAGGCTACAGCGGTGGCGGATACAGCGGCGGAGGTTTTGGAGGTTTCGGAGGGGGTGGCTACGGGGGGGGAGCCTCCGGCGGTGCCGCCAAACTCATCATCATCAAAGGCGGAGGAGGCGGGGGACTAGGAGGAGGAGTCGGCGGATACGGAGGTGCCGGACTCGGAGGTGTGAGCTATGGTGGCGGCGGATACGGCGGCGGTGGATACGGCGGCGGCGGATATGGTGGCGGCCACCACGGCGGTTGGAAATAAGGATCTATCAATAGTAAGTTTTTTTATATCAAAACTTTCTTTGAGCACGCTAGTGGGCTCCTGTTCCGCAGCAACGTTTATACTACTCCATTAATTTTTACTGCCTACCAAGCTTCTGTCGACAAGCCAATCAACGCTTACCTCTATTTTCTTCCACCAGAGGTGACTAATGCTGTTAGGCAGTGAGGTGACACAAGGTTTGCGGGAAACATGGTACAGAGAAATTTGATCAATGAAGAAGAAGATATCACTCTCTATTTCGGTGCTTAGTAGTTCAGGTTTTACGGTCGCACACATGCACGCTCAAAAACGCAGCTCATTAGTAAGGAAGGGTACAATGGATTGCTAAGATAATATTGATCTCAGTTGAAAGGTGATATGTTCAGTGCAGACGGAGCTGTCTGATACTGCTTCCAGTTCCTGTAATGCCGCCGCAGGTAACATAAGCGTTCATATCCCCGCAAGCATTAAAAATATGCTTGGTATGCTCAGCTTGAGAAATGCAATGTACTCTTGTTTTTATGGAGATTTATAAATTTCTTGATCTTGAGTTTCGTGCATTCTACAGGCGCCATATGTTGAAGCACGAGGTTTGAGTAGTGACTCTGCAAGGTGATACATAACTTCATGCATAGAGTGAAAATAACCTCACTTTTACCTCATATTTTCTACAATCGACGAACTGCTGACCTGTAACTGTGTTCTAGGTTTTACAATTTTTAGATTATACCGCTAAGATATATTCTTCCCCCTCCCTCCGATTATTCTCCCGTCATAACAACGTAGAGCGGTCCATACATTTGCCTGTAACACAGCTCTTCGTGCTTTTGACCCTGAGTTTACTTGTACGAGAGTAACCGAGCAAAGCTACTAATTTTCTGGGAACTCCAAGCCGACTACATCAGTCTACCATTCGTTTGAAGAGTTTGCGCCGGCACTATTTATTCACAGGTATAGCTAGTTATAGCTATACCTATAACTATGTATAACTATAACTCTGGTATAACTATCTATAACTATAACTATCTGTTACAGACAACTGTGTTACGTGTTGTACAATTTCCGGACTCCCTCCATTCTCCTGGAATATAACGCAGATGTTTTTGTCCCACCCGCAGCTGGAATGCATCGCTCGCCAGACGACGTCTCAGCCGGCCGCGATCCCCATCGGGCTATGGAAATAGCAGCCACTAGAAGAAGCTGGAGTCGACCGGGCCGCATAGACCCTTGCAACGTCACCTGATCGTCATGTTGTTATTGTTATTGTTTTTGTTACGCTCGTTGTTGCTGGTCCACGCATCTTACCTGTGGCAGCTCGGTTGCATATCTCGTAATATGCAGCTTAGCCATGCACTACGGGTAAAAAAATCACCCGAAAGAAAAATTGCCTTGTAGCTATTCCTATTTTTGTTGATTCTCGAAATATCGTCAGCCTGCGCTGTTCAAAGTTGTTTTTTTTTTGTGTGTGTGATTCCGTATGTTTAGAACAGTGTGACTTTAACACGAGTGGATTAAAAAAATTGAAAAACTACTTCGGCTACGTGTCACTTCCGTGTCTTGCTCTCTACTCTCACGGAGCGGGAACCGCGGATCCAAATGCTTTTGTGCTATTTAGACTTTTTTTGATGCTGAGCATCAATGTTTGACATGAGAAGAAATGCGTCATGGTACTTCATGAAAGCTACGTCATTCGCAACAAAAAGGTAACACGAATGAATACATGAGGGATAATTTTCGTCCAAACCCTCTGTTGACTTGGTTATGCCCACTCAGGGGTGATGGCATGGAAATAAAGAAACCACATCCTGCTTAAAGGTACGGATGATATGCTCCAGTTATTCTAGCTTACAAGCGATACACACAGACTCTACCAGAGAGCTTAAAAAATCCGTCTAAAATTGAACACACCAAGTAGCTCAAAGAGCAAGAACATTTGATGTCGAAAGGGTAATTACTGTACAGCATTGGTTCTTGCTGAATGAAGTAATACCTAATTGTTAGTCATGCGCTGAATAAATGCCATGTATTACTTTCGATCACCCAGATCTATTTCTGTCTAAATCTGTTCCCGTGCATTTCTGAGCTTCTAGAAAAATAATTATTAAAAGCTTAAAAATGTAACACCTTCAGGGTCCGTTTAATTATAGTTTTGAAGATTCTAAATAACTGTTCTTGGTCAAGTAACTACATTCCAGGGCAATTCTGTGGTTCAGCGTCTCCCCAATGCCTCTTATTTAACCATCGATGGAGCCAAGACTAAAACATCGTCGTGTGACGATGTCGAGCATCCGATTTGACTGAAAAGTTCGGTCTGTGCAAAAGTGCCACGCAATACCAGCATGCATTACTTTGTGAAGTGCGCGGTGCGTCAGCTCAGTCCACATTTTTAATGAAATGATGTGCCCGTTGCTTTCATTCGCCAAACTTGCTTTGTTGGCGCTATGCATTGGCCACTCGTGTGCATTCTGGTGAAGCTGCACCACGGGATTGACTTAGACAGCGTATACTTCCATTTAAAATCCTAGGATATAACATTCCCGAGGTTGCAGGGTCTAATAGCTAACTGGTCATCGCTGATGCTACCGTTTTTGAAGTTATCCTTACATTGAAGCCATGTATTTAGTGAATTCAATAAAACGTGTCGTTGGGCTAATTGGTACATATGTATACTTAATGGGAAGCTTAGCGCAAGGAAGACATACCTATGGTGCATCTATTATTTTATCTATTATTTTCTTTCTTTTTTCTTCAGGGTACGTCTGTCATATATATGCGTTTCCTTAAGCGCTTGTCTCGTCCGCCACCGTCCTCGTCTTCCTTGCGCTAAGCCTCCCATTAAGTATTTAGTGAAACACGCAACAAAATATACGACGTCATTAAAAATTTCCCAGGCCTTCATTCTTATTGATACGTTGGGGTCTGCGCTAGCACTTTGATTCCACCTGTGTGACAGATTTGTGTTGACGAACTGAGTTCACTTCACCCCCCTCCCCTCCCCTGTATAACTTTCATCTCGCCTTGGTGCTTTCTGCGCACGTCTTAACAAACATGCATGGGATACGCGAGTGGTCAGTTTATCTTGACATTCAACTCAGAAGTTCCTATAAGGTCATTCGACTCTGAGGTGCTGAGTGATTAATTTCCAAGTTGCACCGAACCGCTGCATCAGAATAGTGTTATATGGAACGTCATATAGAACATGTCGCTGTAATAGTTTCCGTGTCCGTTTAGTAAGCAGAGTTTCGATACTGTAGTATATATTGGTCTTCAACTTGCGGCCTACGGACCCGTTTCAAAATTATAGTATGTTGGATTGAAATTTGGGAAGGCAGTCAATGTGGTTTTGTGACCGACGGTCCGTGCATGGGCTGATAATATATGTGGGAAGAAATGGAAGAGAACGGGATAATGAGACATCTTGAAGGTAGCGCACTTAAAACACGGACACTAGGGAAGAAACGACAAACCACAGCGCTGACTCACAACTGGTTTTTATTAGAACAGACACACACTTAAATACTACAACCTAAACCCATGTGACCAGACATCATGCATACGTCACAATCCAGCGTATCATTTCTAAAACATGACAGGCATGAAACAGACTGTGTGGATAAAAATCAGACTGTGTCTAATAAAAATCCGTTGTGAGTCAGC
The DNA here is from genome assembly GCF_048455015.1 of Haemaphysalis longicornis. Lineage (NCBI taxonomy): Eukaryota > Metazoa > Arthropoda > Arachnida > Ixodida > Ixodidae > Haemaphysalis > Haemaphysalis longicornis. The sequence goes on along the minus strand of NW_027526203.1, from coordinate 373,703,689 downwards.
GCTGTGGTTTGTCGTTTCTTCCCTAGTGTCCGTGTTTTAAGTGCGCTACCTTCAAGATGTCCCATATGCATTACCAACTAGTTGCATTACTAGTTGCATTAATATGCATTACCAACCAGCCCAGTTGTCACTTCTTCTACAGGATAATGAGACCCCTGGCCTTTATATCGGTCATCGTCACCGACTTGCAGCAGGCCTGCCAGAATTCCTCTAGGGGTTACTGTCAGAAATCAATCAAGGTTGTGTGGGCTCCGGCGCATCACGGCATCCCTGGAAACAAGGCGACTGACGCCGTCGCTAGTCGATTAACCCCTCGAGAAGACGCCGAGAGCCTCGTTGCCGAACCCGAGTGCATGTAGTCATCGAGTTCTCGGGCTGATATTACGCAACATTATAGACTGTCGCGACAAACACTAGCCCCACACAGAAACGCCTATCTCGAAAGCCCAAATGGCATTTGCGCACGCCCCTACATACTAGGCTTCACCTATTTAGCCTTCAAAACTCCCCACGTTGTCGATCTCACACGGAACCCGCAATGCTGAGACATATGGTGGGCGGGCACGACCAATTTCGACTAACTCCCCCCAACCTTTACCTTTCCGCAACCGACCTTTGGGAGGCAGCCTTGGCGGGCTCCAGCCAGCTTCCACTGTTGCAAAGGGCTTTTCATGCCGCCCTTGCTCATAGCATCTTGGACTGAGGACGCCTCCCTGAAGCTTGAAATCAAGCATTATGTAATGAATAAACGCTGATCAACTCTCTAGGTTTGTCGTGACATGCCATCGGTTTCCTTGTTGGGAAACTCATTCAACTCACTGTGAAGGTAAGGAGAAACACTTTCGAAGAAAAAAAAATATCTAGGGGCTCACTTTTTTAGTGTCTGCCCGCCTTGAGGTTGGAATTTATCATAGGTGAGTTAATATGACCATTTTCTCATAAAACCCGTGGTGCTCGTGGAAAGGGACACGCCTCAACTATTGAAAACCTCGGATCAGACGCGTCCTTATAGTATAGTGCCTAGAATATACTAGTGCCCAGTATATTCTAGGCACTATACTTATAGACGTCAGTATACAGGATGCATGCCACGGCCGTTTTGGCTATCGGAAGCACTGCCAGGGCTCGGCCCGTAGAGGCTCTCTCCCTTTGGCGCGAGTTAGGGTGCGGTTTAGTGCTGCAGAAGGAGTGTGAATTGGACAAGTTGGTACTGGTTCCTGATGAAAAAAACAGCGCAAAAACAACGGACTTGGAAAAGACGGATCTGGTACTTGCATGTGACTCAAATTTAATTCGACAACCTCCGCATAATTTCAAATATCTTGGAGATCGACTTTGTTACACACTAGCAAGTACTACAAAGGCGTGATGGTCAGTAGCGTCCCCCCGTCGTGGTGGCTCAGTAGCTAAGGCGTTATGCTGCTAAGTACGAGGACGCAGCTTCGATTCCCGACCACGGCGGCCGCTTTTCTGATGGAGGCGACGAGCAAAAACACCCGTGTGTACGAGATTTCGGCGCACGTTATAGATCCCCAGGTGGTCACGATTAAACCGGAGCCCACCACTGAGGCGCACCTCCTCCCCTGCGTTGCGTCGGCGCGGTAAACCCTACAATCAATCAGTAGAGTCAGCTTGAGGATTTTCTTAGAAAATACCTGAACAGCGCCACAGCAATAACCTTCGATTTTAAAGCGAAATCTTTCTTACGGGACCGATCAAAACTAGTCAAAAAACTAGTGCATTTCCCCACAGACCGGTTGGTCGACCGAAAAGCTCTGATAAGACCTCTGGACACGCGGCGGGTACGTGAAACCAGGCTTTCATTGTGTCATACCGCTTACTTGAAAATCGCGAAAATGGAATGGTCCCAGGTAAGGCAATACACGCGTCGATCATGAAGCAGGAGTACAATAGTGTACCTTTTGGCGCACTTTCAGAGAAAGCTGGACGCACTTTTAGCGAATGTTTTGACGCCCTTTTGACGAAGTTTTGATGATGGAACATTTTCGCGGTTCTCTCAACTTTCTTTAGGAAGGGATGGGAATTTTTTTGGACAAGTATCACGAAAGTAGAAACATTACCGAGTAAGGTCCCAAAGTCGTTAATGGAGCCCACGGTGTTAACAACGGGGGTAATGATATAATAAATTAGGCTGCAATAAGTACCAATACAACCAGTTTGTTAGGGAAATTTTAAGAAAGGCACTACAGAATAAAAAGCATGAATTTCTTTCATGTAAACAATTGAAATGTAAAAATTCATCAGTGTAAAAGAAACAAAATCGCCGCATCAATTAAAATTGAAATTCTGCTTAGAATAACGCCAAGTACTCCCAAAGCTGTTTGTTGCTTTCTGAGTAACCATTTACGCTCGTTACTTACAGTGCTTTATAATTGACGTACGCGTGGAAAATGGTTACGCACACAACATGGGGCGCTTTCACGCGCTGTAGACATTTTGACGAATGCCCGATACACTTTGTGCATTGGATTTTACCAAACCCCCTCCCTTTCCGCTTATTGTTACCATACCTGTCCTGTCATACAGTGCTTTCCGGGATGGCTCACTCGGTTTGACCAGCTTTTATTCTCTCTTTTTTTTTTTTTGAGCCTACTGTAGTACGTGAGTCCTGCTACATGCTACATTAGCGGCTGTAGTCGGGCGTGTTTTCCTTAGTCTTAGCTCACATATTACACAAATCCTCGCTGTAAGTTGTAAGTCCGCACCGCGCAGTAATTTTGATCAAATTTATGTTCTTTTGCACAAGTGAATTCCAAAGTACGCTCTCTCCCTTTTCTGTGTCGAGTAGGCCAACAATTTATTAATTGTTGACCTACTCGTCACCGGATTTCTTTTTTTTTTTAACAGCATGCGCATTTTCTTACCACCCTTTTCCTGTTTCGCTATAATTTGTGCACCATTTTCTCTGAACGAATACAGTCTGAACGCAAATGAGCTACATGGTCGACTAGTGTCGATGCCAGGCTGTAACTGCACCTAGCATAAAATCCAGCCTTCAGGCAACGCCGCGCACCTGGAGCACAGAAACCAAATTTCCTTTAAAGGAGCCATGAATAGAAAATGCAAGTTGGTTTTATTCGAAAGATTTCGTGTCTTATAGTGCCCCCAGCGCTTGTCCGGATACAAACAATGCTTTATTCACTGAGAAATTAAACAATTTAGGTTAAAATTTGGATTTTCCCGCTCAATCGTGCGTTTTCGTGTTCCCAAGTGACATCACAGGAACCGACCGCTCTGCAGCCTAGAATACCTTCATTCACGCATTCGCCGTACAGGGTAGAGACACGTATACGCTGGCGCCGCCATTTTCAGTTGCTCGCTCGCCGCCGAAGCAAGTCATTGTGTCAGAACCGCTCTAAAATTATCGCCGCAAAGCGGTTTACTAAAGAATTTTGAATCATATTGTCTGTTTCGCGTTGCTAGGTCTCGTGGGAAACGAAAAAAACAACGCAATGAGCACGTTGGCCCAATCGCGGCGGCACAGGACCGATGAAAGGTTGTCTCCACCCTGTATAGCGGTGTTGGTTTGTTTCCGCGTTTCTTTACGTTTCCCGAACCTAGATGGCGCCACCATACCGTGGCAAGCGTTTGGTTTGTTTTTGCCCGTATTTAAACGTGGCTTATTTTTTTTCTGGGAGAAAATATTCGTTCCCTGAAACAGTGCTCGCTCGACAAATGTGGTCACGTAAGACACCGTTGCTTGCGTCAATCGGCCAGTGTCGTCTGAGACAACCCCAAGCCCCGTTGTGCTGTGCAGCTAAATCAAGCATGCTGTGCGCAGTACGAACAGCAGTACGCATCAGTCTTCTATGTTTACATGTGCTTTCGTAACTTCCGCTGTTTGTCCCATCATTCTTATTCCTTTGTAAAGAATGCGCCCTAAATTTACGCGCAAATCGCTCGTTCGGCTAGTTTGTAAGCTCTACCTAATTTGCGTCTGCTTCTGCCGGCCTCCGCCAATCGCAGAGCTGAGCTCATGTGACATCATAGGTTCAGTTGCGGGAAATGAGCTGGTGGGTCGCATGGCCATTTCCTTTTTTCATAATTATGTAGCTTATTTGACCGAAGTTTACGTTAAAAGTGGTGTCAGTATGATTCTAACGAGGCAATCTTTTGAATGAACCAAACTTGTGTTTTCTCTTCATGGCTCCTTTAAAGTTCCCGACCTTAACGTTACGGTGCTCCAGTGCGTATTTCGTTTGTTTGGTGGCAAGGATCTGACAAATGTCGCTTACTCTGGGAGACATATTTTTAGGTTTACATTTACTTTTATTAGCGGAAGAGGTATTGAGTTAGAATTCAAATTTAGCTTCCGTTTTCCTAAAAGCTGGATTGATAAAATTCCGCGCCCTCCTAAGCACGGCATAAAAATAAGCCCCAGATACGATTGTATTTGCGTTTAAGGAAAACATATATTTTGTGGGGAGACGTCGCGTTATTTTTGGGTTCTCGCTGAAGCACGGAAGAAGCGGCCAAGTCCCCAAGTACAACAGGCTTGCTTCACCAAAATTTTTATCTCTTGCATCAGATGTACACATTGACGGTGGTTACTGTGGTTAAAATGCTTAAAAGAACGTGCTAGTAATTCAGTTCCCGCAGACTAATGTTTGCTGTACTTCAGCGCGGCTTCCTCGGCTTTAGCCGCCGTGTGCTATATCGACGCAACATCCCGGCGTACATGATGATAATGACATTGGAAATCGTGGTGCGGTAAGAAGTCTTTATCAGCATTCCAACACACCTTTTGAGAATAAAAAAATGCAAGAATAAAAGCAGAAAAAAGGAATGGCATAGCCCTTCATATGTGGCGAACCCACCGGGAAAACAGCGAAAATAGCAGAACATAGGTGGGTGCTCATTCCAGAAGTTATGCTCGTGCCGTTAGTCCAGAAGTCCATGTGCCTTGTCGGTCTTGCCGTGTGGTCTTCGCTCTCGTGAAAACCCGCGGGAATGTAGAGGAGGATCATTTGTTTGAGTATTGGATCGCTTCCATCGCAGGCACTCGGGAACTGAACCAACATCGCTTTCAAATCTGGAACCGCTTCCTCTCACATATACTGCAAGACACCAGTGTAGTTGCTCTTATTTTTATCAAAATAATAACGTCCGAAATCCCATAAGCCCCACGGTGGCTTTCAATCGGAACCATTCGTGTATATGCATTTTCTATATATTAGCGACATGGGGTTAATCTCACGGGCCTAATTAAGTCTGTAGCATATTCACGTGCTATCGGCCACCTTACTCTCCGTGAACGGTTCGTTCAAAGCTCTAAGACCACGTCGATTTGTATTTATAATAATCATGTACGTCACGCGGGAGTTAGCTCAAATTTCTGCCTTTAACGAAGCTGAACTTTTAAAGCGAAGCTGTAGTGTCATCACTGATGCCGTTGTACGCCAATACTCCGCAGGAAAGCCAACTTTGTCTGACAATGATGAGGACTGATTGTGGGTGGAGTGAAATAAAAGGACGCTTCCCGCGGCCGGAATCGAGCCTGGGTTCCTCTCGATATGAAGCCGGCGTCCATCCGATTGCTTAGAAGCGAACGCCAAGCAGCAGGTACCGATATGCCGTACACCCCAAACCCAAACGTTAGGCCTACGGAGTGTACACCCGAGATTTGGTGTGGGTATTCTAGAAAAGTGGTGCGTACCTCCAGGATTGCGCATACTCGCCGTGGGGGATTGGCCAACCAAATAATCCATCATGAGAAGGCTCGCGTTCAACCGACGTCGTCGTCGTTAGACGGAGGGGTGCATGATTTTTTATCAGGGCCGTCAGCGGAACGGTGGGGAATTTGAAAATGCATATAAGAAAAAGTGACGCGTCGTCTTTAGCGCGCATTTTAATTGCACTTTTGAACGTACAGTTTGCTTGCTCCGATAAACACATGATAGGTCTAATTAGATCACCGCTGTTGAGGCTAACGCAACACGTGATGCTAAAGCTTTCTGGGGCCATGTCCGTTCACAAACATCTAAAAATTCTCCAGGAAATACTACCTCCTCGATGAGAACGGAGAGATCATTTCTGACATTTCTAATGCCTTTGCAGAACAATTTCTTTCCTCACACGGCAAGAAAAGTGTAGCTGGCCCCCCTCAACTATCTTTGGGGCTCTATAAATGCTCAGAAATGTTAAGGTCATAAAGACGTGTCTCGAAAGCTCTAAAGGGAATGAAGTCGTCATTTTCATGCAGCCCTGACGGCATTCCCTCAAGCAGTATTTAAGGCTTTTGGTGCTCTCCTTGTAACTGTCTTGACGTGTATATTTCAAACTCCCCTCAATGCGGGCCGATGCCCCGGCCGATGCCCCGCTCGCTGGAAGACTGCGCGAGTCGTTCCTGTTTTTAATTGTCATGGTCAAAATTCAAACCCGCGAACTACCGGCCAGTCTCTATTCTATGCGCTGCTTCCAAGCTCTCTGAGACAGTATTTGCATATGCTACTCCCGTTCAGTATAAAAACATATTAATTCCTGAGCAGCATGCCTTTTTCACTGGGTGATCGACACATCCAATCTCGTCAATTTCATGCTGCACGCCTCGGCAGCTGTGGAGGGGAGAGGCCAACTTGATGTCGTTTATTTCGATCTAAGTAAGTCTTTTGATGTCATCTTCCACGATCTATTATTGAACAAAGTGTGTAAACTCGATATACACTCCTCCCTCACCTGCCTCTTACGCAATTATTTATGTGAAAGGTCATGTTTCGGTAGTGTAAATGGGAAGTCCTCCCTTTGCTATGAGGCGACTAGTGGTGTCCCTCAAACATCTGTTCTATGGCCACTTCTCTTTTCAATTTTAGATGCACTCTTGCTTGGTGCAATCGTCGAGCCCCTAATTGTGCACTTTACGGACCACAAGGCACTCATTCTCGTCTGAAATAAAGACCGTACCTGAGCATACGTGTACTGCATGTGCATTGCATGGTGAAAATGGAAAATTACGCCCACCTCCCCTTCGTGTGAGAATCCCTGCTATAAGCGTAATCAATACGATGGGAAACGCCAATGGAACCCGCCATGATATGCGTTGCATCACACCAGGGTTCCCGCGAGGGGAGGTGGGTGTAATTTTTATAAATAATGTTTCGCCAGCATTTAAGAATTGTAATTTCCTCTTATATGCTGACGATGTCAAAATATTTAAAATTGTTTCGAACACTGCAAGCTGTTCTGCTCCCCAGACAGCAATCTCGTCATTTTCGCACTGCTGCGCTTGCAACAAACTTCTTATCAGTAGATCTAAAACTCAGGTAATGACATACACAAGCAAAACTGACAACATCTTTTTCTCACATAACATTAATGGAGAAGTGCCACCTAGTGTGGCAGAAATTAATGACCTAGGTGTCAACTTAGACAGCAAGCTGAGCTTCTCGTCTCATATCTGGTTAATTACTCGTAGGGCTGCTCGATCCCTTGGTGTTGTGTGCCGGATATCGAAGGAGTTCAAAGAACCGAATTCTCTTGTCAATCTCTGCACTACTATTTGCCGCTCACAGCTTGAGTATGCTTGTGTTGCTTGGAATAACACGTGTAAAACAAACTGTATGCTTATTGACAGGGTCCAAAATAAGTTTATATCTATCTTTAACTAACGCTTCACTGGCAATAATAACTCTGGTTCATCTTCTGCATTAACGCTACCGCGATTAATCTCCAGGCGGAATAGGGTGGATCTCCTTTACTTATTCAAAATTATTCACGGCTCAGTGGCTTGTGAAGTAAAGCTACAACATAATCCGCAGAAGTTGACCAGGAAACACGATGCTTTTCATGATCCGAAATGTCTGTGTGGATTGAGCCCTCTGTTCCGAATGCAGTGTTTGTACGACCGGTACTCTGAATACTTAGATATTATATAATTCCCCGACTCTGTTCCGTAAGCATGTCCGTGAGCTTGTCATGCCATAACTTTACGTTTTTCATTCTTGTAGCCTTGCCTAAAGCGCGAGAAGCAAAAATGTTTTTTTTCTTCTTTCTTATTGCTTTTTTTTATTTTCTCGTACCTTTCCATGTATACACTCTTTATGCTGTTTATCTCAAGTGGTTGCCATCGTAGATCACTCCGTTGTACGGCGTACATTATTCCATCTGCTTATTTCTCTTGCCAGGATGTGTGCACGCGTCAATAACCGTTCCCGTGCTTTGCCCTTTTGCTATAGGCATTAAAATTTTTATGTATGTATGTATGTATATATATATATATATATATATATATATATAATGTGTGTGTGTGTGTGTGTGTGTGTGTGTGTGCTTGTGTGAGTAAAAGCATGTAATTTTTGTTCAGTGTAACCAAGGCTATTTTCTTTTATTGTGTGAGATGTTTTTGGTTTTGCTTTCCTCCAGCTGTTCCTGGGCACATTATAAACACTGATTGATTGATTGATTGATTGATTGATTGATTGATTGATTGATTGATTGATTGATTGATTGATTGATTGATTGATTGATTGATTGATTGATTGATTGATTGATTGATTGATTGATTGATTGATTGATTGATTGATTGATTGATTGATAATGTAGTTTGCGTACAAATAAATTACAGGATTTAAATCTGACCCTTCTATTAAGCAGTCAGTGACTAGAACCGGAGGCAGTGATACTATACGAGTACTACGTAGCCGGTGTCACGCGTGATGTGTATGGACGCTCTTCGCAAGTCGCAACAGGCTCATGCACCATTGTGTGCCCAAGTGAAGAGTACGCTGTTCTGTGCTCCTTTTTGTAAAAACGGATGTGAGGAAATGGCCCCACGGTGACACGCTGATTAAACATCCGAACTACTACACCGAATCAGACGGGAATGCTGCACAGCACGTGACCGACAACCAAGCAAATTTTGTCAGGGCGTGCTCTGTTATTGCGTCAACCAACGCGGGTCGCACTAAGCCACCTTAACGATACCAACACAGTAATTCCTATCGTGATGTGGGGCACCTCCTCAATCATTTTCTCGCGCAACTCCTGATTGCATGCGTCGCGAGCGCGGAAACTTTGACACCTCAGGTGTCAGCGTCCCTGCTCCGGAGACATTGCGTTGTCCCTATGACGTTTAACTCTGATTCTATCAAATACGGATGCAGCCGGCTGGTTCTCGGGGCCATCCCGGCCCTCCTGCAACCCACAGCAGAGAATATCCCATGATCAGAATTATTTGTATGCATGTTCGCTTCCTCTTCTTTGGTTGTGTTAAATATATCGAAAAGCCAGAACATCTGAATGACACACTTTCTAATTAAGTTCTCACGTTTTATATAACGAAAACTAACATTGTTATGCAGGTCTATTCCGCAGACCAGACATATTATTTTACCACTTTGGGGTGATACAACCAGTAGCATCTTCCGAAACTTTCAGATCCTTGCTTTCGGGTAAGGATGCCTGGACAAAGCCGATGGTTGGTTGACGCGTTTTGTACGCGCTTCTGTATCATGGGAAACGTAGTATGTCACTACGGTTTTGTATGTTACTGCAATTTCCCTGCGGTCCACACAAAAGGACGTCTTTAGCAAAGATTACCTCAAAAAAAGGCTCACTGATGTAATTTACAACACTTTTTATATTACGGAAGTTTGCTATTCAGCATAAGGAAAAACTGAATGTACAAATACACTCCAGATTCCCGAAGGAATCGGAGAAGGGGGCCATTATGTGGGCCTTGTATCCACGCCATGAAATCTGGCAGACGTCCGGGGCGCGGGCCGCAGGAGGCGATGTGCGAAGGGCAGGGCGGCTCCACACCAAATGCTCTGCCGCTCCACAGTGATCTGCTCTATAGTTGTTGTCTTCCCCGCTGAAAAATGTGCAAAGGTAACATAAAAGACTCCGTACTATCATAACGCCAACTCACGGCGTGCGTTGGCGCGAGGCTGCAATTGGAGAGGGAGGGAAAGGTAACATTTCATACTGAGGCCATGCAGTTCATTCTCGCTTGTCACGTGAGGTCCTTTGGAGAGAGGAATGACGGGATGCGCAATGGAGCTCCAACCCGATTTTCAAAGAGTGATAAATGCGATAGTAGTTCGACTCCTCAACTCCTCAAAATACTGCCTTGCTGAAATATTTGCATCACAGTGAGAGAAAAAGTGGGGCAGCTTCTGAGAAATCGGTAATCACTGGTTAGGCTTTCCATGTTTCGAAGACTGTCATCTATTTAGGAGGTACTTGCCTCTAAGAAGTGCGCTAGCCGCGGGCGTATCGTTCTGCTCATCTGGTGCTACTCTTCACATACAGTAAAAGCTCGTTCATTTCACCTCGAAGGGGACCATAAAATTGTTCGAATTAAGCGGAGTTCGAATTACCGGGCGGCCGCTAGAATGAATGAAAATCACGCCACACTGCGAGGGCAGAACTCAAAGAAGCCACCTCTGTACTCGTTATCGCGAATGAGGCGCTAGTACACGTTTGTGGCAGGTGATTTCGCAAAAATTGTTTCGTAAATAATAATGGCGTGCGCCGGAGCAGTGGCGCCGGTGGCTCGGCGCCCTCTGTAGAAGCGAAATAAGCTGTTGCAGGAGCGTAGCGTGCGCTCCACGCTGTTGTTTCTCTTTTTTGTTGTTTTGCATCTCTGATAAATTTGCTTTCGTTTGGATTTGAACACATTGCAATCACTCTGGGTAGACTTCTTCTGTTAGGAGCGATGGAAACCAGGGGATCATACTTAGAATTAACCATTCTGGATGCCGACGCGTTCGAAATATCGGGAGTTTTCCCTCATTGAAATATACAGGGCTGTGCCGCGACAAGAGCGTGAGTTCGAATTAACGAAAAGTTCGAATTAACCGAGTTCGAATTAACTAGCTTTTACTGTACCTGCTTGCCGAAGTATTGCGTCACAGTGAGGGCAAAAGTGAGGCAGCTTTTGAGAAATCGGTACTCGTTGCTTAGGCTTTCAATGCTTCGAATAGTGTCATCTTCTAGAAAAATTGTGCTTTGTAGATATCACAGTTTCTGTGCTTCAATGGAGCATGCCACAATTTCTGAGCATACCAACGCTCAACAACCGCCCCCCATCACATTACCGGGTCCTAAATGCTGCCTGATCCGGTCATGACGTCGCCGGATACCAAGGGAGGTTGTACAAGATAGGTTCAACTATGCTAGGTGAGGCTCCGAGGGACACAAAACAGCATTTCCTCACCAGACAAGGATTTGGCAGCCCTGGTTGAGTAGATTTGCTAAAAAATCGTAACGATTATACAGTCACAGGCAATCGATAAGAGTGGCTGGAGACCTTTGGGAGAGGCTTTAGTCCGGCAGTGGGCACAACAAGGCTTACGACGACGATGACGGCGACGACGACGACGACGATGATGGTGATGATGATGACGATGAAATGCGATTATGAGGCCAACAAAGATGACATGGTTCCTGACCTCATGGGCCTTTATTCAGGTTCTTTAAATAGAGAAATACCCGCTGCCTCCTAAGGAACAGTGGTTACCTCTGTCCCTTGCGCGCACGTCTGCAAATGAGGACGTTCATATTTGCGGGGACTAACGAGGCCATTTTGGGCTCACACTTAACGAATGCCGCAACTAATGCGTTACCTTATCCACGCGCTTGTGCTCCGGGCTGCTTAAAACCAATAGCTGTTTCACTTAGCATAATCTCTGCATAAATCACGTAGCACTCTATTCTCACTGCGCCTTTGATATTCTGAAGAGTTGTAGCCCTACCACCACAATTATGGCGATAATCATCGGTAGCATTCCCGCTGCCTCCATACGAATGTCTCACGCCCGCAAACCCACGCGCTCACGAGCTATTTCTGAATCTTAGTCGTAAAATACATTTCAGAAATCCGCCAAGGCCTTCATTCATGAACACAGCATTCTCACTGATATAGTTCTTTAGACACAGCGAGTACATGTCCCAGTCATTACCATATCGAAAACTTTCTAAGTGTTTCTATCTCTTAGTTAAGCTCCCCCTTTTAACTTATTTTTTTTTTTGTAACGGAGGCGAAAAATAAGTGGTCGCGTGCCAGAAATTGCGATGTGTTACAGATCTCCAAGTATTCTAAATTAATCCATAGCTTCCCACTATGATTTTACGCGCGCCATAGCCTCGGTGTGCCTTTGGCCCGTAAAACCTCATTTTCAGGCCTTCTCTTGAACGTATTACCGACAGCATACACAAACACATGTCTACAGGCCAGTAACTAACATCCTATCTTTTCGCTGTGGCACACTTCACTGACGCTAACGCAACCACAGATCGTACAATGCTTGGATTAGTTTACAGTCTACCATTTCTAGGCAGTCTGATTTAAGCTCAAAGTTGTAAAGTTCTTGTGGAATATATGTAAAGGTATGCCTACACCCCTGGTATGAAACTCATCGAGGGGCTTGAATCTGCGTCAGCAATTCAGGAACGACTGCTCTTTCACAGAAATAGAGCAGACCACGAAGCACTACTGTTCAAAAATCTTCATCGAACTCTACTCCTTAGACTTTCATGTCACAGTCTAGCGTCTGATGGCTAGTGCCCACAACGAAGTCGCACTGTTCGTAGCCAGTGAACACAAGACGCCCTGTGCCTGATAATAGCGGGCGTGTTTCTCTTTCAACTTCACTTCCTTGTCTACCAGCTCAGAGCAGAAAATTTGTCCCAGCAGGCTTGTTCATGTGTAAGCCCTTTTTTTCGTACCCGTGGCCTCTGTACAATTCCATGCAACAAAAAAAAACCGATAATCTCTGCGGATGTGCAGCCAGTTGCTAACAAAGTAACAGAATTCTCTACAAGGTCCCGCAGTTCCTTGTGTTGCTTAATTCCGACAGGTTGTATCCGTTTATCTCAATTCCCTCGGCTTCTAACACTAGAAGATGTCCTTCAGGATGCTGCACGTTTTCCTGCCCTCGAACCTGCTTGAACATGTAGACCATCATGCAACCAGTTCGTCCCAGGTACCACTCAGTGTTGTCAGTTTGGTCAACGGTGGTCAAGCGTATTTGCTGTCGTTAACGCTCACCTATGCCCTGTGAGTGCCATGTGCCCCAGGAATATTTCTGCTTTTAGTGAAGTGCAGATCTAAGGAGTCTGGAACCACAGGAACCAACTTATATACAGTACTTCCCCGCCAGTCGCATGGTCAATAAAACCACCTGCACCTTCAAAAGCGTCGCACACCGAAACCTAATGAGGCCAGGATTAGCGCTTTGAAGTTGCTGGGACAACGCGATTGCATTGACGGTAGCTGGTGCCAGCTTGGCATGCAGCTTCCTAGGTGTTCCCGTTGTCCTAGCCTTTTCTGTCTTGACCTTCCAGATTGGAAATTCTTGGAAGAGCACAGCTAGTGGGCGCTCATGTCTTGATCGATGTAATAAACCGACTATTATTTTTCTTGACAAAGTATTTGAACGTCCAAGTATATTCACTAAGCATGAGAAGGAACCTGGTGCACTTTCAAAATTTTTCGCAATGGCACGAAAGGCTGTGATTGTGAAATATAACGCACAATGTAATAAAAAGAATACGCTTTTGCATCAAATAGTGCCTGTCCTGTTTGATATCCTGGCACTACCTGTTTGGTCAGGAAACACCTGTCGCTGTGATTCTGATGAATGAGTAGATACATCAAGCCTGCAAGACGGCCCAATCTGTGCGAATTTTTGTACGCTGTTTTCCGTGTAATTACTATATTAATGTTGCAGAAAGGATGACATGCCGTTGCGCCCACTTATAAAGAACCTGTCCACTGCAAATAGAATGATCGACTGTTACGGCATTTTAAACTTCATGTATTTATGAGCTGGGCTTTAACAAAGCAATCAAATGGGAGCAAGAGGTACAGTGCAAGTTCGCTTGCACTGAACGTGTCGGACTAGTTGGCTTCTCTGACGATGCCAGCTACGTAACTTCTCTCCCCCTTTTTGTCCTTTCCTCTTGCTGCAACTAAATTAGGCCACTGTTGGTTTAGCCTTATTTTATGAAGGCTGTTCCTCATGCTCGTTTTGAAGGAGCATGAGGAACCTATCCTTATAATGTACTTAAAGGAGCCTATCCTCATAATAGGCTGCTTTTTGAAGGAGCCTATCATGTTGTTGCGTGCAAGCAACACAATTTGCAAGCATTGCAGATGCTGCATGTAGTCGTGGAAGATTTGAAGAGCAAAGTTGGAATGTCTTGTACCAGGGTGTTTACATACATAAAATTCTTTTGCACAATTCTTATTCTTCGATGCGCTCATGAATGGTATGCGTTTTGTGATAACAGCTGAATTCTTCACAACACAAAAACTGGGCAATGAAACGGAAAAGGAGGCGCACAAAACTAAGAGACAACTGATGGTAATGGCTGGCATTTCAAGCAGAAATAAAAAAAACATTGTCTGAAAACTTCATTGTAAGTGAGCATTACAAACTCATGCGCGCACATTGCAGAAGCTAAGGTGTAAACAAATATTGGAGCACTTTAAAAAGTGCCCTTATCTTGTATTTAACAACAAGAAAGCCCCAGTTGGTTTAGTCTTCCGTTGTGAACGTTGTCCGTCGTGCTAATTTTTGAAGGAAAGCACACTGAATGCGCTTTTTATTCGAGCACAGTATATCATCACTCGTGATACCGATGTCTAGACGATCACGCAATTGAATAAAAGCGTTGTTGTGAGCTGCAACACTTGTAAAGATGTCTTATCGAAGCCGTAGCAGAGGGGCATGCGCGGGCATGCGCACCAAGTACTAATGGACTTTTTGTCTTCTTGTAGCCCAACCCACGTGTTTTCATGTCTATGCATTATGGACTGGGCAGATCAGCAAGTGCGTATAGAAAGACCGCAATGTGTTGGCATATCAGTATAGTTCGGTATTGGTATAGTGAACAAAATTGCCTGTCGAAGATACAAACGATTGCCTTCCTTCAGAGACATTATCAATTGGAAAGCGCCATCGGTACTTTCCGCCTTTCGCACATTCTTTTTGACCAGAAGAAAGGAAACGCGCAGACCATCTGTGGTTGAAATAAATACCTCAATTCTAACCTTCCGTTACTGGAGACCTCCAAACCCATACCAATGGTGTGTGCGCACTAACGTGTCGCTCAACAGTGAGTCGAAGTAATTATGTTAAAATATGCTTTAGAACCACTGCTCACAGCATGCATTCGATTCTCACTGGCTGTAAATATTATCTGATCACCAACATGTACTTTTTTTAATTGATAAATGATGGGTACCCTGCTTATTGCGACCATAGATTGGCCCAGGAATTTGTGTGATATCTACAAAGCTTTGATATTCCTCGAATATAAAACAGTGTAGACACAAACAAACCAAACCAACAAAACGCTCTTGCTTGCCGTGAAGTCCATCATTTCCTACAAAGGCGGAAAGTCGCTTCTCTTTCTCCCAGAACCGCCCAGGACTAACCCTTCTGCGCCGTCTTAGTCTGGTCTTGCAGAGGCACCTCGAGGAAGGCGGGCGCACGAAACGCTGTAAAGGCCGCAGGTTTTCCCACAGGGGGAGCTAGTTTACACGGCGGGCGTTTTGAAATCCAATCGAAGTGTAAAAGCTCAATTTCTTTTTTTTCTCCGCCGATATCATATATTTGGGCATAAAGTGAAGTTTGGTTCATGAGTTATCGGTTAATGCAATATAGTTACCAAAGTGCGGGAAGGTTCGGGAATACGTACATCCCAGTGCCGACGAGATCAGTGAGACGTACACACCTATACCTTTCATGTCCCATACTCGGGAGTACTAAGTCGTAGGCTAGACGTTATCATCTGTCTTAAATATCATCAAATCATCATTTCGCCTTTGCTGCCTTGCTTGTTTGCTTGAAGTAAAATACGAACCTGTGCGTACGTATATGCTTACAAAAATGTTGAAATTGACGGCAATGAGTTTGGCATAAATCAAACCCACTCAACGTCCCTACCACACAGGCATGGTGTCGAACCGAATTTTTTCGGGTTCGGTTACGCGTTAGGTTCTCGAGCACTATTCCGTTCCTGTTCGAACCGGTTCAAACGGGTTCAGAGGGGTTCGGAGGAGAAAAAAACACGAGTGTCTTTTTTTACTTTTTTAGTGCTGCGTTTTCGTTTCTTCGTTTCTCTGTCAGGTCGGTATAAAAAGAAATTCATAATGTAGGTTTTTTTTTGTAAATATTGACTTGGCCAACTTGACTGCGCAATCCACTGCAAAATGGTTTTATGAGGCCAATGATTAGAACACTAACTCATGCGGAATAAAAGGTTACTCTTTATGGCCAAAAGTTTATATTTATTAATTAATTTTAGTACATTAATACAATTAGATATAGTTACATTCTCGCCTCATAAACCCGCAATTTAACAGAGCGCAATTGCTTTATTGAAAAATTACGCCCACCTTCCCTCGCAGGAACCCTGGTGTGATGCAACGCATCTCATGGGGGGTTCCATTGGCGTTTTCCATCGTATTGATTACGCTTATAGCAGGGATTCTCACGCGAAGGGGAGGTGGGCAGACAACCGTCGACTGAGACCGCCGGAGCGCGGCATGCCGCTTTATATTCACAGCGCCCGAAGGAGAGGAGAGCGCGGAGAGAGAGAGTACTGCACATCCGCAGCGCCGAGCGCAGCGCCGCCCACCGGCGCCTAGCAACGGAGTGAGAGCGCACTGCGCCAACCCGCAGCTGTTTGGGAGAGAGTGTTCGCTATTGGAGAGAGGAGAGAAGGAGAGGCGCAGCTGTGCGGACAACGCCGGATAGACGCAGGAAGGACAGAGGGGTGAGCATGAGATGCGTTGCATCTAAAAGAAATGGCTCTACGTAGCCGCCGTGGCGTCGCTTTATGCTCCAATCCCTCGCCGACCAGTGGCGGGCAGCGCCTCGTCTCCAAATAATGCATCTTTGGGAAGCCCATTTTCCGGCAGGCAACTTTTCTGGACAGCACAAGGCCTGCCCGACTGCCATCTTTCTTGGTACCATCAAATGTCGTCCCACACACACGCACGCACGCACCCGCACACCCACCCACACACGCAGGACATCCACACACACGCATACACACACTCACGCACACACACAACACGAACACACACAACACGCACACGCGCACACATCAGTATTGCGGAATGGACAACCCATTCCATTGCAATTCCATTCCGAAGAATTAAAAATTTCGGCAATTCCATTCCTTTCAATTCCGCGGAATGCCAAAATTTTGCCCATTCCCACTGCCGGAATTGCCGGGAAGTTGAATTCCATTTATCTAAGTCCTAAACGTAGAAATTACTTCTTGGTGGCTGTATCGAGTTACAAACGCAACCTAACACTGACGTCATCAGACGCGTTAAGAACTGTAAAAATTTGCCGGCAGGTAGCCAAAGTCGAGGTATGGCAGCAGCTTGCTGACATCTCGTGCAGAGATATATAAAAAACTATCATAATAATAAATAATAAAAACAATAAAAGATATCGTAATAATACTATATAAAAAACTATCGTAAAGAGCATAACTGCTCTTAAATCGCGCATAAATCGTGCAAGTTAGGATTAACGTCGGGCCATGGCCTACCCGCGTCCACCACTTTTTCGCCAGTTGTTTAGCTGGTTACATTTCGACAATTTCACATCTTTTCTTAAGCCACCGGCCATTCCTTGCCCAATAAAGATTTACGATACACCATCAGCCTTTTTGTGCAGCCACATATCGCGTACCAGCCAGTGCGGACGTCAGACCGGCGCATACTCGCGTTTGCAGCCAATAGAGTCGCTGGGTCAAATACCCGCATTCGCAGCTAATATAAATTTTGCGCCCATGCCATATATTGCCCCCCACCGTATATTCCCCGCTATGCTGCTTCTGCGAAGCCTTCGGGACACTCTTTCAAATGGTAGAGGGCTTTGCCCACGCCCCAATACATTCGCGCAATCCCTCGCTTTCTTCGCACGAGCTTTGGGAGAGAGCTCTGAGCAACTCTGACTTCGATGTTCAGTGCCTGCTGGTGTTGAGGGCTGTTGAGGTGGCGAAAGCTCAAGGGGTCTTGGACGGAGGACTCCTCCTTGTTGCTTTTCGCAATAAAGACGTTACTCTCTCTCTCTCTCTCTCTCTCTCTCTCTCTCTCTCTCTCTCTCTCTCTCTCTCTCTCTCTCTCTCTCTCTCTCTCTCTCTCTCTCTCTCTCTCTCTGGCGTCCCGCATATACGAGGACAGAGCGTTTTTCGCCCCCTGCACCTCGTAATTCTTGAGCGAGGCTCACCTCTAAAAGGGTTCCCATGCGTGCCACCCTTCCCACTACATCCCCTGGTAGCATTCCGCGTCATACCCCTTATAGCGCATGTTATGTGCGCAAAGTAAAGCTTGTACGCATTAAATTAAAAGCGAACTCCTGAACTGAAATGTTGGGGCGTGAAGCGGTGACAAATTCCATCACGTTGCAGTTCTGTCAACGTATTGAAATATAAGGCCGCAAAGCAATTTGAAAGTGTTACCGTGTCATAATCGCTCCCAATTCATAATCGCTCGTGTCATAATCGCTCCCAAGATGAGATCCACGGCAGCAGAGGTTGGAATCTCCATGGCGGGGAACAGTGGCCGCACTTGCTGCTCTGGGTTTCGACGATTGCGCGGCTGAGGAAGGTGATAGTACTCGCGCTGAGAAGTCACATTGCCGCCCTTGCGTGCCATAAACATTTTACCGGTCGAGAGGTTTTCTTTTGGCGGATACACTGGGTGTCTCCACGTTCATCCACGAGTTCACAACAGACGCCGAAAAATTATACAGCAATTGGCCGCTTCGGTTGCAGGGATGCTGGTTCCAGAACCAGCTTGGCTGTAGATCGCAGCTTAAAGGGACACTGAAGTGATTTGTAAACATTGCGGGATTACGAGCGCAAATTGTAGCCTGGAGCCTATATAGGCCATGTTTCGACCACTCGCGCTGCGTTTACGCAAGTTTATTCACAAGAAAAATCAATTTGAAAATGCTGTCCTCCACTCTGACACCTCGCCCATTTTCTGTGGCATTTCGTATGACGTCACAAAACGGTGGCTTGGCTTGACTGCGCTGCTGCACGGCTCGCCGACCCACCGACAGAGTCAGTCGGCCCAGCGTTTAGGCCACCGACAGGTCGTCGCAATTCGTTAGCTCAGTCGAAACGAAGCCACGACACGTTTGTGAATGGAAGAATCTGCCTTTCTTTACTTTCTTAGTTTATACACTGTATCAAGTAAGTCCAGGTAGCTCCCCACAAGCGCTGCACAGCGCACATGCGACGCTTCGCTGACTAGCACGGTAGTAGGAAAATTTAAGACCAATTGAAGGCGGGAGAAGAGTCAGTGAAGTTAATATATAGGAAATAAAATCAACCTAAACTTTTACCGAACAGCGCAAAACTAGGGTGCCGGAAGCACTTTTTTTGCGCTAGGTGAATAAGCACAGCGATCAGCAGCGCGACCACTAACCTGCGAGAGCTTTTCTGTCTAAGAAATGCAGTTGCTAGACTGGAGATATTGTGGGAATTCGGGGAACAACTACTGCACAAGCGCTATACAAGGAATATAGTCATCTAAGCTGCTTCAAATGCTAAAATAAATAAAAATTTAAATGGGTTATACATTATATACCTTATATTTCGTACATTAGCACCGCTGGCTCGTGGTCCAGTGGTCTGGAGGTCTAGGTGCTGTTGTTTTGCAAGTCGCAAGTTTGAATCCCCGAGAGTGCATGCTCTTTTTTAGTTAGGTTTTTTTTTTTTTTTGGCCGATGTTTTCTACAGTGAATTCCCCATTTTTGCGCTGCCACGTTCATTGCTCCACGAGCGAGTTCTCAGAATGGATACATGTAGACTGATACTGACGCGCTAGCGAGTTCTCGTTCGCGTGCTGTTGCCATACGCACCGACTTCTTGAAGCCAGAAGGCACAGTCCCTAATCCACAGACCCTTCGCCTGGTGCGAACATGCTTTTTACGATACAGGCATGAGCCAGGCAGGCTCCAAAGATGGGGGAAAAGCGCATCACATTTGAGCGTCTGCGGTGACGCGGAGGGTGTTCATCCACTAAGCACGCTTCGGCTAGTCATTGCTCCGACTCCAAGCCGTCCAGTACGCTTATCCGACGCATTTTACAGCCGACAACATGGCAGAAGCGCGGTACGATGATTACTGAGATATCGAGCATGCCCATCCAACGATAACATCAAACGCCAAGCATTTTGTTTCCCACAACCGAAACATGTTTGAATGCATCGTCCAATCCCGCAGCACCTTTAACTGACGTCACCGCTGTTAGTTGGTGCGGCCGTCCAAAACCGCGCATGGTAGTTTTTCTGCTTTCAGGCTTTATAAAATAAATGCCTCCTTATCGCCCGGATAAATGATGAAAATTGTGTTTATTTGAGCTAGTCTACGCAGTGCAAGCAAAAACGGGAGCTTGACAAATTCACTTCAGTGTCCCTTTAAGATCGACACAGCTAGTCTAAAAACAGAGTCAACCAATTATCATAATATTTCGGGCAAAACGTCCATAATTCTATTCCTATTCCATTCCTCAGAGTTTTGTCGGCATTCCATTACCATTCCATTCCGAGGTCGCGAGAAAGTGCCCTGAATCCGGAGTCATTGCAATTCTGGAGTGGTAACTCCGCAACACTGACATACACACGCACACATGCACGCACACACACACACACACACACACACACGCACACACACACACACACACACACACACACACACACACACACACATACACACACACACACAGGCACACGCACCACACACACGCACACACGCACAGGCACACGCACAACACACACGCACGCACACACACACACACACACACCCGTACACACACACACGCACACACACGCACACGCACGCACACGCACACGCACGCAAACACGCGCGCGTGCCCGTATTTTTGCTCAATAAGGCAAGTAACGCTTCCGCATTCAACAAGAATTGGTTAGTCTGCTACGGTTTTCATGTACTACCTATATACTTTTTATCCTTAACGCGGGAGAATTAGCAGTGCTAGAAGTCGAAAACTGTCTGGCGTCGGCGCCAGTCTCCACCTGTCAAGCATGGCAGGTGGCATTCAGAGGGATTTCATTCCCCCATCTTCCACCTGCTAACAGAGGGGCTAGAAGGAAGGAACAGCTATAATGACTCACTGATTATAGGGAAACACCGGCGATAGCAACTCGCTAATGACACTTCAGCGACAGCTGAGAGCGATTGGGTTCTTACATGTACATGTTACTCCAAATAAGTAACTAAATACCGTTACTCTTTACTCGCTCAAAAAGTAACGAAGTACGTTGCTCGTCCCCGATTCTCAAAAAGAACGCGTGCCTTGCCCGAAAACTAACGAGTTACTTTTCCCGTTACTTTGCCGACCAAACGCACAACTGTGTTGTTTTATGGTTCATTGTTTTCTTTTTAGTAGTGATGGCACTTCAGCAGTAGCTGCCTTTCGAATTTTTCATCGGTTATGTTTCCCCGCTTCCTCGAAAATACATCTCCGGCGACGCTGAATAGGCGTTCTACCGAAGCGCTCGAAGGAACGGCATTGTGCTTCATGAAGAGCTGGTGAATATTCGGGAACTGCGCCTTCATTGAGGTCGACGGGTACCCATCCGGCACAATTAAGGAGAAACCGAAAAAGTTCGTCCGGGTCATCGGCGGACGTTGACAATGGAAAATTTCATTTCATTTCATTTATTTTACCCTCAAGGCCAGGGGCTTTACAGAGATGAGTGGGTAAACACAACAAAAGATACAACAAAAACCAGCATGAGTGTGATATACATTATCAGATAGTGCCGGCAAAAACGGTGTCAACTAAGTTCCTTCGGAATTGTAGAGGCTCTGTGATGGCAGCTGTTGGCCCGGGAAGGTGGTTCCAGTCCTGCGATGTCCTGGGTATAAATGACTGCGAACATGTCTTAGTGTAACAATGCATTACTCCTACTTTATGTTGATGATCAATGCGTGAAGAGGCATAGGATGGTGAAGGAATGAAGGATGTGCGGAGAACCGGAGTATGGTAAAAAATCTTGTGGAAGAAACAAAGACGGAAGTACTGGCGACGAGTTGCTAGTTCTGGTAAACAAAGTGAGTTTTTCATGGAAGTGACACTCGATGAAACGGGCGGCATTATTTTGAACACGTTCAAGAGAGTTAGTCCGAGTTTCACAGCCGGGGTCCCAAACTGGTAAGCATACTCAAGGTTTGGGCGGACTAATGTTTGATACAGCAGTGTTTTTAGGGCAACAGGGCAGTACAAAAGTTGCGGCGGAGGTAGCCTAGCGTTCGATTGGCATTGTTAATTATGTTATCAATGTGAACAGACTAGGTGAGATCTAAGGATATGTGTACTCCTAAATAACGGTAAGATGTTAGAAACTCGAGAAAAGAACTGTTAAATGAGTACTGACACCAAATTTTGACGCCTAAAAATGATACAATTGGCTTCAGTAGTTTGTACAGATGCCTCACAGAAATTTTTGCAGCGATCCGAGGCCGGAATCACATCTAAAATCGATTTTGATTGTCCCGGCCGCGAGCTTCCACAAATCGGCAGCACTAGCGAAATCGCTTTCGGCGTGACGAAACATCGGCCGGTGTGTCTGGCCGGTTCAGGGTGACGTCATATAGTCGTTTTCGGAACCGGAAACGATATCCTGCGCTGCTGTTGCCGGTGGTATTCGTCTGGGCAGGAGACGTGGGCGTAGCTGTGTGAGCAATGCTTGTAAACTTTGCGTGTTCGCCGTCTTTGCTCTTCAGTTCGTGGCCGGCGCATGGTGTTCTCTTGCACTGGTGCCAAAAACTGCGCGGTGCCCGCACCGCGCGGTGCGCGATGTCGACGCGCACCGCGGCGACGCGGCGCGTCGCCGAGCTCGCCGAAGTTGTGCTATGGCAAACTCGCGGAATGCGAAGTACTGCTCGTGGAAGCCTGTCCGAGCAAATCGACGACGACGCCAAGATGCATTATTTTCCACGCGACGACATGCAGCGCTAAACGTGGACTGAGTTCGTGCGCGGCGGCGGCCGCAAGAACTGTCGCCCAAGCCAGCGGGCTCGGCGTTGCTCGGGTTAGCTTGGGTGTTGGGAACTTTAGGCTTAGTATCGTGGCGACTATTTGATCGCTGGTATCTGTACAACTGCGTATGACCATCCCTTACACAACTTTTCACCGCACTATCATCCCCATTTTCGCATATGGAGCTTTATTTTGGCGATAATTTCCGTTTCAGCGATCGGTGACCAAGACATCTGCCGTGGCCTGTTCTGATTCTAGCGCGCAGGTGGCGCCATCTTTCGGCCGCTCGCCGCACCGCGGTGCCGGCAGTGCTGGGTCGGAGCGGCGAACCGCCGCTGCCTTACCATCGCGGCAAATATCTGAACGCCGCTTTTAAATTCAGCGCTGATAACAACCCCTAGCACAATTTTTCAACACACTAACATCTACTTTCTCGCATGTGGAACTTCTTTTTCGCGATCAGGTTGATTATAAGAGTGGCGACAAGCCGTTGCTATCACGGTCTGCGCCGGTTCGAGCCGCAGTGATATTAAAAAACGGACGACGGCGAAGACATCGCCGGCGTAATCGCCTGGCCAAATAAAGTTGTTCTGTCTGTCGGGTGGCAGCAACTCATCCGAGTCTGACGATTCAGACGACATGTCGACTGCGCGGGCGAGTGCGGACCATGTGCAATCGTAGCAGACGAAGCGGCGAACGTCCCTGATGTCACGGGTGAGACCGTGACGTAAGACTGGCCCGCTTGCAGGCTGGCCTTCGAACGGCCATTTTCCCGCGCGGCGACCGAATTTGAAGCTGGTTGCAATAAACGTGCTATAATTAATTCTATGTTGGCGGCTGACGGCTTTCGGTTCGATTTTCGTAATTACTGGTCCAATAGGTATTCTTTACAGCATAAAAACTGAACGTGAGAAATTTTGTGTCAGTACTCCTTTAAGGCGATAGGACGGTAGAGCAGAAGGTTTAAGTCTTGAAACCCGCAAAATTTTGCACTTGTTAGCGTTGAGTCGTAGACTAGATCAAAAGTCGTAGACTAGATCAAATTTCTCTGGGTGCGTGGTTCCATCCCTGCTTCTTTGAAACTTTGAGAGTTCGTCCTTCACCATGCTTCTAGTCTTGGAGCGTCGTGAGCTACCTGCGATCCACGATAGCTTAAAACCTTGGATGATGTCACCGCCAGGATCAGCTACCGATCACTGATGTGATGGGAAAACCTGTAAAGTATTAAAAAAAACAAATTTCAGTAATTAGTTTTCTGTTCACGTTCTCTCTGACCGCCATGTCAGTTACATGTTATTTCTGAATAAAAATAAGATTTGTAGCTTCAACTTTGGTACTAGTACAGGAGAGCTGAGGCAGGGCTTCCTGACAAACCACGAGCGAAATTGTTTTGCAAACTACGCTCTAAAGAATAATACCAACATAAGAAGGTGCATGTTCAGGTAAAAACGTGAACATTGATATTATAAGCCGAAAATGCTTACCTTTTCTGAATTCCATTCAAGAGAACGGTGACAAGAGGTGCTCAAAATACCAGCCCCTTCATTTCCTCGTACTCCAACTTGCAGATGAGCACCGTTAGCGCTGCTAGCTGGTATCCGAAAACACATGTGTCGTTCTCCTTGAAGCACATCCAAAGCGCAAGCGAGGTGCTCCCTGACCTGTGCAAGAAATTCTTTTCTTTGCGACTGCTTCTCTGCGTGGAACCGTACACGCACGGAGTATCGGGCAATCCGGTATACCATTGGCGTGGCAGTATTCACATTTATTTACGTGCAAAATTATGTACTCCCGCCGCAGTACTCTTCAATGAACTTGATGTCGTTTGGCCTTTCCAGAACTGGTATCCCAAGTCTTCAAAACAGTCCGTCGATGTCTTTCTCTTCGTTTATATCCTTCACGATGCACTCCACTGCCCGATAAAAAGAGTTCCAGAGAGATGGAACTGGGCGTAACATGCATATACCACAGAACATTTTCACAATGTCAGCGGCTTGCATTGACTGTCCTTGCTCGTTCCACGGGGAGTTGCAATTTTCGAACAGGCTCCTGGAAGCTCGTGCGTAGTACCCGTCATTCTTCTCAGCTAGCAGAGCATTTTTTGTTGTTACTAGGTTCAGTGTATGGGCGGCGCAGCGATGATGTGGTGGCAGTTGTCTTGCAATGATAGCGTCGTCCTGATCGTCAAGCAGCTCGGTCAACTCGTTGGGCTGGTTTCCTCGTCAGTGGTTTCCTCGTTTGCCCCGTAGACCCTGGTAAGAAAAGAAGAGGTGTTGAAAATGTGACGTCTCGTGCATCTCGTGCAAAGTAAATGGGTGGTTTCAAGAGAAAACGTGAAGTATACCGAATAAGACTCATCCGTGATAGCATCTGCCCCCTCACCAGTTGTGTCGGTACTAGTTGTGCGGCTAACGGTACTTAGTTGTCCTCGCTTCATCCTTTTTTTAAATGTCCACCGTTCTATATGCACGCGCGTGCATTTGAGAAGGGGAGATAAAGAAAGAGTTGAGAGTCTCTTCCCCTCCCTTAAAATAACTTTCAGTTACAGAAATGCTCCTATGGATTTTGTATATATCACTGCACTATTTTTGTTTTGTGATACAAGGATCAGAAATTGAAGTACTCATATTGTGCAATGATACCCATGTATTCCATAGAATTAAAACAGCGTCAGCATGAGTCTGAACACATTATAGAGGTCGAATTCTGAAATTGTATGCCAATAAAGAAATTATTTTAATTTTTTGACAATTCGATATCCCTCTATCATTCCGAACACGCTTGCACGCAGGAGAGAGAGAGAGAGAGAGAGAGAGAGAGACGCATATTACAGACAGTTGGGTCAGACTTCTTCCAAGCGCCAAGCCTCGGTAAAAAGACCTCGAAGGGGGCAACCCGTGCAAGCTGGAGTTCTCGGTTTCAAGTTGCCCATCACAGCGCCTGAATCAGTTTACTTTTCTCCACGCAGGTCTGGCGCACCCACATGATAGCGGGGCCGGAAAGAACATCTATCTTCAAGATAGCGACGTTGCTGAGCTGCGTCTGCACAGCATTGGCCAGAAATATAACTGCGAGCGGCGGGGGCAATATGGAATCCTTCCGTCTGCTCTATTAAGAAACCCTAAAGAAGCAACGATTTTTTTGAAACCATTTCATGGCACTTTGTGGCACCCGAGTTGCAAACGGTGAGTGATATGTTCCGATGCATCCCCTCTGTGCATGTTTTCATGCTCGTGCATGGCGGTATTGAACACTGTGTCACCCTCTGCACAGCGTATACACTCTTCTTTGTGGCTGAACGCGTTTTTTCTCTTTTTCACGTGTTTTTATACTACCGATAAATATTTCGTTCCTGGAAATAATCTCATCAGGTGCTACTTAGTTTTGTGATTATGACTGAATTGCATCTGGCATAAAAGTGGTCCTCAATTATAGGCTTTGCCGGCCACCTTTTATTCACCGGTATACACGTCCTGTTGCATGGTACGATCACACGGTTGTCTCTGTCCAAGTCAGTGGCGTTTTCTTTTACCCCACTACAAGCTACAACGTACACTGAATATAGGAATCGCACTTTAATTCCTTATTTCAAAACACGACTAATTTAATCACAGTACAAAATGTAAATGGGCAAATAAAGATCTTGACTTTCATTTTAAGCAAAAAGTTATACATTTTTTTGGGTCGCTTAAAAAGTGCAGTAGACTCTCGTTAAGACAAACTCGATGGAACCGTAAAAGGTTGTTCGTGTTATCAGAAATTTGTATTAAGCGGAGTTTTTTTTTTTGCATTTTGGACGTTACAAGAGAGCAAAAATGTTGTTCGTCTTAACCACAGTGTTCGCCTTAACCGAATTCGTCTTAACGGGAGTCCACTGTAGTGAGGTTTTAGGTACCGCGTTGGATTACGATGGTCATGAGGTAGCCGTTAAAAAGTCTGCTACCGCCTTGTTCACACTAAAACAAAGATATGCAAGAATAATTGGGGGAAAATCTTGGTTTTCTTAAAACATATTCCGCAGTACAGCTCAAAGCTATGCGTTCATGGAAGCCTGTGTACGCCTCGTGAACGTAAGATATTCTTCTCATTTAGTTTTTGTCTTGAGTGGTGCACCGGTTACAGAAATAGAGAGGCAATGGAATGTACAGTAACAGAATGTCAGTGTTAGAATGGCCTCCCTTCGCAAGGCTTGAAGAGTTTGTCTATCAGTGAGTTTGATGGTTCCCTTTGAACACAGTGTGAATAGAGACTTCTAAGCCATAGAATCGAGCCTTGGATCATGAGAAGAACGCCAACAAGTGTAGTGTTAAGCAGAATTCACTTAAGAGAAATTCTTGGATACGTCGGACTATAGTGGAAATTTTTTGCTTTTCTTCTTTGGACCCAAGGCGACACAAGCCGGTCAACGCGAAGCATTGCTAAGTTCCATTAATAAATAACGCAAGCATTTGCGTGTCCCCTTCAAATCCGCGCCGAAAAAATTACCCGTATTAGCAGGGTGCTTGCTTACAGGTACAAAACAGTGGTAATCATGCCCTAGTGTAGTTAATGAAGACCAAAAAATGCCTTGAAGGAGATCTCTCCACAAATGATCGGAGTGAAGACGGTAATACAATTGAGGTCTAAGAACGGTAATAAACTCTATTCTCGCGGGATTTAAGCAAAATAAACGAGTTTATCAAATTTAAGTTCTCGTAGTAATGTTGTTGGCTGCTCTATTTGGTATGAAGTGGCAATGAGAAATACTTAACGATAATCTTGCCTATTTAGGTTGTATTGAGCTTTCGATGAACCGATATATGACTTCAATTGCTTCAGTTGTCTGCTGAGCAGGAGACTGGAGTAATTACTCCTGATGTATGTTCAATACGAATGTGGGTGGGTGACGGTATGAAGACGACAGTGCCAGAAGTTCTGAAATAGCTGGAGCATAAAGTTTCTATAGTAAGGCATGATATTTACGAGAGAACGTCGCTTGGCCAGGTTAGCGAAAGCGCACAACCACCTGCCGTACCACAAAGGCGTCCACAAAAGCGCGCAAAACTAAGTCATCTCGCTAAAAATAAACGAGGCATTTATTATTGTGTAACATTGAAAGCGAAGGCATTAGAGTCCAATTGCCGAACGTGTCTCTCATCTTCAACACCATCATTTTCTCTTGTCTCTCCGTTTTTACAGCTCAAAAGCTTAGCCATTGCCCTTGCTAGGCCTATGTCTAGGCTTAACTTTGCGTAGCCGTAATGCTGAGCCTTACAACGTGGCAAGCAACGTCAAACTCTTCGTACGTCAAGCTGCGTCTACCGGTTGACGACGTTCTTTAGTTCTTTAAAGCTCAAAGCGTAACGTTAGGCCTAACGTCAGGCCGGCACATACCCGCGTTAACACTGCTTGCGCGCCACCTGTTGGGGAAGTATCATGCGATCGCAAGTTTCAGTGGATGCCGGCGCTACTAATGTCCAGCCAGCTGGACTGAAAAAATAAGTATTTTGTGCCTAATAAGTTTTTTGTGCCTGCCCTAAGAGCAGCGCTACTATTAAACGAAGAGTGTAGAACATGGGTATATGTTTTAGTTTCTTTCTAGATTTTTGGGGTAAGATGACGACTCATCACCCCGCTACAAAGAGGGTACCATCATCAATCATCATCAATCATCATCAGCTCATGCTCGCGTCACATCCCCAAGCAAAGAAGGTATTTTGCGGGAACGTACTTTGCGGCTCATCTAATCGCTGCTTTCGTAATTACCATGCTCAGATTACTCATGCAGGCATCCATTGCATGTCACTAGCACACGTTTGTAAATCGAAGGCCACTGCACATTCACTAGGTCCCCCTCTAGAAAAATTGGCCGCGTATCTGCTTCTTTCGTTGCAAATGTCGACAAAAGACGATAGTCTTTATCGACTTTTGCCAAGTAAATGCCTCCCTCCTCTTTCCCGCTCACCTCTCATGTTGTTCCTCTTGTGTCGCGCTCCTCTCAAGGTAAAGACACCGAAGGTTTGCTTAAATCATTTTAAATTTACCGCGTTCCACTGCTCCAGACCGGGTATCTCGATGCCAACGCTGCCGTACGGCGGAGACACGCGTGAATCGAGACGCCCTACTTCAGCGTTTATAGAACCGCGTTGCCCTAATCCACGTGCGTTTCAAGCTGAACGTGGAACCTATCTAGTAGAACCTTTCGTGACTGCCGCCGGTTTATTTCTTACAATGGCACCAGAAGCTAAGTGGCGTGGGCGACAGCAGGCGATGGCGGAGTGAATTTTTTTTCTGCAGTTGATGAAGTGTTTAATTTCGCAAAAATCAAGCATGTAATATTTTTATAAAGAAACGCTGCAAATTTCACTTCTGTGTTAATTTGCTGTGTTATATTTGCGTAATGTCTTGTTTTTCTTCAACAATGTTGACAAGTATGAACATTACACCGGACTTAGACGGGTAGATTTAGGTGTGACTATATAAGACTACTGCGCAGGCATTGTTTTACTTTGGCCGGGTGGCTGAATCGAGTCACAGACAGACAGACAGATAGACCAAAATTTCTGGGTTTAAGTAGCCCAAGAAAGACTATCGTCTTTAAAAACCATTAAGCTTTCGTGGCGTTGGAGGTGCCGGTTCGTCCCGCCGTCCGGATGTCCTGGGGTTCGATCCTCACACAGAACCAGATTTACCAATTTCCCTTTCAACTTTTTTACCATATACCTTTATTCTCTTTGAGACGTCAGCCATTTATCTGCCATCTTTCGATTATATACGAGACCGGATTTTTTTACATATCGAGTCTACTAATGCTTCCGCATTGAAAGACCATGACAGGGACGGGAATCTAAACTCAAGGACATGCAGGGGCAGGCAGTGGACCTTTTCCACTTCAAGAAAAGCACTAGTAGTTGCGGGTAATACCGAAAGCACAATTAGTGGCTCTTTCGACCGCGGTTGCCGGCGAAGCTGTTGGCCAATATTGCTGATCGCTGGCTGCGCTCATAGGGATAGCTAAGGGGCTTGCTTTGCATGCTTGCTTTGTTTTCAGCCCCTCACTGATGTCGTCTGCAGGCCACCCAAAACACACTGCAGGAAAGCCAACTTTTTCTGACGATGATGAAGATCGTGAGTGAAGTGAAAAACAAAGGTAGAACGCTACCCGTGGGCGCACTCAAACCTGGGTCCCTCGCGTTATGAAGCCGACGTCTATCCGATTGCGTCATTCTGGCACGGTCGAAGCAGTTAGGATTTGGAATGGGGTGCATAGACGTGAAAAACTAGACAGGAAATGCACCCCTTCGCTTATAACTACGACAATGGTTGAACGCTAGGGGAAGCCATGGGGTGCCCGTATCAGTGAAGCACTGGACAGCACAATCGCAGTGCAGTAAACTGTCCTGATAAGAAACAGGTGCTCGCTTCTGGGTTGGTTCGTTTGGTGTTGGACTTGCTTTTGGAAAGCTTTTGGAGAGGTTGCGTTCTCCCATCGTTGTCGTTTCGACAGAGGAGTAGTTGATTTTTTAACCTGATGCGCGAAAACCGCTCTTTGGGTGTGCGGTTGATAAAGTTCAAAAAAATCCCGGGCCCACCTCTACTAACGTGAAAGGGGCGAAGCATGCGGTGTACACTTATCCAAGGATACACTTATGTGTATTATTGGTGCCTTGGTGTTTTTTAAAGACGATATTCTTTCTTGAGCGACTTCAGCGCAGACATTTTGGTCTGTCTGTATGTCTGTCTGTCGACAAGTGAATTTATTAAAACTAGTCCCAGCTAGGACCCGCTGTAGTTAGCTACTACACGGGTCGACAGGGCACACGATATACGCTATGTGCTACAGAGGAAGCGAAGTGACCATCACACTAGTTCACAAAAAACAAGATCCGCCGCACCGAAGGTTCTTTGCATTAATATCCACGGCACAAGGTCCAGACACCAGAGTTTACGCATGGGAGTCAACATAAATAATTGGCCGCGTATCTGCTCCTTTCGTTGCAAATGTAGTCAAAAGACGATAGTCTTTAACGACTTTTGTCAAGTAAATGCCTCCCTTCGCTTTCCCGCTCACCTCTCATGTTGTTCCTCTTGCGTCGCGCTCCTCCCAAGGCAAAGACGCCAAAGGTTTGCTTAAATCATTTTAAATTTACCGCGTTCCACTGCTCCAAACCGGGTGTCCCGATGCCAACGCTGACGTACGGCGAAGACGCGCGTGAATCGAGGCGGCCTACTTCAACGTTTATAGAACCGCGTTTCCCTACTCCACGTGCGTTGCAAGCAGAACGTGGAACGTATCTAGTGGAACCTTGCGTAACTGTTGCCGGTTGATTTCTTAAAATGGCGCCAGAAGCTATAGTGGCGCGGGCGACAGCAGGCGACGGCGGAGTGAATTCTTTTTCTGCAGTTGATGAAGTATTTAATTTCGCAAAAGTCAAGCATGTATGATTGTTTATAAAGGAACACTGCAAATATCACTTCTGTATTAATTTCTTGTCTTATATTTGCGTAATGTCTTGTTCTTCTTCAACAATGGGCCTCTTCGATTTTCCACTTCTGGCTCCCCGCGGGCTGCCCGCGGGTAGTCCGAGGATTCCCCGAAGCCATAGGGATACACGGGAAAATCGAATGTTGGACTGCTTCTCGGGGAGTCCGCGGTGAGCCCGAGACTGTAAATCGAAGAGGCCCAATGTTGACAAGTATGAACATTACACCGGACTTAGACGGGTACATTTAGCTGTGACTATATAAGACTATTCCGCAGGTATTGTTTTACTTTGGCCGGGTGGCTGAATCAAGTCACAGACAGACAGACGGACAGACAGACAGACAGACAGACAGACAGACAGACATACAGACAGACAGACCAAAATTTCTGGGTTTAAGTAGCCCAAGGAAGACTATCGTCTTAAGATTTCACCCACATCAGTTCTACTCCGTACTCATGTCTATGTCCGTACATAGAGGCATGCTCAGGCAGGCTGCCTAAACTGCGCCTTGGCCTCTGAACATACGACCTTCCCTAGACAAGACGCAAATGTTACACCTTGTTAATAAGGCACTATACACCATTGCGCGGTGTTATTGGCGACCTTGATGGAGCGAGTCGACCAACGCAGGAGGATAAGATTCTTCAACCAGCGCCACCAGCTCATGCTGCAGGTGCTCTTTGGCCATTTTACGAACGCACAGCAACAGGGGGTACATGGCACGCTGCGGTCGTGCCTACAAGGCGGCTACACCTCGCTGGCACCAAACAAAAAAGGCACCCACCCACACATAGCAGAAAGCTGACAAACGGATCTCTTGATTTCGTGTGGGCTCCCAGCCTAAGCTCGAACATTCTGCTGAGTAAAACCCAGAATGTGGCGGCCACATGACACTCAAAAAGAGCATGCTCTAGAGTCTCAGTGTGTCCGCATTGCAGCCACCAGATAGAGGAAACCGCACCAAATGATGCAAGGCGGTCACACGTCGGCAGGGCTCACCAGCCACGCAGCCACCCGAAATCACTAACGCCTGCAGGAAGCACCGCTGGCGTTGACTGTTGCCAGCGGGCATCCAACTGCCCAATAGCCAATTTTTGGCACATTTCTGTTGCCAATCCCAAATTGCCAATTGCCAATATTCAAATCTGGGTTGCCCGACTGAAAGCCCCTAATTGTTTTAGCAACGTAAGTACCTATAGAAAGGCGGCGGCTGCACGGCTGTAGGCCCGGTAATGGACTCATCATAAAACATTAAGCGAGCACTACCCTAGAAGTAGCGACGCAGAGCCTGCCCCGGGTACTGATCATTATCTACGAGCAAGCTTACGCCCCCATGCTTCGGGGCAGACGCAGCAGAGCACGCGCAACTGACTCGGTCTTGCCAGCCCAGAAAAAGAACCCGAATTTTGTGGCCAGCCGACGGGTTAAGTCACGAGGTGGTCGAGCTACCCAGGCCACGCAAAAGAGCGCGCTGCAACGCACGACCTAATGATATAGCTCCTCTCAGAAAGAGACAGCCTAAAAGTTGACGGTATGCCTATGCGTTTGTAGCCGTGTCTAACAGACCCTTCCACGTCTCACGAGCAACTTCTCCAGACGCATGGAAGACTACGCCTAGCACCCGGACTTTCCTTACCCGCTCTGTCTGCGATTCGATTCAGCCACCCGGCCAAAGCGAAACAGAAGCTGTGCTGTAGTCTAATATACCCACAGCCAAATCTAGACGTCTAGGTCCGATGTATGTGTTCATACGTGTCAACATTGTTGAACAAGAACAAGACATTACGCAAATATAAGGCAGAAAATCAATACATAAGTGATATTTGCAGTGTTCCCTTATTTAAAAATTCATAGATTCTTGGTTTTTGTGATAGCAAATGAAATGCTACATCAACTGCAGGATACTGTCGCCTGCTGTTGCCCACGCTACTATAGCTCCTGGCGGCATTTAAGAAATCAAACGGCAACAGCAACGACAGGCTCCACTAGATAGTTTCCACACTTACAACGCTCGTGGAGTAGGGCAACGTGGCTCTATAAATGTTGTAGTAGGTCGCCTCGATTCACGCGCGTCTCCGCCGTACGGCAGCGTTGGTATCGAGGCACTCGACGTGGAGCAGTGGAACGTGGTAAATTTAAATTGACTTCAGCAAACCTCTAGCGTGTTATCTTGGGAGGAACGAGACGGGAGAGGAACAGCATGAGAGCTGAGCGGGAAAGCGAAGGGAGGCATTTACTTGGCAGGGGCGCCAGTCGACTATTGTCTTTCGTCGACATTTGCAACGACAGGAGCAGATACGCGGCCATTGTTGCCTACGGAGATGAAACCATAACATGAAACCTGGGGAGGGGTAAAGCATGCGGTGTATAAGTGTATTCTTGGCACCCTGGCGTTTTTTGCCAACGGAGATGAAACCGTTGGGAGGGGGGGGGGGGGGCGGGGGAGAGGTATACAGCTTTGCTGTAAGTCTCGTGTCCTTGAAGCACGAAGCGTTCCAGCGCGAGGCGCTGGAAAACGAGTGACCCGGTGTGTTTTTAGTACGCGCTTTTCCCACGGAGATGAAACGTTCTAGCACGAGGCGTTGGAAAACGGGTGTTCCGGTGTGTTCTTTTAATACGCGTTACGTTCTAGCGCGAGGCGTTGGAAAACGAATGTTTCGGTGTTTTAGTTCCGTGACTACATGATACTACGACGACATGAGACGCCGACAACCCGAGCTCTAAGGGGCTTCGCCCCTAATACCTTTGCCGGCCACTGTCGGCGACTGGTCGTCCGATGAGACTTAACGCTATCGCAGCGGCCAGCGAACGCCCCACAGAATATGTTTCTAGTTCAGCCTGACAAGCCCATCGCACCCATGTGGAATGGTGGCTCCGATAAAAACGAGACTCGAAAAGTATGCCGGTGCCATTGCAAGCGCATGCGCAGCTAAAGGTCGCGGAAAAGTTCCGTTGGCTAAACCACTACTCTACGCCAACACCACGCAAAAGGCATCGCTTAATAAATGTACTTTAAATATCAACGAAGGGGTTCAAGGAGGAGAAACAAAACACAAAAGAATCGCGCGCCTAATACAAAACTGAAGAAAAGGAGGGTGTTTATAGTTTCTAGCGAAGGTGTAGAAACATTGACCGCTGTGCACGCGGCTGGGGGCTCCCTCGCAGGTGATTCCCTAGATGGTGCAAGCTAGCTTAAGGCGCGTAATTTAAACCCGAGGCCTAGAAATGCGTGCTGTAACTCCTATCAGTGGCGCCACTGTAAGCGCTATGGAGCTTCTTCGTCATAATATCAATCGCTTGCACGCTTTCGGGTTCTCATGCTTAGGGATCCTCTGCAACTTTACGAACGTGTTTCAGGCCACTGCTAGAACTCCCTCATCTCGCCATTCAATTCAAAACTGAACTGACAAAGCCAAACAAAACCCAACGATAACCTAATGTGACAAACACGCCCCGAATACATAGAAATGACCGACCCCTTGAAAAGCACCGTCCTCACCACAACGTAAATATTCACATGCTTTCATTTGCTGCCACACTTGTCATTTCATCTCAATGCTTGGTTTTTTACAGTGTGGACACTGATGGATTTCAAGTTATCGTTGTTAGCACTCATAGTGCTCCAAGGCCAAGCGGATCGTGTCAACGTTCCCGGCGACATCATCATCGGGGGTCTATTTCCAGTTCACCACAGAACTGGCAGCAGTGGCTGTGGCCCCGTCAATGGTGAACGCGGAGTCCAAAGACTCGAAGCGATGTTGTTCGCGCTCGACCGAATCAATCGGGACCCCACACTGCTCCCCGGGATATCGCTCGGTGCAACTATACTGGACAGCTGCTCGAGCAGCTGGCACGCCCTTGAGCAGTCTCTCCACTTCGTCGACCCTCCGGCCGACACGGAAAGCTTCCGTTGTTCCGACGGTTCTGCGCCCTCTTTAGTTTCCGACAGACAGAAAATCACAGGCGTGATTGGCGGTTCTTACAGCGAGGTATCGCAGACGGTGGCAAGTTTTCTGCGGCTTTTTCATGTACCCCAGATCAGCCCGGCCTCCACCGCCAGCTCGCTCGGCGATAAGACGCGCTACGAACTCTTCGCGCGAACGGTGCCGCCGGACACACTGCAGGCGCACGTCATGGCGGACATAGTGCGCCACTTCAACTGGACCTACGTATCGCTCGTTACGTCTGAGGGGCTGTACGGCGACTCCGGCATGGTATCGTTCTTGAGAGACGCCCGTGCGGGCAACTTCTGCATCGCCGTCATGGAGGTGGTGCCGCGCCTGGCAACCAATGCTACCTTCGACGATATTATACATAACTTGATGCGGCGGCCGCGGGCACGTGTCGTGGCTCTATTCACCAGCAGCGAGGATTCTCGTAGCCTCCTAGCTGCTGCCAAACGGGCGAACATCAGCGACCACCTGCTCTGGCTCGCAAGCGACGGCTGGGGCCGGCAGAACCAGATTGTCGAAGGGGTTGAGGAGCAGGCAGAGGGGGCGATCACCGTCGAGCTCGACTCCCGCTTCATTCCCGAGTTCGACGAATACATGAAGAATCTCACAGCGGAGACGAACAAGCGCAACCCATGGTTTCGAGAGTACTGGGAGGGATTGTTCGGCTGCAGCACCGCCCGTCAGGACGAGAACAGCACGGCGGTCACGTGTTCTGATTCTCTGCGTCTTGGCGAAAGCTCGGGGTACCGGCAGGACGCGAAGATTCAGTTTGTCATCGACGCCGTGTACGCAATCGCGCACGCTCTGGACGAGGCATCCAAGCAACTTTGCAGGGAAACCAACGACAGCTACTGCAACGCTATGCGGCAGCTGGACGGAGAAGACCTCTACATGAATTACTTCCTGAACACCACCTTTCAAGGTGGGTTAGCAACCCGAACGCACACAGTACTCGCTGCACGTAACGCTTTAGTTATATGTTTGAAATGAATGAATGAATGAATGAATGAATGAATGAATGAATGAATGAATGAATGAATGAATGAATGATCAAAGCGGAGAAACACATGTGCCCAGGGTGGGGACCAAACCCACGACATTCGGACTACGCGTCCTATGCTTGCCACCTCGCCTATCTGGGTAGCTGTATTCTCCGCCACGTTCTCTGGAATTCATGTTAATATAGCTGTACCGTAAGCTTGGTCGGTGCAGCGCTGGCCACCATTTGCAAACTAAGTATCACGTTGTATGTCATGTTTTTGTTGGCGTGTGGCGCCTGTTCAACGGTTTCTATTGTTTATTTCGTGCTTCATTAAATCGTATTTAAGTGTTGCTGGTGTTGTACCTCCCTTCCAGATCTCGCCGGCAGCACTGTTCGCTTCGACCAGCTGGGTGACGGCCTGGTCCCTTACCGCGTGTACAACTACCGTCGCCTGGACAACAGCTCCACTTACGACTACGTCCCGGTCGGCCGCTGGGAGCCGTACACGTTAAACCTCGAGACCGAGAAAGTGCGTTGGAAAACGGGGGACGAAGGGGTGCCAGTGTCGGCGTGCAGCTCAGCGTGCAACCTGGGCCAGATCAAGCTCATCTCGCCCGGCAACCGGTGCTGCTGGGTGTGTGCGGCGTGCGGGCCTCTGAAGAGGGTCATCGACGACTTCACGTGCTCTAACTGACGAATCCACGTGCGGCGAGGGAAAATAAAAAAAATCAAACCTACACCACGCATTTTCAGCGGACCATGCGCCACGCATCCTGAAGAGGGGAATAATTTTGAGCATTAGTAGCCGAACCTGGAGATGAAGCGATAGGCTGTTGGGTATAGGGCAGTTAGCCCAGATATATGCGCAACAACACCTCAAAACCATTTATCAAAATCAAAACCACACTGAACGCGTGTTGTGTGTTGGTCAGCGCTTCTCGTGGGCGCGAATGACGGCTCCAAGTTTACCACGGCCGAGAAATGTCAGCATGGACGACTACTTAGGCCGCTGGAACAGCAAAGACACTGCGGTGTGGGGTTTTGAAGTTCTTGTGGGTTTCATGAAAGACTCGGCACTGAAGGCAAGCTTGTCACTGCCTCTCTCTGTCATTTATTTTGTGCGTGCGTGCGTGTGCGTGTGGGCGGGTGGGCGTGCGTGCGTGCGTGTGCGTGCGTGTGCGTGTGCGTGTGTCCGCTGTTTTTTTTATAACTATTACTTTTTAGCGTTCAGTCCTCCCCACATATTCCCCAACCATCTGAAGTGGGGCTGACCTCGTTGATCTCATTACAAAATCCTCTCCTCCTCCTTGGCGACGCCATGTAGCCGATGACTTGAACAAATTATCTTAGGGGAGCAAAGTCAAAGAGATAATTAACATATTTGTAGTGGCAGTAAGCCTTTTTAATTCCTACGCTACCGCTTATTAAACAATACACCGTTAGCATTTAAACATACCACCTTCTGATGTAAGGAGGTGACGCGCCGAAGTGGAGGCTAGCTCCAGCGGCTATGCGAGATTCTATAGAAAGGATTGTGATTTCGACGGAAAAGGAAGCGGAATTAAAATAGCGCGAAAGGTAACGGGCGCGAGTTGAGAGGTAGCTCGTAGGAATAGTCATGTATTGGTGCAGCATGTAATTGGAGTGGGAAAATGCGATCTTCCCTTTGACATTGACGGAATGCTAACATGACATTCTGCAATGTGTGATGTCCCGTGGGCGGATGGCATTTTCGAGTCAAAGCGTATGTTGCGCCTCGTCAGTTGTCAGATTTGTTCACCTGAAAGCCGCGATTGGCCCCTCGGATGCAGTGTAGGAGAACACAGCTACGGAAACTATTTTTAGTGCTTGAGAGTGGCTTCTGTGTCCTCGCCTTTCTCGACAACTCCGTGGGTTGGTCCCCTTCAGCATAATGACGTTTCACGCTTTAAGTTGATCCAAAAAGAAATCGCCCGGATCATGACGGTCAGCGCAGAGGCATACTTTAAAAACAGCTAGGAAGGAGCCGCACCAACTTGACAAAGGCCGCCCAGACAACTTACGCCACAACAAAAGCTAGAAGCTCTATTCAATTCTCTTTAACACCGTATATAAAAGTGACACTGCCAATAGGGCAGTAATAGTAGTTGTTGCAAATGAAGAAGAGGGGAAAGCGGGCAGGGGCACGCGGCGCATTATCATCATGGGTAGCTGTCTCTTCGGGCACTCCAAAAGAACGAGGACGTATTAACGTAACCTCTAAAGCGGCACCCGTATATACTCCACCAACACGCACAGCCTAAGACAATACCTTACATTGGTTACAATTTGTTACTAGGCCTATGTCAGTTCGAGAATACTTGACGCCCCTGAAGATGGCTTTCAAAAAAGAAAAAAAAAAAAACAGCGGCACAAGGAACCGCGCAAAGAACTATACATACCGACTGACCAGGTCCCGCTGTCAAAAAAGAGGGAAAAAGAAGGCCCACCCACGTCGGAGTACATTTGTCTATCCGGGCGCGCCCAACGGGGGACATTTGTTCGCTCCCAACGAAGGCCAAAGCGTCTAAAAGTGGACCAAAAACACCGCTAGGAGTCAGGTCGTAGCGAGAGAGTGGATTGGTATGCGCGCCTACCCGTTGCTCCCGCAGCGTCCGGGGTGTTTTCGCTGAGCACGCGGAAAGAGTCAGTAGTGAAAATGGCTCGCCCGACCGCAGTAGCCGCTCCTCAGGAGAGTAGCGAAAGTGGACCGCCGCTTTGTCCAGACAGCCGCGGCGGCGGCGTGCGCAGCCCAGTGGGCATTGATTAGGAGAGCCGGCCGCTCGGATGAGCTGGCCGCCCGCTGGAGGAAAAAAACGTGGGGGCCCCACTTGTCACACGCCGAGCAGGCGAGACCGAACGAGGGGTGTCCCACTCCGAGGGTCAATGAATCCCGGTGATAGCGGCGCACCACGGAACCGCCTTTCGTTAGGAGAGCGCCAGAAACGGACGAATATATCAAGGTCTTCGCGGCGTATTTTTATCCCTCAGTGGGACTATGCGTATGCAACGAGGAAGCGCCACGGTAATGAAGCCCAGCTGAACACCACGGACAGCCGGGAAGAAGAATAGGGCCGTATACGCAAAGAATGTATTAATGCAACATCGGAGTATATCTGTATCAGTATATTCCGGGTGGCAATTGTTACGGTTTGCTTTGTTTTATGTTTTCATTCTGGCGCCGGCAGTAAACACGTCAATAATAAATAAGGGGAGCTATTGTGCATAACTGAGCTCGACCTGTTTGCCTATGCGTCCGAATAACATGCATGACGGACGGTTGTAGTACAAAACCCTTACTTTACGTGTATAGCCATAAAAATGGGCTGGGGATATCCTCAGTGCTTTCGGCTTGTCTGCTAAGAATAATCAAGTTTATCAACAAAATAGTATCCGTGGCATTTGTAACCGGGTCACAATGTTCATGAATACCCGTAGTCGCTGTTATAGCGGACGTTTCATCAATTACACGATATGAAGTGGGTTGACGTACCTACTACTCGACTTTTTTTTACATTTTCCGCTTCCAAATAAGTCGGTGCATAGGTTTATAAACAGGTATAGAGCCGATGCTGCTGCCGGATCTAGCCTCGCTGGCATTTCCTTCACAACAGCGCCTTTAATTATGCGCCCATTCTGGCAAGTATATCCTACAGTGCGTCCTAGATAACGACGGCTGCCAACTCTTCACAACGGAGGTAAAAGACGCCGCTATGTAATTCTGAACATGCATCTCTGACTCAGGTGGCATGTACTTTTGAAAGGAAATCTTCAAATTCAAATTTGACATTCCTCAAGGACGTGGGTTCCATTCCCGGTCGCGGCGGCCGCTTTTCTGATGGAGGCGAAAAGTGAAAGCTCCCGTGTGTTCGAAATTTCGGCGCACGTTAAAGATCCCCAGGTGGTCAAAATTAATACGGAGCCCTCCACCCCGGCGCGCCTCATCATCGTCTGTGTAGAGTCGGCGGGTTAAACCTAATGAATCCATCAATAAATAAATAAATAAATAAATAAATAAATAAATAAATAAATAAATAAATAAATAAATAAATAAAATTTAACATTTTAGCGCCCCGGAGGTGCACATGGCTATGCGGCCAATGGCAATGCTTCGAAATAAATAAGCCTACCTGAGATTCAGAGGTCTGTATTTAAACTCACGGGCATGTGCTTCAGTTAGCAGAAAATTTGCTTCTCTGTGAATTTTTTTTTTCTGTGCTCGTGCTCGTTGGAGTGGGAAAGTTCCTATACCGCATTTATTTTAGCATCTACTTCCCTCATCCCCGCCTAATTACAGTCGACCAGCAGCCCACGCGTCGCTGACGTTCCTAAATCAGGGCGCTCATAAAGTGCGTTGCGAATGGTATCCCGTCAGACAATTGTATGCTACCCACGGTCAACAGCTAGTAAAACGCGAACGCAGAATAACGAGAGTCTCAATGCTTTAAGCTCTATTTCTAGATTCATACCGCAAAGAAATGTTTATCAGCAAACACTCCCTTAGAAAATCTGGATTAAACTGCGTATGTTTTGGCAACATACACTTTAAACTCCAATTCCCAGCGATACCTAGCCATTTTGTTTACTTTCAACTCGTTCCACGATTTCTACTTCCAACTTGGCGACATAAGCACTCTGTATATTTAAGTAACTTTCATTGTACTTTTCATCGAGATTCCCTTCAGTAGAATACTCGCTGCATGGGGAATTTTCGCCTAGAATAAAGTTTAATCAAAGTTCAGGATGATGCGCGGGAAATATACTGACAATAATTCGTTTAATTGGGGGTAAAAATTCCAGTATCGATGTAGGAAAAGGGAAAAAAGGATACCGTATAACTGCAACCGAATATTAAAAATAAACTTAAAGTTCTTCAACCCATCTACTAACACTAGCGCTACGATTACGATGAAGGTCTGTAACATAGCTGTACTATACCCCAAGCGGCTACATGTACCCATTCGAATACGGTGGTAAACAACCAATCAATTAATCAATCAATCAATCAATCAATCAATCAATCAATCAATCAATCAATCAATCAATCAGTCTGCCTGTCTGTCTGTCTGTCTGTCTGTCTGTCTGTCTGTCTGTCTGTCTGTCCGTCTGTCCGTCTGTCCGTCTGCCCGCCCGCCCGCCCGCCCGCCCGCCCGCCCGCCCGTCCGTCCGTCCGTCCGTCCGTCCGTCCGCCCGCCCGCCCGCCCGCCCGCCCATCCATCCGTCCGTCCGTCCGTCCGTCCGTCCGTCCGTCCATCCATCCATCCATCCATCCATCCATCCATCCATCCGTCCGTCCGTCCGTCCGTCCGTCCGTCCGTCCATCCATCCATCCATCCATCCATCATTTTTATGCGATACTTAGTACACAGTTCATATTGCATTGGAGGGGTCACTATTACAAGTGATGCGGGGGATATAAAAAAAGACTAGTGTAATGCATTACGCTAGAGTGACAGCAAGGGTAGACTACATATCGACGATACCACAGAAGAATCATCCAGATATGTACAGAATGCGTAAGCATATGAAAACAAAATTTAGACAAAAGGTATGAAGGCCACAAGTTTCATTCTACAACCTTATAACCAGGGAGCAAAACGGTTTGGTCAATCCTACACTGTAGAACCCCGTACAATATACGCGTTCACAGCGCGTATCAACACTTACTAATAAAGTCAATCAACTGTTGATCAGCGTGCCCAGGAACAGTCGGAGGACGCCTCTGTTCGAACGCGGCGCATAAAAAGAGAAGAAAGAATTAAGAACGCCTACTATACCTCGGATTGAACGCCTCAGCATGAACTGCGAAAAGGGCAGTCTACAACAGAGATGAATGAAAGGACAACCCGCAAGTGCAGTTTTTATAGTCATAGTCACAGCGGTATCATGGCGAAGGACGGATACAAAATACCCCACTAGTCTCTAGCTGGTACGTGAACACCGACATAAAAGCAGACATCAAGAGTAACAAACTTTACAAAACATACTCGCAGTCACAGATATCTCTAGATAACAAAAATGATGAATCGGAAATATGTCCATGTATTCCAAGAGCTGATTATACATGCATGCATATTGTAGTCTGCGTGTTGTTGACCCCAGTTCCCGAGAACAAGAAGGGTTATGGGAGAGAGCATGTTTTCTTCTATACTTATGCGGCCCACTAAGCTTAAGATGATTTAGTAGATCTGCACAGTACCGTGACGCCGCAATAAAGGATTTTGAGGAAGAAAGTATGGCTCATTCCATTTCGGGAAGGCACGCGAGTGTCGGCGCGTTTGGCGAACCGAAGTTATACTTAATACCACAAGAAAAGCAATGTTTGAAGATCGATATGAACTTTTGTGGACATTGTAAATCAGCGTACACTTGGCTTTGAACGTACCACTCCAAAGTACAGAAGCATGCTTGAGCTGTGGACGGCAGATACTTGTATATAGCTTTTAAGCGGAACTAGGCTCCTTGAATTCTTTTCACTGGAACACACAACTCTAACAGATGGAAGAGCATAGCGGGTGGTTATCCCGACTTGTAGGGAGAAGATTAGTTTATTGCCAATATTAAGTCATCACCCTAAGGCAGTCCCGTGGTTTAGCTTCACCTACATGCACTCTGGTGACCAGTCAGTCCATGCCGCCGACAGAGCAAATTCGACGAATGACAGCAACCGACAGCAACATGCATCCATTTGCCTCAAAAATGTGATCTCAGCTGTTGCATTGCGCAATGGGGAGAGTCATACTTGCATTGTGTGATCTTACAGCGCAGACCGAGCATGCGAGTCAAATCGTATGCTCGACATCTCCGAAATTTCATTGTTGGCTGCATGGGCTGGTCAGTGAAGTGCGTTGTGGTGTAGCTGAACCATGGGACT
This sequence comes from Haemaphysalis longicornis, assembly GCF_048455015.1. Taxonomy (NCBI): domain Eukaryota; kingdom Metazoa; phylum Arthropoda; class Arachnida; order Ixodida; family Ixodidae; genus Haemaphysalis; species Haemaphysalis longicornis. Next base: position 373,660,392 of record NW_027526203.1, on the reverse strand, counting down.
GCCTTAGGGCGTAACCTTCCCTTCACGCGGTGGCATTTCATTGTTAACACTGTATGCCGATATGAAGCTATTGGTTTAACGCGGCCTTGAAATTATTTGCGATTAAGTGAAATTGATAAAGGGTTTTTTTTATTGCACAAGCGTTCTAGACAGATTTTCGCATTTTGACACAATTAACCAATAATAAAAATGCGGAATTCTTTAAAAACGAAAAAACATCATTAACAATAAACGAAAACCAGTGAGGTCATGGGACGTATTCTTTATGGGAACCACTAGCCTCCGAGTAGAAAGAAAACGGCACATCGGCATGAGCAAAATATTACCCAGCAGGCAAATAGTTGTTAAGGGGGGGGGGGGTGCAAATGAACCCGGGTTTTAATAAATTGACATAGTTTTAAACGAATAGCATGTGGGAGACGATGTTCAAAGCCTTGTTTAAACTGAAGTAAACGACAAGGAGGTGGCGCCGCCCGACAAAAATTAATGTAAGAACTAGTAGTGGACCTTCAAAAAAGCGTGACCACCTCATTCCTCTCCTTCGCTAAGATGAGTCTCGGCCTGGTCCTAACGCATTCCTGCGGCTTCAGAAGTCCACAACGCGCCGTTACTCGCACGCCCCTCAGCGTACACCGTGCTAACCGTGCTTAGTGCTCTAACCATCTCAGTGTCATGTTTGCTCGCTTTTGCAGCGGTTGATCCTTTTGATCCTTCAGTCGACAAGGATCAATCAAGAGTTTATCCTTTTGTTGTCTACCAGTATCGGCATTTTTTTGCCGCCATTACCATTCGTTCCTCTTTTTTCTGCCCTGCACTGGTTGCACACCCCATTTTACAACGCGTACAAGCGGCGATGGCAGTCACAGAACCCGTCGACGTGGCGTACGATCGGCGCTTCGGCAGAGGCACATGGCTAGCCGCGCTTCGACTTGACGCCTTCCGATCAACGTCGGGATCAGTGCGAAGGCAGCACCACCGCAGCCACGGCTCTTTCATTCTGTGCTCTTATGGCACTCGCTGTGCTGATGGGTCGACAGCGAAACTCTGCTGACCAGCCTTTCCTGTTACTCGCGCAATGAAAACTTGAGAGTTCTTGAGCAATATAACTCTATTACTAGATGGGAGCATAGCGTGTGCACAATCAGCCTTAAACAGCTTAGAGGCTGTACGTGCTATAGAAATATGAGGGTAATAATCAGAAGACAAAGTATTTATTATAATAATGAATTGAGTGTTTACTAACGTGCCCAGTGAAGCCGATAGGCCTTGGTACTGGTGCACGAATAAAAAAACGAAAAAACACACACAAATTACGAAACATATAACACGGCCACACTACATGCAATTAGACATGAATTAAACTGTCGTTATACAACAGAAGAAACATAATTTCGTCATAGATACCTATGAGAACACATGCTCCTTACTTGAAGTTACAGCAACAATCCTTAACAGAGACAACATAACAAAACTGAAAACAAAAAATCTTTAGCATGGATACCATCCTACCCAAATATCCGAACAACACCCGACGTGAACAGCAAAGAAACGGGTCAACCATTGCTATAGAAAAATAAATTCCATCCCACAGGACAATAACAAAAAGATAACAAACAGTTTCATGAAAAGAGTGAGCGGAAGATTCTACTCTGAAAAAGTATGAACTGAACAGATTGAGCGAGCTGTATAGAAGATGTCGTCGCCTGCAGGAGAGACGTTATAAAAGCTGTTCTTCCTGAAGAGGGGACAGTGCCTAATAATCAATCAATCAATAATTCGATCAATCAATCGATCAGTCGATCAATCAATAGATTTCATTAACATGCCCAGGAACAGCCACGGCACTTCTGCACGAATTAAGATAGAAGACAAAGAAACAAAAGAATAAAAAGTTTTAACATAAATTATGTATACGTTACATACAATTCAACATGAACCAAACTGTCATGATGCAACGGGAAAATATTGTCAATGAGAACTTGCGTCTGGGCTAGTTGGTACATTACTTCTAGTAAACACTGCGCTAATTGACGTTGACGAATACAAAGGACGGCGGAACACAAGATGCACACTTACGAAAGCGCAACTATCAACTGGCCTTTATTTTCCAACCCTATCGGAAAGCATTGGAAACATAAACATAGAAAGGCAAACATTCAAAACCACCACACAAAACCCTATCTGTGTCCAATTCTTCATAGTTGTTGTCGTCACCTCTTTTCTCGCGGTCTCACTCAGAGCTGGCCACACGCGCCCGCCTTCCCCTCTCTCGCTCACTGTCGCACGGGGAGCGTCTTTCTGCAAGAGGTTAATTTCCTTGTTCTTTGGAAGCACCGATGGCTGGCTGACGCATGCGCCATGGCTCCCTGATGCCATGCCGAAGGCTTCTATAACCTCCTTGGTCGTTCTGCTGTGGGAGCGTGCTAATACTGTTGTTTCTTCGAACTGCGATTCACATTTGCATTTTTTGCAGTGGGAGGTCCTATATAGGACAAACCTAAAGGTGCCTCAACGAGCGGTTGCGAGAGCATAAGAATCCATTCGCGAGGCTACAAGCGCCTGGGCATTTGGCCGATCACTGCAAAAAATGTAAATGCGAACCGCAGTTCGAAGAAACAACAGTGGGCCTCCTCGATTTACCAGTCCCGGACGGTCCGCGGGCAGTCCGAGGACTGCGTTCGGACCGGAGGTCCCATAAGAATACATGGGAAAATCGAGCGCCGGATCGCGTCTCGGGCAGTCCGCGGACGATCCGGGACTGATAATCGAGGAGGTCCAACATTGGCACGCTCCCACAGCAGAACGACCAGGGAGGTTATACAGTTAAACCTGGATGTAGCGAAGTTGACAAATATTCGCAATTTTTCGCTACATGCAGGCTTTCGTTACATGCAGGTTTCGAGTTAAGGCCCGCGTGAATGAAGCAGGAACGAAAGCAGAATGCTGGAAATCAGTGAAGATGAACTCACCCTTCGAGGGTTTATTTCACGGTGAAAGACTGCGTGATTTGCGCCTGCTGCTTCGGCCCGAGCTGAGGCACTGCACAGCGCTGCAAAGAAGCGAGGTCACTCTACTCCCGCATTCGAAAACGTAACTTAAGTATCACTTTTGCCTTTTGACACTTTTGGGTGCCGTTACTAGTTTTAAGAAACAGACTTGTGCTGAAAGGGGGCCCTTTCGCGAACTTGATGCTCTTTTCGGCGCCCAAAATTGTTGACTGTACCGGGAGGCGACGTTGTTTTTTCTCGCCGGCGTAGGCGGCGTTTAAAATTGCCAGCTTGTCTTTAAAAAGCAAGCAAACCTTATTGTTTTCTGACAACATAACCCATCACCGACGAACCGACACCACAGGTAGCAGTACTATGCGCGACTGCACGCCGACAGGCAGGCCTAGCACATCAAAAGTCTCAAATCGGCACCGCACTCAGATGGAAAAAGTTTGCGGGGCGGGCGAAATTCGCTAAATTAGTGCATTTCTAGCCGATTTTTAGAAAAAGTGCGAGAGTCACTCACCAGCGTTGCACATTGGTTACATTAAGGTTAAACGTCGCAACGCCTTCGGTAGGTCGCAAACACATGAGTTTCAATAGTGTTCGCAATCGGGAATTTAAGAACGTTGTTATATCCAGGAACTCGTTACATAGAGGTTCGTTACATCCAGGTTTAACTGTAGAAGCCTTCAGTATGGCATCGGGAAACCATGGCGCATGTGTCAGCCAGTCAAAAATATAATTGCGCAAAAAAGGGGAGACACGGACGAAGTGAAAAACGGACACTCACGGCGCCGTGTGTGACGTATGTGTTGCGCCGTGTGTGCCCGTTCTCTACTTCGTCCTTGTCTCCCCTTTCTTGCGCAATTATATTTTTGCTATGGAGTACCAACAAGCCCAGGATGCTACCCTTTGTAAGTCAGCCAGCTATCGGTGCTTCTAAAACACACGGAAATTTACCTCTTGCAGAAAGACGCTCCCCGTGTGACAGTGAGCGAGAGAGAGGGAAAGGCCGCCGCGTGAGGCCAGCTCTGAGTGAGAGCGCGAGAACAAGAGGTGGCGCAACTATCAAGAATTGGACACAGATAGGGCTTTGTGTGACGGTTTTGAATGTTTCTATGTTTCTATGTCTTTCTATGTTGATGTTTCCAATGCTTTCCCATAGGGTCGGAAAATAAAGGCCAGTTGATAGTTGCGCTTTCGTAAGTGTGCATGTTGTGCTCCGCCGTCCTTCGTCTCCGTCAACGTCAATTTAGAGCAGTAATTTACAAGAGGGAAAATATGATTTCCCCACATAAAACAAAAAAAAACATTTACTCACAAAAAGTCTAACGCGTAAAGTGGCAGCAGGGAGGCTCATCCCGATCGATACGGAATGTAGTGCTAGCAGACGGTCGCTTAGTTCCGCAGTCCATATATGTCCATCAGCTGTCGCACTGCAAGAAAAAAAAAGTGGCCAACGAATGTGGTGTTTAGGTGCTGTTTCATGCATCTGGGTGGCTGATGTGGACGTGGCCCGCTGTAAATTAGCGAAAAAATCAACGAGGCTCAAAAGCACATTCCACTAAGTTTTTTACCATATGCAGTGGCCGTTGTCTACAGCATCCATTTGTCAAGCGGAAAACGCTACATCGAAAAGATTGGCGTTGTATATATGACCTTCTCAGGGAGTCCCGAGCAGCGGTTTTATCGCCAGCCGCAGAGTGGATGGACCCGCCGCAGTGGCTCAGTGGCTAACGCTTTGCGCTGCTGAGCACGAGGTCGCGGGTTCAATTCCCGGCCGCGGCGGGCGCTTTTCTGATGGAGGTGAAAAGCAAAAACTCCCGTGTGTACGAGATTTCGGCGCACGTTAAAGATCCCCAGGGGGTCAAAATTAATCCGTAGCCCTCCACTACGGCGCGCCTCATCGCCTGCGTTGCGTCGGCGCGTTAAACCCTACAATCAACAGAGTGGATGGGGGAGGGAGGGCACTTCAACCATAATTTTAGGTACTATAAGTGCGTTCTAGCAATTAGTGCTACTCGGTTGTTGGCCAGGGGGCGCGACCAAGTCAGCAGAGAGATAAGCGCGTTCTTTTAGATGCACGGACAAGGAGATACAAGTGCGCGCATGGCCTAAATCACACCTATGCAAAAAAGAGTCGAGTTCCATGACGGCGAGCAAGCGCCAGACGTATAAGGCTTCAACTTGGGCTAGTAGGTGCAGTTACAACATAGAGACCAAAAAAAAAAAAAAAAAAACCCTAGCGCTCGCGTATGTCAGCTATCGACCTCGTCTTCGTAGTTGTTTTTGTCAGAATAATGCTCCAGACGAACTCCGCACATGTGGAGTTGTACTCATCTGAGATGGCACATTACAATTTTACAGCGAAGTTACAGCGAAGCTGTATATGTCTAATACACCCGGACCCGTCGCGGTGGCTCAGTGGCTAAGGCGTTGCGCTGCTGAGCACGAGGTTGCGGGTTCGATTACCAGCCGCGGCGACCGCTTTGGAGACGAAAAGCAAAAACGCCCGTGTGTACGAGATTTCGGCGCACGTTAAAGATCCCCAGGTGGTCAAAATTAATCCGTAGCCCTCCACTACGCCGCGCCTCATCGCCTGCGTTGCGTCGGCGCGTTAAACCCTACAATCAAAACCAAATGTAATACACCCGGTTTTCATCCCAGGGAAGGGACTTTACTCTCATCCGCCGACGCCTCATTCACAAGTTTTAAGCTCCTCGCCACCGCTGATGCCTCTGTCACAAGTTGCGCAATCGGCTGATAACAGCGGTAGCGCGCCGTTATCAGCAGTTCCGCAATTAACTAGCTATTTGACGGACGCGTGTCGTTCGCTCGTCAGAATAAGAGCGGGAATTGAAGGAGCGTAGGCGTGCATAGAAGCGTGAATGGGCGCTAAAACAACAGAAAGCCGAAGAACGCGCAGCCGCCTTTGCGTCCTCAAGTTTCACCTCGAGGAGTAGTTGCGAATAACTTCTGGATGTAGAGCGAGGAACACCGACGTGAGCCAATAACGATAATGTATAAATTCACTATAGGCGGTATTCGTTGAAAAGTTTAGCTGTCGATTTCTTCGCTTGGCAACAATGGAAACGGCCACAGACATGGCCGGTGCGCCACGGACATGGCGCGGTTTGGGTATAGTGCCTAGAATATAGTATATTCTAGGCACTATAGCTTGGGCCACTGTGCCCGCACGCCGAAGAAAAAAAAAACGCCGGCGTGCATCGTATGCTCCGTTTCAACCCGATCCTCACCCGCCGCGGTGGCTCAGTGGCTACGGCGTTGCGCTGCTGAGCACGAGGTCGCGGGTTCATTTCCCAGCCGCGGTGACCGCTTTTCTGATGGAGGCGAAAAGCAAAAACGCCCGTGTGTACGAGATTTCGGCACACGTTAGAGATCCCCAGGTGGTCAAAATTAATCCAGTGCCCTCCACTACGGCGCGCCTCATCGCCTGCGTTGCGTCGGTGCATTAAACCCTAGAACCAATCAACCCGATTCTCAACGGTGGTGTCAACAGAGATGTTATTAATCGCACTCACATTGGACTCGAGGCAATACTTTGCGTTCGGTGAGGTAGAGTTTGTTAACGTGCAACACAGTCATGTGCTTAACACGGACAAGTACCGCCATCCCGCGGAGCCCGAAGTAACGAGCGACGGTGCACCCCGGCCGGACTGGAGGAGCGGTGCGCGTTCGCCGCTCCTCCAGTCCGGCCGTGGGTGCACTCACACTGTTGCCTGCATGCGCGCCTCGCCAGTGATAACAAGCAATAGCAATACCCACCATAGCTACAGCTTCTTTTTGTGTTTACTTCTTCGAGGGCTCCTCAATTGACATTTTGGTCGATGTTGTTTCCGTCCAGGTTGAATGGCTCCCGCAACAACGTTCTGGCCGACGTCTTTCACGCATACCTCGGCAAAACTGGGCGCCCCTCGCACGCGAGTGTGTGCAGGAGACCCTCCACAAGTCATGAAACGGAACAGTATCAGTGCATTACGGTGTCAGAAGTCCATCCAAATCATATTCCTATATCAACACGGCACCAGATAATTAATGCTAGGGTGCCATAGCAGGAGCTCAGTGACGACACATTTCCGAAGCTAAAAGCAATCCCGCCATTAACAACCATCCGAACGATCGGCTCCTGCAACGAATAGCCAACACGAGTACAAGCGCAATAGGGCGGTACGTAAGCCCCGCAAATGGCGCGAGTAGCGCGAGTGCACTCACGAGTGCACTCACGAGTGGTAAGCGGAGCTCACGGCGCTCGCACTCGCGAGTGGCGAGTAGGGCTCCCAGAGAGTTGCTCTCGCACTCGCGAGTGGTGAGTGGGGCTCGCCGCGAGTGGCGTTTCGCACTCGCGAGTGGACAGCGGGGCTCACTGCGCGTGGCGCTCGCACTCACTCGCACTCACACTCGCCAGTCCAAAATGATGACGAGGCTCACTCACCCCTCACTCATGAGTGGTGAGGGGGGGGGGGGGGGGGGTGAGTGCACTCGTGAGTGAACCTGCCGACTTATGCTTTCACGACTAAGCCCACGCACATCACCGGTTGCTCCTTTATGCGTTCTTTCGGGGGAAAGGGGGTGGGCGTGCACGCGCAGGCAGGCTTAACGCGCTCACCGTTGACGTACTCGTTCTGCTGGGGGTGACTCCTCCGTGGTAGAGCAGTTTATGTTGGTGTGTCACACAGACAGTAAGGTTCCTACGACGCGGGAGGGAAGCAGACAGCCTCATGTTTGTGCCCCAGAATAAAACTGTAGTCCTTCCAAGTTTAATTCACCTAAGTAACCAGAAAGTATGCTCAATCGCAAATTACAAACAAAAGCATTTTGTTTCATGCACTACTGCGCCCAGATTTGCTGGTCATCCGTCTTCTCAGGGTGAAAGGGCACTGATTTTTAGATGCGAAGCATCTCATGCTTGTGGCTGTGTCCCTCCCTCCCTTGTCGTTGTTGTCCGCCGACCGCACACCCATTGCGCATGCCTGGCCAGGCACCGCTGATGATGATTGTGGCAGGATGCCCCTAGGGATTGGCCAACCAAAGAATCCATCACTTCGCGTTCAACCACCGTCGTCATCTTCCCGTATGGAAACCCTGAGTAGTATGTGAGGCATTCCTCCTCTCCTCTCCGACACTCCTCTCCTCTCCGGCATTCCTCCTCTCCTCTCCGTAGCTCCTCTACTCTGCGGGATTGCGCAACGAATGGCAACACCTGCTGCTCCGCGCGCAATAATGCGAAGCAGCTTAGGGTTAGAGACGCGACGGTAGCCGCTGCATACTCCGCTGGGTGCGCCACTGTAGCTCCGCGGTATAAATGACGCGCGCGCGCGCTCCGCTCCCCTCATTCTCCTCCCACAACGCCGCGATCGAACTGAAAACTAATGGGAACTTGACTCGACCCCATGGCTGCTTCGCATACTACTCAGGGTTCCCCTACAGGAAGATGGTGAATTTTTTTTTTGTGTGTGAATGTTATCACTTCATGTTTCCCGTATTTTTGTGTGGAATTTCATTGGAAGACCAGCGAGGGTCTGGCGTGCTTTTTTCTTTGTCCATGTCTTTTTTCTCACTTGAGGCCATGTTTTCAAATCAACACCAACTGGACATACAACTTAAAGGGACACAAAAAGCTGAATAAAGGTTTGTTTTAACTGGAAGATCATACGTTCCGCAGCTATCTCGACTTTTCGATGAGACAGGATGCGGTATTTGCTGAGAAATAAGTAAATAAAGCTGGCGTTTCTGTCACCCGCTTCCCTTTCACTTTTTCGTGACGTAGCCACTGCGTCACAAAATAGGAGCGAATCCACGGCGGCGTGCTCACTCTGGGGGCTTGTGCAGAGGTGCAGAGCGGCGCGAGCAGAACAGCTTGCGTCGGTGGTGCGGCGGGGCGGCGCGGCGGCGCACAGGTCTCCTACGGCAACGTGTCTCTGGCTAAGGAGGCTGACTTGGAATTCGTTTTTTTCACCGACAGAATGAGAAACGTGTTTAGATGCTCGAGCGGCCGGTGTGCCTGCATACTCCGGCGTCCCACGCCCCATCCAGCCGGCTGCGAGCATGGAGGGCTGTGGCGAAGCCACTTTTGAAGCAACAAGCGCCGTTTCGAATATCAAGCGCAGCGTCCTGGGCTCCCTTCCGGCGCCGTTACATCACCTCTTCTTGCGATCACAGCCATCTCAAATTATCTGCTCTCGCGCAACGCGCACCTAGTGTGAAATAAATCTTCTTCACGGCAGCCGTGTCCAGTAGTCGTCGTTGCCCACGCCGACTCCGCAGAGGGACGCACGCTTTACGGGTCATCAACGGCGGCTCGCGGCGAACGGGCGGATCAGGCTATGTTCAGACTACCGACGCAAAAGCCATATCGGGATCTATGGACGTAAAAAAAACGGCGTGTCGCGCAGTTCAGTCGGCTAAGACGTGAAATGACGTCATTCTTTAAAGTTATTACGCTAGTTGCGGCAACTGTCTGAACCAGGCCTCAGTCACATAACCACTCGCAGTAAGTTAATTTCCCGGGCGATTATGTTCGAACCTGGCGCACTTTACCTATAGCAACATTTTGATTAAAGTGTTACTCCTCCTCCTACTCGCACTCCTCCGGGCGCAAAGAACGGGAGGTTGGAAGCTCGGGCATCTCGCTTAACCACCTGCAGTGCATCTTGTTCCCTTTGCCGATTCGAATCACGAGAATTTAGCTGCTCCCTGCCAAGTACATTGCTTGCAGAAGCTAGGGCGCTCACTGCCGTAGCTTATCGACTTCGCCCGTAGCGCCCCTCGCAGTGTATAAAGCAGCCTGCCTCGCAGTGTATAAAAGCAGTAGTCTGCGTTTTTAGATACGATTAGCTCACGGAAAGCTTTTATTTACGTTTATTTCACGTGATCAACCACGTAAGAACTGCATATTTCAGGAAAACATCTATACATGCTTCACCAATGAGCTCTCGCCGTTCACCACTTCTGTGACGTCACAAACCATGGTACCCAAAGAGTACGGGGCGTCGTCCCCTGTTTTCACGTTTCTGGCGATTTCTGTCTTATTTCTGTCTCACTGGGCAATTTGGCGGCACCAGCATGCGGATCACCCAGAATCCTTTCCTGTTTCTCGTACAGGTCGCCACGCTTCTGTCGTCCACACTCGCCGGATGCTCGAGCTGCTGCATTCCAGCGAATGCTGCGCACATCTGCGATGCCCCTATCAGCTTCATGCCTGATGTCCGGATTTCGTCCCGATGGAACAGCCTGCCTCGTCACTCCGTGACAGCATGCGCTGTTTGCTGCTACCCGGACCGGCAGGCGGAGACACCATGCTATGCGGCTATAAGAAGAAGCCCGACAGACTTTTCGGCCACTGGGCAATTTGGCGGCACCAGCATGCGGATCACCCAGAATCCTTTCCTGTTTCTCGTACAGGTCGCCACGCTTCTGTCGTCCACACTCGCCGGATGCTCGAGCTGCTGCATTCCAGCGAATGCTGCGCACATCTGCGATGCCCCTATCAGCTTCATGCCTGATGTCCGGATTTCGTCCCGATGGAACAGCCTGCCTCGTCACTCCGTGACAGCATGCGCTGTTTGCTGCTACCCGGACCGGCAGGCGGAGACACCATGCTATGCGGCTATAAGAAGAAGCCCGACAGACTTTTCGGCCACTGGGCAATTTGGCGGCACCAGCATGCGGATCACCCAGAATCCTTTCCTGTTTCTCGTACAGGTAGGAAAACGTTACGGAAAGTGTATCCGTTCAGACGATCCGTTTCTCTTGGTGCTGCCTTGCCCATGGTTGCGTTGTCTGCTTTGTTGCATTCAGAGTTTATTAAGAAAGTTGCTCTTACTAAGTGGTGATGTTGAAAGCAACCCGGGTCCTGACTTACAGGAAATATATAGGCAGGTTTGTGCTATTGCTACCGACATCAAAGAGATCAAGGAGAAGCGGCTACCTGACATCGATAAGAAATTAGATGCTTTATCCACCCTTGAAGCTAAAGTGACCACCTGCCAGGACCAGCTTTGCTCGATGAATAAATTAATCGTCGTCCTTGAAAACAAGATTGACCTGCTCGAAAATCAGAGCAGACGGTCTAACCTAATCGTGTACGGTCTTGCTGAAGCAGAAAATGAGACAAGCGAAACGCTTGAACACCAGGTAAACAACGAAATTATCAAGAACATCTTGGAACTGAAGGAACCCATCGCTATTGAGCGTATACATCGATTGGGCAGACCAGAAGAAGGTAAAATTCGGCCAGTAATATTTAAGCTGCTCGATTGGAGGGACAAATCACTAATATTAAAAAACGGGTTCAAACTGAAAGACACGGTACTATCTATAGGCGAAGACTTCTCTCGTAGGATCCGTGAGGTTAGGAAAAATCTGTGGCAAAGATAAAAAATTCACCGTGATAAAGGCGAGAAGGTGTATATGGCTTTTGATAAGCTGTACATTGACGGTCAAATGTACGTCTGGGACAACGAAGCAGGAGATATAAAACCAATTCAAAAAACCAGTGCTGCAAACAAAACTCGTCCCATGACAAGAAGTCAGACCCATCCGCCAAAGGGAAAAAGTCTTCCTAAATCAGTCTACCCTTCCCACAGATAATGCAGGCTTGAAAAGTGCTCCCCTTCTTATCGACCACAAACATAGTCAAAGTGATAAAGGTTTAAGATTAGTTAATATAAATGCCCGGAGTGTCTGTAACAAAACTGATCTCTTGGAAATAGCCTTGCTGCAACACGACCCCCATATCACGGTTCTTACGGAGACATGGCTGCGTCCTGATATAAGTGATGATGATGTATTCCCTCCCTTATACACTGTATTTCGGAAGGACAGGGCTTCAAGGGGTGGCGGAGTAGCTGTCCTTGTGAAATCATCACTCCAGGCCACAATCATTCATGATTTTCAGGATATTGAGTGTATATGCATCAGGGTATCCGCTTGGAGCCATAATTTTATTTTATATGCACTTCATAGACCTCCTGATAGCGATACGTCCATCGAAGTGTTAAAACATCACATGTCCCAATTCAGGAACAGAAAAATTCTGTTAGTAGGCGATTTTAATCTGCCCGGAGTTAACTGAGAACGTTTTGTAACAGGCCCCTCAAACAAGATTGCTACTGAAATTATTTTTGATATCATGCTTACGCACAACCTCAAGCAAGTTGTTGATAAACCGACCAGAACGCATGAGTCAACTAGTACCCTTTTGGATCTAGTGTTCCTCAATCGCGAATATGAGGACTGCGCAATTTCTGTGGAGCAAGGGCTGTCCGATCACTCCATGGTTATCATTTCAGTTCCCCTATCAAAGATTTCTAGTAAGAAAAAGTCATCACTACGTACCATCAAAAACTATTCGAGAGCCGACGACTTAGCTGTCATTGACTACATGGAAACATGCTTTGCTGCGTTTGGAAATGATGATGTCTGCACGTTATGGGAACAGTTTAAAGCCATTTGCGTTCACTGTATTGATAAATTTATCCCAAACAAGCAAAAGAAGATTAATAAACAAACACCTTGGATGACACGCGACATAATCCACCTTAAAAGGAAATTGAAACGGTTACGGAAGAATCATGCGCATTGTGGTGTTATGAACGACGTCAAGGCCAGCCTAGCCCAGGCCATTCGTAAGTCGAAAGACCGTTATTTTGAAGTAGTTCTGCCTGAATTTATAAGGACTGACCCAAACAAATTTTGGAAGTTTCTCGGTGAAAAAAGGAAACCGATCACTGAAATAAAAATTGATGGTTCAATTGTGACAGACCAGAAAATTATTGCTGACAATTTCAATTTGTACTTTCAAAGCGTTTTTTCCTGTACCGGTACTTGTAACAACGTTAATCAAGTGTTTGATCCACATGAAACCGTTTTTATATCCTATCCTGGTGTACTGTCTATGCTGTTAAAACTCAAAACCAAAGCATCTTGTGGTCCCGATGGCATACCTAACATCTTTCTCCAACGATACGCTGAACATATTGCAAAATTTCATGTGATAATTTTTCGCTCCTCTTTGTTGGCGTCCACACTACCACCGGACTGGAAGGCCGCTCGCGTCACTCCCGTATTTAAAAAAGGTGACCGCTTGTCACCTCAAAATTATCGTCCTATTTCTATAACATCTTCATGCTGCAAGCTAATCGAACATATAATAGCAAACCAACTCTTCAACTTTTTAAGTGAACATTCAATCCTATCTGATAAACAACATGGCTTTAGAAAGGGATATTCCACAGTTACGCAATTAGTTACAGTTATTCACACTTTTGCCTTAAACTTTGATAACAGTGGACAAATAGATGCAATATTTCTAGATTTCAGTAAAGCCTTCGATAGGGTTCCACATGATAAACTAATAATAAAACTTCAACGCATTGGCCTTCCAGCCGTTTTGGTAAATTGGATCGCGGACTACTTGAGTAACCGGGAACAATATGTTTCTATAAATGATCACCAATCAGCATCTCTTCATGTTACATCTGGTGTACCCCAAGGAAGTGTCTTGGGTCCAATACTGTTCCTTGTCTACATCAATGACATCGTCAATATTATTGATTCTAGTGTGCAGATTAGACTGTTTGCTGACGACTGTGTTCTATTCAGGGAAATTAACTGTCCTGGTGATCAAACCGAACTTGATAACAACCTTGCAAATATTTCAAAATGGTGTAGTATGTGGGGAATGATGCTAAATACTGATAAATGTGTCTATATGCAGCTTACCCGTAAGGAACGTCCATTAAAGCATGCATACAAATTAGAACGTGATTTTTTAAAAGAGGTAACAAGCTACAAATACTTAGGACTAACGATTACTAACACCCTCTCTTGGAACTTGCACATTGAAAACGTATGTGCAGCCGCTCTTCGTAAACTTGGTTTCTTAAGGCATAAACTGCGTAATTCTCCCTCAAAAGCAAAACTGATGTGCTATTTATCATATATAAGGCCTAAACTAGAATATGCCAGTGTCGTATGGGACCCGCACACGAAGGTTAATATTAATAAACTTGAACGTATACAAAGGAAGGCAATTCGATTTATCTACTCCAAATACTCACGAACTGATTCCCCAACCCAGCTAATGTTTGATAACGGCATCCACACGCTTGAATCACGCAGGCGTGATTTGCGACTTGATTTTCTTTTTTTGTTGCTGAACCGAAAACTGTCGGTAGACCCATCCCCGTACTTATCTTTTCTTCCAACCAGGCCAACTCGGCACTTCCATTCTAACTTACTAACCCCGTTTTTTGCCAGAACTGATACGTTTATGTATTCCTTTTTCCCACGGACCGTGTCTGACTGGAACACGTTAAGTGAACCGTATTCTGCGCACATTCCTTAGAGTAATCGCATGTCTTGTTGCCCTTGAGTTGTTATTTTTCTTGTACTTGTATATCTACCAAATGCCCGTCCTGCTTGGACCTAGTGTAGTCTGCAGTATGTATGAAATAAATAAATAAATAAATAAATAAATAAATAAAAATAAATAAACAACTGCTAGTTTCGAGAATGGTGTATTTAGATTCTGGGCATTGTAATCTATCGATACAGGCCAACCTGTTTCCACCCTTTAAAGTTTGGGCTCGAGCTCGCAGCACGAGTTGGTCGTGGCTAGCAGGCACTCCATGACGAACATTTGTAAGCTCAGAAAAAAAAACTTTTAGAGGCTGTCCTTGTCTTTCACGTCGTTCGTCCCCATTTCTTGGCGCTTAAAAATGTTGACCGACTAGCCCAACTCTCAATATTCACCAAAAAAGAAACGCTGTTATTACGGCCCTGCTGTTACCATTAAAACGCAGGCAACGCGCTTATTCATATTTGTTTTCAGCAACCAGAAACGAAACAAGAACGAAAGATATTACAGAAGCAACGAATCACACACAAAAAAAGTAAAACCGTTCGCGACAGGACCCGAACCTGCAACCTTCTGATCCGAAACCAGACGCCTTATCCGTTAGGCCACGCGGACGCCTTTGCACTGGCCTTTTTCAATTGTAATCTTTTGCAAGACTACAAAAACCCGTGCGTTTTAGCTAATTGAATATGTATTGATATATTACAAAAGTTGCCAGCAAGGAAAATGCAAGTGGACAACGCACACTTGCGCGATATTGCTGTTGTTTCAGCGCTTCAGATTCCGCTTTGGCGACAAGCATCAGGATCAACGCATGGGAAGGCTGGTTTGAGCTAATCTTTGGGCACAATGCAAAGCTACTTGTGGCTACTATACGTCCGCTTTCTCGAAACCAAGGAGGAAGTAGGAAAGCAAGCAAGCGCGTGAGCGGGAGCAGGAGGCGGCTTAGCGAGCGAGCAAGTGAGCATGATTATGATGATGATGAAAAAATGTATTCTCGTCTCTGTTCAGACAGGGTCCCTTGAGAGTGGCAGTGTCCTTTTAGACGGCGCTCAGGAAGTCATGGGACCTGGCGGCGCCTACCGCCAGCAGGACGATGTTTGGGCGTCGGGTTGGGACCTAAGCAGCGCGGCCTCCCATTGCTCGTGTCTTGTGATGCGTACACCTGACGTGGGTTTACTGAGACACGCCCAAACGATGTGAGGGAGCGTGGCGGCTGCTGCGCTTTCACTGATCTGTGTATGTATCTGGGAAGTTACGGTGGCACAAGGCAGGGTGTGGGAAGCTGTTCCATTGTATCCTGCGCCATACAACCGATTGCGTGCAGTTAAGTGTACGATGGATGAGCGGCTGGAATTTTGTGTCGGACCAATTTATAATGATGGGCAATTTCTCGATATGTAGCCAGCCTGTCCCTCCTCCCCTCCTCCACACGTCGATGACGGCCCGTTGTCTTCGAAGTCGGCCTGGTAGCTGAATCCTCGAGCTGCTTCGTGTGTCATCTCGCTCCCGGAAGAGAGGAGTGCGCTGATGTCCATATTAAACGGACCTAGGCAACCGTGGCACCCCACAGCAAGTGAGCAAACGTACAAAGGCTTGGGCAAACCCTATTCATCCTTTGTACGCTCGTTGTTGCGGACACCTTGGACCTTCCCATCGTAAACTGGGCACAATGAACATTCACGCCGATTTCTTGCGGTAAAGAAGCGCCGCTATATATGCAATGCGCCTACTCCAAGGCAAATTACATTGCCCGGGGCCGATAAAATAAATGTTTAAGCAGAAATACCAGCCAGCTGAGCACCAACTGTACCAACTTTAGGGGCCATGAACACAAAATACAAGATTGTTTGTTTTTTTCGAAAATTTCCTCGTTATAACAGTGACAACACTTTTAACTCTAACTGCAATGAAGCAATGACGCATAACAGGCCGCATTGGCTGACGCCGACAAAATCAAGCACAAGTAAAATAGGAATTATGAGCTATCCCAATTAGCTATATGTACTTGACATTTTGTTCAATTGTTTGTTGTGGGGTAAACTGTGGAGTAAATCACAGAAATTCCGAAAGAACGCGTAAACGTGTACACTGGTGCACCAATATGACTGTCGGCCGACGCTACATGCAATCCCCGCCGTCTTGAAAACAGACGGCGAAGCGACACTGCCACTTATGCATGTCACGCTTTCTGGAAGCTAGTAGTCATTTAGGGCGAAGTATTACAGCAAACTACCGTGCTCACCACCACTCATTTCAGGTTCTTAGGGTTGATGGATTATGGGGTTTTAAAGCGTCGAAGCTACACCTGGGCTATGAGGGGCGCCGTAGTGGAGGGCTCCGGATTAATTGTGACCCCCTGGGGATCTTTAAAATGCGCCAAAATCTAGACACACGCGCGTTTTCACTTTCCGCTTCCAACAGAAAAGCAGCCACCGCGAATGGGATCAAACCGGTGTCCTCAGGCTCAACAGCACAACTCCTTAGCCACTGAGCCACAGCGGGGGGTACCAGATTCTTAGGTTACTCATCCGTAGCGCTTTCCGAGACCAGTCGTCCGCAACTCGACAGTACTATACTTACACACTTGTACCTATGTATTTCCGCCTGAGCGACCATATTAAAGGTACGCAACAAATATCTATAGACGTCTATTTTTTTTTTCGTCCACGAGCCCTTGCGTGGCGACTTTATAAAGATGGCGATCAGGAACTGCCGCGGCTAGCGCAGCGCCAGCAGAGCCTCATCGAGAGAAAAGCAACCGAACCTGGTGGGGAACACGGAATCAACAAAGGAATAAAGGTTAAGGTGCTACCGCTAGCTGCCAGACAACGACCGCAAACTTGGAATCGCGAATAGCCTTTAGGCGAGGCAGCTCTCCGCAGTCTGGCCGTCTAGAGTCAGGACGGTGAGGCTCGCGAGGGAAACGGTGTATAGGATCGATAGTCAGTTATTTTGAACTTCATCATCACCCGCGGCAATAGTAAGTCGACAATATTAACTACCACGATATAAATAATAGTAATGTGATAATGCATTAACTTGAGCTCCAAATTCGAGCTACCCTCACTGAACAATGGGCCATACGGTGTTAAGGAACCAACAAATAAGCAGCAGTTTCGCGGAAGCTCCATCTTCCATCCCATATAATTAAAGCTAAAATGAAAGTCTGAGTTAGTCGGTAATGCTCAACTAAGAAGAACGGCTGCTCTGCCTGGCACGTCGTCCTTGTGCTGTTTTGCTGAGGGTGAGAGAGTAGGAAGTTGTAAGTATAATTATTGCCACTGAACCCCTTCCCCCCCCCCCCCCCCAAATTTCAAAAATACCTCACTAATTACCACATTTTCCGTTTAACAAGTCTCAAGACGAGCTGGTGCGCACTACAGTGGGGCGACCTCACTCAAAGATTATAGATTATTGCGTAGCCAAGCGTATGAGACCATCGTCCGTATGCAGGCTCCCTGGTGTTCAGGTGTGCTGACAATGACTCGGTATGCAGGCGCGATACCCCGCGGAACCACCTCTGGGCTGCTACGTGGATTCCTGACGGACCCGTAATATCGGTTAGCAACACGGTAGAGAATGAAACAAATATTTCCGCTTTTTTTCCCCTGGTAGGCACTAGGGCGCGCCGTCGTTTGATCATGACACTAAACGTGAAACGGCGAAAAACACGTAGGCTAGGCGCATTCGCCCGAGAGCATGTTTCTATCCATAACGGTGTTACTGAGCGCGTTCGCGACCACCAGAGGACAGCGCTGAGATGGCGGCATAATGGGCGTTCCAATTAGGTGAGGGAAACCGACGAAAGTCGGCAGGCGTGTCTATTTTCATGGGCAAAGCCTGTGCGCGGGATATCCAGCGGGCAACTTCGACGCCGACTCTTCGATGCGGCCGCCGATAACTGGAGCCTCTTGATTTCGGGCAGCTCCAAAGGGAGTCGCGGAGGGGCGAAAATCGGCCGTGGCTATAATGTGTGCCGCTGAAACAACCAAGACGACAAAATAAAAACATAGCACATCTAACAGGCAGTTCAATGAGAACCGAGAGGGGGAAAATATACCGAGCCTTCCCATGCGGTCAGTCAGCACTAGGACGAAGGTGCGCGTGGAATCTGGCCGAGGAGGTGTCACAGAAAAATAAAGCTGGCAGACCACTTCCCAGCTGTACGCGATCGTCACCGGGAAGAACGGGCACCACCAGCGGCCTGGTATAAATACGGCTGCGGGCTCACGCGCAGGGATCATTTTTAGCTGCCTGCCAACGATACTCCTAGTCAAAATGAAGTCTCTGGTGAGTGGCCAAAGTCAATTGGCTTTTCTCAGTGGTTCCTTTTTAAAATGGGCTGCGTTCCTTAACAGCAGTTGCCGTTACCAACTTTATTTGGGTGTGTGGCATATATTTTTTTTCTATTGTTTTCTGCACATGGTTATTCTATGGCGCCGTGGCCTCTTCTTCGAAATTTGAGCTTTGGCACTTGCAGCGGCGTCGTATTCTCCGTATTGCGTTGTTTCGTTGAACTCCTTTGGATGAAACGTTTCAGTATGGTGGGCGTTAGAATAAGCCGATTTTATTTAGACAGCGCGAAATTTGAGTATGCGTCATGATATTATTGGTTCTCTGCGTTTCTCAACAGCAAATAACACATTTGATTGAGTCACCCTGATAGCGCCCCTGACGGTCCCTTGCCCCCGCGTCGGATTGTAATGCATGAATTCGCAGTTGCCTTTGGTATACGGTACAAACAAACTACCAAACAATATGTACGTACGTATGTATGTATTTATGTGTGTGTATGTATGTATGTATGTATGTAGTACACATATACATATATATATATATAAATATATATATATATATATATATATATATATATATATATATATATATATATATATATATATATATATATATATATATATATATATATATATATATATGCTGTCTTTCGGACACTGCTCCTCCGTACTGCAGGAAAGCTTACTTCATAAGCATTTTGGAGACTTGTGGTGTAGGTCTTTCCACGTGGATCAGCAGTGGTGCTGTGCGGCCAACTTTACAAAAAACTGGTGCATGGAAGGTGCGCTCACTTACGTATACGCGCGGGGACGCACGCACACACACGCACACAAAACACAAAACACACACACATATATATATATATATATATATATATATATATATATATATATATATGTGTGTGTGTGTGTGTGTGTGTGTGTGTGTGTGTGTGTGTGTGTGTGTGTGTGTGTGTGTGTTTTGTGTTTTGTGTGCGTGTGTGTGCGTGCGTGCCCGCGCGTATACGTAAGTGAGCGCACCTTCCATGCACCAGTTTTTTGTAAAGTTGGCCGCACAGCACCACTGCTGATCCACGTGGAAAGACCTACACCACAAGTCTCCAAAATGCTTATGAAGTAAGCTTTCCTGCAGTACGGAGGACCCATGTCCGAAAGACAGCATTACAAAGACCAAGTCCCGGTATAGTGGCCTTGACTGCTATACACTGAGCCTTTAAAGTGGATATCCTACTTTACACAGATGCATGACTAGATAGAAATTTTTCCAGGAGCAATACAGCAGATTTGGACCATAGGCACCTTTTAAGATTACTTTTATTTTGGACTTTGACGCGGTGCGTGCGCACTGGCCTCCATCCGAGAGAGCAGATAAGACTACGCTAGAAATCTAAGGGACATAGAGGTATTGCAAGCGAAAAAGAGAAAGCTGTCGGCGGCTATGTCACACCGCGCCGACGCCGACCGTTGGCCAGCCGTCTGCGTCGGCGAGAAATCGGTGGGGAGTCGGTGTCTGCACGCTGTCGGCCGATGCACTTGTCAGACCACGCCGACACCGATCGACGACCCACTCCGCCGCCTCGCCTCTCCTCCGGAGATCTCTTTCTCTCGAACTCTAGTCAAACTTGGAGTATCGCGTCGCCGCTTCCGTGACTGAAGCCGTTCGTGCGTACTCGCGTGTGCGCTGCTTGTAACTTCTTGGTGGATAACTGGCAAAGAAGAAAAAAGAGCTGTGTTCACTGCAGCCGCGGCAGTAATAATACTGATGTTATGGATGAACCCCCGGCGACTCTGTAGCACGTAGAATATGCATATAAATGAGTGTGTACGTCAACGGAAATTTAACTTCCTCTAATAGAGAAGGCCTTACAGTGCACCATGGTGCCACATTTCCGAGAAACGCGGCGCAAGGAAAGTAAAATTAATTGTTGTGGCTCCAGAAACCACTCGCTGTTTCGAAGAAAATTTTAATTACAGAGGTAGTTCCTTTCCAAAATCACGCAGAAAATGGTTCGAGAATTGGATACGCAAACCATGCCCCTTAAAACCGCTCAAAAAAAAAAAAGAAAAGGCTGTCCCCACCGGAAATTGAACCCGCAACGTTGAGCGACGGGCGCGACGAGCGAGACCACTGCGCCACCGCACATATGCTGGCCCGCCGAGAAATAGCCGGTGTACTAGATGGAGGCCCATCCTTCGAGTCGTATGTCCATGTGTACTAGCTAGTTTACAGAATTCCTGGCTGGTAAACTGAAATTTCTTGAATAGCGCTTGCGCAGCAAGGTTCCGCAAAGCCCCCGCAATAGCTTATCGCCATCAACTCCGCTGTTTCGCGAAAGCGCTCGCAAAAATATGTGTACCCGGCTGCGACTGCGATTTCCCACTGCGGGGATAGGGCTTGCCGTACTGTGGTTTTATGTTTTACGTTAAAAACCTTGGCCGATATTGATCTCTTATTACCCAAATGAGTGTACGTAGCTCTTCTTCTGCACGAAACTGACCTTATATTATCTACAGGCGAGCCGATCGCACACGCATATGCAGTTTGCAGCTCCGGGGTAGCGGCGTTGCCGAAGAGCACGGCCGAAGCGTCGAACGCCAAAATACGGATCGCATTAGCGCTAGTGTTGAGTTGTATGGGCTTCATGGACGTTACTGAGTTTATTACACTCCAGAAACTAACAAAATAGAGCCGCATTCATTGCGGCACGAATGTTGTCGGGGCGCAGTTTTCGCTTCTCGATCGATTCCCGACGACGCGTCGGGCGACCGGTCGGGCGACCGGTTTTGTTGGCGTCTTCAATCGGCGAGTCAGTCTCACTACGCCGACTTTCCATCGGCCAACGTGTTTGTGTCGCCGTCGGCGTAGTGTGACAACGTGGTCTGGCAACTCGGCAGTTGGCCGATGGTTTGGCTATGGTGGCTAGAACCATAGTTTGGCGACTCGTCGGCGCCGCCGTCGCGTCGTCGTCGCCGTCGTGTCGGCATAGTGTGACCGCGCCTTTGGAGACCAGTTGCGCACGTTTTTTTTTTTTTTGTTTTTTTTTTGGAGAAGTAGGCGGGGGGGGGGGGGGGAGGAGCAAAGGAGCACATATACATTGGCGCTTCTAGTAACTGGGGCTGGTGATTGATTGATTGTAGGGTTTTAACGCGCCGACTCAACGCAGCGTGCCGTAGTGGAGGGCTCCGGATTCATTTTGACCCCCTGGGGATCTTTAACTTGCGCCGAAATCTCGTACGCACGGGCGTTTTTGCTTTTCGCCTCCATCAGAAAAGCGGCCGCTGTGGCCGGGAATCGAACCCGCGATTTCGTGGTAACCGGGGATGGGCAAAGGTGGAAACGATGCTTCATATCCCGAGCCGCGCACTGGCAGCCTCATAACTAAAGAACCACCACAGGCAAAGCCGGGTGTGCCAATATGTACATAAAATGTCCCTGCTGCGAATGCGCAGCTAGTCAACCACTGCGCTCATAGTAACAAATTTACCGAGCTAAGCCTCTCGGAATAGTGGTTGTGTTACGACAGCGCCTAACAAAACAAACAAGAAAGTTAAATCAATATAAATGAACTTTATTGGACTAAAGTACGGTCACGTACCGAAATAAAGTACAGATGACTGGCTTCAGTTGAATGCTGGACGAGTCAAGCTAGTCATACCCATGTCGAAGTGTTTACTGATCGGTGTGCGAGAATTGATGCATTATTTGATTGATTGCAGGGTTTAACGCACTGACGCAACGCAGGCGATTAGGCGCGCCGTAGTGGAGGGCTCCGGATTCATTTTGGCCACCTGGGGATCTTTAACGTGCGCCGAAATCTCGTACACACGGGCGTTTTTGCTTTTCGCCTCCATCAGAAAAGCGGCCGCCGCGGCCAGGAATCGAACCCGCGACCTTGTGCTCAGCAGCGCAACGCAGTTGATGCGTTATGCCTCACGACGAAAGGGCCAGACCTTCATGCGTGCAGCAAGTCATAAACAGAAATCAAGAGAATCTCAGTGAATAAAATCTCAGGCGTTTTAAGTAAGTGTCCGAGAATGGACGCATCAATATTTGGCGGTCGTGGCGTGCATTAAGTGGAGTACGTTACTTGTAAGCGCGTCTATCTTTGGCAGCCCCCATGCAGTCTCTAAAAATTAGGATTTTGCAATCAGTGCATCATTTAATTTATTGTGACCTGTTAAAATACGATGGTGTACGTCACGCAATCGAGGTTACGCTATAATTAACTGTTATATAACTTTGAAGTCACTGCTTGTGTGTATTAACGAAGCGAGAAATATTTCGTGCAGTTTTTTTCTCACCACAACTGTAAAACTTCCAAAAACCTGAATGCTCTTCGAAATATCCATCATCAACATCTGTTTGTGAATCTCATTCCCTTCAACAGAATGTGCCTTCTTTCAGCGCTTTTGTATTCAACATTGTGTTTACGTGGTCATTTGTGGCGAATACCTCGGACTTGAAGTAACTTAGGCACCTCTTTAGGCAATGAATTTCTGCAGTATGATTATATTCCTTGAAAAATTCACATACTTTTTAGAACGAGTGAGCATCACAAGTTAAAACATACATCATCGAGTTATTTTGTTATTGGGGCTTTTATGCCTGCAGTGCTCGGCGCACTGCCTTCCTGCCTCTCGTAGTTCGCGCGGGAAAATTCAAAATCCATCAGCTTAAAAATGAGATTGAATGTGTCAGCCGGAAGTTACTTTTTTTTTACTTAGGACCGATGTTTTCCAGTCCTTTTAGACCGCTTCGAAACGGCGACCACACATTCAAGGGCTTGGCGCAACGCCGCGTTCCATCCTACAACTCCCGCCTGAGCCAGCGTCGTTATTAATCTCTGCGCATTTTTATTCCATACGAACTGCTACAGTTGGAGGTCGCAGGGCCGGAAATATATCGAGTAATTGTGCCTCCATTAGCTTGATCCAATTAAAGTTTGCGTTAACTCTTGTTGTCTTCAGTGCCGTGACAATATCAGCGCAGAATTATCATCAGCATAGCCTTGTACGTCATTGCGCGTCTTAGTGTGAGAGAGGTGGATGAGGGAAGGAAGGGTCGCGCATGTGCGGCTAAAAACTTGCAGTTTTACTTTAAAATGAAGACATTCTGCGCATTAAATCTCTTGACGGTGACGCCCTTATTTTTTGCATCCGGGTACAATAATTCGCCAGTAAATGCAGCCCACGCGGTACGCATACGCAGTGCTGCCTTTGATGACTCTATAATAAAATCACAGCATTAAACAGTGAACCCGTACAAAATATTCTGCTGGTGTTTAGCCGTACATTGGGCAACGATAACTGCTCTGAAACGTCCGACGCCATTTAGTTTTGGTGTAAAGGTGGAGCTGTAGTAATTACTCATAATTGATCACCTCCAAATGAGAATAAACGTTCCATTAATACTGGGCTTTTAAGAGTTTTGTTTATGTAGATTACGCTATCAATAAAGAGACCAAACTGCAGACCACTGCTAAGAATACGGGCCTCATAAATATTTACAATCTGGCAATACGTTCCTGCTTTCACCGCCCCACCCACACCTTCCTCGTAAAAAAGAAATAACTTGATGGGGCTTTATACTAAACCTAGAACGATGGGTTGAAGCAGTACTAAATATAGCACTGGGTCGTCTTTCCAGGACAACATTCTGCAGCAAATTGCGCAGTTACTAAATAAAAAGCTGGCCTTGCGCAAACCAATAGCACGAACCCGCTTTTAGCCGGCGCCAAAATGCAACGCTCTGATCGGCACGAGCACTTCAATAAATCGTGGCTGAACGCCATCACGTCCACTGAACGTGAACTTAACGGCCCGCGCGCTTCCAGCCGCACGAGTTTCCTCGCGCATATATATTCGGCTCAAATAGGAGCAGCCCCGTGTCTGGCGCTGTGCAGAAACGTCTCTAGTAAACGCGAGTGGAAGTTCCGGGATCGGAATTTTATCCTCTAACCGCGGCCGATTAAGGGGAAGTGCCCGCAGTAGTACGTCCATTCTCACGTAACTTTTAACTCCTACGAACAAAACAAAGCCCCGCGCATGATAGCGGGAATTTCCCGCTTAGTTTCACTGAGAAAGGCATGAAAACATAATATAATAAGATCAATGTGACGTAAACCACGCGAGGAGGCTTAGGAACACTCTATACGCTCATCGCCTAAATTTGTGGACAAATTTTTTTTTTCCTTGGGCGCCGACAAAAATAAATTCAGCCTACCGAGCAAGGTTTAGTGACAGCGGTAATTTCAGTGGAACAGAAAACAAAGATGGTACGCGGGCACATAACTGTGTCCGTCCAAAGGCTGCGTTTATTTATTTATTTATTTAATATAGGCTCAGGGCCCGAGGGCATTACAGAGGGGAGTGGGTTTATTCGTTTATTTTTATTCGCCCATATACTAAGCAAGTCTCGGTGGTGCCAAATGATCGCGAAGATGTGGCCGTTCTACGTTCTGGAAGAGAGAGAGAGAGAGAGAGAGAGAGAGAGAGAGAGAGAGAGAGAGAGAGAGAGAGAGAGAGAGAGAGAGAGAGAACACTTTATTCAAAAGCCCGGTTAAGTGTGTTCGGTGACCGACAGCCGCAGCCTGCCGGTGACCATGGCAGCACTTTCCGCGAGACTCTTCTGGGTCTGCAAGTCCGAGCTGGGAAATATGTATCCATGCACCGTATTTTGCTGCTGCAAAACATAATACGTACTTGCATACATACTTACATACATGCATACATACATACATACATATGTATACATACATACATACATGCATGCATGCATGCATACATACATACATACATACATACATACATACATACATACATACATACATACATACATACATACATACATACATACATACATACATACATACATACATACATACATACATACATACATACATACATACATACATGCATACCTACATACATACATACATACATAGATACATGAATAGATAAATCAAACCGCCTTGTTAAGGGTAATACCAGTCCTAAGTGATAAATCCTCGCAGGTATCTATCGCCACTACGGCACAGAGCAGTGGTGGTCCCAAGGGGGGGGGAGGTGAAGGGGGCGATCGCCCCCCCCCCCCCCAACGATGTCCTCAGCTTCTTATTTCTTGTTTTTTTTAAGCGTCCCACTTGTGCGAGGTCGCAAACGTGTTGCGACCGCCAGAAATGCGGGCTTGAGCCAGCCGCTGCACCGCCTAAGGGGCGCCATAAACCAATGTGTCGTTATGTTAGTTGTGCGCAGGCGGGTGACACCACTTACGCGCACACGCCGACGTGGTTATCACCTCCTCCGCGGAACTGCTGCAAGGAGGGGAGCGGTTCTTTATTCACTGCCCAACCCCCCCCCCCCCCCCTCGAAAATCCCCCCCCCCCCCCCAAAAAAAAAAAACAATCTCTGGGAACGCTATTGGTACAGAGTGACCAATCACTACGAGCAGCTCTGAAAATTCCGCCAATTTCGAAGGCTATAGTGTGATTCGGCTCCGAAATCTACCCTGAGAGACTCCGTGCAATGCGAACATCTTGCTCGGATTGTGCATGTCCCTATCGCAGGCGACATTTCATGCTGATCGAAGTGAGTAACCATTCTGGAGCGCCGTGTACTGGTCAAAGCAATCAACGAGGATTTCTTAGTGTTGTTTCAGAAAAAAAAAAGCGCCTTTTTTCTCGAAAGACCGTCATCAAATCACGTGTGTCCCGCCATTCGCAAAGCTTTCTGTAGCCGAATATGCATTGCATATTTATGTTATATTTTGCACACACTTCATGAATGATTCGCTTAAAAGCGCTCTTTTACTGCCGGAATAACACCAAAAACGTGTACTTAGGTGAGACGCAACTTTCACTTATTGGTTACCAAAAAACTTTCTGCCCCAAAGAGACGGTTTCGTTCGCCCTATGTGAACTTTTCGGCACTTTGCACAAAAAATTCATATTTTTTTAATCTTAACTCTTCGCCATGTGGCGCTTCCTACGAAATAAGCGCCTGCAGAAGGTGCCAGCAACTAGAGATACGGATTACGGTCTTCTGAGTGCAGCTAGAAAATGGAAGTTAATTTTGTAAGTTGTCAGCTTTTTTATATTTAAAGAGGCTGAACATTATTGATTGATTGATTTGTTGATTGCAGGGTTTAACACGCCGATGCAACGCAGGCGATGGGGCGGGCCGTAGTGAAGGGATCCGGATTAATTTTGACCACCTGGGGATCTTTAACGTGCGCCGAAATCTCGTACACACGGGCGTTTTTGATTTCCGCCTCCATCAGAAAAGCGGCCGGCCGCGGCCGGGAATCGAACTCGCGACCTCGTGCTCAGTAGCAGAACGCCTTAGCCACTGAGCCACCGCGGCGGGTGGCTGAACATTACATCCGATCCCTATAGATATAATCGATTTTTGCGCAACAAGCAGGGTGAATAAGTCCTAAAGAAATCAGATTACATACGGGAGCTCCGTCTCGCTCCATCTCCCTGGTCGATTACATACGGTTTTACATACGGGAGCTCCATCTCGCGGTGGGTGAGGCCCCCCAAAGTGGCAGGTGAAGGGCTGCTGCTTAATTATGTCTACCTTCTGGTGTTTGTTTTTTCCTAAATTTGGGCCTGGCAGATGTGGCATCCACTGACGTTTGCACATTTCACTGCCCCTAGACACGCTACCGCCGTGGCCTGGAGTCGAACCCATAACCTTGGTGCGTCAAAACAGAACGTTTTAGTCGCGGAACCACCTGGGGGAATGTACGAATTCCTTGTTTGTCCTTTCCAGCCACACAATTTATTCGCAGTAAAACTTGGATTGGCCTAGAATGCCCGCCCTAAGAATTAAATGTGAATTAATTCGTCGCCTTGACCGACCACAGAGAATTAGCACGCGGCTCTGCGGATACTTTATTTTTTGCTTGCTGCAGCGCAAACTACCACTGCTCAGACGGCTGGGAAATAGTTTCGTTTGTATTTGCATGAGTGTACCACTAATAAGTAGTGACAGGGATGTTGCAAATGTGGCAGTCCTGGCTCTACAACAACAAGTTGTGGTCGAGCGGGCCCTGGAGTCGGCGTGGGATCGCGGCCTTCTGGACTTGAGAGGCTGTCCTCATCTCCATTTACCCCTTTACCCCTTTCCCTTCACAGCCATATAGACGTTTATTATTACTACTACTATGACAATGTCGAAACAAAACGTCCTGAACGTACAAGCATTAGCAGTTGCAGGTTTTCTCTATAGCAACAAACGCACTCGTGATCTCAAAAGGATTGTCCCCTGGTCTCGCTGCGTACGTGAATGTTTCCCTCCGGCGGGCGCGCATCCAGGCAAAATAATTAGAGGGAGTGGGCGGACATTAACAAAACGACGTTATCTGGGAGGAGGGTGGCAATAACTTGCTTCTTTGTGTCCTACGGAAAGTCTCAGCGCTCCCTTTCCTCTGGAATCCTCCAGCGGCTTATGTCTTCGAAAAGCGGCAATTTCTGACGGCCCCGGGGCGCCGGCAGGCTGCGGTCCCTTCAGGGACCACTAAGTGTACCGGAACATGAGAATGTGAAATTAAACCAGTCAAATGCGCTTTTGCGCCAGACGGCCGAACTTTCCGTAATTCTTTCAAACGATTAAAAAATGGTTGTGTTATATCTCAATTTTTTATTTTGCTTTTTTGTGCAAACTTTAGAGTTTTGGGCCTCACGCGAGCCAAATATTTATTTCGTTGCAGCCGACATCACGCGGCTCTCTGGTTTCGGTTTCGTTATAAAAAGAACAATTGTCACTGAAATGAAATCAAGCGTGACCAACGAAATTTCATATTTAGGTCACTGTAGCCGATAATTCACCATATCAGTGTTCGTTATAACGAGGTTACACTGTATTATATAAAGGGTGTCGAACCGGAACCGAATCCGAACCGAAAATCGGAACCGAACCGGTATTTTTGCCGAAACTGAACCCGAACCCGAACAGTTAATTTTTGAGCCCGCTGAACCCGAACTTGAACTGAACCAAAATAATAAATAACGCTTACCGGTTCATGACGAAACAGCTCGACCACCCGTCTTCGTGCGGGGTCAGTGACATTCGGGGGTTTTCTATTTCACGCAAGATTAGCTTTGTAACATCCCACGTACTTAATTTTCCCCTTCAGAGCATCCCAACACGATCAACACCCTAGAATGTTCGCAATATG
Source organism: Haemaphysalis longicornis (assembly GCF_048455015.1). Taxonomy (NCBI): domain Eukaryota; kingdom Metazoa; phylum Arthropoda; class Arachnida; order Ixodida; family Ixodidae; genus Haemaphysalis; species Haemaphysalis longicornis. The sequence goes on along the minus strand of NW_027526203.1, from coordinate 373,631,541 downwards.
GGGAATAGTACGAGCACCCGTGTTGAAATAGTAGGTTACACGCCGCGGTGGCCCACTGCCTAAGGCGTTGTGCTGCTGAGCCCAAGGGTGCGGGTTCGATTCCTGGCCGTGGCGGCCCCTTTTCTGATGGAGGCGAAAAGCGAAAACGCCCGTGTGTACGAGATTCCCGCGCACGTTGCAGGTTTCCAGATGGTAAAAATTAATCCGGAGCCCTCAACTACGGCGCGCCTCATTGCCTGCATTGCGTCTGCGCGTTAAACTTCCTAATCATCAATCATGAAACGGTATGTTGCTGCTGGGCGCTCGCGCAGATTGCAAGGCTTAGCAAAAAAAATGACACGCTTTCGGCATCCTGCCTGTCATATGAAACAACGACTTTGCTTTTCCTTCGCTGCGACTGTATAGGAGCATTAAGGCCGCAAGGTATCTGCACTGTGCAACGGTTACGGCCTACATACGAAACGTGCCTCTTTGTCGCATTTAACAATATGCTTAAATAGATCGCATACTTGGCAAGTGTAAAATTATTCGCAAGAGTGGATCGGTCGCAAAGCAGCTTATAAGGACGTGGGCTCTGCAATCAACCCCGGCAGCCCTTTTTGGGATGTATACGGAAAACGAAGACGTCTATGTGTTGATATCTCGAGGCTCGTTAACTAATGGTTCCCGGGTGGTCGAAATTTTTCTCCCGCTGTGTAATTTTCGGTGATCCTCATAGCACAGGTATAACTACGGAGAATTACTCGTGCCAATATTTTTATACAAGTCTGTTAACTCGAGAAAACAATAATAAAATGCCCATCACTTGGCTTTAAATTGTTCCGCGCGGAGTTCACACACAAAGAATTTCTGCTCCTTTTCGCTGCCTTCAGCCACCAAATAAGCACGAAACCAAGACGTACGTTTTTCTTAGACGTCCCGTCGTTTGCCCCATCTTTCACGAAACAAAACCTGTCATCACTGCGAAAGCAGCGATCGCCTTGGTGCCTGGTGCTATTGTTAGTTTCTCTGGACGTATACAACGGACAAGTTTCTACCGGCCACTTCTTGTATTACGTTGACGTCAAAAGGTTGTTACTAATTATGTCGCCACAATATAGCTAATGATGTCATGCTTCGTACTTTGCGGCTATAAACTGCGCCAAGAATGCAACATGTTTTTCAGACATCTAATACAAACTTGGCTTCGATTTCTCAGTTCGAAAAAATCCGAGGTGGGCTTTTTATATTGGTTTTGAAATTAGAGCACGATGCCCTACTTATTTGCAAAGCAGTGCATTTTTCAAATTGAACCATTTTGACTACATAGAATAAAATTGGCACGAAGAGTTAAAAATAATAGACGAATGGTGCTAAAAAAACGTGAACACCGTAACCTGTGTAGATGCAGAAAAACAAGACCCGACATTCGAAATAAGGTAGCGAATTTGGCGAGTTGGAGTATGTTCATGATAGCCAGCGCAGACGAAAACAGGACTAGAAGAGTATGGACGACACAGGCGCTTGTGTTGTCCATACTCTTCTTGTCCTGTTTTCGTCTGCGCTGACCGTCATGAACCCGACATTTCGGCAACTTTTGAAAATGTATCATGTGGGTAACTTTTTATTCCAAATAATTCCGTCTGTAAACCAAAAGTAAACAAGTTAACTCGCTTAAAATATGCAAAGCCTCAACAGAAAAAGAACCTAGGGCAATAACTACAATAGTTTGTTTTATGGGGGCCCAGATCTTCGAATTTCCCACGCTTCGTCCAACGCGTCTGTAACCCGAGCCGGCTTCGTGATTTTTTTAGAAAAGGAAAACTTTTTTTCCTGCAAACAAACTGCAGCTATATTATTTGTTGAGGACAAAGAGCAATGTATAAGGTTTTTGTCTAAATCCAAATGTCGACTGGACGCACCTGTCCCATCTCCCGTGAAAACATCCCACACTAGTGCCTAAAAGTTTGGCGAGAAAGTGACTGGTGAATCGTCACTATTTCATCTATTTCCCCCATTCCTGTCCCATTTGTTCAAAGTTGTCTGAAATCGTACCACTGTTATGGGAAAAAACAGCGTTTTGATTTTTGTTACAATTTTGTTTTTACTGTCGCTCCAAACTACGGATTATTTTTTTCTCACTTCGCGGATAATTGAGCGAATGGAACCAGTTCCCGAACCGGTTCAAGCTTCTGAACCGGTTCGTGAACCGGTTCGGATTGTGATGAAGTCGAACCGGAACTGAAACGGGGTGAACTGCATTCAACCGAAACCGAACCCTAGCCGGCACACTGATTATAACTATAAAATGCCGTAACTCCACCAATTACGATTTTGTGTGCGGGTACTGTTCACGTTTTGGTGTTCGGCAAAAAGTGCTTGCACATTTTTAAAAATGTTATCTGCTGGGTCTTGAAACTCACGGAGTGGGGTTCTGCGTTGGCGATAACTGCAGCTTTCACAGAGCTTCCGCGCACAAAGGGAAAAAAAGAAAGTGTCTGACAGCCCCGCAGCTGGACCCCTTTTATGGCGAAGCACCAGAATTTGTTGCGGAGTTGAACGATCGGCGAAAAGCAGTACTTATATAGTACAACATTGCTGTCTTTCTTTAGGTTGTGACGTGCGTGGTATTTCTTCTCGTGGGATTGGCCTTGGCTGGAGGATACCACGGCTACGGTGATCACGGCTACCACGGCGGCTACGGGTATCACAAGGAAGTCCCGGGCCCTTCGTTCCTCATCAAAACGGTTCACCACGTGAGCAAGTTGCATCACGGAGGCTACCTGCATGGGACCAACTGGTGAAGTGCCTCCATCCACGTGAAGTGATGGTACGTTCAGAAGTTCGCTTAAACGGTAGTAGTCGTCAGAACCACGCAGTCATCGAGGAATTTGGCTGTCAGGCAAACTGGCATGGACACAAGTTAGCCGGCTTTCGCAACAAAATTCGCAGTGCTGCTACACGTTAATTACGCCGCCGCATTTTTGTTTATAAGATGTTGGAGTCACATATCCTAATCTTATTCCTGAGAACACAGCGATATTGCGGCATTCCGATGGCGCTCGCCCTTGTAGGCCTAGGAGATATAGTGCGTACCCTTTCGACGATGTCAGTAGTGAGCAGACGTGTAGGAGACAGATCGAAGCTATTCGAAAGCGTCGGGCCGGGTCGCAAAGCAAAGCGTCTCAAGCGGCAAGGTTACAAAGACCTTCTACAACTCAGTCGCAAGCAATAGGCGTCTTAGGCATTCAAATGGGTACTCATGCAGGGCCGTAGCCAGAAATTTTTTTCGGGAAGGGGGGGGGGGGGGGGGGGGGGTGGTATGGATTTTGGTAAGGGGGTAGTTTTGCTGAAAGCAACAGTAAGTATTGCTTACGTGCTGCCTGGAAAAGATTTCTGGAGGGGTTTGAACCCCCAAACCCCACCTCTGGGTACGGCCCTGTATTCATGCCTTCACATTCACAACTCATACGAAATGCTTAGGTGTCCTCGAACATTTCGGTGTGGTGCTTAAGCGGTTATCCTTAATCCTTTCGGCCCTGGTGTTTTCAATTTAGGACATTAACAAAAATTCTCCTACCACGTGGAGAACAAAACAAAAGCAGTTAGTTTTCTGGGAACTATAGCTAGTTCCTCAAGAATATCTCTTGCGATAGATATATCCATTGTTCGTGTTGTACTAAGGATGAACGCTAGAAAGATGAAGGCGCTGCAGTTAAGACAAGGCTGACGTCGGAATGACCCCAAGGACCGGAGCCCTAGTTTGATGACCGGAGTCCTAGTTTGCAATCAAAAAGTGCTTGCACTACCAGCTTTTTTTTTAATGTGGACTCGGTGCTTTCTAAAATTTAGGAAAACAAACAAAAAAGTTTTTCAGTTGCAACTTAAAAGTGGAATCAATTGAGGACGTAATTAGTTGTCATGCCTGTAAATCGCTATTTATTTGCACCACAAGCTCAATTTTTGGTTTTTAGGCCCGTATAGTCCAAATTTTAAGAAAAACAAACAAGTTTTTTGCTCGAAATAAAAAAATTCAGGGCTGAAAAAACTAATTGGGGCCAGTTGGAAATTTCGATGGAGAGCGACTGAATTTCATGACTTAATAATCCTGAAAACACAGCTGCTCTAAACAGCACCTGCAGAATCTATCCTTTTCTATATTGCAATAAATGTGCAGCATAAAAAGAAAAAAATTATGTCGTTTTTCCCCTCCTGTGTGCATCACCGGGCGATTGAGTCCGCATTCATATCCGATGTTTCGTTGGGATAAGTGTTAGCGAGGTGCAACTTGGCGCTCACACAGTCGACCCGCTGTCATGCAGTGAAAACTAATCCCCCATCGCCGTATTCGACGTATGAAGCCATACATTTAGATCATTATCCTTTCAAGAGTTGTTGTCCCGCATGCGTACCCCGCCCCCTTTTCTTCAACGGCACTGCGAAGAGAAAATCCCCACTCCGTAGAATCATCTGTCTTACTTGTCGTAAGTTGCTGCGAAGCATGAAGTGACATTTTTGAGCCAATAACTATTATCTTCCACGACCGATGTTGTATCGTCACTTATATATATGATTTTAAAAGTGTGTGTTTTTTTCACCTGCTGCAGGGGGAAAGTGCTGCTTATCTTCCCTGTCTGTGAAAGCAGACACAAATGAAGACACAAAGTACGAAGACCAACCGCAAAGCAGCCATGTACAGCTGCATTGTAGTGGTGGCCCCACACATGATTCACGCAGCCTGAAATTTTAATAAAAGCAATTTCTATGCAGAAGCCACCCAAGCTAAAAAAGAATGCACACACGTTTTGTACAATAAAACTTACACATCACAAATATAAAATTGTTGCCTGCAAAATTGGTAATTGACAAGGCCCTTCGTTGTGCGTGATGGCTATGGCGTTGTAACCGATGAGAATTCGTTTTCTATTTTTTTTTTTTGCATCAAAGTGCGCTTCACTTTTGTGACCAGCGTGAATAGAACACGGGAATTGTTCAATTAATGAATGATTGTAGGGTTTAACGCGCCGACGCAACGCAGGCGATGAGGCGCGCCGTAGTGGAGGGTCCCGGATTAATTTTGACCACCTGGGGATCTTTAACGTGCGCCGAAATCTCGAACACACGGGCGTTTTTGCGTTTCGCCACTATCAGAAAAGCGGCCGCCACGGCTGGCAATCGAACCCGCGTCCTCGTGCTCAGCAGCACAACGCCTTAGCCACTGAGCCACCGCGGCGGGTGGGGAATCATTCAGAGTATGACTATCCGAATATTTAGCATTTTAAATATTACTCGAGAACTTTCGTTAATCTATCTATATGCTATTAGAAAATTCTGTATTTAATTTTTTTCATGCTCAGTCATGACCGAATATCCGAGAGCAGATTAGAATTTCGTTACAAGGAATTCGTTTTAACAGTTCCCGCAAAAATGAAACGGCTGCACCAACACTCGCTTTCACGTAAACGGGCCAATTATAAACTAAGCATAATTTACTGGGCCGTTCAAATTTTTGCTTAATGCGATTGTGCTGTGCCTAGATTATCAGCGGTTTCTTTGAGAGTAACCGTCGCGAGAATTTGGATTAACCCCCGAAATCATCTCTTAGCCGCCTACATTGCGGGTTGCGTGACCAGTAAGCGAGACGTATACTACGGTTTCGTTCGCCGTTAAGGCCTCAATTGTTAGTTTTCTTGCGCGTAGATACGTTCGTAATACCCAGTTATCTATGCACGGCAGACGATCCCGCATCAGTGCTTGCCGCGCACTGCACATAACCGGCACACCAAACGAAATTCCTTTAATGCTAAGCGTTCTCAGCTACTTCTTTGATGATGTTGTGCCCATGGCCTGGTAACAAAAGGAGCTAAACTGGCGCAGGGAGTGTACGCCAAAGCGGCACCATGCATTCGTTTACATTCGCACACTCTTCGAAGGGGGCTGAGAACGCATGCATGCGCACTGTGTGCTTGCGCCAGACTGCCTGCCGGCTTCTTAGCTGTGCAAACTCACGACCAGCTTTATAGATAGCGACCTGCCCATGCGCGCAGATTCCGCGTGCCAAATTTGTTATTTCTTGTTTGTTTGTTTGTTTGTTTGTTTTTGTTCTTTCTTACGCCCCCGCGCCGGCTGGCGCTGCATTTAATCCCCATTTCTCCTCTGTATACGCATTTGCTCGGCCTGCCACTATTGTTATTTCGTCTTTCTCTCCCTCCGTTGTGCTCAAATTTCGCCGATTCCCACTGGGAGAAGTGCAAACCTTCTGTGGGCCCGACGGTGCGCTCAAATTAAAGTTTTCAGCGCGAAATGGTTACTCGGGCAGGCTGGCGAAAGCACGCACCCGGCCATTAAGGTCCACCGAACGCGTACCCACCTGGATGTGGTCCGCAAAAAAACTGTCCACAGCTTCTAACCCTTCGCTAACGTGTCCCATGGTGTTCCAAGCATTTGGTAGCGCCTGTACATCGGAAAGAATTATTACTATTATAATTCTTTATTCGGAAGGGAAGACTCAAGCTCTAGTCAGGGATGGGGAAGGTGAGAGCGTCTACATTCTCTTGTGTATCCCCGTGGTACAAGCGAAAGTCCACAGGGACATAACAGTCTCTCTTGGGTGAGCTCGGCCCAGAGGAGGCGATGCCCACTCCTGGAGGGTCTTGATGTACGGCGGAAGATGGGCTCTTCTCTCCGCCGCGAGCCCCGAGCACTCCCGCAGCATGTGCTGCATTGTGGGCCTTGTTGGCGCGTGACACGAGGAGCAGGTCACGATGGTAGTCTCCCTGGAGTCCTCGAGGGGTTCTCTCAGGTGTCGTGAGCGTCGGGGAACGTATGCCCGCCACTTTGCGAGCACGTAAAACCCGAAAAATATTCATCGCTTTTTGTTTTATTGCATGGAACAGAAAAAATTAACAGGAAGAAGCACTTTTCCCGCACCGTTTGTTACAGTGCATAAAAAGAAAAATGAAAGACAGGAAGAAACACTGCGCCGTCAATTCCTATGGGCTTACGGCGCATAGCAGGAGTACAAAAAAAAAAAAGAAAGAACGAGAGTGCGTCTGAAATTTCCCGCGCAGTCTTGGTTGACTTATCTGGAAGCAGTGTCGCAGCAACAGGAATAGTGATTCTTGAAAAAGCAGCTGCAGTGAGTTTGATGCCGAGATTGTATCGACTTAGGCAGGAGGCTCGGCGACAAGCCTAGCCTAAAAACACGCTTTTGCGAAAGAATATGCTGACAGCTCCTGCAATATTTTTGCATCGTACTTTCAGTGACCATATCGTACGCGATGGTATTTTTCGCGTTCCGCTGAGCAAGCACCTGAAGGATCACGGTCATCAGGCTCCGATTGCTTCGGTACGGGGGCGGTGACTCTAAAAAGTATCCCGGAGATATCTATGGTTCTCACCGCAAGCATTGACCGGGGACTGCATCCATACCCAAATTCTTGCGCTTTACAATGGGATTACAAGCCAATTACTGGCCCGTTTAAAATTGATTTACAAGCCCAACGGATGGGCTTGTCAGCCACCCCGACGGAGCTCATACATACGTGGCGCTCCAGTTTTGGTTAAAATTCCGCAGCCGCTGAAAAGGTTTCCGTCGATTAGTGCTCCCTTCCCTAGAAAAGCATTATGTTTCCCTTCAAATTACAGCGATTCCACGCACAGAATGGCCCTGTAGGTGTGTTTATACAAATTAGAGCTTTCCTTGTGAACTTTTGCACGTGAATACACGAGCTTTACGACAAAAAAAAAAAAAAGCTCCTCGACGTAAAGCGAAAGCCGTGAAAGTTTCCACGTGTTTAGATAAACGAAAATTCCCGAAAATAAAGAATGCTAGTCGAGCAGGCGGACACGGTAGTAGTGTGATTTCCTTGTGTACGTTGACGTTCGCATAGCTAAGAAACGGTTCCAGACTTATCCATGAGCTCTCGTTGCTGGCCGGTATTATAGGTAGTGATAGCGTCACTAAATAAAGACGCTAGGTAGTGATCGGTACAATCGGCATGGATAGGTACGACCGCTATTTTTTATGGGAGCAGTCGCGGGCCCCACTACGAGCGGAGCGAAGCTGAGGTGCTTGGGGATTAAACTTTGCCCCTCCTGACGGAGCGCGCCGTTCCTACATGGCAATTTTTTGGCCGCTGGCTCCCATTGAAGAGTTTTAGCAGTCCGTATGTTCCGTCATGTACGTAGTTACCGTGATGACCGGGAGCCGACTGCGCCTGCGCGCGCGGAAAGGCGAGAAGGAAGGGCGAGGAGGCGCACCCCACCGTGACGAATGCACGGGCATGGCGAGGGCCGGCACGCGGTACTAATCCCCCTACCGCGACGAATGCGCAAGTGCCCAAACAGGTCCCGGTCAACACGGTAACCACATACAACACGGAGCATACGGAGTGCTAAAACTCGCCGGCATCGATTGGCAGGTCGCTTATCTATAAAGCCGGTCGTGTGTAAACTTCAACGTAGATAAGTACACCACACTGCTACCACATCTGTCCGATCGACTAGCATTCTTTATTTTCGTGGTGCATTTTCGTTCATTTAAGCATTGGGAAACTTTACCGACGTTCGCTTACATCGAGGAGCTTTCTTTTGACGTGAAGCTTGTCTATGCTCTTGCAAAAGTTCACATGGAAGGCTTGAATTTGTACAAAGAAGGTGCATGCAACAGGGCCATTCTGTGCACAGAAGCGCCGTCATTCATGCTCGAAAACGATGTTTTTCCAACAAAGGGGATACTTATCGGCACCAGCCTCTTCAACGCCTGCAGCCCTTTCCCCATATAAGTGGAGCCAAGCCTGTAAAACCACCCTAGGTGAGTCCAAGAATCCCAGAAATGGCCAAGTCGGGTATGACAGCCGTCCCCAGTAAATGCCCGCGGTGAAAACCGCAGTTATCTTCGGGATATCTTTTCGACCCAATGCCCGCGCACCGATGCGCTCTAACCTGGTAGCAATCGATTTCCTCTACCGTGCGGATGTCGGTCTTACTCAGCTGTACGCAACAAATGCCATTGTGTACGATATATATGATATATACAGCGCGTCGTAAGCCAATGGGAATTGGACCGCGCTCGAGTGTTTCTTCCTGCTTTTTTTTTTAAATGCAGAGCATTTCAGTAACTCACGATGTCACCCGCGTTGACGTCCGTAGTCCGCACCGTCGTTGTCCCTACTATATAAAAAAAATACTATCCGGCGACCGGTTTTGATCCCTCGACCCTGCGGGCGGAACGCAATGTACATGGAGCTCTACCCACTGCGCCACAAAGCCGACACAGAATGGGACGGTACGAACGCGCCTTATATCGTTGACTCATTCAAATTACTGCTGACGAGCGCTCTCTCGTCAGCAGTTGCCACAAGTGCAACAACATTAACGTAACGCAAACTACTTAACGTCGTGCGGCCCCGGAAATGCTCTGCATTTGATCGTGCCCCTCGCGAGTGGGATGTTTCACTGCGTCTTCTCTCGGTCGCGGGACCCGTGGCGCCATCTGGCGGAGGCGCGGCACAACTCGTAGCACTTTGAAAAGATGCGGCGCCAGCCAGCTGTGTGTGTTTCCCAGTGCTGTGTTGCTCTGCTAGGGCAGACTTCGCGGACTTATAATCGACGTGGTTCGAAGACATGATTTTTTTTATAGTACATCGCCGATGGACGTGCTGCCGGGGTAACCCGTCTAAAAGAAGCCCCAGGACATTGTTTTGCGCACCGATGAGTGCATTTTAGCATACCGTTTTTCTGCACTCTATGAAATAGCGCGCGCAAACTGCTTCTTCGTGTTCATTTTTTTCTGGTCCATGCTATAAAAAAAAAACACGCTGAATATTTCATTGTTTATTGCAGGGTGTCGAACCGGAACCGAACCGAGCCGCAAACCGGAACCAAACCGGTGTTTTTGCCGGAACTGAACCCGAACCCGAACCGTTCTTTTTTGAGCCGGCTGAACCCGAACCGGAACTGAACCGAAAAAAGAAATAATGGTTTCCGGTTCACGACAAAACGGTTGACCATCCCGTTATTAATAACGGATGTTCAGTGCCATTAGGGGTTTCTTTCTTTCACGCGCCATCAACTTCGCAATCTCTCACGCACTTTTCCCCTCCGAGTGAATCAAAACGCTCCGAACGCTCTGATCACTGTCACAACATGGTGAAAATTGGATTATTTGATTGATTGTGTGGTTTTTTAAAGCGCCGACGCTACACAGCTGATGAGGCGCGCCGCAGTGGAGGGCTCAGGATTAATTTCGACTACCCGGGGGTGTTTAGCGCGCGCCGAAATCTCGAAGGCACAGGCGTCTTCGCTTTTCGCCTTCACCAGAAAAGCGGTTGCGGCGGCCGGAAGTCGAACCCGCGTTCTTGGGCTCAGCAGCACGTGTCTTAGCCCCTGAGCCACTGCGGCGAGTGGTATAAGCGAAGATACGTGTCAATGCGAAATTCCGAGTGTCAATCCGAAATTCGAGAGATTTTGTCCTTTCGAATTGAGAGGTGTGTACAGCATTGGGCACTGGACGTTTGGTTACCCTGATTTCCACTAGCGTCTTAGGTAGTCTCTTGTACATAAAAAGCTGCTCTTCACAGGCGAATAAAACGTCATGTTGTGTGCGCGTGCATGTGTGTGCGCGCTTTACGTGGAACTTTTTAAAGCAAAGCTTTTTACCTCTACCCCCCAAGGGTTCTTTCGCGACCGTTGGTGTCACCAGAAAACTCCAGCGAACAAATAAAATAATTTACTGGCACCACCGGGAATCGAAACTGGAACTAGTAGACTAACAAAGCGAGAGCCAGTTGCTTCACCGATTTAGCTACGAGCCCACGCGAAGACGGGGAAGACAGGTGGTGTACTCACCAAGCACATCTACGGGTTTACCCCCTGCTTATCGCTGAATGCCACGTAAAAGCGTCACGCGACCACTCACGCCCGTCTAGCGGCCCTGTGCGCACCTTGCTCATGTGCTAAGAGTTACAAAAATTAAAGGAAGCTCACACCAATGAATGGCATCTCACTTCTAGTACGCCAATGGGCTAAAGCCTGTGGCCTCCAGTGTTCACGTAAACAATCACAGCTACTTGTCGCCCGCCCTCACACCAAACCAAGGAATACATTCAAATATCCTTGATGGCCAGGCCATCACTCCAAGCCCCTGCATCAAGATCCTGGGCCTACATTTCTAGGCCAACACAAAGAGTGACGTATCCTTGCAGCGCCTCAAAAACAGCATTAATCAAATCATACACATGATCAGGCGAGTTGCCACCAAGAAGCGAGGCCTAAAGGAATCCGCTACCTTTCGATTAATTGAAGCTTTTGTCCTCTCGAGAGTCACTTACGTCAACCCCCTGTTTTCTTGTCTTCTTCTCGACAAGGAAGACATAGAGATGCTTTATATCATGCTTAGAAAGGCGGTCGACCAAGCCATTGGTCTTCTCATGGGTGCGTCCACACAGAGGCTGCTTAGCACGGGGCTCCACAACATGGTGGAAGAGCTGATAGAAGGCCATCTTTCTAACCAGAAGATCCGACTCAGAACTGCTGTGGGTAACCGCATGCTTCACCAGATTGGCTGGGCAGTCCAGAATGTCACTCCGCTTGACGTTCTCCCATACTCTTGGCGACTAAAACTAAAGATGCTCCCTTTGCTTAGAAATATGAACCCCTCACATGACGAGGGTTCACCGAAAATCATGGGCTCAAGCGCTAAACACCACCCTCGGTGGGAATCATGGAGTTATCTACACAGACGCCTCCAAACATCGAGGGCAGCATTACTCCATCATCGTGGCTACCTTCAGAACCAACCTCCTTGCGTATACCTCGCTTAGGGCCCAGGAAATGACGGCAGCAGAAGAGGCAGCCATCACCTTCGCTCTCGCTCAACCAGGAATTCGGAGGGTAGTCCCCGATTCCCAGAAAGCCTACTGGAATTACCAGTCGGGTTAGGTGTCCTGACCTGCACGGCGCGTGCTAAAAAACCACTCCCAAAACGGTCCCATACAGCTCATCTGGACACCCCATCACGCGTCAATGGAGGGCAACAAATACGCCAACCCAACAAGCCTGCGCTTTCACCTCCCGTTCTATGGAGCTGCACGAGGACAGTCACCCGCTTGTCACGTTCAGGGAGATAACCCAGCATTATCGCCTTCTGAGACAGACCATACCTTCGCCTTACCCTGAGCTTTGATGATGATTATGGTTGGATGTTTATGGCGCAAGGCCAACTGGGGCAAAGAGCGCCCAAACAATAGTCATATATGAGGGGTGAAACCTTAAACTCTAAGTAAAGTCAGCAAAACCAAAAGTAAAATCACAAAACGACAGTGAGCATGGCTGGTGTATAGGGCCAGATTTCATTATGCGTGATAGGAAATGAGGTTTAAAAACTTGACGTCTGACAAATACTCAAACACACGTTTCACGGAAATAATGGCATCGTCACCTAGAAAAAACGATGGATGTAGCGGAATATGTTGTCGGTAGAGTTCTCTGAAGTGTTTGTGTCGTGTTGTGTGAAGTGCCTTGCATGTGATTAGTATGTGCACTACGGATAGGGCCTCTCCGCACCTGCTGCACTGGGGTCTAGAAGATCCCGTCAGCAGATACGAATGCGTCGCATGGGTGTGCCCTATCCGCAGCCTACCCAAGGCGACTTCCGTGTGTCTGTTGTGTGAGTCAGCTGTGTACCGTCCCAAGTGTGGCTTTATTACATGTAGTTTGTTGTCTGTCTGTTCATCCCAGTGTGTTTGCCATGTTCTGCGCAGGTGTTGTCTTATGTGTGGCTTGAGGTCTGTGTAGGGTATCGTTGTAATGTCTACAGTGTTCCTGAGTGCAGCTGCAGCGGCCCTCTCGTCTGCCAACTCGTTCCCATCGATCCCTGCATGTCCTGGGACCCAGCAGAGGACCAGCTCATGCTTTTGTGCATACACGGACATGATAGTATTGAATACAAGATTAACTATGTGGTTTTTGGGGGTCTTGTGCGATGACAGGGCACGAACAACACTCAAAGAATCTGTATAAATGATGGAATTGGGAATTTGATTTTCAAGAATGTGTCGTACAATCAGTAAAATTCCATAAGTCCGACTCGCGGTAGTGGGTCCCCGCCGAAACCAGACGCCCGCGTCGGCGTACCTCCCCAGGGGGAAAGAGGCGAACCTCTTCCGCGCCTCTGGGAAGGTGATGTTTTCTGTCACTTTTAGATTGATTATTTTCTTTTCCACTTGGAATTTCTCGCACTTCCTGGAGTAGGCCGCATGAGGGCCCCTGCAGTTTGCACATGTGAGGTTGTCAGAATTGCAATTGTCAGTGGGGTGGTCCTGTGCTGCGCATTTCGCACAGGTTGTTTTGCCGCGGCAAGAGGTTGTGCTGTGCCCGAACCGCTGGCACTTAAAGCAGCGGCGCGGGTTCGGTATGTACGGGTGAACAGAGCATCGGATGTAGCCTGCATTTATATATTGCGGAAGTGTCGATCGGTCGAAGGTCAGGATAATGTGTTTGGTGAGGATTATCTTATCGTCCCTGCGCATCGTGATGCGGCGCACGGCTGTGACGCCCTGGTCCTTTAACCCTTCAAGAAGGTCGGAATCTGTTTCTGTAAGGAGACCCGACTCTGATATCACACCCTGGGAGCTGTTCAGGCTCCCAGGGTGTGATTTCTATGATCCTGATGTCCAGATCATGGATGCGAGTTTGGGCAAGAAGTGTGCGGGATTGTTTTTCATTGTTGAGTTCGACAAGGATTTCTCCTGTCCTGAGCTTTTTGGCTTCATACTTTTCACCTGATGTGCTTTGCAGAAATTTCGAGACAAGGAATACCGACAGTGAAGCGATGGGTCTCGTTGGGTCAGCTGACTCTATCACAAGAAAACGAGAATAGTTATTCACGTTTGTTGAAAAGACAGTTGTTGACAGAGGTGGGAATGAAACTTCGGTGCGGCCCCTTTTCGGGGGCCGATCACGTTTGGGGGGGTGTTTAGAAAATGCCATATATCATAGTATAGAAGCAGGGGACGGGGGTACTTTCTTCTTTGACTTTACCCTGATGGCCAAAGAGGTCCCGGAGCTCCCTGCCTGGTAAACAGACAGGGAGCCCATCCGCCGGAGCTTGACCTGGGCTCCGACGGCCGCCGTTTGAGGTTTCTACCCTTCACCTTAAAACCCATTACCACGGTCGGTTACAGCGTGAGTGTGGGGGCTCGGGGTCCGCGGTGTCGCCAACACCGTCACCAAGATTACTCAAGGTGCCCCGTGCGGGGATTACCCTGAGCTTTCCAGAGAACAACAAACTACCCTACGGCTCATAAAATCCGGGCTCCATCCCACAGCCTACGCGTCTTCACTTAATTTATCTGAATCGCTACGACGCTGAATGTAAATTTTGCTCAGAAGTAGGAACACTCCGCCCCGTAATCGGGGTGTGCGACTTTAGCCCTGACACCCTCCTCTCTTTCCGTCAACTACCCAATAAGAGCAATGGGAGATGCTGCTGTCCAGGCCCTCTCTACCTACCCAGCTTCAGCGGGTGGACAGAACACAGGCCGCGCGGTCTGCGTATGGGCCCCACAAAAGAAGGAATCACTCCCCAGGGCTGCACTCTGGGCCATTCAGAAATCTGAACAGAAGTATTTCTTCCTCCTCCTGCTCCTTCTCTGCCACCAATCTCGTCGCCTCCGTCCGCGGCGCAGAGACAGAGAAGTCAGATCGTCTAACACCGGGTGGGAGCTTAATTTAATTTTATAAAAAAAGTTTCCACTCTTGTGCTACACCAATACAACTCAAACAAACACCGTTCATGCATCATGCATTGATTTAACTTTACCAAGAATATCTCTTTGAGGTAATAAAGGGTGTGTTTAAGTGCATTACACTCCTCTCTGGTTTTGCTATTTGTAGAGCGATGTGAGTAAATTTAAGTGACGTCGTATGGGTAATCGTTATGGGTGCCGTTTACAGCTTTGCTTTCCAACCACATTCACGGGGTGGATTGGCGCAATTTTTTTCTTGTTTGATTGTTTTGTAATGGGGATTCAGGCAGCATTCGCTCTTGGTTGTCATAGTAAGCCCGATAACGAAGGGGCCGCAGCCCGCGGTCGGCGATATTTTCCGCCGTGTCTTCTTACATGCTTGGCCAGGGAGCCTAAATGGACCATGAAAACGAAGCCCTACTTTGCCTTATTTGAAAGATCTGCCTTTGCTAACCCGATCGACTACATTATGACCTCAAGGACGTTATTTTCATAAGTGGCGAGAAACACCGAAAAAACTTTCACATGTTCTGCTACACAGCATCAGCACAGACGTAAAAAGCAAGTAATTTAAGCAGAATGTGCAATGTATTAAGTTATTGTTAGCATACAAGCGGTACAATAAAACGGAGCAAGCAACCCCAATAAATAACACAGTCATGACTCTTGGTGGTGTCTCTATGTAGGATGAGAGTAGGGGTGGTGAAAAAGAGGCTGGTACGCTTTCTGTTACTACTGGCCCAAGTTTTAAAAATTGACTGTTATATTGCAGCTTATTTAAAAAAAAACAGTAGTTCCAGTGAAGTAAAAGATGCTTGAGTTTTATGATGCATTTAAATTATACAAGACTGATTTTTCGCCCTACGTAATAATTCAGCCCTGAACCGGTTCGCGAACCGGTTCGGCGCATGATTTAGTCAAACCGCAACTGAATCTAGACGAAATGAATTTGCCCGAACCCGAACCGTAACCGAACCGGCATTTTTTTTCGGTTCGATACACTGGTTTATTGTTTGTGATGTACGCGCACTATGAAACGCGTGGAACGCCATGGAACGCGTCAGAAAATGGTTAGTAGCTGTGGACTCTTTTTGCGGAGGATTTCCGGGTGGGTGCGCTTTTTGTGGACGCCCGCCGGGTGCGTGCTTTCGCCAACTTAGCCAAGTAAAATTTCGCGTTAAAAAAAAAAAAACTCTTATTTTAGCACGCCGTCGACCCAACAAAAGGTGTGCACTTCACCCAAGGTGAATCGGCAAAGACTGAGCCGAGAAAAAGATGAAATGACAACGACGGCAGGCCAAGCAAACGCGTATGCAGGGGGAAAATGGGGATCGAATGCAGCGCAAACCGGTGCAGTGGCGTCAAAAAGAACTAAAGAAAGCCAAACAAGCAATAACAAATTCGGCACGCGGAATCACCTAGCATGGGCAGGTCGCTATCTATAAAGCCGGTCGTGCTCTAAACAGGTTTCAAAGTGGCGTGCTGCAGACGCGCTGACGTCAATGATTGCGTCTTAAATCATTCATAAAAACCGACTTTAAGGTACTCGTCGCGTCTGATGAGATAGGGCCTCTCTAACTACCAACACTCACAGAATAAAAGCTACAGGCGGATTTTTTTTTGTTGTTGTTGTTGTTGTTGTTTGCCCGCGTGATTAATCCTCGTGCGCCGCCACAGCTCGGGTGGAGAAGCCTAAGGCAGGATTCACTGTTCGGCATCCCCACTATTTGTAACTTGAGCTGGTCGGGAAAATGTGACGAAAAACTTTCCGCCCAATGGTTCCCATTTCGCTTGTAAATTCCTTGCCTTTCGATAAATTCATACACGACATCACCCGTAAACAGTCTTTACGTAGAAAGCAATGAACCCTCACTGGCAGACAGAAGAACCATGCTGACCTTCTCATACATTCTAAATATCCGTTCACTGCCATAACATCTGTATTACCCGATTGTAACAAAATGCCCATCTAGTACACTGTTTATTAACATACCTCAAGCAATCAGACCATTGCTTCTCCGTTTTGAAGAAAAATGCAAATAACTGACAAAACTAGACACTACCTGAAATTGCTCAAAGATGCCACCGGCTACCACCTTGGTATAGTTTCCCTCCTCAATGTGACTTGACATTAACACACCTTCAAAAAAAGAAGAGACCGCCTGAACATATCATACAGGAATTTTTGGCCCCCAACGAAAAATATCATGACAACACGGCTTTCTACACCGATGGTTCTAAAACATCACACTATGTTGGTGCCGCAGTAGTGCAAGGGAAATGGGAAAAGGTGATCAGGCAACCCCAGTGCGCTTCGGTTTACACAGCAGAATGTTATGCCATTACTGTGGCAGTAGAAAGGATAATGAAGAAAACTTTAAAACAGTATTATATACACAGACTCTTTCAGCGCAGTCACAGCCCTACATTACAAAAATGTAGCTCAACCTCCAATAGGAGACGTAATATACAATTTAGTAACAGTAACCACTCAAGGACAGGGAATTAAGTTGTGCTGGGTCCCTAGCCATGCTGGAATCAAGGGAAATGAGAGAGCCGATGCATGTGCCGCACAGGCGGGTAACGGAACAATAGAGCAAGTACAGTTCCTCACAGCTACTGTATGATAGTTATACGGTGTAAACTGAGAGAAACATGGCAGTCCTCATGGGATAAGGAAACCTACAGCAAGCTTCACATAGTTAAACCCACGATAGCAGAGTGGGAATCAAGCAGACATGAAGAACGCCTTCAAGAAGTTATTTTATGTCGTCTCCGCATTGGACACACACATCTTGTACATAACTTTCTTCTTATGAAACAATATAAACCGCCATGTGAAGAATGTGACCAAGAACTTGCAGTAAACCACATCATACTCTCATGTGCGAAATTCGAGGTCTTGAGGAAAAAAGATTTTAGGTTGTTCTACGACGAACACATTCCATTTCACCCCAGCCTACTCCTAGGAGAGGATGCTGTTGTTAAAATTTCCTGTGTTTTTAGTTTTGTAAAAGAAGCAACACTTCTAAACAAGCTATAGCGAGATAAAGCAATTGGTTACTATCCACAAAAAACACCAAACCTTTTGTTTGCCGCATGATAGCCTTAGTTGCTTATGTGCCAGAAAACACAACACAACACCTTTCGATAAATTGACACCAAGCGCAAGGTTTATGCCCTCATAGTCAGTATAGCGTATGGGTGTCACGTGGTGCATATATGTAACGCTTGATCGCTTGAAAGTGACAAAACTGTCGCTGCAGCACCTGCTCCCAACTCCGAACGTCCCTCAAGTGCAGTTTGACGCACAACCTTTCCACGTAACGCAATTAAGGTAGAAACCTAGCCACCATTTCAACGCTTAACTTTAACTGTTTGACGGTGATAATAGAACACAACGTGGGAGTCATATGAAAAAAAATCTTGAAAGCGACGTCGATTCCCCGCTATTGTTAGTCCGAGTTGCATGCAAAGCAACAAAGGATAGTTTATCTACCCGCCAACAACTGTTCCCGGTGGCCCGTTATGGTAACGGCGGCGCGCACGCTCTTGCTCAGCACTAGAGGCAAAACGGCCACGCCGATTCGCATCTTGGGTGCAGCGTCTTCATAATGGTCCGCGGCCGAACTATTTCGAGCATGTTTCTGTCCTACCGCCAACCAATAACGGTCCATGCCGCGTGCCGGACCATAAGCGATTTAACATTCATCACGGTGCCCCGTTTACGTCCCGCGCGAGCACAAGGCGTTCCTCTGAAAGGGAACGCTATTTCAACTTTACGTCCGTACGAACTATGAAAGATTTGTGCACGTATCATTACCTGTTGGTCTTATTTTACATTACGAAACGCGTTTACTTACTCCTCTTTTACTTAGATTCGCGACCTAGGTATAGTTTTAAGAACGACACCAAACTGAAGTCATCCAAACGGAATGAACTATATGCTGCGGCAAGGACATCGCCGCTTCTAGAATAGCTGGTAATCACTGTTGATACGGGTGCGCACCTTAACACAAATAATCCGAGAAGCAATATGTACAGATTTTTCGCTCAGTGGCGCTGAGGAGCACCAGGTTGGGTTCCAGATTCTTGGGCGCGGCGGTTATTTCGTATTGAGAGACAGAGTTCCCAGATGCGAAAGGACAACTTTTTTAGGCTGCCCAGCACAGGCAACCGAAGGAACGAACCCCACGGGGATGATGATGATTATTCACAGATGATAGTGGCGATGGGTTTGGATGGTTAGAAGTAACAGAGAGGTTGACCCGCTGTCTTCCACACTGCATATGACCATGATGATGTCGCTTCCACGCATAAACATCAGAGCAGCACACTCCCAATGCACCCAATTGTTAAGTTCGGGCTCCGCATGTAATTAATGAAGGCCGCCGGTGGCCCATGTATTGGCGTCGCCTCCGCTGGTAGCTACTTTCCCGTGTCCCTTTCATGTAGCCGCACGGACGCCAAGTTCGGAGCCGCGGAGAGCGTGTGTTGTGCCCGTCCTTTTGTGTGTCAAAGGACGGGGGTGCTTAGCCTGAGTACCTCTGTCGCGCCGGAGGTGGCTGGGTCATTCGGCATAACAAGCTGACGGGAGGCCAGATGATCGTATCTCTTAGTGTTGAAAGCGCGCGCCGTGTAAGTTTGGAAAATCTTCGACTCCGGCGGCGGGCGCTCTTCGTCGACGGGTCGTTCGCCTCGACGATGGTCGCCTCGGCTGGCAGCGTCTCTCCCCGTGGTCTGTCCAGGTGGGCGGCGGCGCCCCTTCGTCTGGGAGGGAATTAGCAACCCTCATTGCCCGCGCGTCGCGGGACAATGGGGGCGTCGCGAGAGGCGCCGCGCGGAGGGAGGTCAGCCGCGCGAGGACCGCTCCGGGCCCTCGGCTTGGCTGTTGTTTGTGCTAGGGTTGCCACCTGACCGGTTTTGGACCGGCCCGACCGGTTTTTTAGACCGCGGGCCGGTTGCCGGTCTGTACCTAAAACCGGCCGACATTGGCCGGTTTTTTGGCTATCGCGCAGCGGCAATTTCTTTTTTGTCCTTTTGTAAGCGTCAATACAGCCACTACCAGGATAAATGTGTCGACAAGCTCTGCAAACACACGTAAGCCGAGAAAATATGTGGCCGAGCGCGATTCCTCAGATGGAAGGGGACCAGGGAGGAATAACACCACGAAATGCCGCCGGCCCGGTCAGCAAGGGCGGTTACTTTTTGCTGCAGCACATTAATAGCAATAACCAAAATCTCGATCACTTTGAGTACGAACGTTATGTGGGTTCCTCTGTAGGAAAACGCTACAATATATGACATTGTGATTGTATGTCAAAAAAAAAAAAAGAACGTGACGTCTGTTCTTCTTTATAGCACCCCCCCCCCCCTCCCCCTTGACGGGCCGTTTTTTTCTGCGGGGAAAGGTGGCAACCCAACTTTGTGCAGATGCCGCCCGCTTAACGTAATGGATGGTTCACTTAAGGCCGCAGATGTCCTGTATTTTCTGGCCGGGTGTAACAGCGTGCGTAGGAAACGCACTTTGAGTGCATAAGAGAGAGGGTTAGGTCACGTGACCGCAGGTGAGGACATGTGTGTGATTGGCTGGTTACTGTGGCCAATCAATGGTTTGTAATAATTGTTTTGAAAGGTTTTTCTCTCTTTCTTGAACGCCCCCTTTTTGGAGGCGGGGTTTTTGCTATCAAAACCAGGAGTGTTGGGTTTTGTCGAGGGTCGGTCGAGAGGGGATCTAGTTTAGTATAGATCTCGGCCGAACAGGCTGCTGCTGTCAGAGTGACAATGTAACCGTCACTCTGACCTGACGTAAAGTTGGAGTAATGTAAATAATGTAAATAAACCTAATATCCAGCAAGCAAGGCAGTCCTCATCCCTCACCCGCTCCAAGCATCGGTCGTCGGTCATCGGAGCGAGTCGAGATCGTCCTCTCGACTCGCGCATCAAAAGAACATCACTATTTCGTCTCCATCAGTTCGCCAAGAAGATGGAGAGGCGAAATCTAACTCCAATACATAAAAAAACGCCCTTGCGTACGAAGCGCATTCAAGGCCCTCTGAATTAGTCCATACCCCGCCGCTACTACGCGTCTCACATCCGAGATGTGGAGTTCTTGTGCAGAACCGTATTCAAGAAAATAGAAATAAAAAGGAGATCTTTCCCCTCTCTATAATCCACCCTCGGCTTTCACCCACCTATGTACACAAGGATGCCTTTCCCCCCACACAACGCTAAATAGAAGTCCCCCCTCCCCCTCCCCCCCCCCCCCGTTCCCATCCCGAAGACGCAAGACTGAAGAGGGCCTCCACAAAGAAATGCGTACCTTGCCCCTCAAGTCTCGTGAGGAGAGGAGAGTCCTGAAACGAGACAGGAAGCCTGAATAAATACTCGTCGTGAGCCGTTGCAAGAAAAACAAACAAAACATCTGCACGTAGTAGTAGTAGTGAAATTAATAGGAAATCCCAAGCGGGAATGGTTGTATAGAGCGGAGGAATTCTTTCCAGCCGCTCATCTCCGCACATTCACATCGACGTATCCAACTGCTCTGAGAACCACCCCCGAATTTAGTGAACTCGAGAAGCCATAATCCCAGCTAAAATCATTGTTCATTGGTAATCATAACTCATACTCATTTCATAAATGTCATTATACCCTATAAATCATCTACAGCAAAGTGATGAATCATGAAGCATGAGTCATGAAGTCATGAGTCAGGGATGAGTCATGCAGACACTCATTATTCGCCAGAATAAGCTTGACTGTTTCACTTGCAAACTCCGGCAACCATACGCGGAATTCCTTTCAGTCACGTAACCATAGCGCAAACGAGAGGCGCCATCTAACCGTTACTGTGTAAGCGTGCCGCCGCGATTGAGACACGCTTCGAAGATGCCGGGGCGATCGTGATTCTGGCGTGCGCTAACGCATGGACCATGGATGATGGGAGCAAAGATCAGGGCACCCTCTCTGGCGTTGAGGCAGCCCGGTGCCCAGCTGGAGCGAAGGCTGCGGTCTCAGGGCCCGTGACGTCATTATATGTGCCAACACTAAAAGTCGGTTGCCTGAGTAACAGATATATAAAAAAAGTTTAGTTAATTTGGAAGGAACCAAAACAGAAAAATTTCGCGCAGGTTGCCCATTTCGCGCATCTATCAAACGTACTAATGATCATATTGTTCTGTATATTAAGCACCACCCAAAACTTCTTCCTTCAGAAAGAAAACAAAATGATCAATACCAGGCATTCTATAGTTTCTGCGAGAACCCCTGTAACAAAAGAGAGATAAAAAAGAACTTTTTATTGAGTGGGCCAGCTAGGTCAGCCGGACTTGGCTTTTCCGGCAGTGAAATTCATTTTTGTGCGGTGATTTGTGTGAGATACACATCGACAACCAAACCAAGATTTACTCAATGCAAGAAAGGCTAACATCATTAAAAGGAAGATTATCCGGATTATCTTCTTTGGCTCGGGGGCTGTATACGGCTGAACGCGTATTGTCCCAGTCCCAGATGAAAAATGGCTGCTGCTTAGCTCAGCTGACTCTGGATATGGAAAGCGAAAGCTTGGTCTAGCCAGGTTAAGTCGTGAATTCACTTGGTTAACCTTCAATTTAGCTGCAGTTATTACGACTCGGCCTCGCTCTCATTCATGGCCAAGCTCGCATGTGCGCAGCGAGTCATGTGGTCAGGTGGCGACTCAGATGTGGACAGCGCATGCGCCAAGCCGGCAGCGGCGGCAGCGGCGTTTAGCAAACGCGGCAGTCGGCGGAGCTCGATCCAGAGCGTTGCGTGAAGCGTTGCCAATGATCCGGCACAGCTGCGGCCAAATGAAGGTAAAATTACCCGCCACGACGAAACCGCTCGACGATATTCGTAAAGCTTTGCTCTAAAACGTCGTCCATACGCGTCCCACAGCTAGGCGCTGTCTTAAAGCTCCGTTCCTCAAACTGTGTGGCGGGCTCACATTACAAGGAATGAGCATTTGGCTAATCAATCTTTGCTGAATTCGTGAATAATGAATATGGATCACCCTTTTCGTTTCTTATATTTTTGCATAAACACTGCCTTTTTCGCTAAAGCGTATAATACATACCGTACTTACCCAATTCTAACGCGCCCCCGATTCTAACGCGCCCCCGATTTTAACGCACACCCGATTTTCCTGCAAAAAAACAAAAAAAACTTGCACCTCCGTTTGTAACGCGCACGGAACTTTATAACCCAGACAAACGAATGCGGGAGAAATGGGCGATTTATTTCCCGAAGTAATCTCACTCATCTCACTCCTCGTCGCTTTCCGCTGACCACAACATCTCGTCCTCGGTGCCGCCAAGAGCGTTCGCGATGCCACACTTCTGCACGAACGTTCAACCATGGTCGATGGGATCGTGGCCCACGCCTCGCACGCCCATCCCGCGAGCTTTTCCAGAGCCGCACGCTTCAGCCGACCGCTCGTTTTGAACACGTGAGAGCCGCTGCTGTCATTGCTGTTATCAAGTGCACAAGTGGAACGATATGACGATTTGTGTGAACGCCGATAGAAAACCATAGGCGCTTGTGCTTCCTCCGTTCAAAACTACGAGTTGTGCCGCACCTCCGCCAGATGGCGCCACGGGTCCCGCGACCGAGAGAAGACGCAGTGAAACATCCCCCTCGCGAGGGGCACGATCAAGTGCAGAGCATTTCCGGGGGCGCACGACGTTAAGTAGTTTGCGTTACGTTAATGTTGTTGCACTTGTGGCAACTGCTGACGAGAGAGCGCTCGTCAGCAGTAATTTGAATGAGTCAACGATATAAGGCGCGTTCGTACCGTCCCATTCTGTGTCGGCTTTGTGGCGCAGTGGGTAGAGCACCATGTACATTGCGTTCCGCCCGCAGGGTCGAGAGATCGAAACCGGGCGCCGGATAGTATTTTTTTTATATAGTAGGGACAACGACGGTGCGGACTACGGACGTCAACGTGGGTGACATCGTGAGTTACTGGAATGCTCTGCATTTAAAATTGTTGCTAAACATGGAGGAAGTCTTCCTCCATGTTGATAAAGGCTTTGGCGCCATCTTGAGATGGCGATGGCAATGGGTGGGACGAAATTTTCGCTGTTTCGGCAGTTTCGGTTTCATATCCGATTCTAACGCGCATGCGATTTTTCGGCCTATTTTTCCGGAAAAAGGGTGCGCGTTAGAATCGGGTAATTACGGTAACAACATAACAAACTGTGGCTTCTCTGATTTCGTTCTACCAACTCTGTGCGCCATTACAACTTATTTAGGTTTCATTTAAACGCCTCCCCCGGGGCATCAGTGGCTGAGGCGTTGAGATACTGAGCCCGAGAGCGTGGGTTCGATTCTGGCGTGGTGGCTGGTTTAAGGCGAAAACCTGAAGTGCCGCATTGTGTGAAAATCTGCCGTTGTTGCTGCAGTAGTAGTTTTCCGGTGGAGAAAACGGCCTTCGCTGTAAAGAGTAAATAAAAAAAACATTTTCATTTGTATAGCATTTGAACCCCGTTCTCCAGAGTGGGAGCCGAGTTCGCTACCACCGCGCTATTTCCCCCTTTTTTTTTGCTTTTATTACCTGTTTCTGACATTGCATGTAACATCACACAACCAAACAATATTTACTGACGAAACATGCCAATGTGCCACCAACATAACTAAAGGATATTTACAGACGAAACGTATTAATGTTTTACCAGCCCGCTAGTGAGCCGGATTTGTCGTAAAAATTCTTTAAGTGTTGTCAGGGGTGCAACCCGTAAGAGCCACCCAGGAACAGGGTCCTTTGCTCTCTGCACTTCGACAAACTTAGATACGCTCTTTCGGAAGCACTGCCGCGTCGGCCTCGCGTTCGCATCATTGTGGAGCAAGGCCACGGGCGAACTCTAAATACTATGGAGGCCGATCAACATCACGACATCAAAGGGTACATTTTCTTCATTTTCTACAGACTCGAACCATGTGCCATATGGGTATAGTGACAGCTCTTTATGGATCGTTCTCTGGACGTTCCATAGGAACACCGCCAGCCAGCAGTGAAAAAATACGTGCTCGATGGTGTCAGGGCGTTATCAAATAAAACACTCTAATACCCACGTCACGAACAACCCGCTTTCATGCATCAAAGTACTAACAGACAGTGTTCTTGCGTGCATAAAAAATAATGGCTTAATTCCAGTGGTCACTTCCATACGTTTCCCTCGCTTGAAGGCATTTTGGCATGGGCCAACCGAAGACAGTGATGTTTACAAGGGTACTGGAAAGATACCATCACAGACATCCTTATATCATTTTTTATCGTTAAAGCAGCCAAATATTCCATAGAAAATCCCGCAGTTAAAAATTTGGTGGACATAACAATCTCCATAAAGTACCCGTACATGCCACCTGGCATGTTACAAGACGATATCACCGGTTCGTGCAACGCCCACGCAAGTCGTACCTGAAACACAGCCCGCAGAAAAGGGCCACGTTGATCACGGAAAAACACACATCGGTTCACGAGCAGCCTCACGTACAAGCGGGCAAGCCCGAGACCCCCATCACGAATTCATCTAAACAAATTTGTTCGACTGCCCCTTTACCAGTTAGACGCCCAGACAAATACCGGGAATACTCTGACTCAACGTAAAGAGCCGCGCTATTCCCGCGTGTTGTCAGCGGCGGAACAAAAGTTAGAGCAGTGCTTGCCGCGTGACAAGGGGACGTGACGACACGTGACTATAACAGGAGCATCTCGGACGGGAATTACTCGGACTCTGGGCAAGCAGTGGCGTGTGTCACTATTGTGCCTGTTGAAGTATTTCGCGCCAAAAGACGAAAATACGAAAGGGAAAGAAAGGGGAGGAAGCACGGCGTAGCAGAAGCCTGACGAAGTAATTCGCGCCAAATGACGATGAAACGAAAGCGAATAAAGAGGCGCAAAAAGCATTGATTGATTGATGGTAGGGTTTAACGCGCCGACGCAACGCAGGCGATGAGGCGCGCCGTAGTGAAGGGCTACGGATCAATTTTCTTTAACGTGCGGCGAAATCTCGTACACACGGGCGTTTTCGCTTTCGGCCACGATCAAAAAAGAGGCCGCCGCGGCCAGGAATCGAACCCGCCACCTCGTGCTCAGCAGCGGAAAGCCTTAGCCACTGAGCCACCGCGGCGGGTTGGTGCAAATAGCAGTAAAGAAGTCGTTGATAAATACCGTCAGGCTTTCGCTTTCAGAGCACGCAAGTAGATTTAAGCGCCCTGACGAATTTCTTTCTGATGGAAAAACAAAAACGTTGGTGTGTCGAAATTAATCAACACGCTAGAGATCCCCAGGTTGTCTAAATGAATCCGTAGTTCTTCATTATGGCACGCCTCATAGCCCAGGTGCAGCTTGTGCGCGTAAAACAGCGAAAATTTTCTCCCTTTTTAACCCCCACTTTGGCATGAAACACGTCGTTCAAAACACATTCCCTCAATTCAGCGGGAGTTCATATGCGCTGCATGCTGCTTAAAAATAGCAGTTACTTTTCAGATTTGTTCGCTTTATTTCCTTTTGCTCTTCACCGATCTTGTTGGACGAAGAACTCTTTAGTGGATTTTTTTTTTCATTGAGTTGACTCCAATCTCCTCCCTCCTTCTCCTTCTTTCGTCCCCTTCCCACCCCCGCTTACTCTCCCTCTGGAGCCGCGCGGTTACTTTAATTCTCAACACTCCCCGTTACTCGCTTTCAATGCTCTGCTTCCTGCCGTACGATGGTGACGCTGAAGAAAACCCGTTGAAATTTGTAGAGATTGCCTCGGATAATAAGATAAGCATCGTTGATTGTATATGCATATACGCATAAGCTATCCTGCCAGTTACGTTTTCACAAAAAAGAAATGTGCGACACACAACGCCTCTCCCGCTCTGACAACAAATGAAACGCTCGGTCATGTGACGCCACATTGGAAATTGTTTTGTGAGCAGACGAAAACTGAAGCGCACGGTCCGGCTGCAAACGTGTAGACGCGTGGTAGACCTTGCGGAAGCCATGTCCGGCGAACCACATAAAAGAAACGCGAGGCCTGCGAAACACGTCTCCAGTTATCATACTGCGCATACACCGGCTGACTGTCGACTGGTGGCCGTCGATGCTACACGGTTCCATGGAAGCTGCCCGTCGCGTAAAACCGCAACGCACACTACACTTGTTCCTAGACGGTCATCGAGCGAAAGCCGCCTTGAAGTCGTCGCAAACGGGTGTCTCTCGCGAGATGACTGCAGCGCCAATGCGCAGTACTTTTCTAGAGATAAAAACAAGCTCAAATTCCTCCTCCGTTTAAAAGATTTGTCGGGATATAAATATGCCTCCTACGGCGACCATGGACAAATAAGCCACGCGGCAGCAGCGGCCTCCACGAGCGTCACGAGTTAAACTCGGCCGTGCAAAACAATTCCCGAATTTTCTCTGAGTTCTAATGTTAATAAAACACACCCAACTCATTCGCGGGCGTGGCGTAGTGGCCGAAGCCCCACCCACCCATGGCGCCGACTTTGTCGATGGAGTAGCGTCGTATACCCAGAAGTCGTCATGTGATGCCCGCTAGCAGCCACAAGACCTTAGCACCAAACAAAAACGAAGACCCAAGCCACCGTGAGGCAATGGTGCCACAGTCGCGGGGGTGTTCGGTCCGAACTGGGATTCGCTCTTGTCCGAACCGACAGGAGCGGCCGAGACTACATGATTTTCCTACGGCAGCCTTCAAACGCCGTGAAAGCACATTCAATAACAAATGACACAACTTCAACGTCTAAGACGCACTTGCCAATGCTCAAACACGCTCTTGACAAGCTGAATTGGGACATTTTCTGATAAGTGCCCGCCGTGCACATTCAACCAAGCCGTAAACAATCATATTTGACGGTAGCGAGCAGGGCTCGTTCCGTTCGCTACAGTGAATCCCTTGGCTTACTTGATTTGTGCTTTCGGGGAGCTGCCAAGGTAAATGAGCTGCACTGGGTCTACCTTGAAGCGATGTAGCAAACATAATTCAGCGGAAGAACAGAACACTGAGAAAAAAAAAAAAAAAAAGAGACGCCAATCCACACTGTGAAAGTGGTTCGAAAGCGAAGCTGTAAACCACACCCACAACGATTACTCATGCGACGTCACTTGAATTCACTCACGTGGCTCTACAAAGAGTGAAACCAGAGACAAGTGAAATGCACTTAACCACACCCTGCATTACTTCGAAGAGATATTCTTTGCTAAGGTTGAATCAATGCATGATTTATTAACGCTGGTTGTATTGGGGAAGCACATCAGTGCAAACTCTTTTTATAAAATTAAAGGGAGCTCAAACCCGGTCTTAGACCATATCACTTCTCGTCCGCCTCTGCCACCGCCGACGGAGGCGACGAAATCGACGGCGGAAACGGAGGATAATTGAGATCCCATGCGTTGGTGTGAGCTTCCTTTAATTTTTAACTCCTAGCGCATGCGCAAGGCGCCACACGGCCGCTACACATGTCGTCAGCGGAGCGCACAGGGGCGGGAGAGGTCCCTTTACGCTATCACGTGGATTCAGCGAGAACGCAGGGGGTAAACCCGCAGATGTGCTCGGTGAGTACAGCGTCTGTCTCCTCTGTCCACGCGTGGGCTGGTAGCTCAATATGCAAGACAACGGGCTCTCGTTCCGTTTCTCTATTCGCTGCAGGTTTAATTCCTGGTGGTGCCAGTAACTTCTTTTATTTGTTCGCGGGAGTTTTCTGTTGACATCAGCCAAGTTCTGCACGTTCTCCTGGTCCATCATCAGCGATGGTATGCGCTATCTTTGAGTGTCACCATCGTCATGATCGTCATCAACATTCTCATTACGGTCATACTAAAGAAACTTAACGCAATTAAACACGTGCAACTGAGTCACCATACGCGTTTCTCTTGTATTTGTTTATTTTGTTTTCTATTTGCAGCATTTTTAATAAATATCCTTATTTCGCGCTTCCTTTTCAGGTCAATCCCCTTGTAAGGGTATGCTCCACGTCTTAGCGGCAGCGCCGCCACCACCGTCTGGGTTGGAGACGATAAAAGAACCGTACACGCGTGGCAGCCATGAGGAACGCCCACATCATCTTGTGCGGAGTCGTACTGGGGATCCTGATCTGGACAACCAGCCTGGTCTTGTTCTGCATGTTGTTCGACGGCCGCTCTGTCATCATGTCACTCCGGGGAAGGACACAGCCCGGATAAAAGCCCCTCGGCCTAGTTCGTGGTGTCCTCCTACCCCGAGGTTCCAACCTGGCAGCGGCGCTTCGGTGACTGTGCTTCCGAGATGGGAAGAAACCACCAAAGCGTTATGTTTACGACCTGTGACCAAAGGACCTCTTCATCCCTGATGAACCTGGCATGCACCGCGGCTACGTTGCTGAGTTGGCGGAGGGGGCCCACAGTTCTCAATCTGCGACATGGATGCATCGGAGGTATTTGATCCACTAGCGTGCTGTGACTCGGAGTGGCTGGCGCCTTGATGATAGCCCCGTTTCATGGTGGAAAAATGTAACCCATTGCATTCCTTCAATCGGTATCAGCTGGACTCATCTGAACTGCTGGCTATTATGGCGCCCTTGGTGGAAAAATTGCTTGAATTTTTACTGAATAACATTACTTTGTTCTTTGCTTCTTACTCGTGTTCCATGCGGTACGGCTCTCCTGCATGCTACCAATGCTACCAAATACCTGTGAAAAGCGAAAACCGGAGCACAGATGGGACGAAGAAACGACGAGACAACAAGCAGCGATGGCTGTAAGCTTACATTTTAATGGGTAAAATGAACACATCAGTACGAGAGGAAAATGAGAGATATTTTTGATGCTTTTGCAATTGCTTTTACTTTTTTACCGCGTTTTGTTTCTCTTGCTTACCTTGTGCTTAATTGTTGCACGCAATAACCTTCCATTTGCAGTCAGCCCCACGTGGTGTGCCGTTTTTCCTTCGCCTGTCGTTGCGCTGCTATTTATGTAGACAATAAGTACCAACTGGTCCGCCTCAACTTTCTTCGACAGGTCAAAATTAACCCATAGTCCTCCACTATATAACGCGTCTCGTTGCAGAGTCCCTGCGCGTTAGACCTCAGCCGGCTTATCTCAACAACAGCAGTCACAGGAAGTCGAGCTCTTGCGTGCATTTTAAAAAATTGTTCATAAAGCGAATACTGCTACTGCTTCTAGTTAAGGTTCGGGGTAGTCAGCGGCAACAAGGCTTGACAAGAGAATAATCTGAAAGACAGAGAAAAAGTTTTCATTGAATTTTACATGCTTGGGCTTCCGCAAAAGGCAAAGTCATCAAACTTCTTCAACCAGAACCAAGTACGTGCCAGTCTAGTAAAACTCTCAACAAGTAAGCATGGTGTGAACGCCACGCCACAAGCATTGTTCTCATTCGCCTCAGATCATTCGTAACACCTTTTCGTAAATTTATAGTCAGAACACTCACAGAGCTTCTTACAAATTGAGCTCCTTAGATTGACCTAATGGGGTGGTTACCCGCAACAGTGTCTCTATGTTTCAAGCATGCGCGCTGTCAGGTTCAGAAACACATAAGGTACCAAAAATAGGAGCATGAGCCGGGGATCGCGCACAGGAAAAAAAACAGCTGCGCGGGAGAAGGGCCGGAGGTGGGCTCTGCGAAGGGGCGACCGCTTTCGCAAGTGCAGTACGTGCCTCCTTGAGAGGTCAAGGTACCGACGGGGGCGAACAGTGGGCTCTTTGGCTACTGGCGATGGCGATCAAGCGGAACGAGATTCCGAGGGTGCTCCTCAAGTGGCTGGTCAAGTAGTGACGGGCGCGTCCGCAAAGTTCAGCAGAATGCTAAACGGTACAAATTAGGCGTTCTTCTTCAGGTTCTAAGCATCCCTCTTGATTTTTTTTTTTTTTTCGTGGGAGCGATGGTGAGACGCTCCAGCTGACTGTCTCTGTCGCGGAAAAATAAAAAGCTCATTTACCTTCCTTAATTCCGTTTTTTCCAGCGAACCCATCATAGGGTCGACTCCGTGAAAAGTCCGAGTCTAGTGCGGTCCGCCGTCAACAAAAACAATCCTTTTCAATGTCGCGATTGGGTTGTTGACGTCTTCGTCGACGCATGGACAGTCCCCAGCATTGCATGACGCTCATAGGCGCATTGAAACCCAAAAACGCTCGAAAAGCTTGCTTGAAGCCCGTGAGAAATGCTGTCGCAGCGCAAACTTCACGGCAGAAACTAACTCAAAGGGACCCTGCAACACTTTTTACAACTATTTCGAACTCTTCAATGCTTGCAGAACGTAGTCAACCAACACATCTAGTACTTATATTAATGGGTCGCAATGCACCCAGCCAGAAATTACGGCTCTACGTCCATCAGATAACTTAGAAACTTACTCAACAGATTTTTCTCTCTTTCCCAGTCTTGGCGTTCTCCGAGCACTCGCACTGCGTCATCACAGCGGTGTAGCGGCTTTTGGCCTGCTTTCCTTCAGTTGCAACAATGAACGCACTCGATATCCACTTTAAAAAGAAGGCCACAAAAGCAAAGCAGGAACGGAAGGCGTGCCTGGTGCGACGAGCAAATCACACAGTGCCGCTTCGTGCTGGCGACAACTATAGCTTTCGCAGTGCTTCCAGACGCGAAGGAAAGCGTTTATCGGAAGTGTGGCAGAGCCCCTTTAAATCGAAGCCGACAGATGCCCTGTGCATCAGATCGTCAGTGGGCTGGGCGAAAGTGCGGAAGAACGGGATGTTCAGCATGAGGCATGTCTTCTTGGTGCCGGTTACCCATGTTTATTGTTATAAAGCAAGGAAAGATGTCTTGTTGTTGTGCCGAGCCCACGTACCTTGATGGTAAATGTTTGTGATTGCTCTCATACTTGCAAACTGTTGCTTTGTGGAGACATTGAACAGAATCCAGGCCCAACTATAGAAGAAATGCTTGAATCGCTGCTGGAAGGGCAGCAGGCTATACGCGATGACTCAGCTGAAGTTAAAGATATGCTTTATGAAACTGAAATGGCGGTACAAAGCTTAAACGTAAAATTAAACTTGAGGACGATGTCAGGAAGTTGACCGTCTAAATGAATTCTTTATTAAGCTTAAGCTGCGCCTTGATTCCAAATCCGTCGGCTGTATCTATCGCCCAGGTAAGTCGTCCCAGAATCATCCTGTCATTTTGTATTTTCGTGATTACTTGGAGAAGCAAGCTACGCTTCGCATAAAGGAAAACTGAAGGGAACAGATATTTTTGTAGATAACGACTATTCTCCCGAAACGCTGAGGATGCGAAAATTACTTTGGGAAAGTGCCAAGACAGAAAGAGACAACAGAAAGAAGGTTTTCCTCGTTAAGGATAAACTCTGAATTGATAAAATATATTATGTGTGGGACGATGGAACTAAATTGCGCGTCTCTTTGCGGAAGATGCGTCACACACGAGAACACGCTTTAGAACTTATTTTTGCAAAGACAGTTCATTTCAAAATAGCTTTTTTCCGCGTTCCATAGGAGACTGGAATTTACTTTCTGAGCCAATTCCAGCAGCTGACAATCTTGTTAGAGCATTAGACCCGCACTTGTCTTGTTGAACCGATACTATGGACGCAATACAGTGCTTGATATCTAGTTTCATATCAGTGTGTCGGTATGATTGCTGTAAAGGCATGTGATTTATATTGTCCATGTGCTGTTTTGCCAGATATTGTCGTGTTTTTTTTTTTGCTTGTTTGTTGCTGATACCGACCAATGATCTATGCATTCTTCACTTGGCCCTCCTGTTAGGGCCATTTTGGCCTGCAGTATTTTGAAATAAATAAATAAATAAATAAATAAATAAATAAATAAATAAATAAGAACCTAAGGCCTCCGCATTTTGATACAAGTTGGTTTACATGCCCTTTCAAATTTTTTCCCCGTGCAATGCACTTGTGCTTAGAGGTGAGGCCGAGTTTAAGGGGATCGGTGCAAGCTTGCTGTTTGTATGCTCGCTTCCCACATTGTGTGTTACACAGTGAGGCATGGCCATCTGCGGAGGGAGTGTGGTTACAGCGCCTCTCCACCGCCGCCGCCTGCTTCCCAAGTCGTGTGTCTGTCCCCCCTACTTTGCGCAATGTCTCGCTCTCTTCGGCTACCACCTGCGAGTCGCACTAGAGCCTGCGCTGTTACGAACGCCGCCGTGCTATATTAAATCGTCATTGTCTCTACCCATAAATCGTGTGTCCTTAATCCGCGACGTTGAAATCGCGCCACTGCCCTTGTAATTCAACATAGGAAGTCCCCGATACAGCTAAAACCCAACATAGCAAATTCCATCATAACACTATGTTTGCTGCACTTCCCTCTTCACAGGGTGAAATGGCACTGATTTTTATTATTATTTAGAGCCGCCTTTTCGATGGTAATCAAATATCACGCGCGATTTTGTTGGTTCATCACCGTGTTGAGTCTTGTCTTGTCTTCAGTTCACTGGAATGAAAACAAATCGAGAATTAGGTCATAAACGTGCATAACAATCAAAATTGATTCCTCTTTCGGAAAAACAGATAAGGACATCGAGCATGACGCCATGTGTACTCATATGCACCGAAACACGCACATACGCACACAGACGCCCCTCTCATCAAACAGCTGCGCACTAATGTATTCAGCGGCTACCCACCACTGGCCCGCCATTGGGGGACGGATACCGACGGCGCTCGTCCTTCACTGTCCTTCATGGGCTGAGAAATTGTGACGCCGCTCCTCGAGGAGGACATTGGTGTGCATACCGTGTCCGCCCTCTCCAAGAACAGACTGCTCGTTTTTAGACTATGAACCCAGGTGATGTGTACACAGATTCTATGTATGTATGTATGTATGTATGTATGTATGTATGTATGTATGTATGTATGTATGTATGTATGTATGTATGTATGTATGTATGCCTGTCTGCATATATGTATGTATGTATGTATGTATGTATGCCTGTCTGCATGTATGCCTGTCTGCATGTATGTATGTATGTATGTATGTTGATTGATTGTAGGGTTTAACGCGCCGACGCAACGCAGGCGATGAGGCGCGCCGTAGTGGAGGGCTCCGGATTAATTTTGACCACCTGGGGATCTTTAACGTGCGCCGAAATCTCGAACACACGGGCGTTTTCGCTTTTCACCTCCATCAGAAAAGCGGCCGCCGCGGCCGGGAATCGAACCCGCGTCCTCGTGCTCAGCAGCGCAACGCCTTAGCCACTGAGCCACCACAGCGGGTGTATGTATGTATGTATGTATGTATTTATATATGTATGTATGCATGTATGTATGTATGTATGTATGTATGTATGTATGTATGTATGTATGTATGTATGTATGTATGTATGTATGTATGCATGCATGCATGCATGCATGCATGCATGTATGTATGTATGTATGTATGTATGTATGTATGTATGTATGTATGTATGTATGTATGTATGTATGTATGTATGTATGCATTGTTCTTTAGGAAGAGAGGAAGGTCCACCAGCACGCGTAAATTGTCTCGCCTAGGTGCGGACACCCGGACGCCAGCTGGTGTAGAGGAGGGGGAGAAAGGAGTACATAGGAATAGGAGGACAGGATAGAGGAGGGTTAACATGGAACATATATAAAGCACATAGGCAAGATTAACAAGGAACGTATATAAAACACGTAGGACGAATACATATAAACACACATATGAGTTAAACAATTGTGCAAAATACAAATACATATAAACACTACACGTATACAATAAATATCAAGGTACAGATTAATTCTGAATCCCCTGCATTGGGTAAAGCGATGAAAACAGCGTCATCATCACTTAGTGTTAAATAGGAACTGTGTGTGCTTAGTATATATAAGGGCAGA
Organism: Haemaphysalis longicornis; assembly: GCF_048455015.1. Taxonomy (NCBI): domain Eukaryota; kingdom Metazoa; phylum Arthropoda; class Arachnida; order Ixodida; family Ixodidae; genus Haemaphysalis; species Haemaphysalis longicornis. The sequence goes on along the minus strand of NW_027526203.1, from coordinate 373,596,967 downwards.
TGGGTCTAAGGCTGAGGCTCTGGACATATTAAGTTATGGTTAAAGACAATTATGACATGTTAAAGTGTGATGTTTAATTCTTGTCGGCCAAATATATTCAAGGTAATTAAAAACGAAAAACGAATTTTTCACGTTCATACATACGTGAAAAATACACTCGCACTTGGAGTTTGAAAATAAAATTCAAAAATAGACTGCATTCATATTTAACAATAAGGTGCTCCAGTTTTGGGACAGGTATGCCCTCTGTCTTATTTAATCAACACGTCAAAATGACGTTGATGTATGAGTACGCATATGCAGCAAACAGCTTGCTGCGAGCCAGACAGTTTTGATCTTGAACTGCAGAAATCACGTGTCTCTTCGATTTTTATCGTCCCGAATTTTCTTCGTGAGCGCGGCAGCCATCACGCGGCAGATATGATACCATCTCGAACGTAATCTATAGGTACGCCTACACCGAACGACAGGAAAGTACTTACTCCTCCTTCCTCCCATTGCGCGCACAGTAAAGCGGTTATCAATCACCGTCTAAGCACCCGCAGTTGCTAGCACGCTCTCCTGTCGTTCAGACACGTTCGCTTTCCAAACTCGCTTAATCGCCCCGCCCACGGCTTTGAGGATGTCACGTTGTCACGATATGCCGCTCCGATTACGCAGGCGCGCAACGCAACGGTCCGAAAGAAAAAACCCACCTCAGCTCACTTCCTATACGTGGCGGGCCACGGACCCGCAATGCCGTGCGACGGCCCCCTGCTTGCACGCTGGCATAAACTACATGTACACGGCGGGCACTCCCACCGCCGTCTTGGAACGGCGCACAGTGAGCGGCCCAGTCGGGCGCCAGAGCAGCTTGGCATCCCTCCGAAGGCTGGGCCGAGTGCGACTATTAACACGAAAAGGCGCCGCTAAGTAGCCCAGCGGGATGAGCGGACGAAGAAAGTTCCGCCATCAAACGGCACTATTCCCATGTCCTATACTCGTTTACCCAAGGCCCCGAACTGGGCCAGCCCTATTACGGAATGATATCGCCCGAAGCGCGACGCACCCGTTCGGGGCCGCACTGGGTCTTCGATCATGCAAAACGGCGCTTGTCTTCCGCAGCGGTGTCGCTACGCGGTGTCCGACATTGCGTCACCGCGGGCAAAGAACAACAAAGATTCTGTCGTGCGCAGCAAGACGGAACAGTTGGCGACGTAATATGGGCGCGACTCAGAAGTCAACGTGCAATTGATAACTGCGTCAGCTTCTCACGAACGGTGGACGCTGGGAACGTGGAACCGACTAAACACGCCCCGTGTCGGGCGAGGAGACAGAAAGAAAAACGGGCAATCAACGACCTGCTACACGGAAGTGGAAAACACCGTAGCAGAGTTTCAGTGGCCGACTGAAGGGCGTGCGTTGAACATGCCGACGGCCCACCTTGCGTATCTCGACACTGGCGCCGAGCATGAATATGCATTTGCCGAAAGAGAAAGAAACAACAAAATCCCGGAGGGCTGGTGGAGGAAACGTGAGAGCGAATGGGGGCTGAAGAGGTAGTTAAAGAAAGATGAACACAGTGCCGCCTGGGTTGCACAGCGAATGCATGTGCCGTAGTGGGCGCGAGAGCAAGAGCGTTCGGGAGCAGCAGTAGCCGCAAGCTTCCGCACACCGCCCTCGCCCGAGTGGTTCGCGCACGCGGGAGCACTTTCCCGGACGGGTGTCAGCTGCCGACATTGGGCCGGCCGTCATCTTCCGGCAAGGGGAAGAAGCTGAGGCTGGGCCGCCGCAAGCGAGTGGCCCGCCGCAAGCCGCGGCCTGCCGCTGGGAGAGCGAAAGTGGACGAAGGCCACACGCATGGGCCAGAGATGGACAGGCGGGGCGAGGGAATCGATATAGAGTGCCCGGTATTCAAAACAGGCCCGAGAAAAAGCGCGGCAAGAGCGGAGGATCTGGTTGCCGCTCTCTATAAAAGCGTACCTGGTCATTCGTGAAGCGTTATTCACCTCCTTCGGACTCGTCGAGAAACACACGCATCATGGAGCTTCTGGTAAGAAAAGCCCTTCCTTGAGAGAAGCGCTCCCCGCGTATTTTCACTTCAGCCTTTTCTTCTCAATCGGCTATGTTCAACGGTCGCCGCTCTGCCCAAGAAGCACACGCAAAACGGAATCAAACGGACGCACAACAATGTGCCCTATCTCCTTGTTCTTGGATAGGTTGTTTGCAGCGCTGGAAGTACCGTTATTTCCCTTCTTGTCCATTCTTGGATTCTATTATGCACTAGCAGCCACTTGGGTGGTAGCTAGTGAATGATAAAATCCTGGAGCAAAAAAAAAAAATATCGTGTTAGCTTTGAAAGTCCGCGTATTTTTTATGGCACACATAATAGGCCTGCAAATAACATAATACCAACTGATACATACGTGGCACGGTGCATAGGGCTAAGAGCCCTATATGTACTAGTAAACATTTTTTGTATTTGTGAGGTTGTGTTCGCGCTCCGGCGTATACCAAGTTTTAAGACAAGAGAGGGAATTAAACGTTTATTGAAATAATAGGGGAAGGGAGTAGAGGAGAAAAGCCATGGACAGCCATGAAAGAATAAGAAGGTGCATTGCTACAACCATGGCGAAAAAGGCCTGTTCAGTACCGATTGGGCACCCTCATAAGCATAAAAATAGCCAGCTGCTCTTTTCAGAAAATACGCCCGCCGCTAAGGCGGCCTAGTTAGTTTTCTTGCTGGTGCTGGTGCAAAAAGGGCGAGACATTTATACCCACACCTTTTTGTATTAAAAAGTCGCAAGATAATATATCTTTCATTTAGCTTAATTAGGCCATTCAAGCCATTCTTACGACTGAGCTCAAAGGAATGCTACTTATGAAATGCCAGGTACCCATCATCTTACTGAGCCCGGTTGCGTTCAGAACCTCAGTGAGGGATTTTAGCTGAGTTAAAAATTGTCAGTGGGCAGCGGCCAATGCCGCCAGCGAAGCCAAAGTATTCACCAAAAAGGCTTCGTCAAAATACCGACATTTTGGATCAGCATCTTCACCCAATGAGGGACGTTGACAGGTCGCGCTATATAGGGACCTGACGAGGACAATTTGCTTAACATGGGCTCTTTTAAAATCGCCTTTAAGTTGCCCGCTAACACGATGCTAAGCATGTTACATTTTCGTACCCATAATAACAACCGCAGTCGGTCGGGGGCTTAGATTCTAAGTCCTATAGCCCCAAATTTCCTTGTCGAAATTTATTGTCTCAAATAGAGGAGGCCAGTTAAAAATCTTGAATTAAGCTTGATGATAAACGTAGAGTGAGGCTGCGAATTCGACTAATTAATGAGACGTAATACTTTAAGTTCTCCTGACGGAATTGGGTTTAAAAACTTTCAGCATTCGTTTACCCTGTTTGCCAACACATACCAAAAGCGATATGGCAAACACAATATCTTTGTTAATGTAGTGGCAATGCACCCAATCGCGGCGGATATCGTTTAAATAAATGACATTGTAGGCTACAGCTTGGTGTGAGCATCGCGCTTCTTATATAGCCCGTTAGGCGACCGTAATTTCTCAACAGCACTGACTTATCAGACGACGCGGTTACCGACGGTGTTTTACATTAGTATGAGTCGTCGACGCATTTTCTTACAAACAAAGGGGGGAAAACGAGTAAGAATTATCATCGCTGCATGGTGGCGGCCCGTTACCAAGTTTATTTCCAGTACTGCCTCCTGAGAGCATGCACAACTGGCCCAGGAATCGCTTCGAGTGCGCTAAGCAGAAGGGAGCCGTGTAGGAGAGGGCGTCCACGTGTCGTAAGATATGGCTTCAGAGGTAATTAGCACTCCTTCAGCCGGCAACTCAGGAAGCTCTGGATGCTGCTCTGCCCCTCCTTTGCTCCACGGCGAAGCGTTTAGCGCAATTGGGTCGAATCGTGGTCTATAACTACGTGCTAACGGCGCCGTTTGGAGGCACGCATATTGGCGTCACACCCCCGTGGAGGAAGTAGGACTGCACCCGTCTTCACGAAATCGAGGCACGCCATTAATTGTTCGCTGCAGCGTTTCGCGGAGCAGGTTTGGCATGACTTCCGTTTTCCTTGTTCTGCGCCGCATTACCTTGAATCACATGGCAGGTGAACCAGAACGACAAGAAGAAAAAGCACACATATGCATAACAAAGGCGCCGTCTCACGCTGCACACGCATGCGCCGTTGTGTGTTGCGCCTGTACTTCCTTTCACGCTTTCTGCGCATGCAAAGTAACGGCCACAGTAAGCGGCTTTACTTTCAGTGTTATTCTCCGAGAAAATATGGCTTCTGTCGGCTTGGGGAGAAAGGGGGTTAAGGGTAGCAACACCTACATGTTATTACGAAATGAGCGTAGCATTCACGCCATCTCCTAGACGCCATCGCGAGTGGGAGCTCTTGTTAATTCACTTACTATGAATTAAAACGCCATCTGACGACGTGAATATGTCCGCGTCCCAGCTAAGTAGGGCCAAGATTAGGAAAAGACGAAAGGCTCTAGCGAAGCCGTACTAACTGAATATTATCAGCCGTCATGTATAGTTACAGTCAGTGCTGTTTTTTGCAGCACTAAAATTGATAAATTCATCATGTTCAATGGACCAACATTTTATATCTGTTTAATCGAAGAAGTCTCAACTGGAAAACTGTAGAGCGTCTCGAAAAACCCGACGTTTGCTTCATAATATGGTTTTCGTGGTTGTTTTTTAGAGACGAAAGCTCGCGAAGTTCGGAATACCAAAAAAATACCACGTGACTGCGGCCGCACGTGCCGCTACGCAAGCGCTTCCGCTCGCGCTTTGTTGGATCCACGGCTGCGTACTCGTTTACCGCCGCGTCGGGCAAAGCTTCGCCGTGTAAACTGGGTTGATCGGCTCGTCGAGGAACCAAGCAAAATCACTTATTGTACCGACAGTGGAGAGAGAGAGAAATGTCTTATTCCCATAGGAAAGGGAAGGGGGAAAGAGGGTAGTGGGGCGGCTAAGAGCCACCTCCTTCCAAGTAACTCCTGGTGAAGATGATGAAGTTCTCCAGGCTCCTGAAGTGTTCCTCCAACCAGAATTCAGTAGCCAAACACTCTTTAGTGTGGTGTGCTCAAAACGGCAGTCCCATAGGCATGGTCCTCTGGGAATGTACAGCGTGCACACTTTGTGACGGTTTGTCTTCATTGGTTCTCTGGATGTACAGCACCGAAGGATGTAGGCACTTAGTTGGAATTTAATACACGATACCCTATGTACACATTTTCGCGTACGGTGAATGCATGTGAAACTCAGCTGTGGTGACATGACACGGGCAAAAACGCTTGCATATACAAGCTCTACGCCACGGTGTTATAAGTTTACCACTTCTTTTGCGTATGAAATTTCAGAAAATTTCATTCAAAAATGTTGACCCTACGTTTTTCCATTGCTGACGTGCATTCTATCCACTAAGAGGCTGTCTTCTTTTCAGTATTTTAAATACCGACGTTGTTCCAACCTTACCCGCTAAGATTTCACGCTCTAGAGAAAGAGAGAGGGGGAAAAGAGAGATAAAGATCAACATTTTATTGTGTTTTGAGGAAGTTTTTTTTTTTTTTTTCGAAAACGATGCGGAGTAGTTCAGCTTACTTGAGTAGAGTGGAACAGTCACCTAGTTCAGACCTACCACGCGAGCACTTAGACCGCGGCAAAATTGAATTGTATTGAGGAAACCTCAATTGAATTGAGGGTGGGAGTGGCTGAATAAGCACATACGTGGAACGGCGAATTTTTTTAATAGATTGAATTTTATCTAGACTGATTGCCCTGCTGTTTGATGTCATTGAATTGGGGCAGATCCTTCTACAATGTCATTGTTTATCAGGAGTCGCGAAGTCTAAAATCGATGACCGGCGATTAAAGGGGCAGAAAACCAGGGTGTACAACCTAATTTCAAATAGCAAGGTTGTCTTCTTTGCTAGGAGTGACGATGACTAGTTAGCTTGGTGTATCCGTAAATGTTTAGCTTCATTCAACTCCTAACATGAGGGCCAACAACTGGTTGCTGGCTCCATATGTTCACGAGGCACATACTACGCCGCACATGTGGCTACAGGAGGCCCCTTTTCAATATAATTGCATCACGATTGCTCGTGTGGCTTTTCATATGTGCCGACACTGCAGCTTGCCCATTTGTACTGCTAGCACAACCAACCTGTCCCATTTTTTCCTACAGACCTTCTCCTGCTTCTTTGGTGCACTCGTTGGGGTCACCCTTGCCGGTGGTTTTGGAGGCGGATTCGGCGGTGGCTACGGAGGGGGCTTCGGAGGCGGCCACGGCGTAGGCCTCACCGCTGTTCCTGTGACAGGCGTCGCCATTAGTCATGGAGGTGGCGGGTACGGAGGTGGCGGCTTCGGAGGCTTTGGTGGTGGCTTCGGAGGAGGCTTCGGTGGAGGCCTTGGTGGTGGACTCGGAGGGGGTAGCAAGGTAGTCGCTGGACCGTCGTTTCTAGTCAAGACGGTTCACCACGTCAGCAAGCTGCATGGAGGCGGCCATCTCATCGGCGGATTCGGTGGTGGATACGGCGGTGGACTCGGCGGTGGACTCGGCGGTGGATTCGGCGGTGGATTTGGAGGCGGATTCGGCGGTGGGTACGGCGGTGGATTCGGGGGTGGTCACGGCGGAACGATCGGCGTCATTAAGATCAAGGGCGGTGGATACCACTAACAAGTGAATGGTGAGCCGGCTTTGTTTCGTCTTTTTGGTTGTTGTTTATTATGTTCGCATCAATGGTAGAAAGAAAACGTACTCTTCTGAGAGAGTATTCTTCTTTTGCAACGTACTTGAAGGTACTGTGTCGGACTTTTAATGTCTATTGCCCGAGTACTCGACACGCTACGTAACGGAACCCAAACACAAGGCATGTAATGTTTCCTTTTCGCGCTGGCATATAAAATTGCGAAGTATTTTGACTGGGCGCATCCTCCACACCTTGTCACAGCTCCATTTCCCAATATTGAAGGACTAGCAGAATTTGTTACCAGTTAACAGTACATGTACGTAGTGACGGAGGGTTAAAATCACATTCTTTTTCTGTAGGGCAGTTATTTCAGGATTCAACAAGACAAACGATTTGCGGACTTGTTTTGGCAGGCGGTTCACTCATAACCCAAGTTTTATGTTGTAAAGCTATGTAATTGTTTGTAATTGTTTGAGACTGCACTTAGGGTGGTTTCTCATTTTGGCGGCAGTAGTCTTGGCTTCTACGGTGCCATTTAAGTGTGTTGAGTGAAAACACAGCAGGCATCGTACGCGCACGTTTATACGCGAACCCTGTGTCTCGCTCCACGGCTTATATGGCTCGCATGCGAGTGAATATTTTCCCTGCAGGTTGTATTTATGTTTATTTTCATCGTGTCCGAGAGCGTTTGGATAACATTAAGATTGGTGCAAAATTAAGATACTTATGTTTGATTGATGTCAACTCTACGGTTGCTGTCTTGTGCCGGAATCCGCCTTTGTGTGTGCTTAAACATACGCACAATTAAGAGAACGAACGGAACAAGCAAGAAAATTTACAGAAGCTGGCGAAAACAACACTCAGCAATAGCAAACTTTTCTTTTGTGCATAGCAAGTGGTGCCAAGAATCGCGTTTAAGGAATCTCTCACAGCCATCAACTACAAAAGCTCCAACCAAGGTCAGAATACCACCGCGTACGTCTGGAGAGAGGAGGGCTCGGGCAGGTTAGCAAGTAAATTCGTGGCGCGCAAGCAGCTGCCAGTTGAGAGAGTGGTGTGGTGCGGGCTGCGGGTGTGCGTGATGGTGTGCAATGAGTCTGGGGAATTTGCACTTTACTGGAATTAATGCATCAAGGAGGCAGCTGCGCTCTCTTGAATTATCGGAAGTGGTTGCATTAGTTCTGCGTAGTGGCGTATAACAGCCGGATAGAAAGCTGCTGGTTTTGTCAATCATTATTTCTTGCCGTGGTTGTTCAATCAGCCTACCTGCGAAGTCCCTCAAAGGGAGTGAAGTGTGCATGAAAATTGCCACTCCAAAAACGATGTGCAATTATTCGTATTGTCGGTGTACTTTCAGGTCACAGCAACACGAGCGCTTAGGCACATATCTAGTGAAGTCTTCGCTGAAAGTTGGTAGAGGTTACGTCACCCTCAATCATGGCCCACATGCCGTACAAGGGGGCTACTACATGCCAAGTCGTCGGGAAGGCTCCTCACGGCGAAGAATACTGAGGACGTGACGACGTTCAAGGCCAGCACGCACGACGCTCAAGTCAAGTATTATGTACAATAAATTATTTTTTCAACACAAACAATGCCTCTCGCGGCCCACATTTTCTAACAAAGAACTGGGTTCCTCCCAGAAAAACAACTGGGTCTCTAACAACATCGAGGAAATACATGACACAATGCAAACATGCTCGGAAACAACTTTTATCGCCACCCCCTATCCGTGTTTTCAACCTCCAACGCCAGCTTGCGCTGCTACTCCTGAGCTTTTTCCATTAGCTAACTTTTGTGGCTCATAGCCAGCGTGCGCTGACTATGGAAACAACCACGAAAGCGTCCTGGACTAAATACCCGCAGCCTTTTGGGTTAATAATGTTTTAACATCACTGAATAATCAATCAATCTTGTAAGGTGCGCTCATGTGATGACTAACTTACGCGGCATGTATATAGTTTCCATCTATTGACTCGTTCTTTGAAGGTACACTAGCGTCACTAAATAGAGGTTTTAAGAGTATCGCCACTCCTTTCTCTCAGTGTTACGGGCCACCGGGATTTTCATTGTTCGGTCGGCACCTCGTGATATTTGTTTACATATGGGTCTAGCCATTTAGTTTTTGGGCACCTCTCTCTCTCTCTCTCTCTCTCTCTCTCTCTCTCTCTCTCTCTCTCTCTCTCTCTCTCTCTCTCTCTCTCTCTCTCTCTCTCTCTCTCTCTCTCTCTCTCTCTCTCTCTCTATCTCTCTCTCTCTCTCTCTCTCTCTCTCTCTCTCTGCTGCGCGGACGTTAGAGCGGCCGGTCACACACTCTGCCTGTCACAACCGGCGGTGGTTTCGTTGGGAGAGATGGCAACACTGCAAGCCAGAAACAAAATGGCCCCCAGACTCTTCTGGGTGTACGAAGTGGCGGTACTCTTAGCGTAGCTTATTTAGTGACGCTAAGGTACACGTAGCGTGACGTTTTGTCCAAATCGTTATACGCCGCTCACAAACCACGCCCCGAGCAGGCTACCACTATAGAAAAACTTCATAGCGCCTACAACCGATAACGATCTCATGGCGTTTATCAGCTCGTTTAAACGGATGGGGTTCGCTAACGTACACAGGATCAGGCTACTCACAGAACCGGACCGGAGCGGTGGTACATTTAGCGATTTTAAAAACAGCTTCACAGAAGACAGAGATGTGCATTCTTTTTATTTGCGAGAACTTAGTCAATGTTTATCCCATTATCAAAATTCTCGCGAGAGGATATAGTTCGAACTGTACTCTGTAAGCCCAGATATGCTCCACAGCGTCTTCGGAGCATGCTTCAAGACCTCTGTGGCGAAGCACTTCCGCCTAAGTAATCAAATGCTGAACAAAACTGTGAGCCATTCAACTCTGCCAAGGTGGATGACAAGTGAAGCTGTTCAGCACGCGACACAGAGGTGACTTCGAAAATTTCAACACTCGTTAATTATCGACCAGATTTAGGGGAAATCCCCAAGGTGGAGTAAGTTTCTGTGAAGGAAAGTTTGACAGCCACCTCAATGCAGCCTAACGGCTACAAAGGAAAGCTGTACAGCTTTCTCAGAAACTTCCCAGTTGAAGAAAAATTCGTCCTTGTCCAGTATTAATCATTAATTATGAGCGAACTCCCCAATTGTAAACTAATTATGACAAGTAAATGAATCTCGTCGTAATGGTAGAGTCATCTTAACGGCCAATTCCCATACGAACTAAAGACAAGCTTTGCATGGCTAGGGTTCCGTGCATTTTTCCGACGCGCAAGCAAAAGCGCCTCACAGCAAAACCAACTTTAACGTCAATGCTCATAATAAAACACTTGTAACTTTTGTTTTATTAAAACATTCCAAAAATAATTCGTTACGGTGACTTTCCTTTACTTGTCATTATTAGTTAGTCCCAAGTAAAGTTGTAAGCGTTAAATAATATCTTTCTGCTGTCAATGCATGCGCTTCTACGGTTTCTTTAACCACACTCCTCTTGAGGAGTGTCGTTAAAGAAAACGGCTGTATATCTTCTCAGTATTGCACTTGTGTATAATAGTGAAGCCCACTTTAAAAGGGCCCAGTGTATAGCTGTCAATCTCACTATACATTGACTTGGTCTCCGTATAGTTGGTTTTTACGTTAACCGAGTGAACTGTAGTGAAGTATCACATCACTAACTTAGCAACGTAAGAAAGCCTGGGAGGATTCTACGTAAGTGCAATGCATGCGAGCAGCATTCTTTCCAGCCGCAAAAACAACGAAAACAAATAATCGAACCCGTTAGATACGTCGACGTGTGTGTGCGGAGGTGAGCGGCTGGAAAGAATTAGTACGCACTGTTAAACGGTTAAACTGTTCCACTTGACAGTTTCTGCACATTTGTTGCTTCATCTTCCTTGGTTCCTCTCTCGCCAGCTTACGACTGTTTCGCCTTTCTGCGCATGCTCTCCATCACCTCATTATCTTAGGTCCCTAACACAATGCTTTATCACTGACGCTGCGGCAGTGACATCTGGTGTGCGCGCAATGAAGCTCCTCCATAATTACATCCGTGGGTGCTCGCACCTAAAGTCCTTCCATCGCCTCGAGCATATGAATTGCATTTGGCCTCAAATGCTTTGCTCGGGAATTTCTCATTGTTTATAGGCCTGTTGAGCTATCAAACTGTTTTTTTTTTCTATAAGCTTCCATACCAATGTGTAAAATTTTTTTGTGTGTGTGAGGAGGAGGGAGGGAGCGGGGACTCACAACCAAACCCTAATAAGGCGAATTTGGACTTGGGGTAAATTCCGTCCTTTTACGGATTGATACATCCAATTTATTTTTGCTTACAAACGTTAGCCATACAAATGTCAAAAAAATTTTATCAATTTTATGTTAAAAATTGTTAAAAGGCTAGCGGGATTTTCGAAAGTATACCCTAACAAAGAGAAAATGGCTAAGATGTGGTATCAACACCCTGCCCAAAATTCTGGACCTGGCGACTTCAAATTTCCGGAGTATATTAAGGCATAGAAGTTCCATAAGGCTCCTTTTTTATTTTTTACTTATTAGGTGTGTGCATATATATTCGACACCTTCGAATACCGGAGCGAATAACGCGTTATTCGCTTCGGTGTTCGCATCTAATAGCCCTATTCGAACCTTCAAAGATTTTTGTAGTATTTAGAAGCTCGAAAACGCAAAAAGACAGTAGCTTCAATGCACCAGGATTCATCATATTGTGCCTTGTTGACAATGAGAAATGCCCGCGAAAATAAAATAAGAAGGTATACCGTCTCACAAAAGTTCATGGCCAGTGATGCGGTTTGGTTGTACTAAATAAACACACGATAAAATCACATGACACGGGGAAATGCACGTTGGAAGAGCTTCTTTTGACCGAACTGCAACGAGAATTTTGTTACGGTCACTGTGGTAGACTCCAATCGTCTCAGCCACAACCCGCTCACATTTCTAGCCAACACTAAATCTATACAGGATCTATATTCCGTACGACGAATTTAAACTGGTTGGGTACCGCAAGTTCCGCACTTCCAGCGCCTGCAATCACTCCACCTTCGCCAGTGGTGAAAGGGTTTTCCGCAATACACGTGTGACGTGCGGCTAAACAAGCTTCGTGTAAAGACACTGTTACCTCCTTGGCTTTGGACCTCGTGCTTTACTGAAATAAACATTTGATATTTTGGGGGTTTAACACGTATAAGCTACACCTGAGCTTCGAGCTGTGCCATAATAAATGGCTCCGGATTAATTGTGACCACAGGAGTATCGGTATCTTTAACGTGCGCCAAAATCTCTACACACCGGCGTTCTGGTATATCGCCGCCACCAGAAAAAAAATCACCGTTAGGGCCGGGAATCAAACCCGCATCCCTGGGCTCAGCAGCATAACGCCTTAGCCACTGCGCCACATCGGCGGGCCGCACCTGTGCTTGTCATTTCACATCCTGATAACGTGATCGCGCTCAAGCTGCCCCAGTCAACACTTCCAATGAGAAAGCCTAGCTGCGTACTGCTGAAGTCCCCGAGTCCCCGGTTTTCTGATCAAATGATGTGCAAAGCTGATCTTTTTTTTTTTTTAACCTGTAATGTCGTTTTTCTTGTATAGGACATCAGGAAAAACGATTAACTGTTCTAGCTTCGCGCTTCCAGGCATAGAGATAAAGCTTTCTTGGGAAGAACTTGTTGGCATCGCGGAACTCGCGAAGCTAATCTGTCCACTTTAAAACGTTTGTTATCATGCGTTTGCACTAATTTTTCTCTCAACTATTTGTATAAGCTTACACTAAGCTTGCGATACCGTAGCCTAGTCCATATTCAAGATTTTCGAGCTTGCGTGAGCAGGCGTTGTTTTTAAAGGCTAAACTTTCTACGTCTCACTGATGGCGTCCGTGCGCACTTCAAAACGTACTGCAGGAAAGCCAACTATCTCTGACAATGATTATGATCGTGGATGAAGAGAAGAAAACGACGCTTACCGGGGTCGGAATTGAACCTGGGTCCCTCGCGTTATGAAGCCGACGTCTATCCTATTCTGCCCTTACGACACAGTCGAAGCAGTTTGGATTTGGAGAGAGGTGCATGGACGTGAAAAATTAGACAAAACAATCATGCACCCCTTCGTCTAACGACGACGATAGTTGAACGCGAAGATTTCTTCGTGCGAAAAGAAATGGCGAAGGGTCAAAATTAAAGCCTCTATCAAAAGTCGAATCTGAGTGCGAGTCAAAGTCAAAGCACAAGGAGTCAAAATTCAAACCATCTGCGAGTCTAATTTCAGACTCAGACGACAACCAAGGATTCGCTCACGAAAAGGCTTCGTATTCAACCATCGCCCGCGTTAGATGGAGGGGTGCATGATTTTTTAATAAAATTCAGGCACTGTTAGTGCCGGGAAAAAAAACCGCTTGCAACAAGAGCAAATCGGTGATGATACCACCATGCCGTGAGGGAATTCCTGCGAGGGTGTAATAATGTGGCTAATTTTCCATTCCATGTGTTGAACTCTATGCCGAGTTTCCTCTCTAGCACCTGCGGGAACGTTGATGGAAATTCCGTTTACGTCTTTTTAAAGAGGAATATGTTGCTCGCAGCTCGTCAAAATATCTAATCTCAAGTACAAATATTCAAATAAAATTGCGGCTGAGGTCACCATATCAGATGAAAGTTCCTTCCACATAAAATATAACATTGTCAGTAAAGCTAAAAGCAGTAGAATAGCTTCTCTGTGTCTGTCTTATGCCAATAAAAGTTTTGCAAATCATTTTACACGCGTCATTTATTTTTCTACAGGCGAGTTGCTAAAGCGTGCTTGAGAAATTATAAATTTCAGTTTTGCTCAATTAACTTACGCCAATTAACCAGCCAATCTTATTGGAAATCATCAAAAATTCGCTTTGATTAAAAAATGTTCGCTTCCGTTCGCAACTATTTGAACAAAATCATTATTCCCTTCGTGTTCGCTTCGAAATAAAGAATCATTATTCGCATACCCCTAAATATTACACCCCCAAGTGAGTAGAAACTGACAAAATGTTTCGTTAGGAAATACTCAATCTCGCGGCCCTGTTCAGATATCAAGTGGTTCTTGCTTATACATGTAAAGCTTACCAATGTCTGCAAAGTATTATCTGCAAGCACCCCAAGCCTCCAAAAAATTTGCGAGCCGCGCGGTACACGGCGGCGACGGCAGCTTCGACGCCAGCCCCATGGACCGTCGCTCCTCTCCCTGATTCTGACCCCTGGTTGGAAACATCTGCGCCATAGGTCGGCACTTGGGAGACGACCATTTGGCCGCCTCATTACACGAGGAGCAGCGAACTCACCGTCGAAAAAGACGGCGAGAGTGCAAAACCCGTAATGGCGGTAGCAACGCCGCCTGCGAGACGAGACGCGCCGATGCAAGGCAAGAAAAACTTACTCTCCAAGGCAAATTCAAGGCCCAGTGGCTAAGGCGTTGTGCTGCTGAGCGCGAGGACGCGGGTTCGATTCCCGACCGCAGCGACCGCTTTTCTGATGGTAGCGAAAAGCCAAAACGCCCGTGTGGACGATATTTCAGCGCACGTTAGAGATCCCCAGGTGGTCAAAATTAATCTGGAGCCCTCCACTACGGCGCGCCTCATCGCTTGCGTTGCGTAGGCCCGACAATCAACCAAATCAATCATCCCTGTGCCAGCTTCACCGCAACGCACTTGAGTGGCCAATCCATGCTGCGAATAGAGCAAATTCAGGAAATAATACATCAACGTGCATACAATGTGGCTCAAAAATGTGATCTGCGTTGTGGCATTGGGAAATACGGAACGTCACGCTTGCATTCGGTATGCCACAGCACAGACCCAACATTTGAGTAAAACCGTATGCTCGACATCGCCACGACCCGAAATTTCGTTGTTGGCGGCATAAATTGTTCCGTCGAATGCACTTTGCTGAAGTGGAACCACAGGTTTGCATTGCAGTGTAGACTTCCTGGATATAGGTCTCCCAGAGCTCTACACAAGAGAGCTCCCCTGTATATAGCCCCTGTGTATATTCCTAAGCATGCCACTGACATGCGTGCGTTTGTGATTCCGTGCGCGATGCAGTAGTGTGGCCTCTCGTTTTGGCCACGGGGCGCTCGCGCTGCTGTTGCTGTGTCTCTGGGCTCCCCTTTCGTTTTCTCGTGCCACCTTCCACCCTCGTCATGACAAGTGCAACGCCGCGGCCACCATGCATACAAGCCGATTTTGCATTAGCATAAAAAAATTGAGCATATGCACACAAAACTTGCTTAATAAGAGCCCCCTCCTTCCGAAGGTAATCCCGTGCAACGTTATGTGCTAATCTATGAATGAGTAACAACGCACACCCCTGCCAGCAGTAGAAATGCTTTCGGTGTGTTTGAATGCATCCAGCGGATCAATGGTAGGACACTTAATAGGGACCGTGAACGTACAATTCGAATTACGGTAGGCACAGGTGTGCGTTTTTTTATTGTATGACAATTAGCTGTAGGTGCCAGTTTAACGTGTCCCGCTTACGTCCGAGCAGAAAATGCCACTTTTACACGACGACGCCAGTGCCATTACTAGCGTCCGCGGCAAAAGTAGGTCATCCGCGGCGGATCCCCGTGCTCACACTGCAATAAATCCTTCGCATTTAAACAGACGGAGCTCTGTACGCAAATTCAACCACGGGAAGGGAGACTTAATCTGTGAAAGCTGCTGTTCACTTCCCCCCTTCCCCCGTCACCTGCCCTCTATGTGCGAACCTTTGTGCATGCCTGGGACATTCTGTTTGCTAGCTTGTACTGCTTTCAAGTGCTGCATGTCCAACGTGCGAGCTTTCTGGGGCCCCTGGCGACGAGCGTCAGTTTACGCTTTAGAAGCGAAGTAGGCTTTTCGAAATGCCCTGCCGAATCTCTGATTCGCTCTTTCGAGCATGGCACTGTAACCAGTGTGGTGAGGCAAGCAATCTCGCCAACAACTGCCCACGCTCTGCGCTGCCCCTCGCCCCAGCGTGCGTGGGGCTAATGGCTGCGCCTCCGTGGTGCTCAGCGGCCGCAGCGAGCGGAAGCCGGCCCCGGGTGAATTACCACGCACTGGCCACTCTGGTCCGGAGATCTCAACACGAGCGAAACCCTGACTTCGCTGGTGATCCAAATTCGAGATAAATCTGTAGCCGGCCGCTACGCGTCGTTAGGCGGCAGTGGATCGTTACGCGCCAATTAACTATATAAAACTATGCCGCTTCACTCCCGGACAAGGCAGCCGAGTGCGTGCGTGCGTGCGTTGCGGCGTGCGTGCGGAAATTGCCGGCCTTCCAAGGCTGCTGCTCTCGGCGCGATGCTCTATATAAACACAACGGCGGCTTTTCGAGAATTTTTGTTGCGCGTGTTTTCTCCGTCCCTCTCTGTTTGTTCCTCTGCGTTTGTGTACTGTTTCTTTTTGTTCTGATCCCGCGGCGCTGGTTTCGCCCTCGCATTTCTTTTGTTCATTTGGTTGCGCAAGCTCGCGGGAGCGCACGGGTGGCTGGAGTTGCCGGTCACCAGCCCCCTGGGCAGCCTCACGAGCCACACGTATTAGCTTCTTTCCCCCTTTCTTCTCCCCGTTCACGTGCATTGGGAAAGTGAAAGGCGCCGCTCTTTGCGTTTCCTCCATTCCGGTGCTCCCACGAAGCGAGGCAGCGCGGACTGCGCTCGCGAGACGCGGCGCTGCCCGCCAGTTTTCGACGGAAATCGCTCCTCGTAATTTCTTCCCTCTCGTCGTTCTGCACAAACCGGGCCTTCGGCGATCTCAGACGTGACGCAACGGGCAATGCAGAGTATTTCGAGCGATGCGTGGGGTATAATCGATGTGGTTTGTCATTTCTGCTTTCCGTCTCCGTCGTCTTTCCAGCCGCACTGCGCTTTTATTTGCTCGGAGAATTGCGGGACTTCCTTTTCTCCCTCCCTCTCCCCCCGTCTCATTTCTTTTTTTACCATCAGGGAGCAAATCTTACCATTTTTCCGGTTATTTTCCCTGTCTTGCGACAAAATTAGAGAACATATTCTGCAGACACACCAAGTTGTTTCCCGTGTCAGTGTAGGACATCTACCCCAACCTAATAAAACATAACATATTTATGAGTTCAACCTTGCTAAACTAAACTTGTTTTTTCCATTACAGTGGAATCTCGTTAAACCATACCCGCATAACCCGTAGTTTCTTTTTATGCGTAGTTTAGCCGAATCCCTGACTCGGTTTCCCTTTAACTTAATGCATTCGGATAAACCGTAGTGCCGGTTAGTACGTACTTTCTTTGCGTCCCCGTCAGGTACGGTTTAACGAGGTTTCACTGTATTTTTTTGTCGCATCTTCATCCCGTCATAACTGAGTTTGTGAACCGAACAAACGACCTTCTGTCAGCTTTCCTCGAACATCACGCATAACACTCTTTATTCGGAGGTTTCGAATTTTTCGTAAGCGTTTGTTATTAAGGCCAGTTCTACGTAGTAAAGGCTGTCAATGCCCACCGCTGTGGCCCAGTGGCTAAGGCGATACACTACTAAGCACGCAGTCGCTGGGTCGGTTTCGGCTGCAGAGGCCGTTTTTCTAATGGCGGTGCACGAAAAACGAAAGCGCCCATGTGTCCAGATCTTGGCGGACGTTTTAAAGGCACCCAGTTGGCGTTAATTAATCCGCATTCCACCGCTACTACGCGTCTCCGAAGCGTAAAATCCCGATACTCTACCGAGCACGTAAACAAGGTGCAGCCTTGCATTCGTCGGACCCGCCGAGTCGACATGAACGCCTTCACGGGATCGATCCAGAGCGAAAGTTCTGGCTCACTCATGCTACATTGCTACACAGGCTGCGTTTTGGAGTAGCATTGACCCGGAAGTATCTCCGCACAATCGGACGGGGGGACAGCCCGGACTGCCTTCTGTGCGGTTGCCCTGAGACTATCGAACATTTGTTTAGCGCTTGTCCAAAGTACTCTGGTGAGCGAAAGAACCTTGAGGCACCATTACTACGCTTGGACACTCTCCCTCTGCCCGAACAAAAGATTTTGGGCACGTGGGCTGATAACAGGAAACAAAGCCTAGCCGTTAAAGCCCTGCTTACATTTCTGAGTGACTCCTCTCTGTAGTATCGGCTCTAGGTTGCACTAAAATTTACAGATAGCAAAATACTGTCTCACCGGTTTTTTTTTTTGTTTTTTTATGGACGATTGGACGATAACCATGTGCTGGAAAGTGGACTGTATTCATCTGTTTCAGCGCCCCGTTGTATGTGAGACGTTTATTGGTTTTACTGCTTGTACATAGTTCATTTGTCGAATTCATTGTCATTTCCCATACCTTCCATATTCATTCCTTTCTATTTTTATCCCTAGTACCCTACCCCCAGTGGGAAGTAGCAGGCCCAAGATCACTTTCTCAGGCCGACCTCTTCTCCTTTTCAATAAACATTTAATTTACTCTCTCTCTCCCAATTTGGTCGGGTACTTTTTCATTTTTTTTTTTTTGCGAACTCTGCCATTGACTAAAGTAGGTGCCGGGAAATTTGGTTAATAACGAATTGAGTAGCTTGCTTGCCCTGCTGGCTGCACAGCGCACATCTCCACTATTGTCAATCCAGGAGTGCCGAAAGTGGCCTCAGTACTTGATATAACGGTTTATTATTTCCCTCTGTCATACTTGCAATACTTGTTCACATGCATTTTAATTTATGCATTTCGCTCTCCGTTTTACGCCACGCTATTGTTACTGCACGATTTAACCCATTCATTATTTTGGGAGATCACAAAATCATTTTTTGTCATTAATGGTCTATTTCTTAGAATGTGTCACGCTAAAATCAAAACTGGAAATAATATGGCACGTTATGGCACGACATTACCCGCTTCATATTACAAGAAATATACCGTGCTGAGCACTAATTATTTTTTCCCCCGAATTGAAGGGATAATAATTTATAGCTTACACGAAGCGAAAAAAGAAACTTTAAGTGGCATCCCTGTTCTAGCACATCCCAGTTCAAACACTTCAGCCCACAAGAAATGTGTTCTCAGAATTCACTTGCAGCTTCGTAAACTCAATAGTATGCCCTCGGACGATTCTGGCAGTTAGGCCTTGTAATTTAGCCAACTGTGCAAGGAGAATATTTATGTAGAACTTATGTTCCAGTGAGTGCAGCGCGTTAACTTCAGGATTTTTGTTTCTCAATATGCGCTTAAGCAAAGTATAATTCTGAAACAAATTTGTATTTCAGAAAAGCTGCTTGTTGAGTCTAAGGGCAACCGCGACCCTTGAGAACGCCCTGTGACTCCGTAAGTAATTGTAACTGTTGGTTATTGATTTGTCAGACCTTGAATCTCAACCACACAAAATGGGGACATCCAGAAATGCAGCTCAGAGTTCTATCAACAAAAGCCAAAAACGTATGGCTCTTAAGGCATATTTATTTCCAGGCCAGAGTTCCTCCAGATTGAGATGCCTGCAACGCACACGAAGCAGAAATCAGAAATAGCGCGCATAGCCTATCACGAAGTATACTGGTATACGATCAAAATACTTCAAATTTTTATAAGGACACACTAAAATTAGGAGTCTGGGAGCGAAGCTGGCAGCTTTATATAAAAAAAATTTCTTATTGTCTTATTGTGGTTTGTCTCCTCTTTTTGATCTCGGTCAACTGAGCGAGTGCAGCTCCTGCTGGAACTTGAAAACCATGGCGCACTGAAATCGCAATTACCGCTGTCGAAGCTTCGTCAACGCCGCAACAAAGCAACGCAGCGGGAGCTTCTATGCTAGGGTGCCCTGGGCTGTTGATGCGGCAGTCAAAAAAAAAAAACCCTGTAGAGCGGCCGCCGGAGGAGAATATATAGACAGTAACCAGCGACCGTTCTACTTTCCGCAACCACGCGTATAAATGAGCAAGAAGCCAAAAGAAGAGTCCCTGCGGCGCAGATGATACACGTTCCTTCGTGCCTCGAAGCCCTGCTCTAATTATCGCCAAGACAGAACGGCACTCCGTGATTAGCGAGCCGTAGAAGATATCTCCGTTAGACTGTTCTTTCCTTGTGCTGAGGTTTTCTATCGAATACTTGAATTGCCGCAACTGAATGGAAGCCGGCCAACGGCGGTGATATTGCTTGTGCGACTTTGAAGAGCGCCAAGAAATGGAAGACAATCTTGTGACTTTCTAAGCTATCTAATACGCGTGGAGCAGTAACTTTCGGGTTGGGCATTTCATGACCACCTAACCTAAGGACAGGACGCGCTTATTACCCAAAGCCTTCAGACGTTAAAAAAGTGTTGCAAGGGCCCTCTGAGCTAAAAAACTTTCTACATCGTGAATTCAAGCGAAAGATTTTTCTGATCGACCTTTTTTTTTTTTTTTTTTTTTTTTTTTGCGCTGCTGCAGCTATTCGTAATCGGCCTTTGACACGAAGCGCTGTCAAAAGTCCACATCGAACTTGTCAGAGCAAGAGTTATAATGCTGGCCAACAACCTGGCGCTCACACCAGTGAATATTCAGTGTACCTCCTGCAATGTTCCAAATTTTAATCGCGTCCGCTGCTTGAATCAACAGAATTCAGAATCCAAGTAAGGCCACAAGTACAAAAACTGAAGTCTATGTCCATTTCATTGAAGTTTACAGCGCCCACATGCATGCGGTTGTGGTTCTGGGAAAGCATCCATGTTAAATTCCACCAAAGCGATATTATTTTTTCTTCTGATGTTTTTTTTTTTTTTTTGGGGGGGGGGGGGGTCGCAGCCGCATCTAAAAAGACGTGTTATAACTACGAGAACCCCTGTAGCGAAAGAAGACCAGCGTGTTGGCTTCAGCGTGTTGGCTTCAAGAACCACCATACTAACGACAGAAAACATCCTCTTCAGCCATTCCGAACACCATTAGCTTACCGAGAGTGGTAAATTGCAAAACGTTTTCGTGTGCCTTATAGGGTCGCCTCCGTCGAGCGCATAGTGGTTCGCTCACGTCGCACTTGCGAGAGAGGAAAAACGGGATCGAGCCAGCGGGAGAAAGCGGAGTCGCTTCGAACTTGACCCTGATCTTCAGCGAGCGGCCGACGGGGCTCGCCATTCCCGTCACGGTCGATTTAACTCCTCCTATACGGATAATAAGGATGAATGACGGGCTTTAGGCGGTGAAATTGAATGCCGAGACGTACACATCTATATATTTGTTGCCTGTCCAGTGGTACGAAGGGTAAACACGAGTTGCAGATACGTAACAGGTTGTAGGCAGCTATCATAACTTAATTATACTTCTATGAAGACCTATCCGGTGCACTTTGACCAGCGCTATATTGAAGCGAAATGGTGCAGCTCACAAAGTATGCTCCATTAGCGTATTGTAAAATATTTAGTGGGCGCTACGTTATGCAGGCAACCAAATACATAAAAAATGTAGGGATGGCCACAGGTCGGCGCGGTTCGTTTCAGCGTAGGCAGAAGTTATGGCTATTGAAATGGGTGGCTGATTTAAATAGCCTGATTTATCGATTGTATGACTTAGACTGTGAAGTTATTTTATCAAGTTTCCGCCAGTAGCCTTGAGTTTGAGTGTCCAAAACGCAGGGGTGCATTTTATCTTCAAGTGAAATAATTATTGATTGATGTTGGTCCACCGATTGAAACTACTCCTTCGGCCAGCTGTTTTATAGCATTGGCCAATTCCTTCTTGGCTACAAGCCACCTTATGACCGTGCGTAGGAATAACACGCGTGGCGTGCATGGCATTTTTCATCGCGGAATATACCATCTCAGGTGCCATTTTTCAGTCAAATTGACTGCGGGGTCTCTTCATTCACCGAATCTTCTCCCCCGGCCACTTCGATTGGTCATTCTGGAGAGTTGTGGTGAAGACGCTTTAAGATCTCGGGCGAACCCTTACGCGTGCTTCGTTCAGAGAGGCGGGGTGGGGATTGGCCCAGCTTGGTTAAAAACGTTTTACATAGAAAAATGGAGCAGTACGTGGGGGAATGCAAATATAAAACATATGTTTGTAAGAACTTACGCTGAGCCCACATTTTAGAAAAGGCAAACTTCGGCTAGCAAACTTCTTAATATAATCAACTGTCTCATTACCACAAGCGTTAAGGTTTGGATCAGTTAAATGTTTTTTTCTGTTACATTTAAGGAGAGAGCTTTCGTCTTTTTTATGTCAATATTTGTATATACGACAAACAGCGGCAGAAGTCGGAGATTAGTCATGTGAACTGCTACGTGGTCGTTTCAGCTGTCTGCTTTAATGATCGCCACGCTGGCCAATTGCGCTGGTGTTTGCTACACGATCTCCCCGATTTAAGGCGCGCACTGTCGCCATTTTTTTGAACCATTCGACTGGTGATGTGATGTGCTCTTTAACGACCTCAAACATCGGTAGGGAAGCTGGAGAGACAAATATTAGCTTTAATCATTTATTTATAAATAAAAAAAACATCATTTGTCACCGAGAAGAAACGGCAGAAAAAACTGTAATATGCGATGGTTCAGCGAAAACAAAAGTTTTTCAGCCTTTAGTGTGCCTTCAATGCAGTACCGATCCCAATGCATACCCAATGCATACCCAATGCATACCCATCAATGCAGTCAAATGGCTTGCCTCTCAAGAGGAGGCAACCGCGATTTCGTTCCCCGTTACCGTTTCACAGTTGTGAGGAGCGAGATGACCGTCGCCGCCGCCTCTTCAAGAACAGGAGGTTGAGTTTGGAGACAGGACTCAATTTACTTCCCTACAAACGTGTAGGGAAGTGTATCTAAAATGACGCGCACGTGTAGTCTTTCAAACCCATATGGGGGTACTGGCCGCCTTTGAGGAACCTTAGGATTTAAAGGTACTACTCAGGAAACAAACTGTAAGGCCATGCAACTGACTAAAAGGAGATTGGAAATCTAGTGAAGGGAAATCAGACAGGAGCATATAGCATAGAGCGGCTGCTACGTGTGACGGAAAAAAATCATTTAAACCTACCGCCAATACATCAGCGTAAAAAATATAAGGGTAGTATAATATAGGGGCAGTAGCTGCGATGGGGAGATGACGGACGGCATCACTGCGGAACAAAAACGATCAAGCAAATGATGACGATGGTGACGCGTCGGGATGTGCGTGCGTATGTACCGACAAATTTTTGCTCGGAGCGTGGCGTGCATGACATACTGTGATAAAAAGGGACAAGGGGTCCGAGAGTATCTTGCTCGCTAGCGGACAGGAGCATCGCTATCCTCGACGCTGTACCATCGAACACATGGCCTCGCCACTGACGCCACCTCCGTACTCAGCGCTTTCTATTTACATGCCCATAAAGAAGAGGGCGTGCTCTCTGTACATCCCCTCTGACGAAAGTTGCCTTCTGTGCAAAAGCCATCTTAGATTCCTCAACAAGGGTATCCATATATACATTTGTTCAATAGGTATATGTATGAACACACACGTGCACATGGGCGCTGGCCGTCACCCCTCAATGTCAGGCTACACCTGCATACGCATAGATACAACAGGAAATGGAGGGGAACACGGCCACCTCCACAGCTCAAATGGTTAGAAGATATAATTACGATATCCGAAGTTTGTGAGTTCGAATCCCACCCGTGGCGCATATATTTCTTCATTTTCCTTCCTTAGTAGCGTTTCAGAACTCCGTTTACCGCACACAAAAAAAGGCCTACTGGGGTCACTGACGGCTGGCTTTCCTTTCTTTGTTCATTCGACAATCCCGTCACTATAAGTTATGACGCATACATAACTGCATAATGCGCGCACTTGAAGCGCTAATTTTTTTTCTTTTTGCTGTTTTCTTATTCCCTGCATGTGAAAAAAAAAAAATTCTTCTCGTGCGTATTGCCGCACGGTAAATGCGATCCCAGACCAGCGACAAAGACGTTTCGATGCAAAAGACATCAGAGCACTTTTCAAAAGATGTTAATGCCTACGAGTCGATGAGTAGCAGGAGCACGTCGGAGCCGCTCTCTTCCAGTGAAGAGCCGAGCGGAAGGCAAAATGTTCGATCCAGCCCACTTTACGACGGAGAATTTGGATCACGGCCCCGCTCCTCTCAATGCTGAAATTAGCGGCAGCGGAATGAAACGCTTCAAACGTGGGACGTAATCACGCTGCCCATCACTCCGTTCCTCGCGTTCACCAAATGGAAAGTTTAATTCCGAAACTGTGGAACGCTTCTTGGCGACGTGTTTGAGACCCCTGGTATATACACTATTTGCCAGTGAGCAGCAGGCAAATGGGTAGTCTAGCACTTCCGGCATTAGTCTCAGGAGGCAATCACGACAGTAATATCAATCAAATCAAATCAATCAATCAAGCAAGCAGTCAATGAACGAATCAATTGTTCGATTGATTGATAGGTCATTTGCATCAATAATCAATCAGCAAATCAAACATTCAAACAAAGACGAAGTGAATAAATAAATACAATGAGTAATCTTGGATTAGACGAAGTGAATAAATAAATACAATGAGTAATCTTGGATTTTAGCGGCCTCCAGAAACAACACACCTTGATTAAGGGATGTTGATACCGGAAATTCATGTGTCCCTCTGCGAACAGTTTAGTGAAAGATAAACACGTACGTAATGTAATGAATATCAAAAAGAAACGAATTCGATACACTCAGCTCCAAGCGACGTGCGTCGTTGCGGGGCTGCTGGTTTAAGGAAATCTTCCACAGTTAAAAAGGGCATATTAACTGCCACAGTAAAGCATTGTTCGTAGCCATACTTTGCCGCGAACGCTGAATGCTTAATACTCTATTGTTGTAAAACATCAATTTGAACATTTCTCGTTTCCATTACACACGCAAACGTATACTTATTGTGAGATATACTGCTGCTTTTCAGAATGGATATAACTTTAACCCCCGTGTTCTGCATGAATACCTCCTCCCCTCGAGCCTCCAGTCGAAGAGATCATTGAAAGCAATTTTCGCATACAAAATCATTGCGTTATCCTCCACTCAACCGAGTCGAGGGAACACATGGAGTGGAGGACGGACTGAGAATACGGTCATAAGTGATGCCTATTTTAGCACGCATACTATAGCAAATGAAATCGTAGACGTATACGTTCACGTCAAAACTGTCCACCCCGTTAAAACAGAGATTTGTGATTTGTTAAACATATGCCTAGAAGTTGAATCTGGCTTAGCCTGGTCAATTAAATCTGGTATTCCGGATCGCAATTAACAAGCCTAAAAACAAATGTTTACGACGCTCTAGTCCCAGCAATAGCCTCGCCTAGAAAACGTTAAAAACACTTCAAAATTGCTGGGGACGAGGCTGAAAACAAATTGATACGAATTAACCGCTGGAGAGTCTTCCGTTCTCAGCCTTACGCAACATGTATCAGTTAGCGCACTCAGCCGAAGGAAAGGCAGTCCACTGTTTTCGTCAGCCCTTCTAGTTTCGACTGGTCCGGCATACCGAATTTCTTGGAGCAGTCAACACGAAGACGCGGTCCCAGCAACGCGACAATAGAGAAGAGCAGGAACTCGGGCAAACTCAAACAGGAGACCGAATCGTCGAGCTGCTGCCGATAAACACTCCGCACCCGAGCACCGCCGATACGCTGGAAGCAATGAGCGAAACCCAGAAGAGATTTCGGCGGCAGCGCTGACCACTCCACTGCGTAGAGCATCGATGCTTGTCAGCTAAAGACAGGCAGCTGGTAAAAATACGACGCGTTATTTTTTTTACCGCTACTTGGTGGGGTGCGAGCCGCAGTTTCGATACTATTCGCGCATGAGAGAAAAAGCCGTCCAACCTGTTCCAGAGTCCCGGCGGGAGTCGTCCAACGACAAATTACTTTTCATATTAGCTCTTGTCCACAAGTGGCTCATATCAATGAAACGGTAGGAAGTGGCAAGAAGTAGAGCAGAATTTGGGTCCGAGGAGAAAACGGAGAAAGGAGGCGACGCTTTAATGGGCCGGGCGTTTCCGGCCTTTCCTGGTATATAAGCGGCGCGGAGGAAACGGACAGCATCACTTCATCTGAGCCCTTCAGAGCCAAGCCAAACCATGAGGACCCTGGTGAGTACTGAAGGTGCTGGGTGGGGCTCCGAGTCCGCGACGAGTCCGCTCCGCACACCGCCGCTCCCTCGTCGGGTCGCTGGCGGCTCGTCCGGTGCTCGACGTCCCCCCTTTTCGTTTCGGGCCCTTCTTGGCCGACTTGTGCCTGCTTCTCCGCGATGAACAACACAGTGCCTCCTGTTGTTGTTCACGTGGACATCAGAGCATGAGAATATTTGCTAACGTATCCGAGAATCGCTAGAGTTGAGTTATGGCTTCCGCCTCAAACTTCCTTTGAATGTGATAAACGCAGCATAAATATCCACCAAGGTTTTGAATGCTTGGCCAAGTCAAAACTGAAGCAAGTCAGCCCAGCTTTAGTTCTACAACAAGTAGCGTAGCGGTGGGGTTGAATTTTAGCGGCCCTTTCACGTTGAAATTGTAAGCGCTATTAAGAGCGGTGTGATGACTGTTGTAAGCAAAGCTTATGCCCTCACGAAGTAAAGTGACCCCTAGTGCAGTTTAAATGCCTAACAAAACGAGGTTGACAAATGTTTTCGTTTCTGCGACCTGGCCCAGGTTGTCGCCCTTCTCCTTTGCGGCCTGGTCGGAATCTGCCTTGCCGGTGGCTTGGGCGGCTACGGCGGCGGCTTCGGCGGCGGCTTCGGCGGCGGTTATGGCGGCGGCCACGGCCTCGGCTACACCAAGACTGTTCCCGGACCCTCGTTCATCGTCAAGACAGTGCATCACGTGAACAGGCTCAGCCAGGGAGCCCACCTGGTTGGAGGCCAGCACGGCGGCGGCGGCGGCGGATACGGCGGAGGCTTCGGCGGAGGATACGGAGGCTTCGGCGGCCACTACGGCGGTATCGGATGGAAGGGCTGAGTGCACGAAATCGAGCCTGTTACGGCCAAGAGCAAGACGACAAGTAACGAACATCGGCACCTGTTCTCTTCTCTGTGTAAATTTTGTACAAACGCTGCGGCTTTTAAATAAACTGATTACTCTCACCGAACGCTTGCTCTTGGCTGATTTCTCACCACTCTGCCCTTTGTCAGCCTAAACTGGCAAGTACCGATGAAGTGTAGTCCTCCGTGGGACATATTCGGGGCTTGTAGGAACACGGTGCATATAAGGGGCCCAATTCGCACTTTTAGGAACAGAGGTACTCCTTCACAAAATATCCATAGGTAGTTCGGGAGAGTTGCGATAATTAAACTATATCGCTGGTAGGCATTAAGGAAGACACCCCAAAAATAAATAAATAATATAGATATTTATGGCCACACATCTACAGACAAGTGGAGATCATTAAAAACGGAGCCAACTGAATCAAAATGTGAGCGAACAGTTCACGCAACCGAAATGACCCTCGGCTAATCAGTGCCATCCTAAAAAACGACGTTTGAGGATCGACTGAGCGTCATATTCGAACGCTTCTAAATGGGCCACGAAGACAAAATGCGACTTTAATTTGAAAGGCTGAACCTTTGGTAATTCCCTCAACTCCATTCCAGCCACCAACTTCGCTTTTGAACCGAAAAAAAAAAAAGTAAAAACTATAGAACACTTTCAAATTTCGCGCTGCACGACGTCAGCAGTGACGCAATAGAGGGAACACTGAAAACACGGTTGCTACAATGGCGCAGTAGTGTGTCGTGGTGGTGTCTTTGGTCGGTGGCAGCCATGAACACAAGCAAGATCCTGTGACGCCTATGGACCCGGCGAGAAAGTTGCTGGTGAGTCACCACTGCTTCATCTGTTCCCTTAATATTTCGATGATATTTTTGAAGTTTGCGATAAAATTGGTCTCACTGTCACTGCGACAAAGTCGTCTTGTAATGAACCAAACTTGTATTTTGTCTTCATGGCCTCTTTAATAGCGGCATTTAAATACTCTGTGCAGGTGAGGATTGGCCCGCATAAGCGACAAGGGGCAGGGAGCTGCATACGGGCCTCCAATTTATAAACTGTGTCCGCATGTGCCCCTGTAGTGAGGTTACAATTTCCATATAACGAAACCAAGTGTGGTATGACAGCACTACCAATAATGTGAATGGAAACTATGAAGTGGCGAAGGCTTAGCGAAACCAAATGTGGTATGACACCGCTACAAATAATGTGAATGGAAATTAAACCATGAAATGACAAAGGCTATGTCAACAGAGGCCGCAACTATGCCGAATAAATTGAAGCGAAGTAAGCGAAGTAAGGACTGTCAATTGGGCAAGTTGGTACTGGTGCATGCTGTGCAAGCAGCTCACAGATGACGGATTTAGAAAAGGGGGGCGACAGGACACGCGCTGTCGTGCACGCTATCGTGCGCGCCGTCTTCCCCCTTTTTTAAGTCCGTCTTCTTTGCGCTGACTGCACAATACGTGTTAGAATGGCTGCAACTGCTAGTCTGACGGAGACAAAGAACGGATTCGTTCAAAAAGAAATTATTGGCAGTACCAACCGCTGGAATCAGTGTTGCGGGTGGGGGGCGCAAGCTAGGCCTTCATACGCACAGCCAGCAACACCTGGTGCACTATTTCCTGCATCCCGAGCCCACTAAACCAACTCTTTAAAAGGGCCACGCAGACAAAATACAAGTTTTTTTTTAATCGAAAGATTTCGTGTTTTGTGGTGCCCCCAGCGCTTGTCCGGAAGCAAGCGATGTTTTTATTCACTGACAAATTATTCGACTTAAATTAAAATTTTGATTCTCCCGCCAAATCGTGTGTTTTCGTGACATCTGCAATGATGTCATAAGTGCTGGGGAGTCTTGCTTACCGTTAGTCAACCTAGATGGCACCACCATACCGCGGCGCGCCGTTTTCTGCCTTTGTTTTTGACAGTATTTGCAACTGGCTTGTTTTTGTTAAGGTAAAAAATAATCGTTTCGAGTAACATGGTGTTCGCTCGGCAAATATGGTCACGTAAGACACCGTCGCTTACGCCAATCGGTCAGTGTCGTCTAAGACAACCCCCAAAGCGCCGCAGTGCTGTGCAGCTGAAACAGCATAGTGCGCGCAGTACCAACAGCTGTACGCATCGGTACTTCTATGTTTACGTGTACTTTGGTAACTTCCACTGTTCACCCCACCATTCTTACTGCTATAAAAAGGGCGTGCCCTAAATTTAAGCGCAAATATCTCGTTCGGCGAGCTGATAGCGCTCCTAATTTGCGTTCGCTTTTTCCGGCCTCAGCCAATCGCAGAGCTATCACATATGACATCATAGGTTCTGATGCGGGAAATGAGCTAGTGGGTCGCATGGTAATTCCCTTTGTTCCTAACTATACAGCTTATTTGGGCGAAGTTTACGTTAAGAGTGCTGGCAGTATGGTTCTAACGAGGCAATCTTTCGAATGGAACAAACTTGTGTTTTGTCTGCATGGCCCCTTAAGGAAATACGAGGCGGAAACCGCGAAGATGGGAATTCTGCAGTCTATAAACCACAAACAATTGCATTAGTAATGTGTACTACGCATTAGTATACTACTACTACTAAAATGAAGGAAGCTCCCATAACGCGTAAGACTTGAAGGTAGCGAAGCTGTATTCAACTTTCACGACCATCACGACGGTTTAAGTGCACGATTGCAGCCGATTTGCTTCTTCGCTGCCGCAGCGACCTTCACTCCATCATTAATGCTATAAGTGCGACCTGCCTTCATTTTGGTGGAAGTGATAATCATTGGACATCACCTTGGAGGGGCGGACGCTATGACATGTCTTTCTCGTTCCGAGCAAGTTTTGCCACTATTACGGCTAACGCTGTAGTTTTTTTTTCTTTTTTTGCCAATCTTGGCCAATCTTCCTAAGTGGGTATGCTTGGCTTGACAAACGTGCGCCGGGGACGCTGGGCGGTCGTCACGAGGCACGCGCTCACGTGCGCTCGGAATTTTCTTGGCATTTTTAACTTCGGACACGCAAAATAACGATGTGCTAAACAGCTTCACTGTTAAAGGGGGTCTGAAAGAGGTTTTGCCTGTACATGAATGTTCGCATTTTCAGGTAAATCAATGTCCTAGTAAGCAGCCCCTTCAAGAATTTTGTTAAAGTGATGAGTATTAGTGGAGCTATTGCAATTCAAAACATCGTATTTTCGGCCACGCCGCGGTTCTCCCTGGTTTCACCGACCTCCTCGCACAACGTGATTGTGACTGCCCATGATGCCTCGCTTCTCGGTGACGTCTGCAAGAACATCCGGTTGCGGGCGTCGTCTGCTACTGCGATATTTTGCGCCACAGCATCACTCTGGGACGGGGCTGTCTGACTTTCTGCGATTCGTTTGGGCCGTTTTTTTATCATTTTGCTTATGAATCCTGCACTCCGCTCACGGCTGTAAAAGCTGATGGAAGGAATGGGGCGGGACTTCTACACTTCAACGCCACGCCGAAAGATCACGCAAAAAGAGAACGACCACGCTTTCGCGACGACTAATCACCTCAAAATTTGTTAGTGTAAGCACGTACATGCGTTCCGAACCGACTTAGGTTTATGTAATGCTTAATTGGCCGCCCGTTCGCGCCAATGTCGAGCTTGATCGCGTTGTGGTGACACCATGCACGCGCGTACACAGGTAATTTCGGTATTCTATTTCGTTATTTCCATCGGTTCTAAACATTTATAAGCGTAGCAAAAAGCAGCCGAAGGGTTGCACGGTACGGCACAGGACGGCACAGGGACTTTTAGAGTGCGTCGTGCATTCCATTATCCCCTGCCTCCCCCTTACTTTCCGGAAAACTCCTGCGCCACCATGTGTTTTTCAACTACTAGACAAGTACACCGTAACACAGATATTACGAGCGTCTCGGAAGAGTAGTGTGAGTTTTGGGGCTGTGCGCGCCTGCCTCTTTGTACGACTGTGCATATGATTCCGCAAAATAATTATTCCACCCTCGTTTTTTCTCCTGATGGCATGGAGCCCCTATTCGCTGTATAAAGGCTGTTTGTTCGTTTTTTACGTGCTCAGTGCTAGCAGTTGCAATATGTGGAGGGTTTGGTTGCCGGCTGCGGCACTATCATCCCCCCCCCCCCCCCTCCCACAAGCCTACTTTGCGTCTTGTTTAAGTGGAAGGGAGGAAACTATTTTTCCTCTATATAAAGTCATACCAATTTTGCAAAATACACACGTCAGTATTTCGTCCTCTGAAGTGTAATTGCCTTTTTGTATACACAAAGCACGAGTTTAAAACTGAAAACAGTGCGTATGACTTAAACGATGCATTGACGTTTGATATGGTAGTTCCACAGTTCAACTAAAAAGTTGTGTTTTGTATTCACGAATACAATTCGCAAACCATGCCACTTAGAAGGCAGAAAAAAACACCCTTCCGGGATTTGAACCCGCGACTTTTATTGAGCGAGCGCGGGGCGTTAGTCCCCCCTGCGCCAGAAAATAACTGCAGATTGCGCAGAAATAACCTGTATACTATATTGAGACCCACCTTTTGTGTAACATCCATGTTTCCTACCTGATTTTAAGGATTCCTGACTGATTAACTGAACATTTCTTCAATAATAGTTGCGCAGTATGGTTCCATAAAGCCCCCAACATAGCTGACCTCCAGCAACAGCACTGTTTCGGCTGCGACTGCGATTCAGCCCTGCGGGAATAGTGCTTTTGCTTTATTGATTTGATTGATTGTGGGGTTTAACGCGCCGACGCAACGCAGGCGATGAGGCGCGCCGTAGTGGAGGGCTCCGGGTTAATTTTGACCACCTGGGGATCTTTATCGTGCGCCGAAATCTCGTACACACGGGCGTTTTTGCTTTTCGCCTCCATCAGAAAAGCGGCCGCCGCGGCCGGGAATCGAACCCGCGACCTCGTGCTCAGCAGCGCAACGCCTTAGCCACTGAGCCACCGCGGCGGGTGCTTTTGCTTTACGCTTTACGCTAAAAAAAGTTGGTCGATATTGATTCCTTTTTACCTAATAAACCTTCTGTAACTCCTTTTCTGCTCTTAACTGAGCTTATATTTTCTACAAGCGTTGCTGGTCGCACACGATTATGCAGTTTGCAACTCCGGGAAACCAATTGTCGCCAGAACGAAGGACCGAAGCGTCGTAAGCCGAAATACGGATCGCATGTGTTGAGCTGTATGAACTTAATGGTTCTTACTATGTTTATTACACTCTAGGAACTAACAGAGCAGAGTCGCATTCAGTACGGCACGAATG
Organism: Haemaphysalis longicornis; assembly: GCF_048455015.1. NCBI lineage: Eukaryota > Metazoa > Arthropoda > Arachnida > Ixodida > Ixodidae > Haemaphysalis > Haemaphysalis longicornis. The sequence goes on along the minus strand of NW_027526203.1, from coordinate 373,565,061 downwards.
TTGTTGGGGCGCAGGTTTTGGTTCTCGGTCGATTCCCGACGACCGTTCGGCCGATCGGCATTCTCGGCGTCTTCGGTCAGCAAGCCAGTAACACCACACGGATTTTCGATGGGCCGACCTGTTCGTGTGACAAGGCGGTCTGCCAACTCCGAAGTCGGCATCGCCGTCGTGTCATCGTCGCGTCGGCCCAGCGCCAACGTGACCTAACCAGGAGCGTGGTATCAGAGTAAAAAAGGTAAATATGTACGAACATGATAGCGCGTTAAGCGTGCTGCAGGAAGCGCTAATTAACCGAAGGTGCCGCCGCGACCCGTCGACGCTGAGCAGTCGACGATTCTCTTCAACGGAAGTGATAGAAAAAGATGTCCAATTGCAAGATTTCTGCTTCGTGACGCACATCGAAGAATCGATGACGTGCGTGCGGGAAGATGGCGGAGCCCAAAAATACGCAGAAAAGAGTGGGAACGCGGCAACTAACTTTGCAACGAAAGTGTGAGCTTTTCGCTGCACGTAGAAATGTAATACTTGGCACAGATGACGTTGACCAATCAACCTAACGATTGAGCTATAGTTCATTTAGTGTGCTCAAAACGCCTTTCATGGCTCCTTTAATATTTCATCACTTCGTTACATGCCCACTATACCAACTGCAGTCAGCGTTTCTTGGGCGATAGACTACCATCTCCGGCGACTGCTTCAATCGTTTAGAGCAGCGTCAGCATTTCCTTGCACATAAATGATTGTGTGTGCCGTTCGCGAAAGAACGCAGACTCCGCATATCATTCAGCGCAGCGTATTATTACTAGCGAGCTCGACCCGAGGCTGGACTATAGGAAACGGCAAGAGTCAGCAGCCATCCCATTCTCGTGACTATAAGCAGCTTCAGAAACGTGAGCGCATATCAAGGCACGTAACATGTTATAATTAGGAATAAAACTACACGATGCCATAAGGAAAGACATCCGGCTGGTTCAAAAGTAAAAAAAAGATTCACTATGTTAAAATTTCAGCGTCTTACCTGACTATGTTCCTTCCATAATTCTTTCACCTGAGAAGCTAAGTGCAGGCAATATTGTGACGTTATTTAAAAATGTTTAGACGTCCCTTACGCTGTGCGCAAGGTTGCTTCCGCTGAAAACACAAGTGAAAAAAAAATCTTGCAGAAAAAAACAAAACAAGAAAGGGCAAAGTAAAAAAAAAAAGAAAAAAGTCCGAAGGTCCTTCTTTATTGTGGCCGAAATGCGAAGCATTTATAAACGTGCGGTGGTGCTCCTGAGGACATGTGCATAGTAAACGACATTAAACTACTCACTGCATTGTTTTTATTCCATAGCCCGTTGCCTCGAAGGACCGAATTTCTTAGCTGTCTTACAGCTAAACCTGTCAATCACTTTCTAAGGAACATTCGTGGTGTCGAGATAGGATACCCCTGGATGCAAAGCCTAACATAAAGCAACTTTACCGACACACCGCTGTTTGCGCGTCCGTAACCTATTTGTGCATGTAACTGGGTTCGTACCCTCCATTCCCCTGTCCAAGCAGCCAACAAGTCCCTGTCCGTGCGTCCGTAAGAAACTTGCCCCCTGTTCACGTGTCTGGAACCTTCTAACCGTGTCCGTCCATCCGCAACCATGACATGACCTCGCGTGTGCAGTGATATACCCCTGCTTGTCGGCCCCTAACAGACATACACACCTCCGCGCACGCGCACCTGTCCATGTGCCCGTGATAATCGATGCTCGTGTGTCTCTGGTCACCGTTTGGTGCATGTCCCTAGCGGTACGTTCGTTACCGTGATATGGCTCCGTTTATCTGTCTTTCTGTTGATCGTTAGGAAATTCCCTATTCAAGCTTCAGCAACGGACACGCATCTGTCTATGTGTCCAAGGCCTGGCTACCTAGATGAGCGAACCCTTCTAACCGGCATATGCTGCTATCTTTCGCTGCTCATCACTTTGCTCTACATCGTCGATGCCCTAGCACTTTTATCAGATACTGTTTTGTCGAAGTAGGTGGACCATCACTCATTCTCTTTCTTCCCTCTTCCCTATCCCCTTTATTTCAACAAACGTTTTCACCACCACCTACCTTTCCTTCCATGCTGCCTGATTTGCGATCTATGTGGCACACCACTGTGTTGTCGTTTGGGCACCATGCCTTGTGCGTCCGTTTACTTCGCTCTCTTCCTGTACGATTCGTAGCGATTACCGATTCTCCTTTGGAATGTTTTATATATCCCCAGCCCTGTTTCAGCAGTTAGAGAATCCAACTTCCCATGACACCTGCGTTCGATGTCCATCCCGGGTTTCTAACTTCTCCAAGGCTGCTTTTCCTACAAACTTCCCTAGCTGCCCTCCTCCGAACCGATATGTCAGATCTCTATTTTTAGTCGATGTACTCGATTTCATGAGCTTCGTGCAGCGTTGGGAGAGCTACAGCACACATTGGTACCAGCCGATGGAGGGAAGCAGATATTCGCAAGAACTACGACCAAATTGGTAGAAAGGCCGTCGCGCAGAACGACAAAAGTTACGCTAGTAGTGCGATAGCGCGCATCCATTGGTGGCTGTCTATAATTAATAACAGCAGCTATCAGAGACAAGTGCGAGGCGCAGAATCTGACTCATAGCGTGACGCTAGTCGTTCCGGGAGAATGAATTGAGTGGTTAGGCTTTTTTCCCAGACGGTGTTGGTTCTGCTCCCACCAGGAAAAAAAATAATAATAAAGACGTTACACTCCGGTAAATGCGAATTGCAGCGCTCAAGCGGGGGGAGCTACTTGGTTATTCTTGGTTTCCCTTTTTTATTATCTCTGCTTTCCGTTTCTATTTATTTCTCTATTTCTTTTTTATTTAGTTTTTTATTTTTTATGTTTCCGCTTCTGCGCCCCTTGTGCCGTAGTTTAGAAATGGAAATATATGGGCTCGTCGCTTTGTATATATAAAAAAAAACTGCTTCGATCGGGACGAAGGAGGAGACTACACGCCTATGTCCCCTCTGTGGTGGTGGGGCTCACAGCACACCAGATCTGCTCCACCTTTTTGGCTTTGCCCTGAATTCTCCCGTAACAGCCAACAGCTTTAAACTTTAGGTCTCGCACCCGCAACTGAATATGAACGTATTAGTCGCGTCCGTGACAACCGCGCAACTCCAAAATTAATCACGCAGCACGCTCTTCAAAACGGTCTCTACAAATTGGTGTAGCGGTTTGACCTACTTTCCCGGACTGGCCCTATACTCATCTATCCTCAATGGCTACTGTGTGAATTGTGCGTATAGGGACACTAACTGACTGGATGACGAACTCGGTTAGTTGGCTGATGTGCATTATGGACACCTCCAAAAGAGTAACAGGGAAAAGGCAGCGAACGGACAGGAAACGTAAGCGCAACGCTGGCGAGAACTGACTGAGCTGCGTGCACTTAGCAAATTGGAGTCCATGAGCGTGAAGTGTGCGTATAAAGTTTGACTGAAAAATGTGCACTTTGTAAATGGGACCCCAAGACTGGAACAGTGCCCATAGCGTGATTTGTGGCCTCTCACGCATCCAAACACACAGCGCTGACTACCAACAAAAGTGTTTATTTCCTTCCAATGAATCAACATTTTTGTTGGTATACGTCAGCGCTGTGTGGGGGGCCTCCTGGGGGCGGGACGCCTTGAGCGCTGTGTTGTTTCCTCGTTCTTTAGGCACCATTTCGGGGCCGATGGACGCCCGTTGAGACTGACGCATGGAGGAAAGAAAAGGTTAGGAGAGGCCAGGAGAGGCCCTGACGTCACATTTGTGAAGCCGAGTCCCGCCATGACTTGAGCCAGTTAAAGGAGGCGATGCATGGAGGAAAGAAATTTCTTTCCTCCATGTTGAGCCCACTGAGACCAGCACTCTATCCCATCATCCTTTGCTGTCTCCGGTTTGATTTGACTAACATGGCGTCGCCCTGCCCCAACGTTCCCTGCCCTAAGCGAAAACAGCTTCGTCGATAATTCCTCGGTGCGATGTCATGTTCTAAGCTGTTGATTTCGCTTTCAATTTGCCCATTCTAACCCTCACCCAAAGTTTCAATCGAAAAACGGCCTTCGTTTTTGAGATAGAAGGACGATTTTTCCGCTCTTAAGCCTGGCAAAGTAGCGTTTGTCGTCGTCATAGCAACAGGCTCGCGCGATGGCGAACGCAGACGACGGGAGCATTGTTTGGGGCCGTACAGCACTGCGGTCTTTGCGCGCTACGTCTCAGCAGCGATAAATTTCACTTCACTTCACAACGAAGAAACACAAAGTGAGCAAAGAACGAACTGTGGCTCTCGCCAACACTGAGCGAAGGGGATTTTCCCGGCAGGTCGCCGGCGGCGGCAGCGGCGGCAGCGGCTCGCTCCGCCGATCTCGACGGCGGAGTTTTCAAACTGTCCTAATCTAAAAACGTTTGTCGTGGCGACTGCGCTGGTTTGCAAGCGTAGCTAGGCAGCCACATACCGAGCGCCTTAAAAATTTGTCCGTTCTATTTGTCCAAATTTGGCCCCCGCAGTTGTAAACAAGTAAGCAACATTGTCTATGAGCTCAAGAAAAATCACGTGACTTCCTCCACACTTTTCGCAATGCATTGGGGTGCTAGGGGCCTCTTCTGAGTATTCTTTGCTCCATGGACTGATCTCATTTACGCTGTTATTCAGACCGACGGGCGCGATGCTTACCCTGGTATTCAGCGAATCTTTAATTGCGGATGGATCATTACAATGACGGTGATAATAGGAGGCAGCTGCCAAGCTACCTCTTCTTCCTCTAATATTTTTAACATCCTCCCGATTCGGAGTCCCTCCTCTACTCGAGCCTCCAGTGGAGGAGATCCTTGAAATCGATTTCCCCACGCATCAGCATTGCAGAATCCTCCCCTCAGACGAGTGGAGGGAGTAAATGGATCGTGGAGGAGGGACTCAGAATACGGCCCTTAGCATCGATATCAGTCGAAGTACCTGGCCAGTTCATTCTCTGAAACCATTGTGAGACGGTAAAGGCAATAGAGGCGATAAGCTGCGCTTACGCCGCGTAAACCGGAACACGACTGTACATACACTAACCCCCCCCCCCCCCTCGCCGCTGTCTGAGAGAGAGAGAGAGAGAGAGAGAGAGAGAGAGAGAGAGAGAGAGAGAGAGAGAGAGAGAGAGAGAGAGATAAAAGCTTCAATGAAAGCTGAAGAGGTCAGCCCCACTAACGGTAGGGCTTGCTACTCCAGATAGGGGTGAATACAGTGAGATGAAAAAGCGAAAGAAAAAAAGGTGGAAAGGGGAGCCAGAATAAGGCATCGCGATATATATCGGAATAGAGATGGCGATATACGCGATGATACGTTAATTTTAAATATCGCTACACAAAACATGATGGCCATGATGGGGAGGTGTACACATATTTAAAATGTGCATGTTCAGAAGGTTCACAGGGCCTCTTTCAGCCCTGATTCCGCAAGAAAAGTAAACAGAGTTTTTGTCCCTAGCACCGCCTCGCCATGATTGCGCAAGGGTCCGAGGAAGTGGTAAAGTTCTAGTGCTTTCAGCGCTGTTGCCCGTTGACATATCGCGGGCAGCGGCATAAGATGTGCCTTATGGCCTCAGTCATAAAGCATACTGGACACAATGGCGACTCTACCCAGCCCAGCGTAAAAAGGAGCTTCGGGTGTAGGCAACGTTCAATAGCAGCCGGTGCCGCACGCCTTCAGTGCGCTTGGGCAGACCCTGCTGATGCTGGAATTCGCATTTGGGGTCTATCACATACACAGGCGCGTACTTTCTCAGAGGGTCCTTCCAAGCAGACAGCTGGAGACCGAGGTCAAAGGCAGCTGCTTTGCAATCCTCATTGAAGAACGGGATTCCAACGGTGTAGTGCAGGTCGTGGGCTCCTCTGGCGGCCTCATAGGAGACGACGTGCATTCTGTGCAGCTACTGCGCTCCGCAGCCGTTGTGCCTACACAGCATGCCCGACGCTCCTGGGCAAGGCGTTGCTGAGCCACGCTCTTTCTTTGGCTCTGTAATATTCATTGGCAGGCTTCACACCCTGGCAGAACCACAGACGCGATTTTGCAACGCAAGGAAGATAGCGCTCAAGCGATAAAAGCAGAAGGCGCACCTTGGGAATCTTCGGCTCATTGCTGTCTGTGACCTTTCATGCCACGCAGTTTCTGTAGCATTGCGCAGGTAGTGATACAGAAAATGGTCTTTAAATCTCCTGTCTGCGCTTCGTGAGGTATACGCGAGATTCCATTCCAACTCCCCTCACACTTTCTGTGCCATTTATTTTTTGTTTATTCCTATATCGAACAGCCTGGACTCGGTTAAACCACATCGAAATACCATGTTCGGTAGCACATTTGTCAGCCCCACGTACATAACGTGGGGGTTCACTCCTGGCAGCCGACTGTTGCATTACATGTTCAGGAACATTTTTTTTTGGAAGAGCCACAGAGGAGCTACGACGATGATTAAACCCGCTGAAGTATATAAATGTTTCGTATTAAAATATATACCAACGTCGACAGACGCACGCACTTCACGCTCGAAAGTCACACGTTCGATATGCACCTGCGACGGAGTGTCGGGCGGCAGAATTCAACAACCTGATTAAGTTGACGAAAACCAGCAGCACACTCGTACTTTACTTGACATGAAGCCAGCCTGCTCGAGTGTTAATACACGATGCCCGTATGCCGTGGCGTCACTCCGTGAGGAAAAGCAAGCAACCAAGAAATGTTGTTCGTTAGCCTCTTGCCATGCACTGCAAGCACATTATCGAGGTCGTACCGTTTCATGCGGTACAAGCTTATTTTTCCGAAAAGCAAAAGTGCCTGACTGCGCAACACGGTCAAATTACGGGTTCCGCTCAGGTAAGGCTGCATGCAGTGCGAGAGAGCGGCACTTCCTGCAAGTTTCTTCAGGAGCCAAAAGACCAAAGCGGGAACAAACCCGCGGGGAACCCTTCTCCGTCAAAACGCGCTTGGCGCACGCCTATGGAAGCAAAACGGGCACGATACCATCGGCCTTCCTCATCAGCGCAGGCTGCCTCGAGAAGCTCCCCAGCAGAACACAGCAGCGATTGAAAGGCACGCAAATGCTGTCTCCCCGCCCAAGCCTCACCCGTGGCTGGCACTATATTTACGGGCCTGCGCCGCCGTACGGCGTTCACCGTCTGCTCCTTCCCCTTTACATCCAGCCGCTATTAGGTGCTATTCTTAGTTACACTCGCGATACAAAAGAGCAGGAAACGTTGTTGAGTGCCTTGTAGCCCGTTTTAATTGCCGGAGTAAATCAGATTGCGCAATTAATGTTTATCACCTGATCACATTAAGAGCTTTCCTGTCTCTTTCCCGCTGAGAATGAGAAGAAAGAAAAAAGCTGTACGTCCCGGCAACGTGCTGGTACAAAAGCACCGACCACCGTAATCGAGAAGCCGCAAACAGGGGCTCGTCGCGTTCCTTACGGCGCGGTGTATTACGGAGCTGCTGAGAAGTGCCCCTGGTGGAATTCGCTGTTGCCATGTGTTCCATACGGCCACCTATAATATAAATTAAATAATATAATACAAATACAATATTATTATATTATATATAAATTATAATTTATATTTATAATATAGTAAAGATATAATATATATATATATATATATATATATATATATATATATATATATATATATATATATATATATATATATATATATATATATATATATAAGAAAAGAAAGCTTTCAACAAGGTAAAAGCACGATTGTTGCCAACGTTTCAGCAAAGAGACCTGCTTTCGTCAGGTCTCTTTTCTGAAACGTTGGCAACAATCGTGCTTTTACCTTGTTGAAAGTTTTCTTTTCTTGTGTTCTCTACCATCTTCAATCAAAAGTTCAACTGCTCCCTATATATATATATATATATATATATATATATATATATATATATATATATATATAGATATGCTGCCTTCCCTCTGTTGCGGTAGATACTGGCGACTGTAAGGCTGCCGGCACTTAAACCCCCATTCATCCACCCTTCGATCAAAACGATTTCCCGCAGCAACACCGCGCATAGCCAAGGTGTTGCGTCGTCCGGTGCGTTAAAACCCAAAATATAGCTTACCCGCGCTCCAAAACAGGCTCCTTGTTCTTTGCGCATATGTCCGCTTGACGTTTTTTTAGGTCGTGAAATTGCTTTTCTCGGAATACGAGTTCTCTAAACCCCCCTTAATTGAACATCGCGCGCAGGTTTGATTATTCGGCTAACGCGTACGTCTATCATCGATAGTTTAAATCACGTCAAGGTATTTTTCATAGTTAGTCAATTAATAAATAATTTATTTTAGCGAATTAACTAAGTGGATACAGCCTACATTTGTCGTCTATGTAACTGTGGGGTGTTGTAAGAAATAGCGACACCAAGATTTCCCATAAAAAAAGAAAAGAAAACGTCATTGCTGTACAGCATTTTCAATGCTTCCAGGGAAACGCTCCAAATTCAGGCAGCCGGGCTCGTGCAGTGGCTTATTCAAGTATAGCGCACCTCAGCCTGCTTTCGCGCTGGATATCGCCGCACCGCTGCACGCGAGCGAAGTTTTCGGCGCGCAGTCGCCCCCCCCCCCCCCCCAATTTCGCGCAATTTCGCGCCACCTTTCGCCTAGTTTCTCATTCGAGCGTCACAAAAGTTTACAGCGCAGTTTTTTACGCCGCGTTGCCGGGACATCGTGGTGCAGCTCACTCGGTCGGTTGGTCGGTAGGTTGGTTCAACCACTACATTTGAAATAACTTTGCAGAGAAGGACGGGTCACAGGTACGAAGCAAGCTAACGCATAGCAAAAAGAAAATACTTCATTAGGAAACGTCAAAATTTGATTGTCCAACTCCAGAAATAACACAGAGTTTGCGGGAAAGAGTGAATGACGGACACAAGGTTAGCGACATTCCAGTGTTCAACAGGGTAGATATTTATAGAAAAACAATCGGCCGAGAATAATGTTTAGGAACACAATAGACGAAAGTTGGTGTTGACAGAGGTTAGATGCGATCACTGGATTATTAAAGCGGCATCGTAACCAGCAACTTGGGTAAGAACAGCATTACGGCAGCGGCGCTATACGAGCAAACAATGCTGGGACAAGTTTGGTATTTGCTGAAGTTCCAGTGATAACGACCGACGAGCTTGAAAAGACCCAAATGAACAGATTGAGAACATCAGCCTCGTTGACTTAACTCTGGATCTATTAAAATATAGAGGAAATAGTATACGTACTTTACCCAAGCTTGCAATATTATGTAAATCGTCACGCGGGACTGTAAGGGTGCATTTACCTGGAAAAATACTTAAATAATATTAGTTTACAAGAAAGGTGATGACGTAGAGATAAATAATTGTGGACTCATAAGCTGCTTTCTGTGAATATCTTATTCACCGAAGTACTCGTCACCCGCATGATTATTATCTTCACAAATCATCTTTAGTCAATATTTATAGCGTTTAAACTTTTTTATTTGCGTGTGATATAAATATATTTAAATCTGTATCGAACACAGACAATTGTTCTGCTCTCAAGAGAGCGATTCCGTCCTTTTCGCACTGGTACAAACGCAACAAACTCTTCACAAATACCCCTAAAACTAATGTAATGACTAGAGACCGGATTTCAGGCAAATGTCTATTTTGTTCCTTAATTGCACTCCTATCGCCCCACTTTAATATGTGAGCATGAATTAGAGCTTAAGGAGGGCTTTTACGGTGTTTCAATAGTTACTATAAATACCTACTTCGGTGTTTTGTGCCTAGATGCCTATAAATGCCTATTTTCAAAATCGGCGCCTATATAGTGGCCATAATCGATTTAACAATCCTGGACGATCCACGGGCAGTCCGAGGACTACCTTCGGACCGGAGGTCATTAGAAAATCGAGCGCCGAATCGCGTCTCGGGCAGTCCGCGGACGATCCGAGACTTATAATCGAGGAGGCCCAGTAGCCTCAAGTTTCGCTTTAGAGTGCAGTTTAGGATAGTTATTGATCTTACCGGGCAACATTCACTGTTCTTAACATTACGGGTTTGAACCTAGTCCAGCAGTAAAGCAACCACTGAAATGGGACGCGCCGGCCAGCATACGCCGCAGCGCTGATAATGGCGCGAGCGGTTGATGAAGATGAACGCGAAACCGCGAAGAGCTGTCAGGGAACGGAGAGTGAAGGCAAAGAAAAAAAAAAGAAAAGTAAAGACGAAAGATGTGATGTGCACGCGGCTTTTTTTGTTTGTAATTTACTTTTTAAGGCGTTCAGCGCCATGGGAGAAATTCGCTCTAAGCGCTTTTTTTTTTATCAGTATTACCAGCTTTCGCGTATTCTTTTTGCGACGCTCGAGAGAGAGAAAACATGTATTGCCCAGTCACCGACCTAGGTCCAGGTCAGCTAAACATTGGAGGCTTGGGCGTGATGGTCTTCATAGTATAATGTCCTCGGGAATCTTCTGGACATGAAGGCAGAGAGCCTCCTGGGCGGTCCGAACGTCTATTCCGGTCGGGGAAGCCAGCCAAGCGCCCCACGAGGTGATGCGGGAGAGGGAGGGGGTAAATTTGGGGGTAGCAGTGAGAGGGGTACGCGCCACAAGAAGGGCAGGTTGGCGGACCGGAGCGCTTACGCATGCGATGTGGAGTGTGATGAGATGGGAGGGAGCGGGTATGAGCCTGGCGGAGAACGGTTTGGACGCGAATGAGACGTGGGTCTGCAGAAGGGTAGGCTTGGCAGGCGAGGCGATAGGAGAGTAGTGTGAATTTTACGGGTCGCGCGATCGCGGAGACGAGTAGAAGGAGCATGGTATGAGGTTGGACAGGGCATCCTGGGATGGACATCAGGAAAGCGCGTTCACTCTTGCGTTGCCGTACATGTTGGCGTGGCCAGGTACCCATACCAGGACAAAGAGGGGAAAATGATGCCTCTTGAAAGTGTCAGTCACTAGGTTAGAAGAGGAGGAGTTGACGGTATAGCGTAAATAATTTCTAATGGCGGTTTGCGAATATGTGAATACGTAAATAGGGTGTTCTGTGGAGGTTGTGAGAGCGGCATGCTCTATGGCCAGAGAGCGATGGAATGCTCCTCTAGGGAGGTGGCATCTGGAGGGCACTGAAAGGGCGTTAGTGCGGAAACCAGCGACGAGTGGCGTAAGAAGGCTATGGTTCCTGTTTGCGTAGAGGACAAATAACTGGCGTGTGTAAAATATACCGCCGATCCCTGCTTTTCTAGGAAGGAGACACTTTTGGTAAGGGCTTTACAGAGCAGAAGACGGCGGGTGACATGCCTCGATGGGTTCATATTCCTAGGTAGGGGTTCTATGCGGAGGCGAGGGAACGTGGACAATGGAGGGGGTGTTGTGGGGATTGGGGGGAAGCAACGTAGTAGGGTAGATCAATGTCTGCTCGAGCAAGCGATAGTGGCATTCAACATGAATTTGAGAAGTTCGCTTGTTGAATTAAGCCAATCTATCGTCATTAGTCAAGCATGGGACAATTGAATAGCTACGCTCAGCTAAGACTCGCCTTTACGCCATCATAAAAACTTTTTTTTTCTTGCCGTTGATATAGGTTGCGCACGTCCTCGTAAGAAATTATTTGCATTTATGTAAACATTTATGTTGCTGGAGGCCTCAAACGTTGTCTTGCATACCAGTTTTTGGCGCCTAAAACGCACTTTTTTATGCCTAAAAATACGGCCTCAAGTAATGACGTATGGAGAAAGACGAGTAAACTCTACGCTAACAAAGAATTAGTTGACCGTAACCATGGAGGGGTCTTCTTAGTCCAGAAGTCCCTCGCGGTCGCCATTGATCCTTGTCCGCCTAGCGCACTCCACGCAACCTTCTGACGTCATGTTAGTTGTCGTTAAAAGCATATGCTGCATGCAGTGATGCTCCGTGCAGGGACTTTTCCCTTTTTCGGGGAATTTTAGGCTGTAATTTTGGCCAAAAGGGAAAAGGGGGATTTTTAATAGATGCAGGGAATTTTGAGAGTCGTGGAAAAAAAAAGAAAAAATACTGTTAGTAAGCCGGACCAGTAAGCCGGACCTCGCATCATTTATTGCTTTGTTTTGTTTTAAAAAGTTCCCTTACACTTCGGCCGATTTATGTTAAAATATCCGCAGTCGTGTTCCCGCAAACCCCCCAAAACCGCTTCCATTGTAGTTCATAAAACATGAGTGAGCATCGAGGAGAGAATTCCACATGAGAGTTAGTAAAGCGTGAAGCGGCAACGACTGAAGGGCAAATTTTCTCTGAATTCTATTTTTGAAGTTGATAGATCTTTACGTGGATTCCTGCTCGGTTTCGGGCGTTGGCCAGCGCCCAGCCTTCCGGACGCTGACGCCGTCATGAGAATCAGGGTTCCAGCGGGAATTCATCATCATCATCACCAGCCTATCTACGCCCACTGCAGGGCAAAGGCCTCTCCCATTAATCTCCAATTACCCCGGTCCTGTGCTAACTGCGACCAGTTTATCCCTGCAAACTTCTTGGTCTCATCTGCCCATTCCACTAGATCTGCCGCTCAGCAGCATTTGACTATATGCATCCCACGTTTTGTTCCTAACAGCATGCTTACTTTGCAAGCTAAACCTGTAAGTTAAAAATGCATGTTGATATGCAAAAGAACAAGACATATTTTGGCCCAGCGCTGGGACTCCTTGCGCTATCTCCTGTTGACAGCACAAGGACTAAAATTTCTGATTCTAGAAACGGCAAATTTTCTCCCCAGAACCGAACATTGCTCGTTGTATGCCTATAATCAGGCTCGAGCGTGCTCGAGTCGTGTTTAAATATATTTCGCTCTGTGTTTTGTTAATGTATGCTTTATGTATTACCATCACTGCCACTGAGCAGTATTTATTAGTGTATAATAAGAAGAGTCAACGTGTCATCAGCCTTTATACAACTGTTCTCAACCATTCGTGGGTACCCCTTCCGGCCTTGCAAAAACAATGGGGGACCCTACGATGAGCTATACTAATCCCGGTCATAATGTCAGACAATTTGAACTTGCATCTAGTGCCTGACTTTTATACTGATGCGTGTCACATTCTCCAACAATTTGTTCTGGCAGGTAAAAGTCACCCAAACACCTATAGGCTGTCTTTTGTACATCTGGCTTTTCCGCATAGCTAGCGTGTTGTGCAAGAAGCTAACGTTAAAACACGTACGACGCGGAGAAATTAAACGTACAAGCCATGGAGCGAAACCACTTTTTAGCATTGCCAGCAAGGTTTGGAAATAAGCAGGAACGATAGGGGAAGAGGGGAGCTTCAGGGAGGGATTTGCGGACCACCTAAGTGCCCTCGCGGACCCCCATTTAAGGAACACTGCTTGATAGTATGCTTAATTAGATTGCGAGTGTCAGAAATGGACATAAAGTGTCTGTAGTTATGCTAACGTTACACCACAGTTATGTAGATTTTTATAACTCAGTGCCGAAGATTTGATTTTGTGCTTGTATTGGATGTATTTTTGTTCGTTTGTAGCGAACTGCAGTTTGTGCGTTTGTCCGGCGAATTCAAATGTCGATTGATGGGGGGTTTAACAAGCCGAAGCTACACCTGGGCTATGAGGCGCACCGACGTGGGGGACTCCGGATTAATTTTGACCACCTGGGGAACTTTAGCGTGCACCTAAATCTCAGAAAAGCGGACACCACGGCCGGGAATTGGGCTCAGCAGCGCAACGCTGCAACCACTGAGCCACCGCGGCGGGTCGAACTGAAATGTCGCCTTTTGGCACAGCCCCACGACAATCGCTTGTGTTGCCGAAATAAACAATTCAATTCAATTCAATTCAAAAATTTGTAATTTTTATTAGTCAGCCATGTTTTTGTGAAGTCGTCGCCATCGTTGTTACGGCAGCTACAGTTAAACCTGGATGTAATGAACCTCTTTGTAACGAATTCCTGAATTTAAAGAAGTTTTTCAATTCACCATTGCCTGCCCCATTGGAACCCATGTCTTTGCGACCCCAATGTAACGAAGGCATTGCGACGGTTACCCTTGATGTAACGAATTCTCTACGCTGATGAACCGTTGTTTTTTGCACTTTTTTTGAAAAATCGGTTGGATAAATGCATTAATTTAGGGAATTTCGTCCGCTTCGCGAATTACCATGCGTTCCCACATGTGAGTGCCGTGTCGATTAGGTGCTACGCCTGCCTGTCGGCGCGTAGTCGCGCGTCTCCGCTGTCACGGCCGTGCCACTGCTATCTGTGGTGTCGGTTCGTCGGCGGTGAGTTCTGCTGCCAGAAAATGAGAAGTTCTGTCTTTTCAAGTCAAGCGCGCAATTTTAAATGCCATCTCCACTGGCGAGAAAGAAGAACGTAGCCGCCCGGTTCCGCATACCAGGTAGCACCCTGTCGCCAATGTTGAAGGCGGAAAAGAGCATCAAGTTCGGTAAAAGGCGCCCTTTCAGCATAAGTTCGGTCCTTGCAACGCGTTAACGCACCGAAAAGTGTCAAAAACCAAAGTGATACTTCAGTTGCGTACTGCATACGGGGTTGAGCGAGAATTGCTTCTTCAAAGTGCCGTATGTAGCGACTCAGCTCGTGGGAAAACGCAGGTCCAAATCACGCCGTTTTTTCACTGTAAAATATATTCTTAGAGGGCGAGTTCACCGTCACTGATGTCTAACATTTTGGTTTTCTTTTTCATTCACGCGACCTTAGCTCTAAACCTGCATGTAACGAAAACCTGCATGTAACGAAAAATTGCTAATTTTTCATGAGGATGGCTTGGTGGGCTAGTTGGTGTAGCATCATAAAGGGTTAACAGCGCACAAATACGACGACACACAAGGAAGAGAAGACAGGACAAGCGCTTGTCCTGTCTTCTCTTCCTTGTGTGTCGTCGTATTTGTGCGCTGTTAACCCTTTATGATGCTAATTTTTGTCATCTTCGTTATATCCAGGTTTAACTGCATATACACCAATGGCGGCGCCTTGTTGTTACCCTACGCTACACTGTAGCTACGGGTGCTCGACGGCGCGTTTGGTAGCATCAACAGAAATGTTTCTGTGAATAAAACGCACGACGCTTCTTTACAGCGCAACTTTCTATGGCTAGGATCCAAAAAATCGCCTCCGGCGACAGACCGAGCACAGCTAGGCCAACAATTTTTGCCCTACGAAAAAAAATAAAAATAAAAAAAGGCCCTTGCACCTCCCTATTTTGGTAAGGCAGCTTATATTGCCCTTGAAAACAAAGTCTTTCTGGCAGTGCATTGGTGCTTAAAGGTGAAGCCGACTTTTGTAAGCTAAGCTGGCTTTCCCAAATAGTGCTCCACAGTGAGGCATTGCCCGCAGTGGGGTGTCCGCCGCTTGCTGTGCAGCCCCGGAAGGTCCAGCCGCACGTCAGCTGCCAGAACAGGAGCGGGGCCACGAGGTCCCGCGTCCACGGGGCCCACCACCTCCTCGTAGAGCATCAGCGTGCGCCCTATGCGCGAGTGGTGGTGGCTCTTCAGCCGCCGCAGCAGCGGACCGCCCCCCTCGGCGCGTCTCAGCCGGTCAATCTGGCCAAGTGCCCGCAAGTCAGCTGTCATCTCTAGGGTCCACGCCCCCGCCTCGGCCAGCGTCTTCTCGCACGGCGAGCTCTGGGGCAGGCCGAGGCAAGCGCGGACCCCCTTGAGGTGGTCTCCCTCCAGCTGCCGCCAGGTGGGTTTCCGCAGGGTCACCAGTGGGAGCGCGTACATAAGGAGACCCACCGCCGAGGCACTGTACAGCCGGAGGGCCGTCCGCTGCGAGCAGCCGCTGTCCCGGGCCACCATCTTGTGCACTGCCGTGGTGGCCAGCTGCGCCCTGGCTCGGAGCTCCTTGGCCGCCTGCCGGAAGTTCAGTCAGTGGTCCAGGGTCAGCCCCAGGTACCGCACCCTGGTCCTCCACTGGAACTCCTCGCCATCGATGGTCAGGCGCCGGGTCCAGCTGGCCCGGGGTGTCATCTGGGGCGACCTAGACGGCCACGCCCTAGTATACACAGATGGCTCGGTGCGGCAGCAGCAGGGGTCGGCCGCAGCGGCCGCCGTGCTGGGAGAGGCCACCCGACAGGCGCGGCTGTCCTTTGCCTCTTCTTCGGCCACGGCTGAGCTGGTGGGTGTCGGACTGGGCCTGGACCTGCTGCTGGAGATGGAGCCCTTGCCCGAGCGCTGCGCCCTGCTGTGCGACTCCCGAGTGGCCCTGGTGCGTCTTCAGGACGGAGACTCGCACTCCCTGTTGGTGTGTGGCATCCGGGAGAAGGCGGCACAGCTGGCGGACCGGGGCACTCAACTATGCCTGCAGTGGGTTCCCGCCCACATTGGTCTGGATGGCAACGAGCGGGCGGACGAGCTGGCCGCCGGGGCACACGCGCTGCCTCCGTCGGACATGGTGGCTCAGGCGGCAGCGGACGACGCCCGCCTGCTCATCCAGCGACACATCCGCACCAGGCATCCGGACCCGCGGCTGCGTGTCGGAGGGGGCCTGCCGCCTGTGCGGGCCTCACGCCTGTCTCGACGACTGCGCTCGGCCATCCTGTGCCTCCGCGTGGGGGACGTGTGGACGGCGGAGCGGAAGCACCGTCTGGGGCGGCCGACCAGCCCCGCCTGCACCCACTGCCGAGCGCCCGTGCAGTCCCTGCCGCACGTACTATACGAGTGCCCCAAGTTTGCGGCAGGGCGGGCAGAGCTGCTGGTCGTGCTTCACGGAGCGCGGCCACTTGAGGATCTGCTTTCGCCCCCGGGCAGTGCTAAGGAGCGAGACAAAGTGCTCGAGGCCCTGGGTACATACCTGCGGGCCTCGGGGCTCTGCCTAGCTGCCCAGATTGTGGTGGAGTGCTGCTGCTGAAGCAGCTTCTGTATACTTGTGCGTGTGCGTGTGTGACCCCTTTTACATGTGTGCTTTGTCCTTTGTAGATTCATGTGTTGTCTATCTGTAGTGTTTCTCTGTAATGTTAATTTTCTCAATGTGTAACTCCGTTTTTTTTCTCTTATTCCCCTTTTTCCTTTTTTTCTCTTTTGTGTTTTATGTTGACCCTTATTCCCCTTTTTCCTTTTTTCTCTTTTGTGTGTTATATTTACCCTTGGGCGTGTTACATACATTGTAATGTCAACCTTCTCCCCTATCCTCCTATTCCTATGTATTCTTTTCTCCCTATAATCCCCCTCCCCCCCTACACCAGCAGGCGTTCCGGTGTCCGCCCCCAAGGCGAGACAATTTACGCCTGTTGGTGGATTTTCCTTTTCCTAAGTACAATAAATACATACATACATACATACAGGCATGGCCATCTACGAAGGGAGTATGGTTACATCCACACTTTTCATTGTCTTAAAGACTAAACAACGTTTTTGCACTAAATATAGCTGCCCCATTTAAAGGGACACTGAAGTGATATGTAAACATTGCGGGATTACTGGCGCAAATTGTAGTCCGGAGTCCCCAGGCCATGTTTCGACCACTCTGGGCGCGTTTACGCGATTTTATTTAGTAGAAAAATTAATTCGAAAATGCTGTCCTCCTCTCTTTACGCTCGCCCATTTTCTGTGGCGTTTTCGTGTGACGTCGGGAGGAGCCGAGCTCGCAACTGGCTGCGCTACTGCACGGCTCCCCGTCCTTCAGGCCTTCAGGCAGAGTCAGTCGGCCCAGCGTTTCGTCCGCCGGCCGTCGCAATTCGTTCGCTCAGTTGAAACGAAGCCAGGACACGTTTGTGAATGGAAGAATGTGCCTTTCTTTAGTTGGTTAGTTTGTACACTGTATGTAGCTCCAAGTCAAGGTCGCTTCACACAAGCGCACATGCGACGCTTCGCTGACTGGTACGCCAGTAGGAAAATATAAGGCCTCTTGAAGGCGGGAGAAGAGTCAGCGAAGTCAATATGGGTACTAGGGAAATAAAATCAACTGATATTTTTACCGTACAGCGTAAAACGGGTGCGGGAAGCACTTTTTTGCGCTGGGCGAACAAGCACAGCGGTCAGCAGCACGACTATGCATCTAGCTGCGAACGCTTTTACGTCTAATGGAATTGCTAGACGTGATATATGGTGGAACCTTGGGGGATGCTTACTGCACGAGCGCAAAACAACAAATAGTCACCTAAGCTGCTTAAAATGCCAAAACTAAATAAAAGTGTAAACTGGTTATACAATATATACTTACCTTACCAAGGTCAGCAGATCCTGCCCCGTGGCCTAGTGGTCTAGAGCGCTGGGTGTATCATTGCAAGTGTTTTGCAAGTCGCGAGTTCGAATCCTCGCGGGAGCGTGCTTTTTTTTTTTTTATAAGTAAACTTTTTCGTTTTCCGCCGATGTTTTCTATACTGAGTTCACCTTTTTTTTGGGCCGCAACGTTCATTGCTCCACGAACTAGTTCACGGAACGCGCGCAGGCTTGCACTGGCGCGCTAGCGAGTTCTCGTTGGCGCGCTGTTGCCATAAGCACCAACTAGCTGCTTGTGGGCAGTGGGCACAGGCCAGAATCAACAGACCCTTGGCCTGGTGCGAACACGCTTTTTACGATACAGGCACGAGTGAGGCAAGCTCCAAATATGGGGGAAAAGCGCATGGCATTTGAGCGCCTGCGGGGACGCGGAGGGCGTTCATGCACTGCGTAGGCCTCGGCTAGTGAATGCTACGATTCCAAGCCGTCCTGGGAGGCTTATATATATCTTACGCATTTTACAGCCGACAACATGGCAGAAGCGCGGTACGATAATTACTGAGATATTGAGAATGCCCATCCAACAACGCCATCGGTTGTTTTACAGAACCGAAACCAAAACCGAAACTTGTTTGATTGCTAACCTTGGGCATCGTCCAATCACGGTGCTCCCTCCTCCCAACGTCACAGCTTTAGTTGGTGCGGCCGCCGCAAACCGCGTATAGTAGTTTTTCTTCTTTCGCGCCGATTTGTCAACCGGATAAACGATGAAAAGTGGGCTAATTTGAGCCAGTCTACGCAGTGCAAGCAAAAACGGGAGCTTGACAAATTCACTTCAGTGTCCCTTTAAGTTACGGGGGTGAGAAACTTATGCGGGATCTTGATAATCAGCACTAGGCCATCAGGTCCCTTACATAATGATCCTTGTTCTCAGAGGACAAACTGTTGCATGGGCTGCTTATGCTTCCTTACTGGATGGTGTCGAAGCAAGCCTCCTCAGCATTGTGAACACTACTGACACAGCCCATCGTTTCCTGATAAGGCTGAAACCATTAGCAGCAGCAGACAAAAGAACGGTGAAAGAACATTATATGTTCAGGCAGCAACCCATGTGAGGCGTCGACCAGGCTTCCAGAGGATCAACCAGGGTTTCCAACCAGGGTTCCTGCTGGTCAGCCAAGGAATGCAGGAACAACCAAGACTAGCCATTCACTTAGCCAGAGCATTTCCAGGAACACAGCTGGTGCCAAAACCCCCTAGGATAAAAATGCTTTGCCCGAGATCAATTATGGCACAGTTGTGATATGCGTAAAATTTGATTATGTTAAGCACTTACATTTGGGTTTTATACCTCGAAGTTGTGTAGTACAGGTGTGCCATGGTGAAGGGCTATGAATAATGTGACCAAATTTTTTTGGATGCTCAAGAGGTCCAGGAAGGAAGGGGGGGGGGGGGGGGTGCAAAGTTGTTGTTAAACATGTTTATTTCAGATTTTTATGTCATTATAAAGCTGCTGAAAAAAAAAAGGGGGAGGGGGGAGAAAAGTACAAAGAAATTCTATTATTTCATTACTGTCTTCGATTGTGACAGGCTCTATTTTTGGTACCGTGTACAAGAAATCCAAGCATTGATCGAACCATTGGCAGGAGCTTCTGGACCAAGCATAATAATATTTAATGACTTCCAAAGCTTATGGGCGACCACTGCGGTAGTATGCAGATCTGGTGCTCCTCAGCTCAGGAGGGAAGTTGCCCTTATGCTCAGAAGCAAAGCCAGGGCCCGAACTCTGGAAGCTGAGTGCAGCAAGCAGAGTAGGTGCTCAATGGTTGGCTTGGGTGCCATTGGGGCTGCATATTCCAGACCTTGATTGGTGCAGGTAAGGACGGCTTTTTCTGGTGCAAAATTGCTGCAAAAAGTAGGCGGTAAGTAAGGTTCCAGTCTGTAGCCGCCAGTATGCAACTTGCTGCCAGTGTGTAGCACCCTTGCAGGGAAGCAGAGGAATATTAAGAGTATTGGAGGTGCTGCTTGTTGGAGGGCTACCATTACTGTAGGATGCAGCTACTGATTGGGTGCACCCAGTGCACCCAATCAGTTCTCGTGCACCTCAATTCTAGTGCACTTGCGATTCTGTGTACACTTGATAGTGTTTGATGCAGTTTCCCTCTGTTTTGTGTTGAGCCAACCTTATAAATTATGGCTCTCCTTTTCCAGAATAGTGTTCAAAGCCAGTAGTGTGGCAAAGTCTAGGACGGTGCACAGTTCTGCAAGGGAGCTAGCGTTTCAACATGCCGCATGCTGAACATAACTATAAGCAGTATAAGCAGCCACTGAAAAACTTGCGTCAGAAATACTGAAGAGGCTTATTGTGCTCCTGGCATGAGTATCCAGTTTCGGCAGGACACCGTGGAAAGGGTGAATGTAAAGGCATCGGCAACAGCAGGGCATGAGGTACACATTGAAAATTTCTGACAAAATTGTAAAGGAGTGGCAATCTGGATTCCAAGGATTGTTCGGTTTTGGGAACAAGTCAGCATAAATAGCAAGACACTCAGAAATGGAGTGCAGCAACTAAGAGGCCCTCATCAGTCCCACATGATCTGTATGCTGCTGAAATTTCTGCCAGAAATGTAAAGCACCTCACTGTGTTTCTCACACTGTGCTCCAGTTTCTACCATATATAAACATGATCCTGGGTGAATACATTACCACAGTTGCATTCGCAACTCAAAGTAAACAAAATTACTGTAAACTGCTTACATTGATAGCTTTGTAGGAGGCCCGCCACGCTTGTTCAGAGTTCGAACAGAATTATGGCTCTGGTTAGCTCTTTTATAACTGCGCATATTAAAATTTGAAATCATTCCTATTAAACCACAGCATCAATGCATTATGTTCAAGGCATTTCTAAGACAAGTAAATTCATTTGATGATTAGCTCAGTAAATAACCTTTCAGAATGAGCTTGTTTCAATTATCGCAACAAAAACAAAATTTTGACACAAATTTGTATCGCCTGAGCAATAACGTTAACATTGAACATAGACTTGTGCTCTCACTACAATTTCTTCTGGCACCTTACAACCAGCAATCATTGAATGCACCATGTCAGACATTTCAGTTCGTTAACGACACTATATATTTCGCACGATGAAATCCCAATTTCATCATTTCCATTTTCAGAAGTCTGGCCCTATCTGAAAATTGGAAAAAGGAAGCCTGCTAAACTATCACACTTTTAGTTCTACAATTCATACCGTTGCACTGTGCAAGAAGTTCATTCCAAGAGCCAGAAACCTCTGCTGATGTAAACTCATCAGTCTTACAAAGGCAAGTATGCACATTTACCGAAGGAACAGGCGGTATACAATGGGCACGAAAACAAAGTATAACTGGGAAAAACTGAAATAGATTTTATTATATCAGTAAATATACTTTTACAAAAATTAAAGCCGTTCCACTCAATGTGAAAGCCGCGACGGAAGTGCAGAGCAGTGATTCGCCATAATGGACTGTAGCGCCGTTATCCGCTCACTGCCATCACCCAATGAAATTCAAATTTCCCGCCTTCGCAGGGCTCGCGTGCCCCCTGCCTGAAACTGCGCCAGCGGGAGTTCTGTTCTTTTTTGTGCTTGCTTTTTCTCCCGCGTGCCGGCGTTGCACTGCCACTTTTTTCCGCTTACTATCGTAAATTGGGCCCATCTCCCCGCGAGGGGGACTCGAGTAAATGCGTCGCATAGGGGGTGGGTGTATTGCGTTAACGTTTAGTGTTTGGGGAGTTGGTGGTAGTGAATGCGTTGTATCAGCAGCTTCTTGACGTAGTTTGAATGAGTCAAGGATATAAGGCGCGTTCGTAGCCTCCCGTTCTGTGTCGGCTTTGTTGATTGATTGATTGTAGGGTTTAACGCGCCGACGCAACGCAAGCGATGAGGCGCGCCGTAGTGGAGGGCTCCGGATTAATTTTGACCACCTGGGGATCTTTATCGTGCGCCGAAATCTCGTACACACGGGCGTTTTTGCTTTTCGCCTCCATCAGAAAAGCAGCCGCCGCGGCCGGCAATCGAACCCGCGACCTCGTGCTCAGCAGCGCAACGCCTTAGCCACTGAGCCACCGCGGCGGGTGTGTCGGCTTTGTGGCGCAGTGGGTAGAGCACCATGTACATTGCGTCCCGCCCGCAGGGTCGAGGGATCGAAACCAGGCGCCAGATAGTATTTTTTTTTATATAGTGTAGGGGGAGGGGTGTGGACTACGACTATGGACGTCAACGCGGGTGACATCGTGAGTTACTGAAATGCTCTGCATTTAAAACATTATTGAACATTATTACTACACTAAAACACTGAAGACCCTGATCATTGACATAATTTTTAGTTTTTGTAAAAATGTGGTTAATAGCAATGACAGCATATGCTCAACTAAAAAAAAAAATTGATGTGACACTCAGGTAGAGGCAAAAACAAAAACATAGGCCCAATTTAAGCGTTTTTAACAAGCCAAATACAGTAGAGCCCCGATTATACAACTTTCTTGGGATCATGAAAAAGCGTTGTAAAATGCAGGCATCGTAAAATCCAAATAACAACGCTTACGCCTCTAAATAGTTTCCTGTGACAAATGTGCAAGGAATTATATAACGTGAACTATAAACTGATGCTTTGCAGGGCTCGGAAACCCAAGTCACTAAAACAAGTAAATACGAAAAGAATAATGCAGTGCGGGTACCAATCACAGTGTATTAAAACAAACCATGTACTGCAGCCCACACCCGTAATTCCCGCAAGCCAGTGCGAATCATGGCACACGCGAATGAGGAAGCCTGAGCCTGCCAGCGTAACCCAGTCGGCCATTCACTGCCGAGTGGGAGGAATGAACACCTGCACACTGTCCGGCGACCGCTGAGCAGCAAGACAAGAAGAGATGCCAGCAAAGAGAGGGGGAAAGCAATTGTGCAGAGGAGCAGGCTGCTGCCGAAGGGGAGAGAAACAAAAAATGAGACGGACGAGAAAGATATGCCGGAGAGAATAGATTGAATTGGCTCAAGGTCCGCGGAACAGGCCTGCAGCACTTTCATTTCATCTGCCGATCAGTCGCACGCTTCGCGTAGGTTGTCGAACAACAAGGGTCAGGCATGAAATCACGTCGGATAACAGAGGTTTTCAATGCAATGTTACTACGGGGACTTCGCCGGGACTCGACTTGTCCGTTGGAAAACCTGGGTTGTCAAAAAACCCGGGGACATATAACCGGGGTTCCACTGTGCATCAATTTTGTTAGACAACGTACACAAAAATAACACAAATAACACAGTGTTGCAACACTAAGAGATCAAACATGCTTCAATTATAAAGGTAATGAATACCAGTACATTCTATAGCACTATACAAAAGAAATCACAAGACAGATTGTGCAGCAAAGGTTACGACACATACCGGAACAATTGCTTCATAATTCTTGCTCGGTACTAGTATATGCCCAAGGCTTACTGGGCCATGCAGAACATTCCCACCCGGCCTTCAGATCCATCCTGGGAATCAGTGGTGCTATAGTGGTCGCTGCAAATGCACATAGCAAAGGTCACACGTAAAACTCAAACTCTCAGTCAATCACAAACACTTCTCTTGATAGGCAGTTCGCAAATACGAGCCTGCAGATTATACTTTGCAAAAAATGCTTTGACGTAACAGTGGCGACTCCCAAAAACATTGGCTTTGCGTGTTTGTTCATTTCTTTTCTTCCGTTTGTGTTTATGTGCTGTTTTTCGTCATCATGAATTTGGAAACTGTCTATCAAGAGAAGTGTTTGTGATTGACTGAAAGTTTGAGTTTTATGTCTGACCTTTGCTATGTGCATTTGCAGCAACCACTATAGTACCACTGATTTCCAGGAAGGATCTGAAGGCCGGGTGGGAATGTTCTTCGTGGCCCAGTGCACCATGACCAGATGCTAGTATCGAGCAAGAATTACGAAACAGTTGTCCGTTATGTGTCATAACATTTGCTGCACAATGTGTTTCATGATTTCGTGATGCTGTTTTGTTGGCTTTGCTGCATGGCATTTACTTTGTTACAGCGTCTGGGCTTAGAATGCTCTAAAGTAGGCTCTCTTGCACAACACCAAAGCTATGTAAAGAAGCCAGACATGCGAAAGGCCCGCGTAAAACTGGTGTAAGGTGATCAATATCCCTTTAAGAGGAGCAACAAATACTTGAACAAACCAAGAAGAACTTAACATGTCAATCAGAAGCAAAAAAAGTTTGGGGTGTTTAACGTGCCGAAGCTACATCTGGGCTGTGAGGTATGCCATAGTGGAGCACAACGGATTAATTTCCACCGCGGTGCGTCAATAAAAAATGAGACGGTCACTCCCTGAAACAGGGAGGGAGAGGGGGGGAGTACAAACCTGATTGATTCTGCACCAAATTAGCCAAGGAATAATACTGTCGAGGAGACACAGAAAAAGCATGCAGTTATGCACCTCTTTATTCTGCCTGTCCATTAAATTGTTTCAACCCTTAGCTAAAGTACGATTCACAGCCAGAGCACCTCTTAACTGAACCAGAGATATCTGCAAATGACCTGCAACAAAAGCTCAAGGGCACCTATTTCCTAGAAAGCAAGGCTATCACACCAAACATACTCGCAAATCCTACCATACAAGTCCACAAAATGGACTGGCAAATTTTCTGCCAGAAGTGTGACAGAGTGGGCTATATGCAAATGTAACAAATGAACAGATTCCACCTTGAATCAGAATCAGAATTACACCTTGAAACAGAAAACGTGTTTTGGCGTTCCTGTTGGTTGTTAAACAAAAAGCCGCTTTACCACTCCGAGTGTGTGCCTTGCTGCTCTGAAGGACTGTTTTGTTGCTCCAACATTCCGATTTTGGCCCATTAGCATCCGACAAACATCAGAGGCGATCGTGAATTTTTAAACCTACCAGTATGCCAACATTTGGGTCGAGAATTCCTGAATGCAAGAATAGCTACTCCTGGGCCTAGCCTGCTTGATTTTATTTTAGAAGATTAAAAGCTGTTAGTACTATATACATGCGGAATGCATGCTATGTAACTAGGATGTAGTATAGTAGTAGTTTATTCCATGTGCCTACCACCTCACTCATGATATCTGTTGTGTATTACCGTATAACTAAAAGCAGGCCTTAGTTCTGCTTTTACAACCCTCCCACGCTGTTTACGTGCTGCAGTATGAACACCTACCATAATGCATGTGCAACGCCGGAGAGTGACAGATACACTGAATATTCACCTCGGCCAGACAGGAAAGGGCATGTTGGCCAGTCTTGTGGTGCAACATGTCTGTCATACTAATGGTTCCACCTCCCGCCGTGCTTCTGATAGAGGCTGAGCAAGAGCGCTGGGACCCTGTTGTCACCCCCCCCCCCCCCCGCCCTCCCACTGCATAGAGGGGAGCGGAAAGAGCCACTAGCACAACTTCATGCACACTATAACATTTACCACGAAACTGTGCACTCCAGCATGATGCAAGTTCAATTTCAGTTTCATTTTTTTATTACTTTTGAAAGGCACTAAATTAGACTTTTGTTATTTAGTAAGTTTATACTGTTTTTTTTTTCACAAGCTATATCCAGATTTAATTTTCAAAATTGACAATTGAGTGACTTTTGATTTCGCCATATTTTTTTGTTTTCTAACAGTGAGATGTCCCAACTTTGCAGTTAGTACTCATTTTTCTGCCAATGCAAGGCATTACACTGTTCGAATCAGGATACTCCGGAAAGAATAGGTGGTGGTTAAAACATTTATTGAACTCATTTGGTGGTGGAAGAGCAGCCTCAATGAGTGGCGTCCTCAGTCCAGGACTCAAATGGCGGACGCTATATAGTGGGCCCGCTCAATCAGCTGTTGCTGGTCTTGCGGGGCAGTGCTGGACAGATCATTCTCCCAAGACGAGAGGGTGGGATGCGTATAGGGGTGAGCCCATCTGATGGACGCGGGCACTCCCATACAGAGGGGTAGAGGGTGGGAGTGTGGCTGTTGCATGGCCGGGCAGTTGTTAGGGTATTGGGTGGGAAAGAAGAGGTATTTGTGGTGTAAGTTTGGGAACGTGCGTCTGGAGCTGCCACCATGACGTGGCGTCAGCGCGGGATAAGGAGTGGTGGGGTGGAGGTAGTGTTTTTCTTTGTGTGCGGTAGTAGGCGAGTGTGAGTGTATAGTTGAGAGGTTCGTGTGATGGGATGATGGAAGCTGATGTCTTGGAGTCACCCTGGATCTGTCTGTCCATTTCCTCTGATGCCCGGTGGGTCATTTCTCGGGCGAGCGCGTGTGCGTGCTCATTTCCAGGAAGGGAGACATAGCCAGGGGTCCAGACGATACGAATGAAGGGAAGCTTGGATGGATCGGAGTGTCGAAGAATGTTGTTTGCTTGGATGGAGAGGATTCCAGAAGAATATGCACGGCAGGCAGCTTGAGAGTCTGTTATAATTTACCAGGTATCATTGTCGTCAGCTTCCGCAGGTCAGGCGGTGGTGATGTGGGACACAGCCAATGGTATGGCTACCTCCTCAGCCACCCTGATAGAATCGGTGCGTACAGAGCAGTGGCCTCTGCAATTGCCAGCAATTGCAGAGGCTACTGCCACTTTAGCGTTGGGGTTGGCTGGGTAACTGGCTGCGTCGGTGTAAATCACATGTGGGTCATGGCCATTATGGCGGGCTAGCGCTTCGGCTCGGGCGCGGCGTCTGCCCTGGTTGATCTCCGCGTGCATATTCTTGGGGAGCGGGACAACTTGTAAACGTGCACGAAGGACAGGGGCGAGAGCCACAGGGTTTGGTGGGAGAGGTGACGACAGCGTGGGGTATCCTAGGCGGGCGAGCATGTGACGACCGGTGAGGGTGGTGCTAAGGCAGATAAGCTGACCAGCTCGTTGTGCCTCAATAATTTCCTCCATCGTGTTGTGGACACCCAATTGAAGGAGACGTTGTGTAAAAGTGTAGGGTGGAAGTCCCAGGGCAGCTTTGATTCCCGTCTGTAAGGTAGTGTTGAGGTGTTGGAGTTCAGAGCGCAGCAAATTGTGGAAGGGGACGTGGTAGGCAAGGCAGCTGATGAGTAGGGACTGAACAATGCGGAGGGTGTCTGTTTCCTTGAGGCCGGCGCGTCGGTTGGAGATGCGATGGATCATGTGCGTGATTTGCGTGATTTGGGTTTTGAGGAGGTGAACTGTGTGCGTAGCGCTGCTGTTAGACTGCAGATGGAGGCCTAGGACTTGGACTCGGGTGACGCAGGGGATCAAATTACTGGTAAGGTAAACAGAGATTTCTGGCTTGGTTACTGGTCGCACACAGGGAGGTAACACAAAAAGCCGGGACTTCTCCACTGCGCAAGACAGGCATCCCAGAGAGGCATAGTTCAGAACTACTTTTGCTGCCTCTTGCAGGGCATCCTGTATTTGGCAGTCCGATCCACGTGTTGCCAACATAGTTACATCGTCCGCGTGAAGCGTGTGGTGAAGCTCCGGAATTGCGTTGAGTAGAGGAGGCAGCTTAGCCATGGCCACGTTGAAGAGTATCGGGGATAGAACTGAGTCCTGGGGCGTTTCTCTTCCAGTCAATTGAAAGGGTGGTGAGCGGTGCTCACCTAATCCTATGGTGGCTGTCCTATCAGCCAGAAAGGCTCCGACATAATTGTATGTGTGTTCTCCACAATTTGATGATGCCAGATGGTCAAGAATGAGGTCGTGTGCAACGTTATCAAACACACCTTTTAAGTCTAGTGTCAGGACGGCGCGTGTTTGAGCTTTGTTCGGATCTTACGCATTAAAAAAGTTCCTGTACTAAATCTCGGCTACTTTATGTTTGAAGTTACCTACCTACCACATTGCGAGCACTGGAAGCACGCTATCAACATTAAAAGGACCAACAACTAACTGCCTTGAAAGAGATCAGATGACAGGAAGGAAACTGTGAGCAGGGTGTTAAAAGATAGGCACACTACACAACCATTTGTCTTATACTAGTGCGAATGCACTCCCAGCCTAGCAAACTAGATTTCACTTATTTTTGGATGAAGCCTTTTCTGACCTAGTGCAGAGGAAAAACAAGAAGGAACTGTGGGGATTGCATCAAACTTGGGACATCTCGGTAGCAATACTAATACCTTGCAAATGGCTGGTTCTTGCCTATGAGCAAAGCATTGGGCATGATGTCCATGCAGCCCGCGTTGCTAGAGACACTGCCACCTCGTATTGTGCACAACGACACCCGTAATGAGTGCAATAGTGTCAGTAACGTACATGGGATCAGAAATGCCTCAAGAAAACACTTGTCACATAAGACCAATGACCACACACCCGACAAACATCCATATGAGAGAGACAGACATGAATGGGGTGAACCCAATTCTTTGTTGGAATAATGTAAGAAAAACACCCACAAGAAAAACACCCGCAGAGGAGGTTCAACTATCAAATTCTGCTACACTGGAGGGGGCCCACTCCTGCAACAGGCCGTGAGCTTTTTCACAATACCCTGCGGACAGGAGTGGGACAGAAGCTGTTTGTGGCAGTAAGAGCTCTCCACTGTGTCACACGTGCCATTTACACACAGGGGCGAATATCTTAGTTTGCCTGACAGCCTCTACCGCAGCACTCAAGACTTGCAACACCAGCAATCTCGCCATCTCGCCCACTTGCTGAGGCAGTGCGCCATGCGAGATGGCACCACACATGAAGAAACAAACATCACTAGAGTTTGCAATGAAGCTTGAAATTATTTGTCAGAACAGAAGGCTAGCATTGCCGAGGCATGCAGCATACCCATATGACAGCATACCCAAGCATACCACAAACTCATCTTCCATGCATCTGCCTAGATTCCTCTTCATGCACAAGCACGTTGTTTCCCTATACAGCTCGAGCGCTGCCAGTAGGGGTAAAGCCCCTCTATATTGGAAAGTAGCGACTTTCTTAGATCTTTGCCACCGTTTCCCTTACCCGTT